>NC_045792.1:100063447-100744697 GCF_009873245.2 Balaenoptera musculus
ACTATTCTCTCTCAAGTCGGCAGCCGAAACCCCAGCGAAAGCAATTTGCTGGCACGCGCGGACGGCACCGAGACAGCCCAGGCACCACGTAACCATAGAGTGAGGTAGGCGGGTAGAGAGGCCAGAATCGAGGGCCGCTCCGTCCCCAGCTTCCGGCAACGCCTCGCTGCTCCAGGAGTAGCTGTAGCCGCGTATGCAGTTTCCATGGGGACTGAAGATGGCGCCGCGAGGTGAGATTCCGGAGGTGTGTGAGTCGCTGGTCCTGCTCTCCTCAGTACCCGCCCCCCAACCTTCTCTCCCAGTGCTCGACCTAAACCCTTCATTCTCGGGTGTTAGGGACATCACTCCTCACTTGTCCAAAGCCGGGTTTGGCGGACTCACCCACCCTGAGTGTCTGAAGGTCTCGAGGTGCGGGTCTCAGATACCCCCCAATCCTTGGCTGGGCCTATTCTAGGCCAGCTCAGTTGCGAATTTGCAGCGTGACTTCAAACAGGCCAGTGCTGGTCTCTGAGCCCCAGTTTCCCTTCCCAAATAGTGACGAGGTTAGATCTTAGAGAGGCTTTGACTTTCAGCCCCAAAGCCGAAGGAGTCGAGTTTGACGGTATTCCGGAAAGAAGGGGATTGAAGGAAACCCCCCTCCACACCGTATATACACACGCACTCCTCATCAGCAATCAGAAGTGCCCCCAAGTGGCCCTTTCCACTAGCTGCGACCTCGTGTTTCCTCCAAGTTAGACACAGAACCATTGAAATAACTTAGGTTGAGCTGCCCTCCAGCCCATCTCTTTTCTCTGTGCGCATATTTTCAGGTAAACGGTTGTCCTCCACCCCCCTGGAAATCCTGTTCTTTCTGAACGGGTGGTATTATGCTGCCTGTTTCCTGCTGGAACTCTTCGTATTTCTGTATAAAGGTAAGGCCTGGGGTTTGACTGCCCTTGCCCCAACATGCCTTCCCCACTTCAGCCCAGAGCCAGCTGCCACCAAAAGCCTTCTTGTTTTTCATTCTTTTCTGCCCCCTGGGGCTCCTCTTCGCTGCACGGTGGAAGTCTCTTCATCAGGTGACTTCCTTGAGAATGATTTAGTAAGAAGCCCCTCGGCAAGATTTTCTTGAGTTTGGGAAATGTGGGCTTTTCCATTCTGACTCTCCCCCATCACCTCTTTGCTGAACTCCACTTTAAGCCCATTGGTGACCTTCAGCAGCCTGTGTACCCATGTACGTCTGATTACTGTGGAGAGCGGAGTCCCCATAGACTCTCCGAGTTAGGAGTAAAACCCCGTAATAACGAGCCTGCTTCTAACAGACGTAGCCGCACCAGGAGTTAACAGATCCTGCAGCAGGTTAACAGATCCTGCCCACATCTCACTAAGTAGTTCATGGAAAGCTGATAAGACTCGTGTTCTCTTTATTCCCAGGTGTGTGGGAGTTCTTGTGTGTACTGTTCTATGTTGTTTGCAAGCTCTGACTTTTGTATTGGCAGGTCTCCTGCTACCATATCCAACAGCCAATCTTGTACTGGATGTGGTGATGCTCTTCCTTTATCTTGGAATTGAAGTAATTCGACTATTTTTTGGTGAGTGTTGTCCAGAGAATATTTCCATTCCTTATATGAGACGAGCTGGTATCTGTAACCTGATTAACAAGGAAAAGTTTCAATACATAACCTAGGCTCACCATAAGAGATTGGATCTGGTGGTATATATCCCGTTACTCCCTCTCTGAAGTTTCAAGCTGCTTCATATTTTGGGTCAGGATTTATCTGTCTGTTGCTCTGCAGGGCCAGAAGTAGGTGGTGACATGAGATATTAGATAATTCCTTCCCAGTTGTCTAACTGCTACAAGAGTTCCTGGTTCCTCTCACTGGTTTGCTTGGGAGAATAGATTCAGTTGTAACTCCATGTCCAGGGCAGTAGACGCCTATCCAGGGCAGTAGACGCCTGCACAGGTCAGCACTAAGATCCCCTCCACTTCTCTGAATGAGGATTTCTCTAGGACAAGTTTTATATCCCCAGAAATACAGAGCAAGCCCTTATTAGTTAGAATATCTCATCCCTGAAAACGGTGTTAAAACACACACTGAGGGGAAAAAAATAGTTTCAACACATATAACAAAGGATAAAGAAGGCTCACATAAAGTGCTAAGAAAAAAACCTAGTTTTAAAAATTAGCAAGGGGATTGACATATATACACTAATGATACTATGTATAAAATAGATAACTAATGAGAACCTACTGTATAGCACAGGGAACTCTAGTCAATGCGCTGTGGTGACCTAAATGGGAAGAAGATCCAAAAAAGAGGCGATATATGTATATGTGTAGCTGATTCACTTTGTTGTACAGTAGAAACTAACACAACATTATAAAGTAACTATACTCCAGTAAAAATTAAAAAAAAAAATCACTAGCAAAAAAAAGAAAAAATTAGTAAGGGATGCTTAATGGGCAATTCACATAATAATTACAAAGGATCAATACACATGATAAAATGCCCAGACTCACTAACAAAAAGCAAATTGAAAAAACAAGGTAACATTTTCACCCATCAGATTAAAAAGGTTTCCAAATTCCCAGTATTCTAGTGGCTGTGAGGAACAGGTCTCTATGGTCTCACACTCTTGTGGGTATTTATATTCCCACACCCTTTGGGAATATAAATTAGTACAACCTTTTTGCTAATAGTTTTACCAGGTAAAATTCGTATTCTTAGACCTAACAATTTCCCTTCCAAAACTGGTTGAAAAAAACAGATACTTCTACAGATATGCTAAGATATCTGTATGAGAACGTTTATTGCCATGTATTTTTTTTTATAAATTTATTATTTTTAAAATTTTATTTATTTTTGGCTGTGTTGGGTCTTCGTTGCTGCACGCGGGCTTTCTCTAGTTGTGGTGAGTGGGGGTTACTCTGCTTTGTGGTGCTTGGGCTTCTCATTGCAGTGGCTTCTCTTGTTGCGGAGCACAGGCTCTAGGCATGCGGGCTTCAGTAGTTGTGGCACACGGGCTCAGTAGTCGTGGTTCACGGGCTCTAGAGCACAGGCTTAGTAGTTGTGGTGCACAGGCTTAGTTGCTCCGCAGCATGTGGGATCTTCCCGGACCAGGGCTCGAACCCATGTCCCCTGCATTGGCAGGCAGATTCTTAACCACTGCGCCACCAGGGAAGCCCCTGCCATGTATTTTTTAACATCAAAGCATTAGAAACAACCTAAACATCTATCATTACAGGATTAGTTAAATAAATTATGGCATTGGTTCAGTGAAATTGTTCATAGCCGTTAAAAAAGGGTAAGGTAGTTATGTGTGGAAAGATGTCTAACTATGTTAAATGGTTAACTAAGTTGCAAAACAGTATGCAGAGTATGATTCTATTTTTAGAATAATAAATAGTAATATGTGACCATACACATAAAAAAGTCTGAAACAGTATACGTCATTCTGTAATAATGGCTATCTCTAAGGGCTGAGTCATGTGGTCTTTTAGTTTCTATATTTTCTAAAATGATTTTTTATATTTTTTTTTCTATTTTTTGGCTGCCCCGTACGGCATGTGGGATCTTAGTTCCCCAACCAGGGATCAAACCCATGCTCCCTGCAGTGGAAGCCTGGAGTCTTAACCACTGGACTGCCAGGGAACTCCGTATTTTCTATATTAATTGAAAAGTTTTCAATGATTATATATTATTTTTATGATTTACAAAATTTTTCCTCAAATAAAGAGCCCAGTGTCCCTTGCCTGGGAGCCAGGCTGGAAGCAGGACCTCTCGGCGAATGGCTGCAATGCTGTAGCTGCTCCTAAGCCTCTAGTTTTTAACACAGTGGGGCCGCATTTATAAACCTGCACACCCCCATTCAGGGGCATTTTCCTCTGCTTGCCAGTCCATCGCATCCCACCTGCCTTTCCTCTGAGGCCAAGGAAAGCAGGCCACTTGGAGGTGACTCCATGGGCTGTGTCTGACAGGTACAAAGGGAAACCTCTGCCAACGGAAGATGCCGCTTGGTATTAGCATGGCCTTGACCTTCCCATCTGCCATGATGGCCTCCTATTACCTGCTGCTGCAGACCTACGTGCTCCGCCTGGAAGCCATCATGAACGGCATCTTGCTCCTCTTCTGTGGCTCAGAGCTGCTGCTTGAGGTGCTCACCCTGGCTGCGTTCTCCAGGTACTGCTGCTGAGGGACCATTTCCCATCACCTGAGGGCTGGATTCCCATCCCAGGGGGGGATTCATTGTTTGTCTAAAGCCTGAGGGGTCTAGAGGATTTTTAAGGGCGAAAAGGGTGTCCGTGGGACTGCCTTTCCCACTTAGGGCAGATATTCTCCTCGTTCTTTGGGGCCAAGAGGCTTGGAATATAGAACAGTTCCAGCCAGCTGCTCTCATTCACTGGTCTTTTAACATTTTGTTTCTTTCTTTCTTTCTGCCATCAGTATGGACAGGATTTGAAGTACAAAAATTTCAGCCAGCAGCCCTCACAGGCTGAGACCACACATACCTCTGGTACTTTAGCCATACCAGTGAGAAACGGTGGGTCAAGTTGTCCTGGGAAAGGTTGCAGCTTTTCCTCAGCACAGACACCTTGGGGAACAAACCGAGCATAAGGCCACTGGGCACCGTCTTCTAAACCGGGATCATCAGCCCAAGAGACTCTTCTACACTCCAGTATAGGGAGGGGCAAGGCTGTCGCCATCCTGGCCCTTCTCAGAACCAATTAATTCCCTTCTGACCTCAAGTTTTCCTCTTTGATCATCGTGGCCAGAGCGTCTTGTGTGGACCGTGCAGGCTCCTTGGGCTTCCAGCAGGACCTGAGCTGCACGCTCCCTGTGTGTGCTGTGCCCCACGTCCTGCAGGAGCACGGGGCACCTCAGGAGGGTGTGCTCCCAGAGTGATGCAAAAGCCGCTCCTCCCGTTTCTCAGAGACTGAGCTCCAGAACTTTCTCTGGAGCTCATAGTGTTATTTTTCTACTCTCATCATGAAACAAAACATTATTTTATAATAAAGATGTATTTTCCATGGCGGAGGTTGTAGTAGCCTTTTCCTCACGGCACCCGTCCCTTCTCTTCCACTTTAAGAGAAGGTAGAGACTATCCCAGCGGTTTGTTCTCGGCTGTGCTTGGTGATTCAGTGTGGACGCAGAGGCAGTGATGAAGGTGTCCCACTGAGTTTCTTCCCACAGCTCCAGCCTCAATTAATCCCTAAAGGCCCTGCCAGCTTCTGTGTCTTCTTCAGATCTGTCATCCTGACTGCTCACATTTGTCACCTGTGCCCCAAAGCCAGCATCTTGTCTCTCATTCCTCTTACAGATAATTGTCATCCTTCCAGGATGAGGCATGAGTAATTGGAAGGAACATATTCTAAACTTACCAATATTTTTTGGTCATTTGTTTTAAAATTTCAAGTTAATATAAAAGGAACACATACTTTTATTCTTTAAGCTGGAGGCATGTTGCACTAAATGAGTGAATCATTCCCTTCTCCAAGTAACCGTCTTTAAAACTATTTCTCATCTTGTATGATAGCAGCCATTCTTTAGTCCCAAGAAGCCATAACAGAAGCCACTTTAGGAAACCTTGAGCCATATGGCCCATCTGCTATCAGATGAACCCTAGAATATCTGCTCTTACTCAAAGTAAAAACTAATTGGCCTTTAAGAATGTCATGCTGGTTTTTAACTGCTTATTTCCTGTGATCAGGCTCATTCTCATCCTATGTAGGTTTCCACTTTCCAAAGCACTGATGCTTTTTCTTATTTCCTAACCCTCCGTGTCCTTGCCTAAGAGCTGCCTTTGGGGTCCATCCAAAGACTATTAATAGGTCTGATTAAGCATGAAACAGTAACAAAAAACCCAATAGGAACTTCCCTGACATTTCAATCACATATCCCACTAATACCTTAATTTTCTGCTGCTTCTCACACTGCTTTTTTGTCTAGCCCTGCTTTGAAGAAATCGCTGGCATCAAACTGGAGAAGAACTCATTCTCCATGGCCTCTCTATTTCATTTAGAGTTTCATTGGTTAAGGTCCCCCTCCCAGCAACACAGAAAAATTAATGGGAGGCTCAGTTGAAAGTTTAGAGGTGGCTCATAATTCAAAGGGGCTTTAGAAATCAACTTAATCTCATCCCCAGCTTGGCAGGTTTAGAGATGAGGAAGTAACATAGCCAAGCATCATACAACTGGTTACTAATTTGTTAGAAACTTTGTCTTACGTGTCTCAATCTGGATCAAGTAAATTCCATTCCTGAACAGGTACCACGTGAGTATAAGAATGAATGATTGAAAATGGGGCTAAGATTAGAACAGGAAGCCCTCACATTTTCTTCATGGGTATCTGGAAGCTTAGCGCGTTGTGTTTCCCAGGCGTGGCTCCATAGATGCTCATTCTTCTTACTGTTATTATTTTATTTTATTTTTTTTGGCCGCGCCGTGCAGCTTGCAGGATCTTGGTTCCCTGACCAGGGATCGAACCTGTGGCCCCTGCAGTGGAAGCGCAGAGTCTTAACCACTGGACCGCCAGGGAAGTCCCATAAATGCTTCTTCTTCTTGATGCTTGTTGGAGCCAGCTGTGTGGATGCAGTTAGTCACACCAGAGTAGAACATCATACAACAGAAACTGAGGCAGTGGAGGATGGGAATCAGCACAGCTAGTCTTTCAGGGTTAACGTGTCAGAGGCTGTACTCACTGTAGTGTCAAGGAAAGCCACTATACCCCATACACACCTGAAGGACTAACATTCTGGGACAGTGAGAGGACTGAGCCAAGGAGCAGGCCCTGGTCACAAGAGCTGGCAGAGGCCTGCTAGGATACCCACACTCATGCCTAGAACTGCCAGGTGACTGCAGTGGTGGTCTCTAGGGGCTGAGGTCTGGCTCATTTCAGGAAGCACTCAGGAACACAGAGGTGACCGAAAGGTCATTCCCCTCCTATACCGCCATGGTAACCCCTAGGAGAAACTCAAGAACGTATTTGCTCTTCTAAACTAGCAGTCCTCACGCTTTAGTTTACGTAAGTCATCTGGAGCATAAAAAGGAGATTTCTAGACTTCAGAGATTGATGCAGCCAGGAAGGCATTTTAGCAAGCATGGCGCATACCTGAGATGCAGGCAACCGTGGAACTCAACTTGAGAACACTGGTTTAAGTTCTGAGAGGCACTCCAACTATTTTTTTTCCTTCAAGTTTAATAACATCATAGACCCTCAGGGAATTTCCCTTCTACTAAGGGTTACTTGTTTTTATACTGCTCTTGCCTTTACTGGTCTCAGCAACGCTTTATAGGTCATCTGGTTGCTGGTTCATCTTTTTTTTTTTTTTTTTTTTTTTTAAATTTTCGTTGTGTTATTTTTTTTTTTTTAATTATTTATTTATTTATTTATTTTTGGCTGTGTTGGGTCTTCGTTTCTGTGCGAGGGCTTTGTCCAGTTGCGGCAAGCGGGGGCCACTCTTCATCGCGGTGCGCGGGCCTCTCACTATCGCGGCCTCTCTTGTTGCAGAGCACAGGCTCCAGACGCGCAGGCTCAGTAGCTGTGGCTCACGGGCCCAGCTGCTCTGCGGCATGTGGGATCTTCCCAGACCAGGGCTCGAACCCGTGTCCCCTGCATTGGCAGGCAGACTCTCAACCACTGCGCCACCAGGGAAGCCCGCTGGTTCATCTTTTTATTATGCTAACTCTCCTCTTGTTCACCCAACTTTTTAAAAAGCCATCTTTCAGGAATCCCAAGGATTACCCCGCAACACTTCGCTAAGCTTTCTAATCTGTACTTCCTTATATTTAGATAGCAGTGCAGTCTACATAACACGCTCACATTTGTTATCTGATTCTTCAGATATCCCAATGTGGAAGGCAGAACAGCTATCATTTTCATCTTACAAACGAAAGAGACTGAGGTTGTACTGCTCGTCCACGGTTAGACAGATTTAGATGCGGAGGAGGCACTAGCCAGCATATCTTCTAACGCCTAGCAGGGGACTCTTCCTTTTGTCCGCTTGATGACATCGGAGCTCAACTGGACAAGGTAGGACATTTATTCTGAGAATAAATCTTAGGAACCTGGAAGGATAAAAGACGACTTGGAATTAACTAGGCTGTTTAGATGGCTAAGGAAAAAAGCTAAACCTCAAGGGGCACCTCCAAAGGTTCGCACGAGGTCTCCTAGGTGGTGTACCGCCCGCACTACACACGCCCACCGTGCAATTCCAGCGGAGAACTCGGGGATTCACGCCCCTCCCAGAGCCTCTGCAGCAACCCGCACCCATGTCCCAGACACCTCAACAAATCTATTCAATGCAGAATCCGTGAAACAGCTCACACCCCATTTATTATTTAAAAATATTTTGTTACAAAAGGAAAAAAAATACAATGCAGTATAAAAGATTGACAGTGTCATCAAGTTTATTACACAATTTTCAACCTATTGGAAAGACAAACAAATCACCAACAACAGGGGGACGGGGCCTTGGCCTTTTTGAGGGTTGGGTTTTTTTCCTTTTGCTATCAGGAAATAGAACTAAAAACTGTGTCATTGAGTAAAAACAAAACGGGGAGAAAAAAATTCTCCGGGTAAACGGCTTTTCTGGTATTCTATATATTTTTTTCTCCTTAAACTGTCACCTTACTTGGTTTTCTCTACATTAAAAAGACACCCGGAGCTGCTCTCGAGGATAAGCACATCACTTAACGCTTGGCCGGCTGGGCGGGGTGCCATATTCTGAAGTGGAGGTGGGGATGGGGTTGGGGGACAGGGGGAAAAAAGCTACAAACCTGTAGCCTCTGTCCCAAGGGAATGTGCCTCTCCAACCCTGGGGGACTCCCTCAGTGACTGAGCGAGGGCTATGTCAGAAACGTGCAGGGAACAGAGGAAGGCTTCGGTCCAGCTCAGTCTCTCCCCTCTGAGCCAGAAGGGTCTCCAGCGACCCTACATCCCACGTGCCACGTTTCCTGTTCGATGTCACGTGCCCTACAGACGCACGCGGAAGTAGCATCCGTCGCCCCGGGGGTACTGCAGGACCCTGTTGCTGCTGCTGCTTTTAGCAGCAGCGCCTCACAATCTGGATGTTATGGGAAAAGCAATTCCATTTGCCTGTGTGGAAAATGGCCCCCAGGGTGGTGGTCCTTAGAATTCTGAGCTGAGCTCGTTAAAGTCAGGCTCCACTTCTTCCTTGCTCCTTATGCGAGGCAGCAAGTACCTCCAGGCAGAGCGAGGGGAGCTATTAAGTCAAAATTCAAAAGGTGAAAAAATACCAAATTTGTGACTTTACCTACTAGTGCCAGGTTATCCCACAATAAGTAAAAGTATGTACCTGGAGGATGCAAGCCCATGCTCACATCAAACCTGAAAAAAGAAAAGCCTATGGAAGTAGGCCATATCCTGCCCAACTTGCCTCCTTCCCCACTCCTAGTATTTCACAAGGGTTCTTCACTGCTGAGGTCCGATGTCCCCGACTCCCAATGGCAGTACCTTCCTCTAAAACAAGGAAGCAGCCTTCTTGGGGGAAGGGCTCCACATGTGAAATGGAAAAGCCCCAGGGAAAGGGAACATCTATTGGAGCTGGTTATTGCAAGAGGCAACCAAGCAAGCAGCAGTAGAGGGTGGTAATTGGCCCTGCCAGGCTCCCCAGCAGAAAGCAACCTCATGGGCCTTCTCTGCTTAGGAGAGGCAAGTCCACTGAGCAGGCTGGGCAGCAGGGAGTTAAAAGGGTTTTAGCCCCCTGGGAGGTCAGGGAAACAAACCGTCAATAAGTAAGAGGGAAAAGCAAGAACAGGAGAAGCTTTCCATAAAGTAATTGCTGTTCTCATGGTCCCTCCTCAAAGGGCTGGGAAGGTAAAGGAGTTAGAGAAGTGGTACGTTAGCAAGGGGTTTGGACCCTCTTCGCCCCACCAAACCTACTGCTGAGGGCAGGACCCTGGGCATATTTTGGCACACCCAGTCACTCTCCTAGATCCCACAGGGAGTATCCGTTTTCTTTGGGAAGGATGTCTTCCCATCAACCTCACCACTGAACTGCTCCTGGAGAATCAGAAACTCATACGTTTCCTTGGACAAAGCACCGTTCTCTATGGAGACCAGGGACCTGGACATGGTTTCTTCCTGTCTGCCACCCTCCCAACCACATGAAGTCTTTAGGTTCTTTACCCTGGCAAACAGGAGTGGGACTGGGAGGGCTGCCAGGCAATCTTCAATCTTGTAGGGCAGAGGGTATTCCCTGTGGGTGTCTGGAAGGGGTTAGGGGCTTGGAGGAAGGGGAAGGGGTGGAGCGGCCTCCGTCCTTTAGTCCTGATCAAGGTGAGGAGATGCAAGTCCATTAAAAAAACATTTGCTTCCAACCAGACTCCTGCAATGAGAACATCAGAAGAGAAGAAAGAAAATACAAGTTAGAGGTTACTTTCTGATTAACAGGGGCTTATATAAATTATACTGGCATTTTCTAAAGTTAAAACGTATGAAGTAGGGGATGCAGACAGAGAGAATGCAAGCCTGGGAAAGTAAAAGACAGCAGCACTGTCTGGGAGTGTTTGGCACTGTGAGTAGTGAGGGAATGGTTGGAGGAGAACAGAGGAAAGAGGAGTGACATTTTACTTTAAGGTTAGGGGGAAAAACATAGACAATGAAATGAGGCATCAAAGCAGTTTGACTGAAAAGGAGACTTTGGCTGGAAAAGTATGGAAACTACTACATTTCAAGAAAAGTTGCTCTAAGGGAGCATGGTGAGTTTAAACACTGTTTCAGAAAATCTATTCTGAGCAAGTCATAGCTTACCTTAAGGGGAAGGGGAAAAATCTGGAAATGGGAAGTACAATGGTAAGAAAACAAGTGTGTACATAACCAAATCCATTAACCCCCAAATACCCAAGAGGCCCTTGCAGGGAGCATGTACTTACACAAGAAAACTAAACTTTTTTCCTTCTTTTAAAGCAGCATACACATACACATAGAGCCAGAGATGTTCCAAGTACCACCACTCAAGAGATTCTAAGTCCTCCCCAGATGACAGGTGTGGGTGAGGGGCCAAGAAGCATACTAACACCAAGCAGGAGTGATGTGGTCAGGCCAGAGCAGAAAGCAGAGCACGAAGGTCAAAGAAGATAATCAGTAGTCACCATCCAAGAAAACTAAAAGCACGGTTAAGAACTTCTGCTGAGCAGTGAAGGACTGTTAAGCCACTTGTCACATCTCGACCTAACTTAAGGTCCCCAGTACACTCAGCCCTCTTTCCAACGTTGTAACATCAATCTGCAGGGGGTGGCCTGCTCAATCTTACCACACAAAATAGAACTGGTAGCGAAAAGGAAAAGGGGGAATTAAATTCAGGCTTCGGATTTCTACTAATGCCCAAACTGGCAACATGGCCTATACATAAATGCTCACCCTTAATGTATGCACTTCTGTAACCTGGAGGAGCTATGCAAGAAAAAATACATCCATAAGCTGCCTGATCCTTCTACACTCTGAAATGGCACCATTTCACCCTGGGGTCCTCAGAATCTGTCATGGCCTCTGGTTTCTCTAAACATCTATGCAGGCAGGTATCTTTCTCATTTTCTGTAAGAGAAAACTAAAACCCTCAGTGACTCCTCAATTTCATACCATTTGGGTTTCCGAATCTTTGCATTAGATCAAAATTGAACAGAATGCTCAGTTTTCACTGGACCAGGAGGATAGCAATGAGGTGAGAATGACTATATTTCAAGCAGGATAATGTCCTAAAATAATGAGACAGCAGCCAACAACTACAAAACGCCGAAGCCACAGACAACCTAAGAATATCGTCAAACTCCAAACCGTACACACATATACAACAAAAGAGATGTAATTTGGGAACTGTTGCTACAAAACAAGACTCAGAGGATAACTAATGCATCAGAAATAAACTACAGTTGACCCTTGAAAAATACAGGTTTGAACTGCGCTGGTCCACTTATATGCGGATTTTTTTCAATAAATGCGTACTACAGTACAACAGAATCTGAGGTTGGTTGAATCTGTGGATGGAGAACCGCAGAAATGGAGGGCTGACTATAAAGTTATACTCGCATTATTGACTACGCAGAGGTCAGCTCCCCTAACCCCTACACTGCTCAAGGGTCAACTGAACAGCACCCAATTCTCAGAGGTTATGGCTCCATGTTGGTGGTAATGTTTGAATGTAGACAGAGGACAAAGTGGGTCAATCAGACTTCAGGTCCCAGAGGTCGTGCCCATCCTGAGGAAAGATGGACAAAAAAGGCTGCTGTTTTTTGCTGCCCCTACATGGAACATACCCTTTGCTCTCAGGGAACAGCTCTCCGTATAGTATAAATACTAGTATTTTCTAACTAAAAGGTATTGTACTCAGAACTTGCAAAGTTATCAAGGTAAATGAGGCCCAGGCACCATCTCCTCAACGTGACATCTCCTAAGTCACAACTTGGTAACTGCAGATGAAGTTAAGAATCCCAGGATGAGAATGTGAGAAATGGACATTTTTGGGGGGTCAAATTCAGTTCTTTTGGACTAATTAACCAGAAGGAATAACCAACATATCTAAAGGGGTGACTAGGAAAAGTGGGGAACTGGAAAACCTGCCTCAAGGGTTAATTTTCCTCATTTGTCATAGGCCTGCACCAGCCAAATGACTGTTTTCTAGGAACTACTGGGTTATAGGATTTTTCAGAGCTTTTCAAATTGAATCATCCTCATCATGGAAGAAAAGTCCCATTTTACAGGTGGAAAAAAAATGAAGCAAGATGACAGCTAAAGTCTCAGGTTCAGATGTTCAATCCCCAAAGTTCTAATGATCAGAGGATCTCACAATTTTTCTATCAAAAGGCTGTTAGGAGCAAAGCCGCCAAGAACAGTGACATGCAGTTACATGTTCCGACTACTAACCTATGTGGCCCCAGAGATTATAATTCATGCTTTGCACAGACCAAGTACTACCTCCTTCGTCACTCTTATCCTAGTCAGCTCCAAAGGACACACACGGGGGGCTGCAGGATTGGGGGAGGGTGGTGACTGATACTGAACCTACAAGCAACACTAGCAACTGTGCTAGTGCAAACAAGGGAAATACTGCTGCTGCTACAGGAGGGACGAGATCCATCACGGACCCACTCTACCCACCCTCCTGCCCACTCCCTGAGACTCAATCAGGCCAAAGCTGTTTAAAACTCCGCTTAAGTTAATGGCAGATGACAAACAACAAAGTAGAGGGCAGTAGCCAAACATAACAAGACTCCTTTCTTATTTGTTTAGTAGGTTGTCACTAGGCAACAGTTTACAGTCCAGCTACCACTTGTGAACTACAGGCACTCACAAGAAGGGGGGAGGGTTTCCTTTCCTTTCTGCATCCAGTCATCCATCTATCCACCCCAAAGATACCAAGCAGAACTATTCCTACTCACCTTCCACAATTACCATTACTTCAGACCAACCAAATCAGCCAAACACCAAGGACATTATCCTAATGTACTTGATGTGAAGCCACAAAATTGAGAAGAGACCCCAAAGTCACCTGGGTCATGCAATAGCCTTCAGGAACCACAAACATACCATCCCCGCCAGAGTCTCGACTACTTTTACAGATCTCCAAAGAAACAGAGTCAACAACTGCTCTTGCTTGCTTATATACTAGAAACAATCTTTGTTGGAAGCTTGTTTTCAGTTGGGATTGCCAAGCTGGTGGGATGTAACCTGGAGCCTGAGAATGAAAATAACAGAGCTGAAGCCCCTGAACCAGCCAAGCCTAACTCAACTTTTCAGTTACTTGAGTTAATATAGTTCCCCACCCCTAACTCTCCTGCCTTTGTTTTGCTTTATTTAAAAAAAAAAAAATCAGTAAGTTTTTCCAAAACAAATATATCCTGCCACTGAAATATCCTCCACAGTCTCTAAAGCTTTAAAGATAATTTTTTTTCAGATCAGCTTTCTCCTCTCTGACTAAAGTATCCTATTTTCAAAATCTTAATAGATATTAATTCTTAAAAATCATTCATGTTGCACCTTGAAAACTTACAAGTAGGCAATGGTCTTACTTTTCTGTCTTGGTCAATTTTCCTGATTTTTTCATTTGAAAGTTTGGTGGGGTTAAAGTATAACAATGAGGGACTTCCCTGGCGGTCCAGTGGTTAAGACTCCGTGCTCCCAATGCACGGGGCACGGGTTTGATCCTTGGTCAGGGAACTAAGATCCCGCAGGCCACACGGCGCAACCAAAAAGAAAATAAATAAATAATAAATAAATAAATAAAACATAACAATGATAATAACAATAGCTATCATTTATTGAGAACTTGTTATGTGACAGGTACTATGAGTGCTAAATGCTCTATATGGATTAGCTCACTGAATACTCAGCAATCCAATGAGACAGTTGCTTTTATTATCTTCATTTACAAATGAGGAAACTGAGGAACAGAAAGTAATATGGCTGGAGGAGCTGGAATTCATAACCTGGCATCTACCTGCAGACACTGTGTTCTTAGCCATTAAGCCATGTTGTCTCAGATACCAGGTGAAAGCAGTCAAAAAACAAGCAAAAATAGCTTAGTCTCAGGTCCATTTCAGGGTGAGACTCCTCACAAACAAGAGAAAACCTGCCCTCCTGAATTTTTGGTTACCTAAATAGGAAGTCTTCCCATACCCTTTTCTTGTTTTAAAAGGAGAGAGAGAAATCTTTACTATCAATAATTTTTCTTTCATAAGAGATCATCAACCAGCCAGCAATGGGGCTTCATCCCACCTTTCTCAGTGGTGCCGGTCCCGTTCTCTATCCCGGTGTCTCTCGTGCTCTCGGTTCCTTTCTTGGAAATAATCATCATGCCGATCTTCGTTATGAAGCAGGTCCCGGTGCCTCCTGCTGCTTTCCCGGGACCGGCTTGGTGACCTCTCTCGGGACCGATGTCTTTTCCTATTAGAAGGATCCTTTTCAGCCTCACTCAGAGGGCTTACCCCATTCTTTCTAAGAGTATTGTGTTTTGGTGTCTTCTACTATTTGTCTAAACCACTCTTCTGTTACTCTATCATGGCCCCTAGTCTTTTTTGGAAAATTAATAGCAATTAAACTTGTTGAGATCTTACTAACGTATCAGGCACAGTGCTAAGAGCTTTACATGCATTATCTCACCTAATCTTTACAACAGGTCTGTAAGATAAGTACTACCATTGTCCCCTTTTTAAAAGTAAGAAAAATGAGGCTTGGAAAGTTGAGTAACTTTCATATTCAGGGTCATGCAGGTAGTTAGGAGCAGGACTGGGATTCCGATCCAAGAACGTATGGCTCCAAAGCCCATGTTCTGAACTACATCAGTCTTTCTTCCTAAATAAGCCCACTGCCTCACCAAACACAGATTTCAGACATTACAACATTTATTACTGTAAACGTTTAATTTTTTCCCCTTAAAGACATGAGGGCTAGGTCTGCTCTTTCAACTAGGTCCTTGCCAGATACCCTGGGCTCCTTTCCTCCCCCTGCCAGTCCCTGGAGGAGCGCTGCTCAGGGCCGGCAGGCTGCTGAAGCAATCATCAACTCACCTGGATGAGCTCCCGCCGGCACCCGCACTGTAAGACTTGGCTTCAATGCCATGAAGACAGTCCTTAAGAGAGGAGATGAGGACACGGCAACGCTCATCATTGGCGACCCGGGACTGTTTGATAACAGCAATGGCTGTGAGCAGCGTCTCAATCGCGTCGCTGTAATCCCCTGACAGGGGATGGATGGGAAAGGCCAAGGATGAGCAGAGGCAGTAAACTAACTGATGAAAAGGAGAACTCAGGAGGACACAAACCAAGAGTAACTAGCTGTCCCACAGAACCACGGTAAAACGGATGAGGCAGAAGTGGCAGGTATAAAACTGTATGGCACCTATACTCTAGTGGTCTGGAATCGGACAGATACCCTCAGATACTGCTAGTGGATGTATAATCCGGCACGTCATTGTCTGCGGGCTATCAGACAGCATCCATTAAAATAAACAATGTGCATAATTTTTGACCCAGCACATCTAAAAATTTTCTACTTCTGTTCACAAGTATATAATTTAAACAATGTTTGTTTCAGCATTGTTTGTTGTATTAAAGAATCAAAAACAACTTAAAGTTCCTTCAGTAGGATTTGGCTATATAAATTATGGAACATTGGTTCTACAGAATACTACATAGTCGTTAAAAAGCATGAGGTAAATCTGTATGTAAACAAAGCAATCCATGTAAAGCACTTAGCACAGTGCCAGGCACACAGTAAGGGCTCAATAAACGTTAGGTATTAGTTGATGTAACAGATGTCCAGAATGTATTTTTTAAAAGCTGTGAAACAATATTCCATTTTTGTAAACAATCAAAATGACATATATATTTTGCTACATGCACAGAAAAAAAATCTGAAGGACACTAAATTGTACAAGGTGGTCTTATTGATGGTCCTCGTACGGAAGCCTTTCATTTATTAACACTGCACATTTCTGTCTGGATTATTTTAAATCTATAACCAAATACATATATACATACAAGTAACATATATCTAAGACATGTATGTTGTGTGTGTACGTGCGTATATATATATTATATATGCACACACACATATTTTTAATTATGCTGCCATCAAGAACTAGCTCCTTCATTCCTCACATCTGAGCAACGTTTGGCTCAAGGATAGTGGTCAGGGTGGGTACTTGCACAATGCTTTTCCAAACTAAAGCTTTCTTAGCATTAAGGACAAGACAATGCAAGGAAAGCATGAAACCAGGCAGGGGTCCAGTGACAGCGAGGACTGGCAGCTTCCTCTGTGCAAGGCAGTTAAGAACAGAACAGAGACTGTGAAGGACCTGCAATTCTGTGGAGATCTAAGAACACCAGGATTTTGGCTCTACCAGAGTAGGGAGTTTTTGCCTATTTTGTAGGCATTCAATAAATATTTGTGGTTTGAATGACTGGAATGAGAACAAAACAAAGGGAGGAGACAGAGGTTCGTTATTGATCATCTCAGTGTGAAGGAACGGGTGGAGAAGAACAATGTTTTTCTTTATACTCTGTATATCTGACTTGCTACAATGAGCATAGATTACTTTTTAATTTAAAGAGATTTACTCAGATGTCAATGAAGGTTTTTGGTGGAAAAAAAAAGAGAGAGAAAATATACATACTTTCTGTCTTTCGTCCACTCTGCATTCACATTTTGTAGTCAAAGATGAGAAATTATGGAAAACGGACGATAATAGAGTTAACTTATTTCTTAGGAGATCTGACAATCTATATTTACATTCATGTAGGAAACTCACAGGAAGGAAGTGAATATGATTAGTGCTATAATGTGAAACTTGGACCAGAACCCGGAAACTTCCTATATTCTCTTCTCTTAGGAACCAAAGGTTCTGTTCCCCTGGTTCTCAAAGGCATGGCTTCTGGTTCTGCCCACTTAATACTGACAGCAAGGCAAAAGTTAGTTGTAAGGGTATATTATGCCTTAAGATTGACACCGAACAGACTTGTCTCTTTCTAGGATAGGTTACATGGAGGCCACCAGCTCTGCCTCGATCCCCAAATGTAATCAGATTCCATATCCACCATCATCATCAGTTCTAAAAACCCAAGGTCTACACTTGGCATTGGACTCATTACATAGACACTAGATCCACTGATCAACCACTGAGATGAAGATCTCCGTGAGGCAGGAATTTCATTCTATAACAAACACCACAATGAGATAGTATTAGTTATTTATATTCTAGGCACTAAGTTGGTTTTCATGGGGCAGGTCTAGACACAGGCTAAATAAACAGCACCAGTGGAGCTCCCCAAAAGCCAGGAAACCAGGTTACCATATTGCTTTTCAAAATGTGCCACTCTTGAGAATCTACTAGTGCTCCAACTTTATCTTGTTGAATTTCTTGCCAATGGAAATGACAAAACAATGGGAAAACGAAAGGTAAGAAGGCAGCAACGGTAAGGATGAGTTACCTGCACTGGCTCCAGATACAGCTTTGGAAATGGCACTGCTGGAAATTGCTCTGTTCCGCTTCATGATCTCTTCAAATTCTGCTTCACTCACTGTAGAGGGCGGAGGGCCCGAATCTCGGCTGCACACAGAAATAATACCACTCCTGACTGCCCACACCCCTTGTTAACTTTACCATACTCTAGAGTACTATGCTATTTAACTATGCTCTCCTGTATAATGTCTTAAATGGTTCTCAGCCTGTTCACATGTTTTATATGTTCACGTTCTCTTCAAAGACAGGATTTATGTCATATACTTTTGTAATTCTGGCATGACCCAACAGTGCTAGACACTCATAGCATTCCTAACAGTGACTTACAGCACTCCATTTAATCAACTGCCTTAAAAAGGGATACGAAGGACATGGTTTGGGTTGAGAGGTAAGACGCAAACAAAATACCAAACAAAAACATTCTCTAATAGTTAACTATTTCCCAGGACTCAATACTATGACAACAGTTTCCACAAGGGAAAGCACAAGAATTCAGTGCTCACTTACTTCCTCAGGGAGAACAAAATGCTTAAAACACTGTCTACCCCACTATGCCTGGCTCAGATCTGAAAGGAACAAGATAGTCCTTACCTGCCATGGTGGTTATAGGGTGCCGAGGCCTTCATGTAAGTATCTGGTGGAGGCCCCACTGTGGCATTTGGTGGGGGGAAGAAGGCTGGATTGAGGTGAAGGGCAGGTGGGATGGCCCCAGGGGGAGGTACAGCCAGATGAGGAGGTAATCGAGGAGGAGGGGGCATGAGATGCTGGTAGTGGATGCCAGGAGGAGGAGGAGGGACCCCAAAGCTTGAGGAGAGAGGTGGTGGGGGTGGAATTGGGGGTGGGGGCAGACCCATCAGGGGAAGGGCTGAAGGAGGGCGATTGAAGTAGGGCAGCACACTGGGGGGCTTATCCACACGGGCAGATGAGGGTACAAGGTTCTCAGAGGGTGTGGCCCGTCCATCAGCAGAATCACTAGAATCTCGGGAGTGGGCCCGTGGAGGTATTCCTATGAAACAAAACAGAATTACTGTTACTGCCCAACCTTTAAACATAACCACGGGACCAGGTCATCCTTCAGCAAGTCATCTGACACCATAATAAGGAAGGTGACAGGTAGCTGAGAAAGAAGGTAAAATCACCTACTGTTTTTCTTTGGCCTCAGAGAGAAAGCTCAGAGGCAACCTAGTTAAGACATAAACCCAGGAAGCAAAACCACCCTTAATTCTGTATGTTAAAGAATGCTCTTTATCTAGAACTCTCAGTGCTTCACATTTAAGTCACCCTTAGATTTGTTTTCTATTTTTAAATGCAGAAGGATCCTAATAACCCATGAGAAAATGACAGTGCTGAAGTATGTTCATTACTGTTCAGCTGGATTCAAGCTGATTCGAAATCCCTTTTTCTCTGGTAGGAGTTCAGGGACTCTTTCCTTAGACTAGTAATAGTTAACCTTCTTTATCCTGCTATATACTTGAAATTTTCTCTTTGCCATGGCTCTTTGGCCAGGGAATTTGGGGGAAGGGAGGGAAGGGCAGGGGATGGATAACACTTCCTCCATCCAAGTACCAAAACTGGTAACTGGGATGGGGAAAGAGCCGCAGAGCAAAGAGTAGAAGACTGGAGGTTAAATGAGAAAAAATGGGAGACAAGCCAAGGAAAGATCTGCCCACAGAATGAGCAGATGGCACACAGTGGACACCAGGGACTCCTCGCAAAAGCCTGGTACAAAATATGCCTGAAACCTGGGAAACTCCCCCTACATTTCAACAGCCCAAACCCTCTACCCCACAGGGCAGCCTACTAGGAACATCATCGTGGAACGGTGGTATGGTGTTGTGCAAAACAGGGGCTCAGACATGTTTGTATACAGCTGGAAACATGGCTCTGACACCGTCAAGTCATTTGGTTAAACCTGTTTCCTCTTTCCAATTTAATAGTCTACTCTAAGCCTGGTTAATGTGGAATCCAACAGAAGAATGTGATCACATGGCCTTTGGAGTCTTGGAGGTAGAAAGATGCCATTAGGAGACAAGTGTGGACAGAAAGAAGAGTGCTCCTTAAACAAAAACTTGTTAGTGAACACTAACTCCTGATGAAAGCACAAGGTGGAATTAATGCCCTCGGCAACCACCTTGGTTCCTCTAATACAGTATATCACCAGGGGCTACCACAGCATTCTCTTGCTTTTCATGTCTCACACACATGTCAACGTGCTTCTTCCCTGAGTTCTCTCAAGCTGAAGAAAGAAGAGGTATTAGCAAGTGTAATCCTCTGAAAGTTAGCTACCTTCCCAGCTACTGTTCCCACATTAGCAAGGGTTCTTTTTGTATCTATGGCCACAAATCCCAAGAGTAGCAACCAGTGTTAAGCAGACTAAGTCAACCAGCTATACTTAGTGAATTAACAGAGCCCAAGTCCATCAACATGACAGCGCAGAAAAACACCACTCAGTCAGCACCATCACTTCAGCAAAGAAAGGTAACATCAAGGAGTAAACAGCCAAGTGGTGCTAGGACTGTTAGGTGCTCAACGCAGCTGTAAAATTATACATCTTAAGAAAGTTAGAAGAGGCGTGAATCATAGAAAGACTCTGAAACACAATGGACTTTGAAAATTCAGGTTATCAAGGAAGAAAAGTATGTGCCTTCTAACCCAGAGCAATAGCTCACACCACTTCCATCTAGGCTTTCAATATAGTTATAAGAACATAGTTGTTCCTATGCAAGAGTTGAGTGGCCATATTTCCACCTTCAATCAACCTATCCAAGGTCCCAGTGGACTACCCAATCAATAAATACAAGGCACTATTTTGAGAGCAGGACCTAAGCAGTGACAGAAAGTGGGTAACGAAAACTTTGCCATACCCCCACTGTAGTAAAAGGAAAGTAATGGCAGTTGACTGTTTCAGGCAGGGCCTTGCAGGGTGGCTGCACCTTCTGAGGTCAGGACAATCCAAGGTTGGTCCCCAGGTTTCGCAGGTTCAGAAACTTGATTTTAACAGTTCACCCAGGGGTGACTGGACCCTAGGAGATTGATTCACACTATCCAAACTCACAAGAGACTGATTCATAAACCAGAATGACAATTTATTAATTTACAATGAGAAATATAACTGCCAAGCAGACTGGAATACTTGTGTCGGCTGGTCAGCGCATTCTCTTCCCAGTAGGAGAGCCTAGTTGGGAAACCAAATTAGTATCAGAAGGTGGCTTGGTGAGCACAGGGTCAGAATAAAGGGAATAAGGTGAGCTTAAGGCATACTATCATCAAGCTAAGGTAGTGTGATGCAACTTTCTTTACTAATGGGAAACACTTGCCAAGCAAACTAAAATCGCAGGTAATCGAAAGGGTACCCACCCCCCTGGTCAATGCTGGAGAAACACTGTTAAATTCTTACTCTCCAGCACTCCTCCTGGTCGATTCCTTACAGAGCACCCTTCCAGTGTATGTTTATGACAAGACTACAGCCATCTTTATGCATCATATATTTTATGGTGGTTGCTTCTTAATAATTTATAGAGACATGTCTTACAATTAAGCCCATTTGCTATACACTTGATTTTTTAGATAGGAACATGTAATTTAGAGTTGACAAGAACTTTGTATGTTGTGTGTCTAGTTCAAATGGGGAAGTAGGCCCTAAGCAGTAAAGTGACCTGCCCAAGGTCACATAATGAGTTAGTGGCAAAACTGAGCCATAACCTGAACCCACCTGACTCCTAGCACATGAGCCTTGTTTTTTGGCTTACCTACTGCCATGCTGCCACCCATAATCACCACCACCCTCTCTCAAACTCTTCCACATCGTAGGCCAAGCCTACACCACAGAAAACAAACCCACAAACTTCCCCCCCTTCATACAGATGGTCTCCACGTACCCCCTCTTGGGACTCGGACGCACTCACGTTTCCGAGCCTGTGCCTCAAACTGTGACAGGTTCTGGCGGGTGGCTGGCCTCACATCCACTTTTTCTCCATTAAGAACTTTTCCTGGCAGAAGTTCCAACAATTTGTGGACAGAGTTTTCAGAGGCTACCACCACCTCAGCATACCTTGAGGAAGAAAAATTAAAAACGAGTGAAATCTACTAGACAACCAAGAGAGGAACACAGAAATTCTCTTCCACTTTTAGTGAAAACTGGTAAAGCCAAGGATACCTTGCTAATATTTTTTTTTAAAGATTTTTTTGATGTGGACCATTTTTAAAGTCTTTATTGAATTTTTACAATATTGCTTCTGTTTCATGTTTTGGTTTTTTGGCCGTGAGGTATGTGGGATCTTAGCTCCTAGACCAGGGATCGAACCCACACCACCTGCATTGGAAGGCAAAGTCTTAACCACTGGACTGCTAGGGAAGTCCCATTTTTTTTTTTTATCTTTCTAATATTAAACACACAAAACTACTAAAAACAAACAGGTGTCATGCTAAAATTTTCCTATTTATTTCAAATTAGAAATCAGCTTTCTTTGCCTCTCAATGGATGGATGTTCTCCTACACTGCAGCTAGGTCCCCATTCTAAGGTGGTTTGTTAAAACCAAGGCAGTACACTGGGCCAGGGGTGGGAGGGATTAAATTACAGGGACAAAATAACAGTACAGATCGGTCATCCCAATGGTTACAAACTAAAAGGGGCTTCTCAAATCCAGACCTCACCCTTTGGACTGGCCATTTGCTCGATTCTCTGCAAATTTCAACTCCACCACATCATAGACTCCTACAGAGCGAATAACCTGGATCAGCTGCTGGTCTGTGGTCCACTGGGGCCGGCAAAATGGAAAAGGAAGAAATGTCAAGAGCTACACCCCCCCTCCCCCAGAATGTCCCAAACCCTTCCCCCAAACCTAGGATTCTAGTCACAATCATGACCTCCCACAGGAAACCCAGAAGGCCATCAGTATTTCAATTAGAGCAAGTTTTTCCTATTGTCCTCACCCATACAGAATTCCAAAACCACCCACCCCTGCCCCAATCCCCATCTTTGAGACTAAGAACATTAAAACCTATTTTAACTTTGACTGCCACTTGGGCTGGCTGGTCATCAGCTCAAACAGTGATTACTAGCAGCTTTTAGTTATAGATCTGATAGGCTAGAGTTGATCACTGACAGCAACTTTCCCCTCAGTATATACATTTCTTAATTTGAAAACACCACCTCCCATCACCAGCCCAAAAACATGTCATACAATAACTTTTGCAGAACAACAATCACCACCTACCCCGAGCGTACTACAGCTATCAAGGTCTTTGCTCCCTCTCACCCATCATTATCATAGGACCATCTAATGACCACCAAGAGTTCAAGGTGTTCACTCTGAAATCTCATCCCACAGATGACCCTGGTAGACATAAAAGCCCCAGGGTCAGGGGCGGTAACAAGATGGCAGAAAAAGCAACTACCCACATAATCATTGCTTTCTTCGGCACCAGTACGTCCTCAGGATAGTTCTCTTTCAGAGATCAATCCAACCTGATCCCAGGAAAAAGAAATCCAACCCCATCAGAGCACAAAACAGTGCAACAGTGGTTTTTGAAAATGCCATCTCCTCCCAGTGCTCTCCCTCCAGCCCACCCACAAGCCTTTTTGGTTACCCATGCTCACCCAGGAGAAACTGCCCACATAGACAGCAGCTCGCCTATTACGCAGGCCACTGTAGGTGTAGAGAATTGCAGGGGTCTTGTTATTGGGCTTGGGAGATGGCTCCTGGCGAACAGGAGGTGGCGGCTCAGTGCTGCTGCTTCTGTCATCTGAGGGCTGTGAGGTGGCTGTCAACACGTCATCATACAGGTCAATCTGATCTGTGTTGTTGAACTCTGGGTCCTAAGAGACGAGGGGTTGGCAAAGGTGGGTTTGAAAACCTTTCATTTTGTTTATTCTATTTTACTCTAATTTACTTACAATCCACGGTCAAATGTTTTATAAAATATACAAAACTTCCTCGTCCTACTCTAAGAAACTAGGAGGAAAAACTTCCCCATGTAAAACAATTTTAACACTTAATTATACTTATGTAGGTGTTTCTCCTAAGACCCTGTTAGGAGTCTATAGTGTTTCTAGCTTTAATCAACTGTGAGACTCAAAAGGTACATGATGATTAAACAAGCAAACTAAGAATGCACAGAGATGCATCTGCTACTGCTATCAATGTGGCCAGCTTCTCAAGACCACATCTAAGATACACTAATGAAAATTTATTTTCAACATCTTATGCTATTTCCAAAATCAAGAGTTATACAAAATTTACTCTTCTACTTAATAAGAAATAGAGTAGGGCTTCCCTGGTGGCACAGTGGTTAAGAATCCTCCTGCCAATGCAGGAGACACAGGTTCAAGCCCTGGTCCGGGAAGATCCCACATGCCGTGGAGCAACTAAGCCCATGCGCCACAACTACTGAGCCTGCGCTCTAGAGCCTTTGAGCCACAACTACTGAAGCCCGCGTGCCTAGAGCCCATGCTCCGCAACAAGAGAAACCACCACGAGAAACCCGTGCACCGCAACGAAGAGTAGCCTCCACTCACCACAACTAGAGAAAGCCCATGCGCAGCAACGAAGACCCAATACAGCCAAAAATGAAAGAAAGAAAAAAGAAAGAAGGGGGGGGGAGGGGGCCGGGGGAGGGAGGAGGGAAGAAGGAAGGAAGGAGGAAGAGGAAGGAAGGAAGAAAGAAAGGAAAAGAAGAAGGAAGAAAGGAAGAAAGAAAGAAAAGAAGGCAGAGAAAAAGAAATAAGGAAGGAAGAAAGAAAGAAAGGAAGGAAGGGAGTATATTTATTTAAAAATGGAAATCAGGGGAAAAGCATGTTAAAGTGGGAACCAAAACACAAAAAAGAATGGGAGTTACTGGTTTAAACTCTTTGATTTACACAAATGATTTAGAGAAGCTCTAAAACTCATAGTACATAATCCCATCTTTCCATTAACCATCAAAGAAATATAAAAAATAAAATAAAAGGGAAGTGAATAACAGGGGGATTTTCCATTATAAGTTCTATTTCTCAAATGACATGCGGATCCAATACATTACCATGACATTTATATGAGACATCTTTGAGCAATACCAGAGATGTCCAATGATACACAAAAACAGTGGAGTTCTCTAAAATATAAAGGTCAGGAAATAGGACAAGCACCGATATCATAAGCTGTGTTATAGTAAGCATTCAAATATGAACGTGTATTCTGCATGATAGGCAAAATATACTTTTTACCTATGTGATATATTACTGTTATGGACTGAATGTTTGATTCCACCCCACATACACTGAAACCTTACTCCCCAGTGTGATGGTATTAGGAAGTAGGGCCTTTAGGAGGTAATTAAGATGAGATGAGGTCTTGAGGGTAGAGCCCATGAAAGGGATTAGTGCCCTTATAAGAATCAAGAGAGCTTGCTTGCTCTGCTCTGCTCTGCACTGCATGATGTGAGGATACAAGTTGGCAGTCTGCAACTGAGAGAGGCTGCTCACCAGAACATGAACTTGATCTCAGTTTTCCAGCCTCTAGAACTGTGAGAAACACATTTGTTTATAAGCCACCCAGTTTTTGTTACTTTGTTACAGCAGCCCAAGCTAACACTTATACAAAAAAATCCTAAAATCACAAGAACTACTACTAAGGGACCTTAATGTTTCAGATTTTGCAATGTCATTATCTCAGAGAGGATCTTTTTATTTTAAGGATCAGACAAGTATATTTTCAGGTAACATTCTAAAACATCCAAACAGTGCTAAAGAGGATACTGCCAAAATGAGAGATACAGGGAGACGTTCGGAGTGTTTTAGGGAAACTATAGCTCATTCACGTCATTGCTGTCTTTTAAAAACAGGAATAAAGAAAGAGCCTACACTAAGGGAATAAAAGAACCTGTATTAGGTAACTTGTTTAACTGCCTGAAGGAGAATCATTTCCCCGAATGCAACTCAGGACAGGAAGCTCCAGTAACTTTCTCCCTTCAATACCATCACCAGAACTGCTGATCCTGAACTTCGACTAGAGAGAAGAGACTAACTACAAAATGCATTCTTAGACCTACATACCATCAGAAACTTCTGGAAACAATCTTTTAGTTTCTCAGTTTACCTGAAGTACAAGGGAAGGACATGCACACCATGATAATACTATTGGATTGTTCTGGTATTGAGGGGGAAAGGATTTTACTTCCTGAGGCATGTAAATAGCTTCAAATATTACAAATACTCTTAAGAAGCCCCATAGGAGAGGAGTTTGAACCTTGTAAAAATCTCACAAAGAGAATGGCAAAAGGGAGTAAACTTTTTAGGGGCAACTTAAAAGCACGAAAAGGAATCAGTGAGGCAAATAAGTACAGGAAAACTATTTTAGGTAGTCAAACCTATAAATAAGGACCTTGCATAAAAAAGGATGGGTATGTGAAGAACAGGGAGAAGCTAACACTGGAAAGCACAGGGCGGATAATAAATTAAAAAGGTGAAGAAAGCTGCGACTAATAACTCAACATTTTATGTGTAAAATATTTCACAGCCTTGTATCTCAAACAGTCTTAACTCTAGACAAACCACTCATTTGTTTCTTCATGTACTATGTATGATTTGCCCTTGTAATTCAAGGTAGAGAAGGAACTTAGAAACCACTCAGTCCTCTTCAATGCTCTAATCCTTGGACAACACTACTTCACACTTCAAACCAGGGTGCTTTTTTTTTTTTTTTTTTTTTTTTAAATAAATCAAGGATTGTGAAATGGAACTTAAAGGGAATAAGGAAACACACCATCTTGGATGGTCAGTGGAACCAAACTGGAATTCCTTCTGTGCAGTATCTGTGATTCAGAGATGTGTGTGTAAAAGTTGTAATACAAAAATTATTGCTGATAATTGCGTAGAGAACATGCAGACTTGGGCAGCTCAGAGATCAAACGTATCACCAGGAAATCCCCCATACTGTAAGCCTCAGCAAACAATCTACTCTTTCAGGGTTCCTTAGAGAATATGACAGACTCAATCCTGGAAGACCCTGGTGGATGGATTACCTTACCACTTTAAGAAACACAAACGGATTCAATGAATGCAAAATTGTCACAAGATTCAAATGGTCTCTCTGTGCCACAGAGCCTCAGTTCAAAGAAGTTTGTGGGAACTATTCTGATGCACAGACCTGTTGAGGATTCTGCTGAAGATTTTATTGAAGAAACAATGTATCAAGTTGTGTTTGGATTTAAATTTGCTAGCAACATCAGTTCATTTTACTCGTAAGTTGCTAAGACAGAAAAACAGATAGGTCCTGAGGTCTTGCAGATTACCAAATGAGCTGGTGTTTTACACAGTTAAAGAAAAATCTAATTCTACAAATTAAGTGAAAAATACAATGTTTTAAAGGCATTGATGTCAAGGGATTCATTTCAGGGAGCTTAAAAAAGAAGTATGTATTTAATACTGAATTAATACCAGGGACAATTCTGCGTTTAATAGCATAGGAATAACTGTGATTGTTTCATGAAGCCTCTTGGTCTACAAAAGAGAACTTGCATGATTATGAATTTAAATGAGAACTTCCCCACCTGTCTGCTCAATGTTCCTACCTGCCAGCCTTTTTCCTGATATCTAAGGGGAATAATAAAGCTTAGGATTTATTTTTCTCAAAGCAACCTATTTGATATAATTTTCTTTTAACTGTAACCAAAGCCCAGTTTTTGGCTTTGTAATTACTATTTCCACAGTTCTCACCTCACACTCTCCTTCCATCACTGTCCACTGCTCTCAACCACCAGGAATGGAACCTCTTTTGAGCAAAGAAATCCATTTTTTCCTTTGATCTCACTACTTCTAACACAGTGCCTAGCAAACAGAAGTAGCTCAATAAATACTTGTTGATAAAAATGAGGAAAACTGAGCATATTGTGCAAAGTGCCTGTCTTAGCACAAGGAACAGAACAGAGACAAAACACTCAGCAGGATGGCAGCTCTCAGTCTCTTTTCTAGTTGTTCTCCCCAGCCTAAGAAAGCAGCTGTGAATCCTAAGATTCCAACTGTAAAAGGAGTGAAGTAGCTCTGCAAAAGAGGCTTTTGCAGTACATGTTTTAAGAGATCCGGGAGTCAGCACGATAGGGTTCCATCTAGGAACAGTGCTTATTTTCCCCGGGGAGCAAAGTACACGTGACAAGGTTCTTGTGCATGGGTAAGCTTGGGGTGAATCAATAACATTCTTATAACATTCTAAAACACAATGTGTACTCGCTGCCTTCAGTCTAAGCTTGCTTCTAACAATCCTAGCCAAACAGAGCTTTTACCACTCCTTTAGCAGCCTCCAAAATATACTAAAACCAGCTTTGCTAAAAATTAACTCACCTGTGGGGAAAAAAGCACCCCTCCCCTGACCTTCCCCCACACATAAGACATTCAAAATCTATACTTTCTTCAACTTACTAAGTATCAAATACTGTCCATTTGATATAAATGTCTACTTGATTTCACACACCATCTTTGGCCTATCTTAGACCCATAAAAAAGTCCTGTTTAACTAAAGAGACCAGAGAACAAATTGTTGAGGCCAATGACTTCTACCTTGACAAAGCAGTGACCATTGGATGAGGCCTATGTCTTGCCTATGACCTACAAGCTGCATTGCTTAAGAAATTATGGAATCTCATTTCTCAGACCAAATGTCCCTGTGGTCAAGGACCCTGTTCTACCCATTTCCCAAAGTGAATCAGCAGCACCGTTACCAACCCACAGATAAGGAAATTAGGGGCAAAGAAGTTTTTACAATTAATAATTGAAAACAACTAAGGGAGCCTTCTTTTCTTGCCATCTTGTACTTAAAAAAAAAAAAAGTAAAAAGTAGTAAAAGTCTGATTCAAAGTAATATGAAAAACTCAGGAAAACAATGGTTTGTAACTAAATATTCTAAACCTTTCTTTTCATCCATAAATAATTATGACTTGTTTGAAATTTAAAGAAAAATCTTCATGTATTTAAGTTAATCAGCAGCCACATGTCCATGACTTCAGTTTGCCTGAGAAGACATGGGAAAATGACTAACTTATGTCAAGTGAAAGAAATGGCATATATCAACCTCTTCTGTTGCTTCATAGCAAAGTCAGGGTCCAATCAGAGCACTTTCCTTCCCTAGCCTATCTTTTTTTATTCTCTTTCCAGGTCCTGACATGTAGTCATTGAAAGATGCCAATAGGAAGAACCAGCTTACTCGAGTAGAACAGTGTTGAAAATAATCCAGGCAAGATATTAGGAAGTTTTAAATAGAGATTTTGGGACACTCTTGAGATTTGACCTTAAGAGCTCAGAAATGAACTGTATATGAGATTATTGTTTCAAAGGAGATTACTGTATCATATTTCTTGACATATCACAGAGACCAACAAATCCAACTTAGAGTATTTGACTGGGTCTATATCTGCTTCATAACTGGTTTGTCCAACACCTTTACCTCCCCCCACCAAACAAGCAGATTCATCAATAAAATTTATTACACTAAAATGCCTATGGACTTCTCAAGCCTGGAGTCAAGCTACTTCTGACAGGAAGGAAGATAGAAAACAACTGGAGTGCAGCTGAAATTAAACGTCAAAGTTATCTTTTATACTGTGCCTCTCACTGCCTTATGGGGGAGGAGACTACATTTCTCCAGGGGCAGTTTGAGAGAATCTCAAAAGAACAGGTATCAACATCGTCCTCATGAATACTATAGCAAACCTAATTCTGATTTTTAATTTTGGTTAGTCTTCGAAGAGACTGACATCCAACTTTGGCTTCCTGGGGGAGCAAGTTCCACAGGTTGATTCATCACTCTATTAAACCTAATTTTTATTTACTCTTAAATCAAAGCTTTTAAAATTAAACCTGGAGGCTTAAGTTAACATAAAGCAGAACGGTCAGAAATCTTGGAAGTCTGTGCTAGAGGGAAAATTTTAGATCTGACAGAGGGGTGTTTAGGCCTAGAAAATCTTCAAGGACTGACATAGCCTGGAACCACAGCAAGTCTGGTGCAAGTGATTCCTCAGCTGATACAGGAAAATCCCAGTGTTCCCGATGACCCCTCACCTGATTGAACTCCTCGTCAGCATATATATCAATCAAGTCCACTCCTTCTGACATGGCTCCGGAAGGAAGATCTCGAGCCCGGAAAATGGACAGGGTAAGAAAGATGCCACTGCAGTATCCAGAAAGAAACAAGAGTTAGAAGGCATAAGGGTCCCAGGGTGGGATGAGGGCATTGGTTGCCAACCTCCCGTCTCCAGAGACGCAGCATCCCGGCAGCCCGAGCTCTGCCCCACCCGCTCCGCCCCGCCCCGCCCCCGGCCTCGCGCCGCCCCTCGCTCTCCCAGGCCACCGGGGCTCGCGGGGCTCGCTGCCCATCACCCTCGGGCCCGACCGGAGCTGCGCCGCAGCTGCCTGGGGCGCGACGAGGAAGTGCAGGCCTCTGCTCCTAGGGGCCCTCGGATGGCGCTGCGAAGAACGATCGCGGCGAAGCCCGCAGCCACAGCCCGCCGCACCTGCCGAGGCCCCCAGCGGCCCCGGCTAGAGTCCCTGCGGGTCCCGGAGCTCCAGCCACCTCCGCTCCCCACCCAGGCCTAGTCCTCGCCCCCCCGGCTAGGCCCGCCGCGCTCCCTCCCCACAGACCCGGCCCGACGCCCTCGGTCCCCTCCCTCAAAGGCCCGCGCCTCCCGCCGCCCGCCAACTCCGGCTACCCCAAACTCAACCGACCCCCTCCCCGCCTCAGCGCCGTCCCCGAGCCCTCTTCCGGCCCAGCCGGCCCCCGGCCGCGCGCCCCCGTTACCGGGAATATGGCGGCGGCGGCGGTGAGTCCGGACTAGGCCCGAAGCGCGCGAACCGCTCTCTGCCCCAGGTCCCCCGCCGCCGGCGTCACACGCACAGCCACTTCCGCCATACGCAAGGACGTATCTTCCGGCTCAGGTCCTCAGAGCCGCTGTCTGCGGGACTGGTGCCCGGAAGTTCCCGGAAGTGGCCGGGCCTCAGGCTTCTGCTGCGGCTCGGGTAAAATGGCGGTGGCCGCTGTGTTCCCGGCCCTTGCGCGGGTGAGGAGAGTGGGGGTTCTAGGGTCCTAGGCAGGGCGCAGTGAGAAGTGTATCTCGTCTTCCTCTGAAGTGGAGGCCGAGAGAAGCGTCCAACTGCCTGATAGCCCAGGGCAAGGGCAGACCTAAGGAGAGGTCGATCTTGCAACGTAGGGAGATTCAGGTTACATCCGCCCTTGGCTGAGCCCACTGTGTGTCTGTCTCGTAATATCGTTGAACCGTCAGTCTTCGTGGGAGACCCAATTCAGATTTCACCTATTTCCCAGGTGGAGCTGGCCCGACAGCCTCTGGGCGCCCCTTCTCTCTTTTTTTAAGTCTCTCTGTTCTTTTTAAGTCTTTAGTATCTGTCATGGTTTCACATAGTTTCATAAGATCGTTTTTCTTTTTGAATATAGGCTGTTAACACTGTAAACTTCTCTCTTAGAACTGCTTTTGCTCAATCTCATAGTTTTGTGATGTGTTTTTGTCTCCAGATATTTTCTAATTCCCTTTTGATTTCTCTTTTTACCCAGTGGTGGTTCAAGAGTGAGAGTGTTGTTTAATTTTCACTTATTTGTGAATTTTCCAGTTTTCCTTCTGCTGTTGATTTCTAGTTTCATTCTGTTGTGGTCAGAAAATATGCTTTGTATGATTTCAATCTTTTTTGTTAAGACTTGTTTCGAAACCTCACATGCTGTCTATCCTGGAGAATGTCCTCAGTGTGCTTGAGAAGAATGTGTATTCTGCTGCTGTTTAGTGGAATGTTCTGTTTATGTATGTTTGGCCCTTTTGGCTTACAGCGTTGTTCGTGTCCTCTACTTCCTTATTGATCTTCTGTCTGGATGTTCGATTTATTATTGAAAATGGCTTTTGAGATCTGCAAATATTATTGTGTTACTATTTCTCCCTTCAGTTCTGTCAATATTTGCTTCATATATTTGGATGCGCTGATATTGGTTGCATGTGTACTTGTTGTATCCTCGTGGTGAATTGACCCTTTAATCATTATATTATGTCCTTTTAAAATCTCTTTTGACAGTTTTGACTTAAAGTTTATTTTGTCTGATATAAGTAGGGCCATCTCTGCTCTCTTTTGGTTACCTTTTGCATGGAATATATTTCAGACTTTCACTTTCAGCCTACATGTTCCCTTACATCTAAAATGAGTTTTTTGTAAGGCATATAGTTGGATCTTGTGGGGTTTTTTTAAATCCATTCAGCCACTGTATGTGTTTTGATTGGTGAGTTTAATCCACTTACATTTAAAATAATTACTGATGGGGAAGGACTTACTATTGCCATTTTGTTCATTGTTTTCTATCTGTCTTGTAGCTTTTGTGTCCCTTTTTACTCTTTTGCTGTCATCCCTTGTGTTTCATTGATTTTCTTCTATAGAGACATGCTTCGATTCCTTTCTCATTTTCTATTGTGTATAGGTGTTTTCTTTGTGGTTATCGTGGGGCTTACATAAAACATTTTATAATCTATTTTAAACTGATAATAACTCAATTTCAATCTCATACAGAAGCTGCTCTTTTACTCCTCCCACCTTGTTATTGATGTCACAATTACATATTTTTGTTGTGTATCCATTAGCATATTTTATAGTTTTTTGTCTTGTCTTTTAACTTCTAAGCCAGAATTAGACGTGATTTACCCACCATCATTACAGTGTTACAGTATCCTGTGTTTGTTCTATGTATACATTTACCAGTGAGCTTTATGCTTTCGTATGTTTTTGTGTTACTGTCTAGCGTCCTTTGTCTCCTTTGGGTTTCTTCAATTTGGATGTCCATTTCTTTCCCCAAATTGGGGAAGTTTTTGACCATTATTCCTTCAAATAAACTTTCTGCCCCTTTCTCTCTTTTTTCTTCTTCTGGGATTACCATAATATTTATATTGGTCAGCTTGATGATGTCCTGTAAGTCCCTGAAGCGTACTTCACTCTTTTTCATTCTTTTCCTTTTTCTTCCTCTGATTGGGTAGTTTCAAATAAACTGTCTTTGAGTTCACTGATTCTTCTGCTTGAACAAGTATGCTATTTAACCCCTGTAGTGAATTTTTCAATTTGGTCATTTCCAAAATTTGTTTTTGTTTTTTTTTAAATATTTCTCTTCGTTGATACTCTCATTTTGTTCTTGCATTGTTTTCCTCAGCTCATTGAACATCTTGATGACAGTTATTTTGAGTTATTTGTCAGGTAATTCGTATACCTTTGTTTCCACGGTTGGTTTCTGGAAGTTTGTTTTATTTCTCTGATTAGGCCTTGTTTTGCCATTTCTTCATGCACCTTGCAACTTTGTGCTTAGATCCATGCATTTGAAAAAACAACCACCTCTCCCAGTCTTTTTGGACTGACTTTGTACAAGGAAAGACCTTTGCCAGTCGGTCCAGCTAGAGAATCTAGGGGCCTGTCAAACCTTTTGTGTAGAAATGTCTTCTCTAGACTTGTGCATGTAGATTCCTAACTAGAGGGATTTGCTGGCTTCTTTTTTCAGGCGCTCATAATCTCTTGCTCCCTCTGGTGTCCCTTTGTGGTACTACAGGTTCTCTGGAGCTGCCGCAAGCCTCCCAGCTCTCCTTCTCAGCAGCCCCCAGGCTTCAGAGTATCCCAGGTCCCATGAGCGCTGCAGGTTGGCCAAGACGGAAACCAGTCCCTTGTGCAGCTCCTTGAAAAGCAGGAGTTTCGGATGCATGCTCCTCCTTTCTTTCCATTGGCCTCTGTCTGCTGTACCATAGGTCCTCAGAAGCAGCAGCAAGCCGCCCAGCTCTCTTTGGCTTTCAGAGGCCCCCAAATATCTAGAGTATGCTGGGCCCTGTCAGTGCTCTGAGACAGGCAAGACAGAAGCCATTCTCTCAGGCAGCTCCCCAAAAAGCTGGAACGTAGACACACATTCTAACTCTTCCTCCCCAGGTAGAAGTCAGGAATTGGGGGTTTTCTTCTGCTTGTTTTGTGCTAAGCCACAGGTAGGGACGATGGCGAGTGAGTGTATGCTAGTGCAAACCCTCACCTATTTCTCAGCAGCCCCCAACCTGGCACCTTTTCCGTCACACTTAGATTCAGACAAGACAGAAACTAGTCAATCAGGCATCCCCCTGAAAGGCTGCATATTGGGTGTATGTTTCAGTCTTTTCTTTCCCTCCCAGGGAGAAGCCAGGAGCTGAGAATTTTCTCCAGTTGCACTGGGCTAAGCCAAGGGGAGGGACTATGTTGAATGAGTACCATAAATTTTTCTTCCAGCTGTAGTGCAGCTGGTTTTGTGCTCACCTGAGGTTCAGGAGCCTCTTAGCTGGTTTCTGGATTTCTCACAAAGGGAATTGGTTGGTGTATTGTTGGGTAGTTTGTGTCTCCGTGGGAGAAGGAGAGTGTGGGACTTCCTGTTCCACCATCTTGCTGACGTCACCACCTTCTCATTGCGTCTTGATAGTTTTTGCCCTTCTCTAGATTGGGAGACTTTGGGGAATTAGGGACCATACCATCACCGTATGCTCAGATTTTAACCCAGGCAGGTGATTAGAATGCAAACCATATTGTAAGAATTTTAAGGGAATGCAAAGGAAGGAGAAAATATTTCTGCTGGAGAGGTTCTGGAAGGACACTGGTTAAGAACATGTTTGCAGTCAGGGGTGGGTTCCAGTCTTCACAGCAGTTACTATTTGGGTGATCTTGGTAAGTCATTTAACCTCTTCGAGCCTCAGCTTCCTAAGCTGTAAAGTGGGGACAGTGTCAGCATAACTTCTTTTTTTTTTTTATTGAGGTATAGTTGATTTACAGTATTTTATAAGTTTCAGGTGTACAACGTAGTAGTTCACAATTTTTAAAGATAAAACTCCATTTATAGTTATTATAAAATCAGCATAACTTCTTAAGGGCTGAAGGAGATCAAATGCATTTTGCATGTAGTAAGTGTTGAGTGAATGACAAGGATGGTCGTCCTTGTTAAAAAGTTGTTTGTGGGGACTTCCCTGGCGGTCCGGTGGTTAAGACTCCGCATTTCCACTGCAGGGGGCGCAGGTTCTATCCCTGGTCAGGGAACTCCCGCATGCTGAGGCCAAAAAAAAAAGTGTGATATTTGTGGCTTATTTGTTTCAGATGCTTCCTCTGTCAAGGCGCCACCTAGTGTCTCCTTCACTCAGAGTGACATCATTCAGACGCTGCTACAGAGGTGACAGCCCGACAGATTCCCAGAAGGACATGATTGAAATCCCTTTGCCTCCGTGGCGGGAGCGAACTGATGAATCCATAGAAACCAAAAGAGCCCGGCTGCTCTATGAGAGTAGAAAGAGGGGAATGCTGGAAAACTGCATCCTCCTTAGGTAGGGGGATAGGAGTCTGGATGTCACTTCTCTTTGACTGGAGACTGGCTTTTCAACTTCTTTTTCTTTCTTGTTTCTAGCCTCTTTGCTAAGGCACATCTGCACCACATGACAGAGAAACAACTGAACCTCTACGATCGCCTGATTAATGAACCCAGTAATGACTGGGATATCTACTACTGGGCTACAGGTACTGGGCATGATAAGCAACATAAGGTGAAAAATAGGATGACTTGGGCTGATTTGAGTCTGGAATGGTATCCTGGGCAATTTTTTTTTCTTTTATCATGTAGTAGACTCTCAACCCAAACACTCTTCCAATTTTTCCAAAGCGTGCAAGATTTGTTTTATGAGGTAAGGTTCCTTGTTTGCAAGCAAAAGAAACCTATTCTGTCTAACTTAAGCAAAAAAGGGAATTTAGTGGAATTGTACGGGAAGCTCCCAGTATCAAAGGGAAGGTTGAAGAAAACCAGGCCAGGAGTGGAGTGGAACGAGACAGCTCAGGCTGCATAGCACGAGATCTCCAGGAGTCTCACTCTGGCACCACCTTTGTGAGGAATGAATTCTCACTGTGTATAGTTAGGATTAGCTTTGGCTTTGAGTAAAAAAAACCCAAACAATAATGGCTTAAAGAAGACAGAACAATGTTTCTCTTTCTCATAACAGAAGTTCAGAGGTAGATCCTCCAGAGTGCACAGAGGGGTTTCAGAGGCATGAAGGCCAGATTCCTCTTGACTTGCTGTTCCTTCACCCTCTGCCTGTGTAGGGCTACCTCATGACCCAAGATGGCTGCTGAGGCTCTATCTGTCATGTCCATATTTCAGCCAGGGAAAAAGAGTAGGAGAGTACACCCCGTTTTTTATGGATCCTTCTCAAGAAATTATACACCATAATTCCACTTATTTTCCACCTGTCACTCTTTAGTCACATGGCTACACTTCACCATAAGGAAGAAATAATGTAGCCTATTCCACGTGCCCAGCTAAACTGGGGATCCTATTATCAAGGAAAAATGGGAGAATAGATATTAGGAGACTTCTCATCCATTTCTGTCACTCTGCATCTCCTGTTTTTGTGTTTCCACTCAATATTTGAACCTTAAAATAGAAGCTATTCTATAGGTTCCAAGTGTGAAGTGTGACGATAATACAGGGTCTAGAGGCTTATATAACCGTTAGAAAGCCCACAGAGTGTAAAATATTTACTATCTGGCCCTTTATAGAAAATATTTGCCCCTGACTTAGCATAGTGCATTTGACATTCATCCATGTTGTTGTATCAGTAGTTCATTCTTTTTTTTTTTTTTTTGGCTGCATTGGGTCTTCGTTGCTGCGCTCAGGGTTTCTCTAGTTGTGGCGAGCGGGGGCTACTCTTTGTTGCGGTGCATGGGCTTCTCATTGCAGTGGCTTCTTCTGTCACGGAGCACGGGCTCCAGGCATGCAGACTTTAGTAGTTGTGGCTCGCGGGCTCAGTAATTGCGGCATGCAGGCTCTGGAGCGCAGGCTCAGTAGTTGTGGCGCACGGGCTTAGTTGCTCTGCGGCACGTGGGATCTTCCCGGACCAGGGATTGAACTTGTGTTCCCTGCATTGGCAGGTGGATTCTTAACCACTGCACCGCCAGGGAAGTCCCAGTAGTTCCTTCTTTTGTATTGAGTGGAATTGCAGCGTGTGGACGTACCACAGTTTATCTGCTGACCAGTTGAAAGACATTAGGATATGTCCAGTTTTAGGCAACTATGAATAAAGCCTAAACTGTAAATCTTTGCATACAGGTTTTTGTGAATGTAGGTTTTAGTTTTTCTTGGTAAATGCCCAGGAAAAGGGTTTCTGGGTCATATGGTAAATGTATGTTTAACATTATAGCAAGCTTTATTGATGGACATTAAAATTTGAATTTTGTATAATTTTCACGTGTCATGAAATATTCTTTTGACTCTTTTCCCTCAACCAGTTAAAAATCATTCTTAGCTCACAGACCATACAGAAATGGGCAGTATGCCATCGTTTGTCAACTCCTATGCCAAGTAAAAGAGGCCAGACTCAAAAGACTCTACACTGTATGATTTCCATTTATATGGTATTTTGGAGAAGGCAAAACTACATAGCAGAAAACAGACCAGTGATTGCCCAGGACGGAGTGAGAGGGGAGGAGGAGATGTTCCACATCTTTACCAACACTTGGTATTATCAGGGTTTAATTTGTTTTTGTTTTTAGCCATTCTAAGAGGTATGTAGTGATGTGTCACTGTAGTTTTAGTTGGCACAACCCTAATGACTAAGGATATTGAGGGTCTTCTCTTTTCTTTTCTTTTAATATTTATTTATTTATTCGGCTGCACTGCGTCTTAGTTGCTGCATGCAGGATCTTCGATGCGGCACATGGAATCTTTTAGTTGCGGCACGCGGAATCTTTTAGTTGCGGCATGTGGGATCTAGTTCCCTGACCAGGGATCGAACCTGGGCCCCCTGCACTGGGAGTGTGGAGTCTTACCCACTGGACCAGCAGGGAAGTCTTGAGGGTCTTTTCAAGTCATTTGCCATTCATACCTCTTTGGTGTTGTGTCCCTACATCTTCCTCCTGCCTTTTTTTTTAATTGGGTTTTTTGTTTTCTGTTTCACTACCAACATTTGATGCTATAAATTTCCAAGCACTGCTTTAGCCTTATGATACAAATTTGAATGTGTTGTGTTTTCATTTTCATTCAATTCAAAATAGTTTCTAATTTCCCTTGTGACTTCCTCTGTGACCTGTGAGTTATTTAGAAGTATGTTTAATTTTCAGATATTTCCAGATTTTCCAGGTATTTTTCTGTTATTGATTCCATTGTTGCCACAGAATGTATGCTATATAATTTCAGTTCTTTTAAATTTCTTTAAATTTGTTTTATGGCCTGAAATGTGTATATCTTTTTTTTTTTTTTTAATATATTTATTTATCTTTGGCTGTGTTGGGTCCTCGTTGCTGTGCACGGGCTTTCTCTAGTTGTGGCCAGTGGGGGCTACTCTTCGTTGCCGTGCACGGGCTTCTCATCGCAGTGGCTTCTCTTGTTGCGGAGCACATGGTCTAGGCGTGTGGGCTCCAGTAGTTGTGGCTCACGGGCTCTAGAGCACAGGCTCAGTAGTTGTGACGCATGGGCTTAGTTGCGCCGCGGCATGTGGGATCTTCCCGGACCAGGGCTCGAACCCGTGTCCCCTGCATTGGCAGGCGGATTCTCAGCCACTGCGCCACCTGGGAAGCCTGAAATGTGTATATCTTAATAAATGTTCCATGTGCATTTATTTGAACACAACATGTTGTTCTGCACTTGTTGATGAAGTTTTCTGTAAATATCAACAAGGTCAAGTTGGCTGATACCGTTCTTCATGTCTTGTACATTCTGGTTGATTTTGTCTGTACTCTCTATCAATTAATAAGGAGTGTTGAAATCCCCAACTATAATTGTGGATTTGTCTATTACTCCTTTCAGTTCTCACAGTTTTTGCTTCATATATTTTATAGCTCTGTTATTATGTGAAGACATATTTAGGATTGTTAGATTTTCTTGATGAATTGAGTCCTTTATCATTATATAATGTCTATCTTTATTGCTGATAGTTCCAAAGCGTCTGATAGTAGTCACTCCAGCTTTCTTTTGATTAGTGTTTGCATGGTATATATTTTTCCATTTATATTAGTTTTCTATTGTTACCACAAACTTTAGTGACTTTAAGCAACAACCGTTTATTAGCGCACAGTCCTGTAGGTCAGAAGCTGTGCCCAGATCTCACAGCCTGAAATCAACATCATCTCTTCTATATTCCTGCCCGGAAGCTCATTCAGGTTTCAGGGAGCATTCATTCCCTGAGGCGTAGGACTGAGATACTGGTTGTCTTGCTGTTAATGTCTTTCAGCTTCTAGAAGCTGCTCTCGGGTTCTTGCCCCATGGCCCCTCCATCTCAGCATTGGAGATCCTCCCTCACGTGGAATCCCTCTCATGCTTCAAATCTCTCTGACTTCCCCTTCTGCCACCAGCTGGAGAAAATTCTGCTTTTAAAGAGCTCACGTGATTAGGTCAGAACCACCTGGATAATTTTCCTGTCCTGACTGTGCCGTATAACATAACCCAGTCACGGGTGTGAAGATCATCATATTCACAGTCCTGGGGATTACACAGGGCTTGTACACAGGGGAGTGGGAGATACTGAGGGCCAACCTAGAAGTCTGCTTACCACACCATTCTTTTAATTTATCTTTGTCTTTTTATTTAAATTGAGCTTCTTATAGATAGCATATATAATCATTCTTTTTTATCCAATCTTATAGTCTTTATCTGTTCATTGGTGTGTTTTGGCCATTTACACATAATTAATTACCAGTGTGGTTGAACTAAAATCTACCATCTTTTTTTTTGTTTCCTATTTCTGCTGTCTGTTCTTTGTTCTCTTCCCCCTCTGTTTCCATGGATTTTTTTTTTGAGTATTTAAAATTTCATTTTATCTCCACTATTGGTTTATCATTTATATCTCTCTATAATTTTTTTAGTGATTGCCCTAGGATTTACAGTATACATCTTTAATTAATCATAGTCTACCTTCAAGAATAGTATACTGCCTCATGTATAATGTAAGAACTTTCAGTAGTACACTCCAATTTCTCTCTTCCATGTTTTGTGCTTTTGTTGTCCCACTTTTTACTTTTACTTACATTGTAAGTCTACACTACATTTCTATTGTTTTACTTTAGACAGTTATCTTTGGAGCAATTTAAAATAAGGGAGAGAACACATTGTATTTTGTATTTGCAAATATGTAAATTATAACACATATATAAATATGTATGTAACATATAACACATATTATGTATAAGGTACATTATATTTACCTTCATTTTAATCATCTCTGGAGATCTTCATTTCTTTACGTAGATCCATGTTTCTCTGGTATCATATTCCTTCTGCTTGAAGAACTTCCTTTAATATTTCTTTTAGTGTAGGTTGGCTATAATGAATTCTCTCAGCTTTTGTTTGTCATTTCAAAAGATATTTTCAGGGGCTTCCCTCGTGGTGCAGTGGTTGAGAATCTGCCTGCCAATGCAGGAGACACTGGTTCGAGCCCTGGTCTGGGAAGATCCCACATGCCACGGAGCAACTAGGCCCGTGAGCCACAACTACTGAGCCTGCGTGTCTGGAGCCTGTGCTCCACAACAAGAGAGGCCACGATAGTGAGAGGCCCGCGCACCACGATGAAGAGTGGCCCCCGCTTGCCACAACTAGAGAAAGCCCTCGCACAGAAACAAAGACCCAACACAGCCAAAAATAAATAAATAAATAAATAAAAATTAAAAAAAAAAAAAAAAAGATATTTTCAGTGGATATAGAATTACAGGTTCACAATTATTTCTTTTATTTTTTAAAATGTTTTATTTATTTATTTATTTATTTATTTTACTTATTTACTTGGCTGCGCTGGCTCTCAGTTGTGGCAGGTGGGCTCCTTAGTTGCGGCATGTGAACTCTTAGTTGTGGCATGCATGTGGGATCTAGTTCCCTGACCAGGGATTGAACCCAAGCGCCCTGCATTGGGAGCTCGGAGTCTTAACCACTGCGCCACCAGGGAAGTCCCCATAATTATTTCTTTCAGCACTTTACACGGGCCCTCTTCTTTTGTGAGGCTGTTAGTATGCAGGATCGAGTCAGTCTGGTTAGGAATTGAGCTGGATTTGAACTGTGTTTTCTGCCTTATGTTACTGTTGGAAATTTTTCATCCATCATCTCCTCATATGTTTCTTCTGCCTCATTTTCTTCCTCTTTTCCTTCTGGGATTCCAGTTACACTTAGTTTAGACTGATATTGTCCCACAGCTTTTGGATTCTGTGTTTTGTGTCTTTTACTCTTATTTTTCTCTTCATGTATTAGTTTGAGTAATTTGTATTAGATAATATTTATTGACCTTTCTTCCACTTCACTAATTCTTTCCTTGACCATTAAATCTTATGATGAGTCCATTTTGCTTATGGGCTACTATAGTTCTATTTTTATTTTTAACATTTCCATTTGACTTTTACAATTTCCACCTCTGCTGGAGCTCCTTATCCGTTCATGCATTTTTCCTACTTTTTCCACTAGCACCTTTAACACAATAGTCATAGTTACTTTATTTAAACCCCCTATCGAATAGTTCTAACATCCGCATCATCCCTGAGTCTGTTTCTGTTGATTGCTTTGTCCCTTCACAGTGTGTTGTTTCTCACTTTTCTTTTGTGTGTGTGTTAGACACATTTGATTAAATGTTAGACATCATGAGTGAGACAGTAAAAACTGAGGGAAATGGTATTTGTGCTTAGAAATGGGCATGATTCTCCTGCCGGGCTGTTGGAATGGGAATCGAGTCAGTCTAGTTAGGAGTTAAGCTTACTTTGGATTTTGTTATTGCTTTGGTTCCCTTCAGTTCACCACCAGCCTCTATTGTTACCATGTGCATCTTCCTGTATTTCTGTGCTTCAAAGGAAATCTCTCTCCATGCTCTTGCCCTCTCCCAGCTGTAGATACCTATTGATTTCCACTTGGTGCTTGTTGGTTTGGGGAAGAGAGGGTATTCTCTATTATCCTGGTCCAGCTTTGGTCCCTGTGGCCATGGGTCTCGGGGGTGGGCTTTCTCGTGATCCTGCTGGTCCCATCAGGGTAGAGGATTTTTTTTCTTTTACCCTTCCACCAGCCCAAATGTGTCCTCACATGTGCCCTGTAGGAGACAGGATTCGCTGATCTACTCCCAGCCCCTTGAGGCTTTTCTTCTTCGGAGAAGGAAGGGCCAGGCTGGGCATTATGCTTTTTTGGGTGGGCGGGCAGTATTGGCTGCTCCCCTCCTCCTGGCCTGTATCACTGAGGGAGGCTTTCTCCAGCTTCCTGCTCTGGACACAGTCTTTGTCATGCGCATACTTAGTGGGGGATTGCTGAGAAGAACCTGCACATTGGGGCAAATTCTCCTTGTGTCTGTGGCTCCCAGAGATTTTGTACTCTCAGGCTAGCCTACTTGGCTTTCAGCAGTTGATGAACAATTTTAGCTAAATTCTTCTTACCTGTTTGTGCCCAGCGCCTCGTCTTCCTGTGCCCTGTCTCAAGTGAGCATGTGTTCATATCCATTTTCTCCTTTGAGGGGTCTCTCTTTGCTTAGATTTTATTCTCTTGGGTACCCTGTGACCTCAGCTGTCTGATGACTTCAGAAAGTTATGACAGTTCTACTTTATCTGACTTTTTCTTGTTGGGATGAGTATAATGTTCTTTCTAACTTTCAGCATCCTAGGGGGAAGCCTAAACCTCCTTGATCTTATTCTGATTGTCACACACAAAAAAACAGATGCCAGGTCCACCAGATGCCAGGCTCTGTGCCAAGTGAGGGGAAATCAAACTTTGTTTTGGGGAATTCCCTCTCCTAGCATTGTACTTAGTCTTGCTAGGAGGGTAATTCCAAAGCATATCACCTAAGGTTTCCCCGTGGGAGGCTTTGCTTGTAATTTGAACCTTAAGTGAGCATCTCACGGTTGGAAAGAAGGATCAGAGGTGAGCAGCATCCTGCCAGACTCTTCCTCTGGCCTGAGGCTGGCATCCTCATCTCTCTGCTCTCGGTGCGTTTGTTGCCTCTCCATGCAAATCTGGTTCTCCAGGTTCATGTTAATTTGGGGGGCCTCTATTAGCTTTCCAGTAAATTCTTTTATGCTTAAGTTTACTAGAGTTATCAGTGGCTGTCACTTACATCCAAGGATTTCTGCCTCAGGAAATATATAGGCTAGAAGGGAAAACAGTACTCAGAAAACAACTGAAGTACCAAATGCAGAGCAAAACAGTACGGCCAAGATTGGACAGGCCAGGGGTCAGCAAAATTGCTCATGGAAGACCAGATAGTAAATGTCATCGTCTTGCAGTCATATGGTCTCTGTGGCAACTACTCAACTCTGCCATCGTAGCACAGAAGCAGCCACGGACAGTATGTAAACAGGTGAGAGCAGCTGTCCCAATAAAGCTCTTTACAAATACTGGCTGCTATAGGTTGCCAACCCGCGGTACAGGCTGCCGTGTACATTCAGAGGAAGAATGGAGCTGCTCTGTGTATCCACTGTGGTTTTTGGCCAAGGCCAGAGTTTCGAGTTTCAAGATTGTTATAACTGACAACTGACTGACCAGCGTAATTCTTTTTGCCCATCCTTCTCTTGCAGAAGCAAAACCAGCCCCAGAAATATTTGAAAACGAAGTCATGGCCCTGCTGAGAGACTTTACTAAGAACAAAAACAGAGAGCAGCGACTGCGGGCCCCAGATCTCGAATACCTCTTTGAAAAGCCACATTGAGCTGAGCGCCACTGCCTGCCTGGCCTCTGTCTGCGGATGCTCACTGCTTATGATGGGTATTGGCCTTGATGTCCTGCTTCTCCTTAGATGCTCAGCCCACCCAGACCGTTGGTCCTGTCTCCAGTGATGGACCCGCCTCTCTCCTGAGGACAAGTAAATGTTCAGTGTATCTCATTCTAAGACCCTGTGGTTCCGTTCTAAGCCTCAAAGCGGTTTGTCTAAGTTATCGGTGTTCAGGCCTGACTTTCTCTGGCTCCACAGGAGGGCACTGTAGGGGAAGCGGCTGTGCCAGCTCATTGCTTCAGCCAGAAGTGAGCTCAGTGCAGAGGGGCAGCCAGCTCTGCATGCTGTGTGGAAAGCTCCCCGGGTGACCCAGGGCTTTGTTCCAGTGAAATTCCCCCTTCCAACCTGGGATGGTTCTTTCTGCCAAGGGAAGCTGATCCAAGCCCCCTGAGCGGAATCCTTCAAAGGCCCAGCGGGCAGAATGAGGGCAGTGGGCAGGAACGGTGTGGGCTTGCTGCTCAAGAGTCAACATCCTCATCAGATTTTGTCTAAAATGCTCACTTTGTAAACTAAACGATAATTGAGTATTAAAGAGTATTTTAAAAAGGAAAATCACAACTCCCCAGTCCTCACACAATTATTTTAATTTTGTCTCTTCTCATGTAATCCACAGGCATACGTTTATAGAGCTTTACAAGGTCACAATCGTAGGTTTTATCTTCATGCAGCACTATAGCAAACATTTTCTGTATTTCTACAGTCTCCACGATCGTTTTAGTTGACAAACTAATAACGCATAAGAAATAATATGTTAGGATGAATTAGCTGAAAGTGTTTAGCTCTAGGACTAGAAGATTTTGACATTGCCAGGAGGGTAGTCTCACTGGAGGAATTTTCCCCTAGGAGCTGTAATCCAATCAGAATGGCCATCACCCAGACTGGGCCAGGACCATTAAAGGTGAGGAAGGCAGGCCAGAATTGCTAGGCAGGCGGTTGGTGAGCACAAGAGCTGCACACAGGCAGGAAGTACACGTTTCCAGCATTATTGAGCTTCGGGGTTCCCACGGAGCTTCCTCGTGGTCCTGCCTGCCCCTCAGTGTTCCTGGCTGAGGAGAGAAGAGGAGAGAACCAGCCTTTATTTATTTACCTTATCTCAGTAGAGCTTCACAGCTCCCCTGCAGACAAGTGGTGTCACACCTATTTTGTAGATGAGAAAGTGGGCTCAGAGTGATTTGTCCAAGATTAAGTCACTACTCAGTCAGAAAGCCAGAATCTTGCTTAGTTCAGTCTGTCTCCAAAGCTCATGAACTTTCTGCCAGAACATGCTACCTTACTGGTGGAAACTATGTAGAAATCTACGCTTTGAGAAGTTATAGCAAAGAAACTTGACGGTTCTGAGCCATGACCTGTGTGTCACTTAGGGCAGGGGTCCCCAACCCCCGGGCCATGAACTGGTACTGGTCCACGGCCTGTTAGGAACCGGGCCGCACAGCAGGAGGTGAGCGGCGGGTGAGTGAGCAAAGCCTCATCTGCTCCCCATCACTCGCATTACCGCCTGAACCATGGCCCCCTCCCCCCCACCGTCTGTGGAAAAATTGTCTTCCATGAAACTGGTCCCTGGTGCCATAAAGGTTGGGGACCGCTGACACAGGGGACAGGAAGCTGCCAGATGGTTCCCAAAGTAAGCCCTTGGTCACCCACGGTAGCTCTCGTAAGTGAGGGCAGGCACTGGTTACAAGTCAGATCCTGACTCTGCTGCTTACTGTCTGGATAAATGAATTGGCTTGAGCCTCGATTTCCTCATCTATAAAATGGGGATGATGACGCTCCCTGTCTTAACTATTTATGAAGAGCAGACGTGAAGAGATAAAGCACACGGAGCTCTTCCATGGTCCCCAGCACGCTGTAAGCTCTCGGTAGATATTAGGTGTCAGCGTTAGGTCATGGCCTCAGCCTGAGATTTAGGAGCTGTCTCCTAACACAAATGGCCTGGCATGTCAGCGAGGTCACCAGAGCTTCATGCAAGGCAGAGTCCTGCAGGTAGGAAAGCCAGACCTGTTAAGGAACCACGGGATGTCTTACCAGCCAGTAAAGACTGGAGACAAAACAGACCCTGGTGTCAAGGACTTCAGTGGAAAAATCTGTAGCACTGTCTCCTAAGCAAGGAATGGGAGTGAGAAATGGGGGGCAGAAGCAGACATTGATCGCCCTGAGAGCTCACCACAGACTCTGGCCAATCTCGCGGGCCTCATTTGACGTACTGTGTGGACAATGTTAGACAGAGTTCACGTAGAGAGATGTCTAGACTTGTCAGAAGTGCACATGAGTTGGGCAGTGACTTACGCATCTATCCTGGACTCTTATGCAACAGATCCCAGCAGCCAAGTATGCAGCTTGGGCTTTATCCCCCGGGGGTTTGATCTCTCCTAACCCTGATTTTGTCTTATTTAACATAACGTTCAGCTGCTGCCACTTCGACCTGGGAATGGCATGCTTCTAAAGGAGTTGTTTTCTTCCCAGGCTGCTGTCTTGTGTCATCTCTGAAAGTGAAGGATCTTGCTTAACTTCAGCTGCTCAGTGTCAGACCAGGGGTGCTATGTAAACAGTTTTTCCCTTTATTAGGCATTAAGTAAAACTAGGCCAGCCACAGGACATTTTTTAAAAATTAATAAACATATTGCAAGGGCCAGCAGCCCCGCAAGGATCTGTGATGAACAAAGCTGGACTTATTCCTCTCCCTGTGACACATCACTGCTCACTGACCTCATTCAGAGCCTCTGTGGGGCACACAGGCGTCTGGCTCTGCCCTGTCCCATCTGAAGTGGTCTCACAAGACCTGTCGCACAGGCTCCCACATCAGACGTCAAACTGGGGCAGTAAAAGCTGTCCTCTCCCCATCATTTCCTCTCTTAATCATTTTAAGTCTTCAGAATCCATAAGCCAAATCCCTTTTGCCCGACCCTGAGCCTTAGATGGGGCATATCTGTCGGGGTCATCGCAGAGGCACCTCTGACTGGTGTTGGCCATCGTCTGGAGGTCATCTGCTCTGTCTCTTCAGCTCAGCGAGGGTGGCACTGACCCAAACCTTGTTCATATTTTTAAACATCCCCAGGGAAAGATTCCACTGGGAGAGTAGAGAGTCTTACTTTTATCTTTCCATCCATCTGCTGCTATCGTGGCTAGACAGGAAGTTTCCATGATGGGGAAGTTCACGCAGCCTTAAATGGCAAGCTGGGCTGGGAGACCTGCGCTGACAGCATCTTATTGGTACAGCCCGTCGTATCTGAGGATGGAGGACTTGCCATCCTGCAGCTGTCAAGCTGAGGGTGCTGATCAGCTCCCAGTTAAGCCACCTTGTTCGGCTTCCCAGTGAACCCTCTGGCACTGAGGACCGGCGTTAGGCTCTTCCCTAGTCAGGTGACGTGACTGGGAAGACGCATTGGTGAGACAGGTGACCTGAGGCAAGGAGTGGAGTGCTCCTTTGCCTTTAAGAAACAAATGTCTGTCAGCAGTCAGACATTTCAGGGCGGATGGTGGAAAAGTTGAAGCTATCCAAGATAAATAACATCAGGCGTCCAAGGAGAAGACGTGCAGAGGGGAAATCTCCCTCCTCGTAACCTGAGAGGTAGTCTTTTGCTAGGTCCCAGGTCTCGCCTGAATCCAGATACTCCTGCCAAGGAGAATGTTCTCCTTAAAAGGACAATGTGAACACATTTTACGTAACTCCACATCACAGCATGTAGAGTTAAAAAAGCAAATTATGATGTTAAGATGTGCATTTTGTTTCGCAGTGGATTTCAGTTAGTATGTGGTGAAATGTTCACATCTGGTGATGCCCTGGGACATGTGTTGGAGAAATAGAGCAGAGTGGTTCAGGGCAGCTGCTTGGGGGTCAGGCCTAAGGTAGAATCCTGGCTCTCCCATCGGTCAGTTGGGTGACCTTGGTCACGTTTAACCTCTCCACGCTTCCGTGTCTCATCTGTAGAAAGGAAAGTCAAAGAACCACCTCACGTGTGGGTGTAAGGACTAAAGAAGTCACCTGTGTGAAGTGCTCAGCACAGTATGTGGCACCTGAGTGACACTCGTAATCACGGCTAATGGTGGTGTTGGCCGAAGGCACGGCCAGCACCGCTAAGAGCTTTCCTCGAATGACGTCACTCAGGCCTCACAACAGGGATACGAGACAGGCACAACTATCCCTCCCTTGGCCAGGTGAGGAAAGTGAGGCCTGGTGAGATGAAGCTGCTTGCCGGAAGCCGCAGGCGGGAAGCGGGGGGTGGGGGTGGGGGGGCTGCAATTGGAAGCCGGGCCTCCAGGGCCTGTGCACCGAGGCCCCGTCTGCTACCTCAAAACACGGAACTGTCGTCATTACTCTTCTGCTCCTGACTCCTCACCTGCATCTTGTCTTGGTCCGTGGAGGACTGCTGTGCAGAGCCCTTCGCAGAGACCCCCTCTCGGTTCCCTATAGGCTCCCCCCTCCCCCTCGGGCCCTGACTCTTGTAGAGATGATGTCACAGCCTCAGCAGTTCCAGCCTGAACACCTGAGCCCTCCAAGCGGGACGGGTGCAACCTAGCTCTCCAGGTGATGGTCTGGAGTTCAGAGAGACTGCCTTTGGATTTTCGGGGGGCCAGGGGCAGGGCTCGATCTCTGCCCTGCTTCAAGGCTTTCATCCTTACCCTGAGCAGCAGAGATGAGGATGGAAGCTTTCTGGGTCTTGCTGTCACTATCCGTCTTTTCCCTCCAAGCCACAGGCTGTCTCTGAGAGCTGGATGTGGCTGGTCGGAAAGACTATGTGAACCCCATTCCAGGGCCCCCAGCTGAGTTGTCCAACCTCTGTTGCATCCACTGGCTCCAGCACTTTTGCTGACAAGCCGCTGCTGGTTGCTCCTAAGAGCACAGGCTCTCCCCTGCTCCCCTGTCTCTCTTTGCTCCCACCCCTCAGCAGAGTCATGCAGAGGTGAGAAGGTTTTAGTAGATAACTTATACTAGATACTGTGTTTCCTGCGCAAATAGAAACAGCAGTGGGCTTGGTCCAAACAGGAAGAGCGATGCTCAGAAATCTAATTAGAAAGATACACTGTAACAGTCTTCACTAGATGCTGGGGATCAGAGAAGGATTTTTTTTTTTTTTTTTTTGGCCACGCTATAAAGCATGCGGGATCTTAGTTCCCCGACCAGGCGGGATCTTAGTTCCCCGACCAGGGATCGAACCCATGTCCCCTGCAGTGGAAGCGCAGAGTTTTAACCACCAGACTGCCAGGGAAGTCCCTATAATTTCACTCTTTATTTCACTGATTCACAAGCAGAGGTTGTCAGCCCTAGCACCATGTGCTAGGCCTAGTGCCAGGCCCAGGAGACAGAGGTGAATGAGATACAGCCCGTGCTCCAGAGGACCTTTGAAGGAGGGATAAGCAAACAGAAGAGAAGTGAGGATTGGTCCGTGTGTCTCAGGCACTGACTCAACTGGGCACAGGCCGTGGGACATCCAGCCTCACGTGACAGGCGCACCTCCACACCAGGCCGTGGAGCTCTGAGACACCTACTTTTAATATCCTGGAAATAGCTTCCCTTGTTCTGAATTCACTCTCACCGATCAATTTTAAGAGGGTCTGGCAGACTCAGCCCTTGCAGCCACTCCCTTTGCTGTGATTTTGCACGGCCCTCCCCTCTGACCCTGGGGTCAGCCAGGGCCTTGCTTGGCCAACGGGATGTCGGTTATCATGAAGTAAGCAGGGCCTTGAAAAGCACTGGCACAACTGGGCTTGCCGGAGCTCTTGTACCTCTTCTGCCACCACCTGAAAGCCTGCCCAGCTTAGCTTTCTGGAGGATGAGAGTCATGTGTCCAAGTCATCCCTGTCCCCTTAGCCAAAGTCAGCTGGTAGGTAAGTGAGACTAGTCAAGACCAGAAGAATTACCCAGCCAAGCCCAGTCCAAACTGCAAACCCAAAGACCCTTAAGCTAAATAAATTCTTATTATTTTAAGCCACCAAGTTTGGGGGTGATTTGTTATGCAGCATTATAGCTACATACAGTTACCAACAGTATTATAGCTGTTGGTAACTGATAACAGATGGTAATTGGGCTTCCAGTGTAGATTTGCTTATACAGAAAAAAAAATCACCGACCAACCAGCATGAGTGAGTATCCTGTCCCCTGGGCAGGTGAACTTCTCACTATAATACTTTTTAAAAGGAGGCTGCTTAGTATATCAGACTCTTGTGAACTTAGTATCAGCCTCATACGAACACATGTAATTCCTCCTCGACTATTTGAACAGCCAACATGTACTGAGTGCTTTCTCTAGACCACACATTGGGCTAACACAATACCTGCATTGACTCACTCAGTTCCTATAACAGCCCTATGAAGTAGGTTGTACGCTTATCTTCATTTTGCCAATGAAGAAACAGGCCCAGATGAATTGAGTTACTCGCCTGTGGTGACATTGGCTTAGCACTTGGGCAGAAGTGATCAAAGTAATGTAGGATCCTTGAAAAGTAGGAGTTCTGTGTTCTGCACTAGTGAAACACTGGGTAAAGCTAATGCCTGCTCTGACTGGGGAGGTACCCTATGTGTTTTCCAAGCTGGCAGCCCACAAGGAAGAGGCTGGAAAGCAGAAAACCAGTCATCCCTATTGGCTACTACCGGCTGCATTTGGTGAGGATTTAGAAGGACGAGATGAGCTCAGCAAAGAATTACCTGGTGTTCAAGTAGGAATGAAAGGAAATAGAATCCAGAAGTCTTGGGCCTTCCAGGGTTAAACATCTATACGCTAAATAGAAAAAGATGAGATATAAGCAATGCTTTGGGCAACAAAGGCCCAGTAAGACTTTTGCCTTAGATGAAGTGTGTCAGGACAGGATCAGATTAAAGGCATGCCTCCTATTTATTGTTCTAAATGTGCCTCAAGATAGACCCTGAGGAGGGGAACCAGCAAAACAAGTTAGGCTCAAGAATTAGGTCTAGGGAAAGACTGGGTGAGTGTGGCTACTGGCACATGAAACCTTTTCCTTTCCTGCTCTTCACAAGTCAACTTCTCCGAGGGGCTGACTACACTGTCTCCACTTCCTTGTCTCCTTTCCTTATCTTATCTTCACCTCTCTGGCTTTCCACCTCATTATTTGAATGAAAGCATCTCTCACTAAGGTCACCAGGACCTCCATATTACTAAATCCAGCGGACATTATTCAAAGCTTTACTTTTCCCTCTGACCAACGATAGAAACCTCCCCGTCCCTCGGTTTTCATGATTCAGCATTTCCTTGCATTTCCTTCTGCCTTTTCAGCCCCACCTCTACCTCTTTGGAGGCATCTCACCCCCCCCCACCCCCCCCCACCGTCATTAAATTTGAAGTTCCTCATGATGCTGTCCTAGGAGCCCTCCTTTTTTCTCTCCGTACTCCCTCTAGTGATCTCACCCACACCAGGGTATGGACAATTCTTTTTTTTTGGCCATGCCGCGCACCTTGCAGGATCTTAGCTCCCCGACCAGGGATTGACCCCGGGCCCATAGCAGTGAAAGCGCCGAATCCTAACCGCTGGACCGCCAGGGCATTCCTGACAATTCTTAAATCTATGTTTCAAACCATACTTTCCTTTGAGCTCCAGCCTGCACATCTAACTGCCAGCCGGACTCCTCCGGTGTGTCTCTAAGGCCCAGCAAACTCAGCACATCCAAAAGGGAACCAGGCTATTCCCCTTTCCTGACCCACCCCACAAAAACCTCCCTAGTCTTCCTCTGTAGTCCCTCAGTGAAGGGCATCAGTATCCATCCAGTCACTCAAGCTAGGAATTGTTCTGAACCCCTCCCTCTCCCTCCATTTCGTCCCCAAGACTGGTTGACTTACCTCCAAAACAGCTCTTGAATCCATCCACTTCTTTCCGTCTCAGCATCATCACCATGGTCAAAGCTACTCCCATCCTTCAGCTGGACAACTGCTACAGCCACCTGAACCCCCTTTGAATCTGTCCTCCACCTGCAGCCCTGAGATCAGTGTATTCCAATGCATTGTTCTGACCATGGCTTCCCCCCTCCTGAAAACCCTTCAATTTCTCTTAAATAAAAATGAAAACCCTTGACATGACCTTTAAGGTTCCTGCCTGGGATGCCCACATCTTAAACCTCATCTTGGCCTCACTCTCAGTTTCTGTGCTCCAGCTCCTCCTAGGCTCCTTCAGCCTCTCATCCTCTCCACGACCTCTCCCACCACAGGGCCTTTGCACGGTTCCCTCTGCCCAGAGTGCTTTTTCCTCCCTTTCCTTCTTCACTCCTATCCTCTTTCAGATAGATCTCTGCTCAGGTGCCACTTCCTCAGAGAAGCCCTCCCTAACATCTCAATTTTAAATCCGTCACTCTCTGATCAATGCCCTTCTCCCCACTGGACTTCAAGTTCCATGAGGACAAGGACTAGATCTATTTTTGTTTGCCTGAGATCCGTACTACCTGGCACATCACTTGGCATGTAGAAGGTGTTCCCAATTATTTAAGAAACGAGTAAAAAAAAAAAAAAAAATTGATGTGTCAATCTGATTGCAGAGCTCAAAGCAAACCTTTCCAACAGCAAGAGCTGTGGGTCTGCAGGGGTCAGAGGCCTCTTGGGTCTCCTGCTGTCCTGAGATTTTTTTTCCCCCTCCCTAGTTCCAATGGTTCAGTGTGCTTGAAGGATTGGTCCCCTTCTTTCCAGGTGGCTGGATGCCCTCAGACTGGGGAGAAGGGTTTTAACGAATAAGATCTGTCTTTCTCACTGTGGAAAGTGGAGACAGTTCTTGGTTCTCTGCCCAGGCGTCTGGAGGACCTGAGATGCTAAAAGAAGCGAACTCCCAAAGCCAAGCATGCTTCAGGAAATAGATGCACCAGAGGGCCCTGGAGCTGGGGCCGCTGGGGTCCATCCTCCCCTGCTGAGTGTGAGCCTCACATTTCCCACAAGGCAGCAGAAGTAGCTGGGACTCGTGTCTGCGTGGGTGCTCTGTACTTGCTCGCTCTCTGCTTTCTTACTCCCCGTTCAGTGTGGTGGACCTTCTTAGAATCTCCCCCGACCACTCATCCCCACCAAACACGTATACTCCCTGCCTTGGTTGTATCCTTCAAACTGTTTTCCCAGGTAGCAACGTTCTCCGCCCTTCCCAGATGCAGGGAGGTGGGTGGCGCTTACTGCGGCCTCCCAAGCCAGGCTTTCCCTGGGTCGTCTCACAGCAAGCCTCCTTTCAGAGGAGATTGCATTATCCCATTTCTACACAAGGAAATTGAAACTCAGAGAGGCTTGCCCTTGGCCACACAGCTGGCAAGCAGCAAAACAGGGTTTAAATCAAGGTTGCCCCAGAACTTGTGTACTTCCCAGCACCCCACTTGTCCCAGACTTACCCTGTTCACTCATTGCCATCGTGAGCTCTGCCGTATCCATGCACCATCTATACTAATATTCACTTGCTATTGTTCTTAAGCTGAGCCCCTTTTTATTTAAACAAATTAATTTTATTTTATCCTTTTTAACTCTTCTTTTTTTTTCTTCTTTTGACCACGCCACGCAGCTTGTGGGATCTTAGTTCCCCAACTAGCGACTGAACCTGGGCCCTGGCCGTGAAATCGCCAAATCCTAACCACTGGACCACAAGGGAATTCCCTAGACAAATTAATTTTAAAAAGAAACTTTATATCATCACTGTAAATGGAAAAAGTCATATCAATAGTGTCACTTGCCAAAATTAAAAAGGTAACTATAAAAATAAGTACATAAAATGTTATTGAATTTTTCTAAATTATAAAAAATTTCAAACATACAGCAATGTTGAACGAGTTTTACGGTAAGCACCCAGCACTTAGATAACCATTAACTTTTCACTCTACTTGATTCGCTGCATATCTGTCCATCTTTCCATCCCTCTTCCCACCCATTCATCCATCTACTTTTGGATGCATTTCAAAGAAAATTACAGACATCAGAACACTTCCCCTAAATACTTCAGAATGCATATCATTAACTCCACTTTGATATTTTGTATTTAAAGTTTTTTTCTCTTTTGCTGTAAAATGTACGTACAGTGAAATGCACAAATCTTAACTCTACGTTTGCTGAGTTTTGACAAATGCTTGCATCAACCTCCTGTCAAGATGCAGAAATTCCCGTCACCCCAGAAAGTTCCCTCATGCTCCATCCCAGTCGGTCCTCACAGCATGCCTCCCCACAGCCCAAGCAACCGTATCTCTGATTTTTTCTCTGCCATAGATTAGTTCTGTCTGTTGTAGAATTTCATATAGATGGAATCGTACAGTGTGGACTCTTTTGCACGTGCCTGCTTTCATTCAGCTCAGTGTTGTTGAGGTTCATCCGTGTCATCGCACACATCAGTATTTGTCCGTGTTTAATACTGAGCATGCGTATTCCGTTGTCTGACTCGACCACAGTTAGTCCATCCATTCGCCTGTGAATGGACACCTGAGCTGTCGCCAGTATTGGGCTATTATGAATGAAGACACTACAAACAAGTCCTGTGAACACATGTTCTTATTTCTCTTGGTGAACATCTAGAAATAGAATTGCCGGGTCATAGGAAGGTATATGACTGGCTTAAAAGTGACTGTCAGGACTTATTTATTTATTTATTTATTTATTTATGGCTGTGTTGGGTCTTCGTTTCTGTGCTAGGGCTTTCTCTAGTTGCGGCAAGTGGGGGCCACTCTCCATCGCGGTGCACGGGCCTCTCACTATCGCGGCCTCTCCTGTTGCGGAGCACAGGCTCCAGACGCGCAGGCTCAGCAATTGTGGCTCACGGGCCCAGTTGCTCCGCGGCATGTGGGATCTTCCCAGACCACGGCTTGAACCCGTGTCCCCTGCATTGGCAGGCAGATTCTCAACCACTGCGCCACCAGGGAAGCCCTGTCAGGACTTATTGATGTACCATTTTACACTTCCACCAACAACGTATGAGAGATCCAGCTGCTCCACAGCCTTGCCAGCATTTGGTGTTGTCAGTGCCTTAAATTCTAGCCATTCTGGTGGGTATGTCCTGGTGCCTCACTGTGGTTTTAATTTGCATTTCCTTGACAATGAATGCTGTTGAATATTTTTTCACATGCTTTTTAGCCATTCATATATCTTCTTTTGTGGAGTATCTGTTCAACTGTTTAGCCCATTTTATTTTATTTATTTATTTTTAAATTTTATTTATTTTATTTTTTGGCCGAGTTGGGTCTTCGTTGCAGCACATGGGCTTTCTCTAGTTGCAGCGAGCGGGGGCCACTCTTCGTTGCGGTGCACAAGCTTCTCATTGTGGTGGCTTCTCTTGTTGCGGAGCACAGGCTCTAGACACGTGGGCTTCAGTAGTGTGGCTTGTGGGCTCTGGAGTGCAGGCTCAGTAGTTGTGGCGCACGGGCTAAGTTGCTCCACGGCATGTGGGATCTTCCCAGACCAGGTATTGAACCCATGTCCCCTGCATTGGCAGGCGGATTCTTAACTACTGCGCCACCAGGGAAGTCCTGTTTAGCCCATTTAAAAATTTGGTTCTTGTCATTTTATTACTGAATTGTAGGTCTTTATATGTGCTACATACAAGTTGTTTGCCGGATATATGTTTGCAAATCATTTTACCAAGTCTGTGGCTTGTCTATTCATTTTCTTAACGTGACTTTTGAAGAGCTGAAGTTTTAAACTTTGATGAAGCCCAATTTATCAGCTTTTTCTTTTATGGTTATTGCTTTCTGTGACCTGTTCAAGAAGCCTTTCCTTATCCCCACGTCATGAACAGATCTTTATATCTTGAATGAATTTTTAGGTATGGTGTGAGGTAAGGCTTGGGGTTCTTTTTTTTTTTTCCCATGTACATATCCAGTTGTTCCAGCATCATTTATTAAAAACACTTCTTTTCCCATTGGATTGCTTTGGCATCTTTGTCAAAAATCATGTCTGTGACTGTAAAAACAAACAACAACAATGCCATTAAATTTTTTAAAATTTTAATAAAATGTTTAAATGAAAATTAAGTGCACGTAAAAGTACTCTAGGGGCTTCCCTGGTGGCGCAGTGGTTGGGAGTCTGCCTGCCGGTGCAGGGGACACGGGTTCGGGCCCTGGTCTGGGAGGATCCCACATGCCGCGGAGCAGCTGGGCCCGTGAGCCACAGTTACTGAGCCTGCGCGTCTGGAGCCTGTGCTCTGCAACAAGAGAGGCCACGATAATGAGAGGCCTGCGCACCACGATGAAGAGTGGCCCCCACTTGCCGCGGCTGGAGAGGGCCCTCGCGCAGAGGCGAGGACCCAACACAGCCATGGATAAATAAATAAATAAAATAAATAAACCCAAAAAAAGTTAAAAAAAAAAAAAAGTACTCTAATTGTTACAAAAATTCATATTTAAAAATAAGTTCCTCACTGAGAAAAATGGAAGTGGTTACACTCATGTGTCATCAAAGGATACTTAGTTTAATATCATTTAAATCTAAAATGAAGGTGAAATTCTCCATTAAGACAATTTTTTTTTTTAATTTTATTTATTTATTTATTTATTTATTTATTTATGGCTGTGTTGTGTCTTCGTTTCTGTGCGAGGGCCTTCTCGAGTTGTGGCAAGCGGGGACCACTCTTCATCGCGGTGCGCGGGCCTCTCACTATCGCGGCCTCTCTTGTTGCGGAGAACAGGCTCCAGACGCGCAGGCTCAGCAGTTGTGGCTCACGGGCCCAGCCGCTCCGCGGCATGCGGGATCCTCCCAGACCAGGGCTCGAACCCGTGTCCCCTGCATTGGCAGGCAGACTCTCAACCACTGCGCCACCAGGGAAGCCCTTTTTTTTTTTTTTAATTAATTAATTTATTTATTTTTGCTGTGTTGGGTCTTCGTTTCTACAACTTTCTTTTTTTTTTTTTAATTTTTTTTTTATTTATTTATGGCTGTGTTGGGTCTTCGTTTCTGTGCGAGGGCTTTCTCTAGTTGTGGCAAGCGGGGGCCACTCTTCATCGCGGTGCGCGGGCCTCTCACTATCGCAGCCTCTCTTGTTGCGGAGCACATGCTCCAGATGCGCAGACTCAGTAATTGTGGCTCACGGGCCCAGTCGCTCTGCGGCATGTGGGATCTTCCCAGACCAGGGCTCGAACCCGCGTCCCCTGCATTGGCAGGCAGATTCTCAACCACTGCGCCACCAGGGAAGCCCTACAACTTTCTTTTTAAGCTGTGATACTAACCGACTCAGAACGCCAACAGCCATGTGCATATAGGTGGAGAGTTTGAAAGATTTCAGCTGGCTTCTCCAACACGATTATCTATCGGTTTGTCCCATAAAAAATGGTTGTCAATGTCCAGGCATAATGTTTGCTGTGGTGGCCCCCCCCACCTGTGCTGTGCATTGACCATGTGGCAGGAGAGACAAGCCGCCACGTGGTCGGTGTCCTGGTCTGTGTCAGGAAGACAGCCGAGACCGGACGGGACGCCGGCAGTCTGGTTCCAGCCAGCCCTCCTCACCCGTGGCACTGCCTTCTCCTAAGAAAGGGCTTTCTTTGGTGTGCTGCTTACGTGTGCTGTTCCCATGACTCAGCAATTTAAGGATATAAGTTGTTAAGAACCTGTTTGTCTACAACCCGCCTAAAACCTCAGGGAGGGTGCCTGCTTTGGGAACCTCACTGCTCTTTGGGGCCCGCTCCCTGTTTCCTCCCAGTCGCTGCCTCGCCTCTTGAGGCCTCTGCCAGGGGCACAGCAACCCAGCGCTCTCATCTCATCCTCTCCCACTCTCTGCATCCCCCCCGCCTGCTCCAGGCAACTAACCCCAACCCCACGTTATCTGCCTTGCTCTCCAGTTGTGGTAGCACACGAGATTCCACTTAATAAAATGGCCTTCATCTATGAAAACAAGCTCTCTGATTCAGCTTGAAAGTGATTTCCTCGAGGCACTTCCTTCTAAGAACTCTCAGAGAGCTATAAGCAGAGAAGTGACTTAGATCTGTGCTTTAGAGAGAGCGTGGGGACAGGGAAAAGGCTTTCCAGGCAGAGGAGGTGAGACAGTGCATGGCATGTTTGCAGAGTCTTGAAGGGGTCCCACTTGTGAGGCTGGAGCAGAGGGCACCTGGTGGGAGGGGTTAGAAATGAGGCTTGGAAGGGAGGATGGCAGACTTTCTATGCCATGCTAAAACCTTTAGGCTTCTTTCTGAAATAATATAATACAATAATGTTGTAAAATTATAATGCTTGGGAATTCCCTGGCGGTCCAGTGGTTAGGACTCAGTACTTTCACTGCTGTGGCCCAGGTTCAATCCCTGGTTGGAGAACTAAGATCCCACAAGCCATGTGGCATGGCCAAAAGAAAAAAAATTATAAGTTAGGGTGGGTTAGCTTGCAGGCTTTGGAGTCAGCTAGGCCTGGGACAAGTGCATGAGTGTGTGTGTGTGTGTGTGTGCGTGTGTGTATGTGTGTGTGTGTAGCATTTGCCACCCGCCAGGCAGGCAGGCAGTGTTCTAAGCAAGCACATTACATGGAATTACATGGAATCAACTGGGCTGAGAACCCATCCAGGGATGGGTTTTTAAAAAATTTTTTTTTATTTTTTTTAAATTGATTTTATTTAATTTATTTTTTGGCTGCGTTGGGTCCCCGTCTGCTGAGGGAAAGCCCACTCTCTGGGGCAGCTGACCTCCAGGAGGTGACTCAGTGATCCAGGCTGCTTCCATCTTTTGGTTCTTCCATCCTGACATTCCTGTCTCCACCCACAGAGAGTAGAAAACTCACAGCCACTGATAACTGCCTCAGACTGAGAGTGGCATTCCTCAATTCCTCATGCAGCACATTGGCCAGAACTGGCCACATGGTCCTTATCTAACTGCAAGGGAGGCTGGGAAATGTAAAATAATCATAAGCACTTATTGAGTGCCTTCTCTATGCCAGGCTATGTGCTAAGCACTTAAATATTATCTTTCCGGAGTCCTCAGCCTGTGTGAGTTCTACCGTGACCTCATCATATAGGTAAGGAAACAGGTTTAGAGGAGTTGAGTCCCAGAGCACAGATCCCAGAAAAATAGGACTGGAGAGTCAAACCCAGATCTCTGTGCATCCAGAAGCCACCCTCTTGACCCCTGTCGTCACTTTCTCGCTGTTCACTGACGAGAATATCTCTATCCCATTGGAGAACTGAGACTGTGTTCTTATTTTCTGCTCCATCTCGTTCCATCTTCCCCGGGAGTCATGAATTTTTAAACCTTGTGCGAGATCAACCAGTTCACCCAGAGGAGACAGTAAAAGAACAGAACAGGCAGAAACAGAACAGCCATCAGATATGCTCGGCAGAGATCTTCCAGGAAACATCTACAGACGGGAGTGGAAATGAACTACAGGAAGTTATGCTAGCTTGGTGGGAGGTGGGGGGAGAGAGCGCTCAAACCAGCAAGGGAATCATTTCCTTTTAGGAAAGACAGAGACGGAGAGGGATTGGACTTAGGCTGTTAGACTCGGGCTATTTCAGTTCCTGGTGGCAACAGATCAGTGAGCAGAGCCTCCAGGGCACGTTTTAAACGTGGGAGTTTTAAGACCCCAGTCCCGGGCACCTCTCCTGCCTCATTAAGGCAGCAGCCGTCCTAGAGGCCCGAGTCACAGTGCAGAGATGCTGGAAATGGGCAAAATCGATAGTGAAAACTGAAGTCATCCTGGCCTGGCTGCTGGCCTGCTCCCTGGACCCAATGTTTACACCCCTAATAATCACAGCCCCCATCACTCACCGGTCCCACGGTGCAGGTGTCACACTGAGCCTCTTTCTTACCGTTCTCATTTCATTCTCACAACAGCCCAGGGAGCAGGCAGCACCCTGCTGTCACAGGGAGGAAAGCGAGGCCCGGGACATTGTCCTAGGTGGAGCCAGGATCTAAACGCAGGTCGGTGAGGCCCCAAAGCCAGGGCTCCTATCCTAACACCACGCCGTTCAGACCCAGGAGCCTCCGGATCCACTTCTCCCAAATCAGTTACCTCAGCCTCAGAACCGCTGAGCCCTTCAGCGGGGCAGCGCCACCACCCAGGGCTGAACCAAGAGGTGGCTGTGCGAATCCAGGCCACCCTGCTACCCCCATGCCACGGACAAGAGGGGCCCATGGGCTTGGCATTGCCCCATCCAGCCCTTCCTGTCATGACCCCCTTGATGCCATGTGCCAGTTTCAAGTTGCTCCATCCTGGATCACAGAGTGGGGGCACCTGGCCTGGATGAGGATTGTCAGGTGGGCTTAGAAGAATCCAGGTTCAGAAACAGTGTTCCTGTGGGCAGAATGAAGGGTTTGATGAGCTCTGTTCCTCAAACGCTGTGCCCTCCATAGACACACCTCAGGGTCTGGGCTGGGAGATACAGCCAGTGCTGGTCCAGCCGGCCCCAGAGGGTGAGGCTGAGTGTGGGCTAGGGTGCGGCAGACTCCCCTCCACACTCTCCTGTAACAAGGGGAGGGACCTGGAAAGAGGGTGGGCTGGGGTCCTGCTGTCTCACAGATGAGGGGGGTGAGGGAGACACAGAGCCAGTCATCACTTTAATATCTGTTTGAAGAAAGAGTTCCAAGACCTTGAGGCCAAATAAACAACACATTTCAAACTAAAAACAAACAAGCCAAACCTCCAGGTCTGGCCTAGTTCCCTCTTTCACAGGCAGCAGGACCAGAGAGTGTGGTTAATTAAGGAAAGTCACACAGCACTATTTGTGCCAGAGGCAGACCTCAAACTCAAGTTCCAGAAGCGGCTCAGAAAGGAGTAGAGATGTGACCTCGGCTCACCCAAGACATTAGCATCCCTGCCTCTTCCTCTTTCACCTAAATGGACTCAGACCAGGCCTTTCCTGGGGGCAACACCTGATTCCATTCTCCTCCCCCAGCAACCCCTTGCCTCAGGGCCCACCTGAAGCCAGGAAACATTACCCTTTGTGCCTTCCCCAGCCTCCAGCACACGGACTTCAGAAGTATGAGTGTAGTAAGTTCCAGCAATTCTGCTTCTGGGTGTGCACCCCTCAAAAATTGAAAGCAGGGACTCAACAAGATACTTATACACCCATATTATAGCAGTATTATTCACAATAACCAAAAGATAGACACAACTCAAGTGTCCATCTACAGATGAGTGGATAAACAACGTGTGGTATATACATATAATGGAATATTATTCAGCTTTAAAAAAGAATGAAATTCTGACACCCACTACAGTATGGATGAACCTTAAGGACTTTATGCTAAATGAAATAAACCAGACACAAAAGGACAAATATTGTACGATTCCTCTTATATGAGGTGCCTAGAGCAGTCAAATTCATAGAGATGGAAAGTCACCTGTGGGTTGCCAAGGGCTGGGGGGAGGGGGGACTGGGGAGTTAGAAAAACTGAGGCCCAGAGGTGAGAGGTCCAAAAGTCACACAGCGATGGGGTTAGCGCTGGGACCAGCACCAGGTGAGCAGCCCCTAGGCTCCTGCTGCTTGTGAGCTCCAGGCCCTTGGTCTCCCGAACCCTCCTTGCCCAGGCCGGGCCCCTCTGTTCTGGAGAACCTGGTGGCCGGGCGATCTAGTAGCTCCGCCTTCTCCTCGCGCCCCTCCAGGAGCCCCCCAGCTTTATGAGGGCAGCCCGTTTATCACCTGCAGTTCTGAGTTATGGCCGCTGGGTGTCGCCACACAGCAAAAAAACCACAGGCCACCAGGAAGATCACCTCCGCCTCCCAGAATTCCTCCCCGTCTTTCGTGGACTCCGACCCAGGGGTCCCCAGCAACTCAAGAGCTCCCGTCACAGCGTTATGGGACAGTTTCAAGCCTTTCACAACCCCGTTTGCCCCTCATCAACTGCGAAACGGAAAGCCTGGCCACAGCCTCCCTCGAAGCTGCCTCCCCGAGCTGAGCTAGCCCCTCCCCTTCACTCAGTGCTCCAGCCGCGAGGGACCAAGTAGTCTCACCTTTGTTCTCGCCGGGCCCTTCCACGTGGAGTGCCCTCCCTCGTCTTCGCCTGGTGCAGGGCTACTGCCTGCTAGACACGGTGCAAAGTGTATTTCAAATCCACCAGCAACCCTGCAACATCGGGACTGGAGGTGAATCCCCGAAGCCGGGAGTTGCACAGCCAGCGCGTGGCAGAAGCGAGTTCAGATCTCAGCCCTCTCAGGGTCCTGCATTGAGCTCTCGCTGTCTACATCACATTGGCAGTGACTGAGACCCCTGGAGACGGTGGGCTCCCTGAGGGCAGGGCCATGTGGAATTCCTGTTGTTAACCCTTGAGCCCAATCCTTTGCCAAGACCTTTCCCTAATTCTTAGATGGCACTTACCACCTCAGTGTGCCAGCTCAGTGTGCCAGCTACAGCCCCACAGGTAGGTACCATTATCACCCCTGCTTTCCAGAAGGGGGAAACTGAGGCGCATGTAACATGCACCAAGTCTTTTAGTTATTAAGTGTCAGAGCCAGGGCCGTGCCATCTGGCTTCAGAGTCTGAGTCCTTGCTTGTAACCCTTCCCTGCGATGCAGACACTTTAAGGAGAGCCTCTCTCTCCTTCCGCCCTGGGTGAGCCCCACCTATTCTTCCCTATCTTGTGTTTCTTGAGTGGAGCTCATGGGAGCCTCCGTCATTACGCTTGGAGCTCCTGGCTGGAGGGCCGGGCTGTGTCTCTTCAATTCTGTCCCTGCAGCTTCTGGCCCCCCGAACAGATTCATTCCTCGAGGGTGGGTGCCTGCCACGCCTCTGCTGGGTCCTGGTCACCTCTGAGTCCAGGGCCTCTCTGTGGGGATCAGGTGCAGACACAAGCTCCCTCACCAGCAGGCCGGTCACCTCCAGGTGAGTGCGGCAAGGGCGTCTCCTGGGCGAGGGCAGCCCCCTTTCCCTCGGCCTCCCCTTCATTCACACCTCATTCTCCCCTAAGAGCAGGGGCGCACTGGAGCACTGGAGCCAGCTCATACAGCTCCTGAGAGCTGACGGTGAAACTTCCAGGAAATCTGCCAGCTGATTGTTGAACGCAGCCATTGTTAAAATGTCAATGATATAAACTTACATATTACTAAATTATATTAAAAAAGAAGCTAATAAATACTTCGAAGTCATCACCTCCTCATTACGTTCCCATATTTTCCTGTCATTTATGCTCTTGGGCTTACTTCCATCTACTGTATCCCTATGGTGGAAGTACTGTAATTGTGGTGGGCAGCTGACCTTGCCTACCCAATTCCCTTTTCAGTAACATTGCGTTGGTAGTTTGAAAGCAGCCATGATGGGAGTGTTTACGCCATAGAAATCGACAAATGCTACAAATCAGGACACTCCCCCCCATCCCCCCACCCCCCCCACACAACCTCTCAGTCCCCAGAGATCCAACTGTTAGACATTCACAAGCCTTAGAGCCGATGTGAGGCAAATGGGCCCTCACAGAAGGGGCATGACCTGTGGATCTGGCTCACGCCGTTTTAATCCAGACTCTTCCACCACCAACTGTGAGGCCTGGGCCCCATCTTTCCTATTGCAACATAAAGCTAAGAAGAGATTTTAAAAACCGAGCATCAACTACCTGCCAGGTGCTGAATACACTCTTTCGTCAAATCTTCCAACAGCCCTAGGCGACAGGTCCAGTGACAACCCTCGATGAAGATGAGGAAATGGGGACGTTAAGAAGATAAATATCTCATCAAAGGCGACAGATCAGGTTTGAATCACACTCTTCGCTGCTGTGGTTTATTGGACCTAGAATAATAGTAGCCAGTTGACAGGGTGGTTTGGGGGATTATGCGAGGTAATGTGTGTAAAAGAGCTTGGCACAGATTTGGCTCTAGCAGAACATAGTCAACATTAATTTACCCAGAGGCTTAAGAGTGGGATCTGGACCCACCCACATTTGAATCTCAACTTTACTATTTTCTGATTGTGAGATCTCCGGCCAGCCAAGTCACTTGGCTTGTCTAACCCTCCTTTTCCCTGTGTGAAAAGAGGGATAATAATAGCTACCTGGAAGAGCTATTCAGAAGACTGGAGATAAAAGATGTAAAGTGTCTGGTGAGAAGTGGGTACTCAATAAATTGGAGTGATTGTTCAGGATTATCTTTTATTTCATGTCACTCAGACAGCAATTCTGCCTGGCTCTGGTGAGGGACACCACGATAGGGGCCGGAGCCATGGAGGCAGTACCTTGCCTGGGCAGCTCCTGGCCTCCCCTCCTGGCCAGGTCAGCCCCTCAGTGGGCCCTGGCTTCAGAAGGGCTTCCAAGGCATGGGGACACTGTTGCTAGGCACCTGTTGCTAGGCAATGCACTGTTTCTTCCGGCCTGGCCACTTCCCCGAGGGCGCAGGCTTCTCTGGAGCGGATCCTGCCTCCTGCAGCCTCTGGCCCTACCTCAGAGCCCCTGCGGAGGGCAGGTAAGGGTGGGGCCAGCTGGGTGGTTGGGCCCCAAGAGAGCTGAGCCAACTTCTAGTGGGAGGCGGGCAAGGCCGAGGGACCCTAGGGAGAGACAAGGAGCCTGGGGCTGGGAGTGAACTTCCCAGCTGGGGTGGCCAAGAGTTCTCAGGGTGGGCGATTGTCTGGCTATTCAGTTCCCAGAAGAGGGGTAAAGATCAGGAGCTGAGGAGTCAGATACCCTGGGTCTGAATCCCGGTTCTACTACCTATTATGAGCTAATCCTTCACCGCTTGGAACCTCAGTTTCCCAGCTGTAAAACGGGGGAGGGGCGTTGGTGATAAGGTGTGAGGAAGGTGAGATGAGACACAGGGTACACAAGTGTTGATGATTACTAGTCCTTTCTTCAGTTTAGGGTGTGGGTGTCGGTGGAAAGGCACAGACCTGGGGGAAGGGCCGCCGTGTGGGCTTCCATCACCTCCTCTGTGGTCTCCGCAGCCTGGGCCTGGGGCAGGCTTGGGACCCTTGGGCTGCCAGACCTATGGGGCTCCTTGTGCTTCTTTCCTAGGCCCCCCGGGGGTCCTGCCCCACAGCATCATGATGGGGAAACTCCCCCTGGGGGTTGTCTCCCCTTATGTGAAGATGAGTTCGGGGGGCTGCACAGACCCCCTGAAATTCTACGCCACCAGCTACTGCACAGCCTACGGTGAGGGCACCTTTGTGTAGGAGCCACGCCCAGGGCACGGGGCAGGAGTGGGGACGCCCTCCTAGACCCCTGGTGCGGGGGGAGGCTGGTCCTGCCTGGGAAGCCCTGGTCACTGCTCTGCCGCTCTGCGGACCCTGAGTCCTGTCTGCCTGCTTCCCCTCTGGCAGGTCGGGAGGATTTCAAGCCCCGCATGGGCAGTCACCAAGGCACAGGCTACAAATCAAATTACCGGCCCGTGGTCTCATACCAACCCAATCTTGATGCCCTGGACAACCCGGCTATGGGGTACAGTCGGTCCAACCCCTCCTCACCCCCTGCCCTCCCGGGCCTCAGCCCCCAGGGCCATCGGACCTCATCAGACCAACTCCAGTCTCCGCGCATGGGGTCCGGCGTCCTGGGGGACTCAGGGCCTGGTCCTCAGCCTGGGGCCCAAAGGCAAGCAGACTCCCGAGGCTGCTGTGGGAGGTCTGAGGGAGGTGGAAGCCTCCAGGGGACAAGGAGAGGTGGCCCTGGTGGTAATAGCTCCTCCTCCTGCCCCACCCTCAGGGCACAAGTCTGCAACAATTTCCAGACCGTGACCAGTCAGAGTTACCGTCCCCTGGAGGTGCCTGATGGCAAATACCCACTGCCCTGGAACATGCACCAGACCCACGCTGGCTCCTCTCGGGAGAAGGCCAGGGCAGTCACCCCCACCAGGGAGGTCAGTGCTGGGCCAGGACCAGGACAGAGGGGGACCCTAGCCTGGGGTGGAGGAAGGGCTAGAGGGTGGACAGGGTGAGGATCCCTCCAGAGGGTGGGGCTGCACTGCCAAGAGTTGGGCAAGGCTGAGACGACTGGGCATGGAGGAGCCACAGTGTGGGCTGGGGTCCCCTCACCTTTATCACCTTTGACCTCACCCCCATCCCCCATCACCTCCCCCTCCATTTCCATCCCCATTCCTGTCACCATCATCATCTCTACCATCCCCACCTCCAGTCCTGTTCCCTCCCCACCCGAACCCCATCCCCTTCCCCATGATCTCCACCATCCCATCCACATCTCCATGCCCGCATCACCATCCCCACTGCTGTTGTCACTTTCACTTTTGTCACTATCATCCCCATCTTCTTCATTTCTATCATTGTACGACCATCATCCTTATCATCATCACCACCACCAGAATGGATGCTGTCATTCATTCATTCAGGCAGCCAATATGTTCTAAACACCTCTTCGATTTTTGAAGGTGATAAGTGCTGGGAAAAAAATATAACAGGGAAGAGGCAAGGAGTGAAGCAGAAGCGAAGGAATTGGACCTGCAAGTCAGGAGGGTCAGAAAAGAGCTTACTATGGAGACATTAGACAAAAACTTGAGGGACGTCAGTATTCCTCCGGATGCAGCAAAGTAAGGGAAGAGCATTCCAGGCAATGCAGACAGCAAGTGCAAAGGCCCTGAGGTGGGAGCACCTGATGGGAGGAGGGACAGCAAGGAGGCAGGTGGCTGGAGCGGAGTGAGGAGCTTAGGTCCTTGTGGGCCACTGTCAGGATGTGGGATCCTACCCGGAGTGCAATGGGAATACTGCAGGGCTTTGAGCAGAGGAGGGATATGGCCCAGCTTCATCGTAAAGGGACCCCTCAGGCTGCTGTGCAGATACTCTGTAGGGGTCAAGGGCAGAATCAGAGTCAGGAAGTGATTGCCATCCCCTCACCTGGAGGGTAATTGGCTGCTCCCTCCTCCCAGGTCAGGAAGGTCCATTTTGACACCCAGGACTATGGGCCCCAGGCCATCAAGGGGCTGGAGCCCAAGGAAGTGCCCTTGCTCCATCAACAGCAGAACAAGGGCTCGCTGGAGTGGGAGAATGCCCGACACGTGAGTGGGTGGCCCCGATGAGGGCCTTGGGCCGGGCAGAGGGGCCAGACCCACCTCCTCCCGCTTCCTCGAGACAGGTTCTGTGCTGACTCACCCAGGCAGCCGGCTAAATGTGGGCTCAGGGCACACACGCTCAAAACGACTGGGGCGAGCCGAGGATTTGATATTTGGTATTTCCAAGGCAGCAGCAAAGTGGTCCTCACAGCCTTCCTTACATGTATCTTAGGATTTAATACCTGAGCTCCCTTGTCTCCTGATCCCATCCAGGGGCCCAGTGTACTGTGAGCACCCATTTCCTTCCATCAGCCTCTCTCCTCTCTTTGGGCCCCTCCCGCTCTGGGTCGCAGGGGCTCTGGGTCCCGTTGTCCATTACTGGAGTCCAGCGTGGGATATGACTTAGTTTTCATTGTCACGGAGGAACTGTGCTCTCCTGGTGGAATTTCTGGTGCTGTGATGCCCGATCAGAGAGAGATTTGTGTGGGAGCATGCAGGTCTACTCAAAGCACAGAGAACCGGAGAGCCAGCACCGCCCCCACTGCCTTCGGGCCCTGGTCTACCTTGTGTCCCCCATTGCTCCACTCTTTGTGTTCCAGGGCCCCCGCTTCATGACTTCCGAGTATAATTCCAAGTATCTCAAGGAGGCTTCAAACCAGCCAGGTAGGCAGGCGTGAATCTAAGCTCAGGCCTCCCACTACACCTCCCTATCCCCGACCCTTGGGAGAGACCCCCGGGAACCCCAGAGCTGGCACAAGGCTAAGAAGGCACCAGCGGAAGACAGAAGGACATATCGGCAGCTTGGGGAAACCATATTCCCTGGGCTGACCTCTGTGCTTTAGGTCTGCTGATCTCCAAAGGACAACTCTCTTGCTTAAAAGGGCTGTTTGAGGCTTGCCCTTCCTTTTGCTTTCCTCTCTTGCTCTCTGCCCTGGACTCTGGAGTCCCCCTGTTGCCCATGATCCTGGCGGCTCAGGCCTCCAGATCCTTGGAGCCAGCTCCCCCGCCTCCCCCACCTACTGGGACACTGAGTCACTGGTAGCCACGTTGGTGGGGCCTGCTGGTCCCAGGCCAGCACAGAGGGGCTGTCTTTTGCAGATCTCTTGCAGAAGAAATCAATTGGGGCCAAGGAGGAGACTGGCTTAACCAAAGATTCCAACAAGAACCCCGTGATCTTCCAGCCGCCCTCCCAGGCCCTCCCTGGGGAGCCGGTAAGTCAGGCTGGGCCCCACTAGAATTTCAAGGTGATTGAAGCTCTCCAGTCTGGGGGTTTCTAGCTTTAAAAAAATATATATATGAGCTGCAGAAGCCTTTGCCCAAACACAAGATGAAAGAGCGTGGGCGAAAACCACCACTTTGGTCCAACTCCCCCATTTTCTGGATGAGAAGACTGAGGCCCAAAGAGGAAAAGCAGCATAGCCAAGGTCACTGAGAGTTCAGACAAGAACGCTGGCCTGCTGGTTCCCATTCAGCATCGTGCCCTCCCCTCCCTTCTTCCCAAACTCTCCCCTTTCCTTTGTAAGTCCAATTATACCCCTTTGCGCTGAGCCCTTCTCTGTGCTCAGGACAAAGGAGCAGCTGAGCAGCCTGATGCTCCTCTGTGGCCTCTTTCCAGGTCCTCCTCCCCGGCCGGAGTGTCACCAAGTCAGACTTTCTCCCCATGACCCATCCTCACGTAAGCTGAGCCAGGGTTGGAGGGGAATGTCTGTGCCACAGCCGGAGGTCCTCCCATGGGGCAGTTGGGATGGTGCCGGAAGCCGTGCCAGGGGCTGCTTTGCTGCCTTAGGGGGATGAGTTCCTGCCGCTGCTGGCCAGAGGCTCCGAGCAGGAGACCGGCTTCAGCCGAGTGAATGAGAGGACTCTGAACCCCAGAGTGAGTGGCCTCGGGGGGCTCCCTCAGAGAAGGGGGCACTCAGAGAGGAGGAGACGGGGAGGTTTCTTGGACCTGGTGCCATTCGATCCGGGCAGTGCAATATGGGAAGAATCAGGATATTTGGAGATGCAGAGGAAGGACCCCTGGGTGGAGGGGGGAAGGACCCCTGGGTGGAGGGGGGAAGGCCCAGGGGCTGGAAAGTGAGGGGCGTGCCGTGACTTCAGTGGGGCTGGAGGGGGACGCATCCTGGGGCTGGGGCGGTTGAGGCTGCATGGGCCTCTGCCTGCCTTCCCTCCATCCTGCTGCCTCACCCTGGCCACCTGGCCACCCTTGTGATTCTGTCCCTTGCAGGTGCCCCCTTCTGGCCCAGAACCCAGCAGCATGAACCACCGGCAATTCCAGCCCCCGCAGAAGATGCAACAGACAAATGTTGCCCTGCTTGGCCGGGAGATCGTGGGGAAAAAGGTAAGGCCTGGGGTACCCAGCCCCCGCCCCAAATCCCCACCCCCTCCTGACCTGAGAAGTCCCCTCTCTATCCCTCTGGTGCAGGAGCCCACAGGGTTCAGCCTTAACAACCCCAGCTATGTCCGGAGCCCCTGTGACCCTGACCTGGATAATCGCTACCTGACCACCTACAACCAAGGGTAAGCCCCTCTTCCCTACCCACATCTGGGGCTGTGAAGCTGACCCATTTTACAGACAGGGAGACTGAGACTGGGAAAAGTAATGAGCTCACAGTAATGAGTGAAGAAGGCCAACACTTGATTAATGTGGGTTCCCCCAGAAGCAGACCCCAAGCCAAGGAGTTGGGTGTGAGCCCTTTATTAAGGGTGTCAGGGATGGGGGTAATGGGGTAGGGAAGGAATGGCAGCCAACAACAGTGTGTTATTAAACCAGGTATCCCATGGGGAGACTCTAGAAAACAGTGCAAAACACACAACTCAGAATGATCCCAGCCAAGGAACGAGAGAGCTGGGGTATTTGTACCCCACATCCATTGATCCTTGGTTAAGGGCTGTCCCCAGGGGCGATATTAAATCCCAGGTACCTCCTTGCTCCAGTAACCCAAGGGCAGCTTTCCCAGAGATGCAGTGCAGGCCATTGGTGGACAGGGGAGGAATAAGGGAGTACAATGGGGTCTATGTGGAGCAACAGGGCATCTGCTAAGACACTACAACCAGTCCATGGCAGGTGGGCTGCGTGCACTCTCAGAAGGTAAGCTCTGTGCTGTGTGAGCCCTGGGCAAGGAGTGAGTATCCTGGGCATCAAGGAAGGCTTCCAGGAGGAAGTGGCCCTAGAGTCATGGGGGAGGCTACCCAGGCCAGGACTGGGTGGGGAGGGCATCACAGGAGTGGGATAATGGAGGTGTAATTCTTAGGCAAGAGCCTCCCCTCCTGGCCTCTGTCATCTGTGTGTCAGCCTGTGTCATCCGCGTCCACACTGCTCCCCCCCAGCTCCTCCATCTCCCAGGGTGCTCTCCCTGCTTCCCCCCATCCTTGGAGCTAAATGCTCCCTCTTCTGAGTGGGGACGCTGAGACTCAGAGGGTAGAAGTGGTGCCTGAGCCTCACAGCAGATCCGTGATGCATGTGGCTGCTCCAGTTCCCGCGGAGGGCAAGGGGGAGGGGCGGAGCCTCACTCTGGGTGTTGGGGGACAACTGTGTTCCTGTCCCTCCCCAGGCTCCCGCAGACCCTCAGGCCCAGCCATCTCTCCTTCCCCCACCCGCCTGTCTGGTTTCCTGAGCGCTCAGCAGGTGTCAGGCACACCGCTCCTTCCTCATGGGCCCAGAGCCCCAGGGGTTATAATCACTGATTTTCTCATTTTTCTCTCTGCACCCCCTTTGTAAACTCAGGGGCTGGGCCCACATCTTGCTCATTTTGGCACCTTCAGAACCCGGCCCAGTGCTCAGTGAAAATTGGCAAAATGGAAGGAAAAGTCAACCACCTAGAGAGAAATGGATGCGACGGGGTCCCCAACCCCCATCCTCTCCCACCCCCTGAGAGGTTCACAGGCCAGGGAGGGAGGCATGGCATCTCTTAAAAGTCTTTTACACTCCAGAGTGCTGTCTGAGCCTCAGGGGCAGCACAGAGGAGGGGCGCCCAGCTCAGGGGCAGAGTGAGGGCAGGCTTCCAGGGTAAGAGGTGAGTGAGTGGACAGGGCCTTCGGGAGTTCCTGGCAGAGCGAACGGCGTGGGCAAAGGCAAGGAGGCTGGAGGAGCTGCGGCAGTCTGTGCTCCGCTGGAGCCAAGATTCCTGCTGGAGAAGAGCAGAGAGGCTGCCAAGGCGGACAGAGACCAGCTTACCGCCAGCTACTCTTCTGTGTCGTAGATACTTCGAGAACATCCCCAAGGGTCTAGACCGTGAAGGCTGGACTCGAGGTGGCGTCCAGCCCCAGAAGCCCGGAGGCTATGCCCTCAACCAGCCGGTCACCCGCCTGGAGGCCACCCCCAACCCCACGGAGAGCCTGCGGCGCCTGCGTCCCCACGTGGGCAGGTAGCACGCCGCCCTCCTGCTGTCCTGTGCTGCATCTAGGTCTTTCCCCGGCCTCTCCTCCCTCCTTCGTCTGTCTGTCCATCTGAGAGGCCCATTTTCTCTCTCTGGTTTGTTCATTGCCTCTCCTGCCCAACGGGGCTGCTGCCCTCCTCTGCCCAGCGACCCCTCCCTCTGCCCAGCTGCTCCCCCCGCTGCCCCAGTCCCCGGGGCGCTCGTGTTTCCGGGCATTTGGCCAGCTCCGACCTGCTCCCTGCCAGCTGTGGGGTGGGGTGGGGTGTGTGGGGACAAAGCTGAATGACTGTGGCTCTGCCTCTCTCTGACTCCTTTCTGCTCAATCCAATTCCTCAGAAATCCCGTTTGTACCAATAATGGCCCAGAGCTGGCCGGCAAGGACTCATTGTGGCTCGGCCGCCCCGGCTGAGCACTGGCCCCGTGCGGAGGTGGGGGGAAAGGGAAGGTCCGGGCTCACTGCCCCTACGCCTCCCTCACCTGCATCCCCTCCTTCCTGCAGAACCCTGGTCTCGGCTGACCCCTTCTACCGAGCCACGCCTCCCGGCAGCCACGGCAGCGGCTTCACGGCGCCCCTCTGAGCCTGAGGCATGGGTAAGGGGCCGGGGGACCTCCACCCACAGCTGCTCCCCGTGCAGGGGTGGCCGTCGTGGACCAGCCCCACATCCTAAGCCCTGGGTCAGGCCAACCCTGCCCGGGGACCGCAGCCCCAGAACGGGGGGTGGGAGATCAGGGGCGTCTCGGGGTGGGGAGAGTGCACAGACCACCGGAGCCCCTCAGGCCTCATCTCTGTCTGCACAGGTTTGCCGACCCCAGGGGACAGGAGCTGGCTACTGTCCCTATTTCCACATTCCCCCGGGGGCTCCCCGGCTACTTTCCTAATGAAATAAAGAGCAGTGAAGCAGAGCAGTGTCCGCGTGGTCAGAGGGGGCTGGGAAAGGAGGGGTGAGGGTGGGAGCGGGTGCAGGGCTGGAGGGGCCAGGGCCAGGTCTGGAGTCAGGGAGGCCTGGTTGGACTCACCGTCACGCTCTGGACAGGGCACTTCACTCTTGAGACTCAGTTTCCTCTCCCGTGTAGGGGTCTTTGGGGACCTGTGCTAAGCGGTCCGTCAAGTGTGGAAGGGAGGAAGTCCCAGGGAGGGGCAGGCGGGCCAGAGTGGGGGGAGGCGGAGGTGGGCGGGAGGTAGGTCTACAGCATGGGGAAGGGGATCAAAGCAGGAAAGCCGGGGGCCCTTCTAGGTTTAAAGGGGAGGAGAGGAAGACTCCCCTGGCCGTCTGGTGGTTAGGTCTCCGCGCTGCCAATCTTCCAACGCAGGAGGCGCGGTTTGATCCGTGGTTGGGGAACTAGGATCCCACATGCCGTGCAGCGCAGCCAAGAAGTTAAATACATACATACGTACACACACATATACACCCACACACACACACACATACATACATACACACATGCATACACACATACATACACACACGCACACACATGCACACACATACACACACGCACACACATACACACACGCACGCACACACACATACACTCATACACATGTAAATAAAGGAGAGGGGAGGACAGCCGGGCAGGAAGAGTCGCAGAGATCTCTCTCCAGAGATGGATGGAGGAGGGTCCGCAGTGGATGGAGTCCCCAGACACCGACACTGGGAGGGGTGGCGGCTGGTCCCAAAGGCTGGTGCCCCAGTGCCTTTGTGAGAATTAGAACACGGCTCCCTCTGGGCAGACGCCCCCACGTGAGCACAGGACCTAAAGAGCAAAAGTCTTACGGGAAGAAAAAAGCCTCTCTTTCTCCAGGTGCTGCAGCCTGAGAGCGGGGCCCTCAGCCTGCAAGGCAGAATCTGGGCTGCCTCTCAGAGCCTTCCGTCACCTCTGCCAGGTGCTTTTGTGCAGTACACAACCGTACAGCTGTACGCCGTGGCCCTGCTAGCACCAGCCCCTTATTTTATAAATGAAGAACCTGGACCCAGAGAGGAGGGTGCATGAGCTGCTTGAAGTCGCACAGGACAGAAAGGCAGCAGCCGCCCCTGGCCGGGGATGTCCCCTGCACCTTGCAGCCCAGCCCTGCGTGCAGAAGGGCAGACTCAGTGGTCCAGCAATTGGTCCCCACCCTCCATCTCGACCCCTGCCCCTTAGCGGGAGTCTGTGGAACAGCTCTGCTGGCCCTGGGGCCTGGCTGTACCCAGCAGTCTTGAGCAGCAGGCCTGGGGGCTGTCCAGGGCCTGTCTGGGGCTGCATGTGGGATGTGGGTGGCTCCAGCATTGGAGGAGGGGAGGAGGGGACACAGAGTATCTCGACTACAAGCCAGCCAGACTCAGGACCCACCGACAGCCCCACAGACTGTGGGTGCGGCCCGCTGGTCCATGGCCCCCAACATCAAGGGTAAGTCACCAAACCAGAGACTTGCCAGCAGGGCTGGGCCACAATAGCAGTCTGGCCATAGTGAAGTTGGGGGAGAGGGAGGGGGTCAACCAGCGCCTCCTGCCCACAGTCGCACACACACAAAAGCACACTCAAACACAAGACGCACACAGACCTCTGAAGACATGCATATACAAACACATACAGACGCATAGACGCCAACAGGCAACTACGCATAGATTCACTAACACAATCACACATAGAAACATACGGAAACACAAAACAGACACATACACAAACACACACCTTCACATAAACACCCAAGATGCTTGTACATGCAGACCCATAAACACACACAGGCAGACCTACACACACTTCATAGACCCAGACATGCAGACACACAAAAACAGATATATAGAGACCTCCAGGACAGACGTGAGCGCACACACACAGACACGCCGCAGCCCACTCCGTTTCACCTCTCCATGTCCTTCCCCGCCGCTGTCCTGCTGCAGCTCGTGTTTCCTGCCCACCCTACCTCTACCGGCTCAACAAGGGATATGGTGTCAGGGACACTGGCGCCGGATGACACCCTCTCTCCCCCGCCCTCCCCCATCGTCCTGCATCCAATTTCCAGGCCACCACGTGACCTGGGGCCACCCCGGGATGTTTCCTGAGCTGGAGCTGTGGACCCCACCCCTGAGCTCCCCTTAGACCCTGTCTTCTCCCCCTGCAGCTTCTCTCCCAGGCAGACCATCCTGGCCTTGCTGGTTGGGTCCTGGGCTCCAGCCCAAGGGGTCGTTTGAGGATGGGGTGACCCAGGGCGTGGGGTGGCAGGAAGGGGGTCCAGGAGGGGCCAAGGTCAAACCTAGGTGGTTCTAGAGCCCCTGCCTGGTGCAGGGCACAGATTTCCTCATCTCTAGATGAGGAGGCTGACACAGAGAGGTAGAGCGACTCGCCCCAGGTCACACAGCCAGTAAGGAAGTCTCCTGGTGGGGGTGTGAGTGGACTCCAAGTCATTCCGGGCTTCCTGACCTTTGCTCTTCCCACCGAGTCACTCAGGGCAGGACCCCTCAGGGAAGGAACTCAAATGGGCAGAGTGGCCAGTAGTGGGCACCAAAGGAGGCAAGGCTGTGGGCAAGGACCCCGTGGAGGGGCCAGCCCAAGGCTCTGCCAGGGGGGTGGGAGCAAGTGAGGCTGAGAGGCGGGCATCCCCGTGGAGGAGGCGGGTTGGGCAGGTTTCAGGGGCCTCGCTGACCTTATTACGGAGCCCTTCTCTGTCCCCCTCCTCCGTTATGAGGCTCCAAAAGGGCACAGACGCATCTATCTTGTTCACACTGAACTTCTAAAGCCCAGGGTGGTGCCTGGCACCTTTGCAGGTGCTCAGTAAATATTAAATAATGGAATGAATAACAAATAAATGAACGAATGAACTCTGCCTGCCAGTAGGGGCACCAGATGTGGGCTCTAGGTGCCACCTACGCTGTGCCAGGATGTCAGTCACCCAGGCTCCCTGCATCAGTGCAGCCCAGAGGCTGAGACCCTGTTGTGGCCCAGACCCCTTGCCTGGATGCCGTGACTGCGGCCCCCGGGACCCCTGTGCTTTGCCCTCCAGGCCGCCCCTTCTCCCTCTGCATGTGCCCTGTTGCTCTCCCCTCCGGCCCAGACTCTGACCAAGCCCAACCACGCTTCCCTGCAGTGGCCTGAGGGCCCTGCATTCCAACCTTGACCCCCGGCAGGTCCCACGACCACGGCCGGATCAGTGCCAAGCAATCCTCTGTGCGTCACCAGGGCAGGAGGGGTGGGCACGTCTCACCCTGTGGCCACTTGTGTTACTGAAACCCCGTGGGAGGGACTGGCTTTTGCCACATCACCCTCCTTTGTGCTGTCCGGTGGAGAGCTGGAGATGTGGCTTCATTTTCAGGGGCCCGTCCGCTCACGCCTCTGAGACTTGAGATTCCAGTCTGGCCCTGACCAGCAACAGCCTGGCCTCCTTTCCTCGCCTGGGCCCAGGCTGTCTGCAGGGGGTAGCTGTCCAGGCCTGAGCTCCGGAGTCAGAGTCCTTGGGTCCAAATCCCGGCTCCCCACACCCTGCGGCTGCCTCCTGCCTCCAGCTGACCGTCTGAGCTACAGTTAGGAGCCGTGCCCGCCCTGTGGGCTAGAAGAGCTGCTGCAGTGATGCTGGAGCAGAGGAAACCCGAGTCCCAGATAGGAGTGGGGACTTGAAGTTGTCACAGGGTCTGGCCTTTGTCCCCTCCTGCTTGGCCCTGGACAGGCCCCCGAGGACCCTTCTCTGGGAGCAGACCTCCACTTGTCTGGGAGAGTTCGGGTGGGTGATCCACCTGTACAGCCTTACAGCCTAACCTGGAGGCCCCTTGAGGGGGCCCTGTCTCTCTCTTTTTTTTTTTTTTAATATTTATTTATTTGGCTGCACCGCCTCTTTAGTTGTGGCATGTGGGATCTTTAGTATCTTTAGTTGAGGCATGTGGGATCTTTAGTTGGGGCATGTGGGATCTAGTTCCCTGACCAGGGATCGAACCTGGGCCCCCTGCATTGGGAGCGCAGAGTCCTAACCGCTGGACCACCAGGGAAGTCCCGTGGGGGCCCTGTCTCTGAGGCCAATTCTCCCAGGCCCTCCTGGAAGCTGTTCCGCTCACCTGTAACCAGGCGAGTCTCTCCTTTCAGCGGGTGCCTATTGACTCTGTTCCCAAAAGCTTCCTGCCCGCCCCACCCCCTGATATTTTAGAAACAGTTCTGAGGTGTACAGTGATGATGATTACCCTTTATTAAGCCCTCACAGCCTGCCGGGTGCTGGGAACATTCCGTGGGCCTTCATCGTTTCAGCAGGAACGCAGAAGGACCTCCCTCTGGGGGAAGTCTGGGGACGCAGGTGGGTGCTGCGCTGACGGCACTGGGGTGGGGTGTGGAGCCCAGAGGGCTGATGGGATGGCAGGATGAGGACAGATGCTGGGTGCCCACTTGTGACGCATGCGGACGTGTGTGAGGCTGAGGCCCGTCGTGGCGCTGTGGCAGCTGATATTGACAGGCACCATCTGGCCTGAGTCACGTGGTGACCTGAAGATCTACCAGCTCATGGGCTTGACAGCTGGCCCGCTGGGAAAAGGCTTCTGTTCATGGGAACGGGAGGCCTGGGGGGTGGAGGGAGGCCCTGGCTGGGGAGGCTGCAGGACAGTGGGTCTGTTACCCACAGACAGATGGAGGGCCTGAAAGTCAGAATCCCATCCCCAATTTCCTCTCTGACCATCTGGAGGGCCACCCATTCCCATGGAAATGTTCCCTGAACGGCAAATATTTTAGAAGAAGGATCAGACCCAGGAAATCCCCACCTGGGGCCTCTATTCAAGGTCAGAGGAGGGCCTGCTGGGGTCTTCCAGGCACCCTGACACTCCTTGTTTCTCAAGACGCTGCTACAGACAGGGTTTGCCAAGAAAGTTCTTTGAGTCATAAAACTTCACCCCTGGAAGGACCTTTGTAAAAACCAGGTCAGCCTGAGCCAGAGAGATGCAGCCGGCTCCCAAAACCTCACGGCTTAGTGAGAGCACGCTTGGGTCTCTGCTAGGAACACAAGGCCTTTCCCATCACATCATTGCACTGGGGGTCTCAAGTTTGCAGCTGGTGAAAAGCATGGGGCTTTATTTTCATTTGCTGAAGAAGAGGGGTGTGTGTGTGTGTGTGTGTGTGTGTGTGTGTGTGTGTGTGTGTCAGAGGTCCCCAGTTAAAGAGACAGGCCAGAAAGGTATCTAAGAAAGGCATCCTAAGAGAGAGATTGGGCGAGATCCTGAAAAAGCTGTGCTCAGGAAAGACTTTGGGAGGCTCTGGGCCCAGTGACGTGTGTTCCCCATGGTCCCTTCGAGTCCCCGTGGTAGGACAATCTTGCTGCAGGGGCAATGGATGCGGCTCCTCCTGCTGCCGCCGTCCCCACCTGTCCTCAGAAGGGATCCTACACAGTCCCTTCTGCTCTGCTCTCATTTCCAATTCAAAACCTGGGGTGGGTGCTTCTGCTGGGTGGCTCCCAGGTCACACGCCTGCTTCCAACCTGCAAAGGAAGCTGGGAATTCCCAGAGTTTTCAGCTTCCATAATAGGACATGTGGGTTCTGCCTTGTAAAGCAGTTGGGGTTCTCCAACCTAGGAGAATGCTGGGAGGCCCAAAGAATTCAAATGTCCTGCACATGTGGGTTACCATCAAGAAGAAGGAAATAAGCATTTGTGGAGTGCCTCCTGTGAGCCGGATGCCTTACACACCTGGCAGGGATGCTGTTGGCCTTTAAGGACTTTTTGTGAGACATGGGAAAACAGACCCTTCCTCTATTGCCCTAATAGTATACCAATCTATGAGGTTCCTGATGCAAACGGAGCCCCTTGGACGTGGTTCCCGCATGCGGGGCACCACCTGTTCAGCCGTGTGCACAACAGGTGTGCATTTCATGAGCACATACTCAGGAGCTCGGAAATGTACCTTGGTCTCTCTCTAACTGGCATCCATCTCTTTGTTTCCAGTCCAGCTTAGTCCTCTTTGAATTTAAACTGTCGACTGAAAAAAAATGCACAGTGTGAGAGTTGTGAGTTAAGTTTTATTTGGGGCAAAATGAGGACTATAGCCCAAGAGGCAGCATTTCGGATAGCTCTGAGAAACTTCTCCGAACAGGTGCGGGGGAAGTCAGTATATATGTGATTTTGGTGAAGGGGGAGTACATGCAATCGAGTACATGCATATTTTTTGCAGAAGGTTGCTGCTAGTCTTGTGAAGGTTGCTGCGTGTCACGAGGAGCAGACGTCACCATGAAGGATTTTAGTGCTTTTCTATATACAAGGAGATGCAAGAAGTGGGCTCATAAAATCTTCTCCTGAAAATATCTAACTATCTGAAGACCTGTTCTGCCAGTTTTTCCCAGAGCACAGAGTGCCGCATTCCTGATCTCCACCCCGAACTCTTTCAGGGGGTGTTGAAAGTCAGCAGCTGCAGTGACTCACACTTTAATCCTTGTAGAGGTGGATGGCAGGTGCCAATTTGTAGCTGGCAAAACTGTCCATTCAGGACTCAAATCCAATCAGGTCAGGATCTGCCCCTGCTGCTTTTCATTTCCTTCTCCAGGAGGGTGCACACGTGGAGCTTGCTGCCGGGGAAGAAGCATCCCTCCATGCTGACTCCCCCTGAGATGTGTGAACTCAGTGGGCTTTGGTCATCCACACCTGTCCTCCCTGCACCTGACAGGGACAGAGTAACGGGACAAAGTAGGTAATTCAATAGTTAATCCTACTAGGGGATTGTAAATAAAGAAAAAAGTATGGGAGACCCCTGTAAGTTAATGATCACTCAAGAAAGCAGGTTTGCTTAACCACAAAACCAAGCAGCCTTGCTTAGCAACAGAAGCATGAGACACTCCCCCAAACAATAAAACAATTATGGCATGAGACCCACTTCCTGCCCAGTGAGCTCAGTAAGTTAATGATTCCTAGGACATGCTCCTCTGGGCGCATTAAAAACAAAAACAAATATATATATATATATGGAAAGGGTGACATTATACTGAAGCCTGAAATGACATTTTTAGCATATGTTACCGCCTTTTTGCTCATTTCCATTGTGCCATGACAGTCCTGGCTTGACCACGTAGGGATAAGAAAACTCCCCCACCTGACATGGAAGAGGAGCTGATGATGGAAGCGTGATGTCTACTCAAGAATGAGGAAGAAGGTAGTCTTTTCCCCCTCGCCACTTTTCCTTTGATTATAAAACTGCAGCCCACTAAGTTCTTGGGGCAAGGCATCCTCTCGCCTGCCCACTTGTGAGCCTCACAAGCGTCCTATTCTAATAAATCACTTCTTATCTATCACTTTGCCTCTCGCTGAATTCTTTCTGCACTGAGACATAAAGAACCGGAGCTCCTCAGAGCCCCGCAAAACTCCACCAAGCGGTTTCATACCTGCCCAGAATCAACTGTGACACTCCGATCTCTGGTTGCCAGGGTCACGCAATCAATCCTTCAGCTACCTTACCTGGACCACACACGCATCTCCTCCAGGTCCGTCAGCTTGCTCTCAGACACACCAAGTCCGCACTGGAGGTGCATAAACTTCTGGATGCTCCCCCTCATGATACAGGGGTGTATAGAGGATTCTGGGGAGGGGCCAGTTCTCCTCCATTTCTACTGAGACTTCTCCATACCGTGGGGGGGGGCATTGTGGGAGGACTGTTGCATCCTCAGGACATACCTGGTAAAGGAAGTGTAAGTCCCCTCTGCCTTTGTGTCCCCCAAATGTACTTGGGACCTTTTCATGGCACCCTCAGGCTCAGCCCAGAGCAGGTAGCCAGGGACCCCTTTGAGGGCCAGCATCCAGGTTTAGGAGTACTGCTCTGCCCCTTCTCTCCCACCTGCCTGTTGAACCTTTATCTCCTTTTGGGTGGAATCTTGGCTTCTGTGATGACACATGCTTCCCCACTCCAGGGCTTACAGCGTCAGTTCCCTGCTCTCCAAGTTCAAAGCCAAGCTTTTTGACTTACAAAAAATATTTCTCTCTTAAAACTGGCTCTGTGTTTCAAAGCCTGTTTTGCAACTCAAAGCCAAGGAATTGGCTCTTTGTTCTGAGTTTCCTTTGGAGAGCAGAATATGAGAAGCTAATTTAGCATCTGAATGGAGGGGAAGGGATATAAGGAAACTGCCTCCAGAGGAGCAGCAGTTAATATCTCAAAATGATAATACCCAGCTCCAGTGTTATCTCACTGACTCGATAATCCTTCGAGGAGAGGGTGATTGCAAACCATTCCAGGGCTGGGACTAGGATGAGGCGAGTGAGGCATTTCCCTGGGCACAAAATTTAAAGAAGTGCCCCCAAACTGAGGAATGCAGATAAATAGTAGTTCAATGCAATCATCTTTTTTTTTCTTTTTTCTTTTTTTGTTTTGGCTGCACTGCACAGCCTGTGGGATCTTAGTTCTCTGACCAGGGATGGAACCTGTGCCCACTGCAGTGGAAACAAGGAGTCTTAACCACTGGACCACCAGGGAAGTTCTTAATGCAATAATTTAAAAAATCAAAATTAATGCAAAAAACTCATGATGAACAAAATACCAAAATTTAGAATAAAGACAGGATTCGTACTACTGATTTTTCCTTTTGCTGCAGGCTCCAATATGGATCACAGCACTGGTACCAATCCTGCTTATATTGCATTCAGCTATTATTTCTCTTGATTACTACTGAGCTTTTTGGTGCCCCCTTAAATTTTGTGCCCAGGGCAAATGCCTTACTCACCTCACCCTAGCCGCCCTCCGTCCCCACCCCCGCTTCCCCCCACCCCCACCCCGCCAGCCCCACTCCACCACTATTTGGGACTTTTTCCAGATGTGGGAATTGAGGTTCTGAGAGGGTGAGTAGCTCAAGTGGGACAGATGGCCCCAGGGAACCTGTGGGAGAGAGACTTCCCATTCATTCATTCAACACATATTCCTCGAGTAGGTACAATGCAGCAAGCACAGGGCTGAGTACCACGGAACATCAGTGAACAAGGTCCCTACTGTTGCCAAAATCTTGGCTTCTCTGTGCACTGATGCCAAACAGAAATACGGAGACAGAGATTTTGGAGGAAGAGAGAGATGGCTTTATTTTCCTGCCAGGCAGAAGGGAAGACACAGCAGGCTAGCGCCTCAAGAACTGTGCCCCCCACCTCGGGGAATTGGAGAAGATTTTATATGTGGGGCTTGCAGTCCGGGGTATATGATAAGGATCAAAGTAGTGAAGGTCTTGCATTCTTCTTCTTCCTGCGTTATTTCAAAACAGTCACATCTGGCGTCAGGCAGACTGGTAATTGGGTCCGTCTGTCTCTGGGTTATCGCCTGCGACCTTCTATGTGACATGCAAATACTACAAGGGGCGATTTGCTACAAGGGAGTGCAGGATGTAATTCACATCGTGTTAAAGAGTGATAGGTTAGCTCTGTGAAGTACAAATCTAGTTACAAGACACTACAGATTAGTAACAGTTCAAATAAAACTAGGAGTGATTCACTCTTTCAGGCCAGGTTATGTTTCTTCTCTAGCCTGTTCACTGTTCCCTTTATTTTCCTTGTTCTCATGGAGATTATATCTTGGTACAGAGGAAACAGACTTCAACTAATTCATGGTTAATTATAATTGGAGTAAGTGTTTTGAAGAAGAAATGTGGGAATTCAAGAATCTGTAACACAGGGGCTTGACTCCCATGTGCTCTGGGGGATCTGGAAGGATTCTCTGAGAGAGGAAGGTTTCAGCTGAAATCTTAAGGATAAGCAATGTGAGCCAAGTAGAATGGGAAAAAGAGGGACTAGCATGTGCAAAGGTCCTGGGGTAGAAAGAAGCTGGTGCATTTGAGAAACTGAGAGAAAGTGTGTTAGACCAGGCCAATTCTGTAACAAACAGCCCTTAAGTCTAAATGGTTAAACATATTAAAAATTTATTTCTCATTTTCTTCACAGTCTAATGTGGGTCAGATAACTCATCTCCAAGTGATGACTCGGGGATCCAGTTCCTTTCCACCTTCAACACTGCAGAAAATAAAAGAGAGTGGAGGATTGTGTGGGATGTGGCATGCGTCACTTCTGCTCACATCCATTGGCCCAGTGCTCATTCCAGGGCCCCACTCCGTCAGCCTGAGAGCTCAGGAAGAAGTGGGGGGCGGGGACAGAAGCTGGTGACCCTCAGCAGCCCCTGCCACAGGGAGGGGGACGAGGCCAGGCAAGTCCTTGATGGTCATGATTGGGACCTGTGTCTGTTAGTCTTGGAGCAAGACTGGACTTGCACTTGGCCACAGATCTAGGAAGGTATTAACATATATGGGCAGCTGCCAGCCGTGACCACCATGGCCTCTTCCAGAAGGAAGGAGCCATCATGCTCAGAAACCATTCTGGAACGTGGAACCTACCAGAACCATTAGGATGGTCAGGCTCCCATGCACAGCGTGGAGGCGTGGCCCTGGCCATCGAGTCAGCCTCACTCCCTTGGCCTTGTTGCTCCAGCTCCGGTGTCCTTGGGAGAGATGAAGGGGGTTGGCGGGAGGGACTGAATGGAAAATGACACTCTCAGCTTTCAACAGACCAAGCAGGTCACTCTCAGAGCTCTGGTTTCAGGGGAGAGTGATCCCCAAGGTATGTCGAGGCTCCAGTTTCTAGGGAGTCTGGGCTAGCCTTGTGAGTTTGGCTGTCTAATGAAGGGCTCTGGGCCAATGGGGGGCCAGAGACTGCCTGGGATTTGCTAACAGGGATTTGCTAACCCTGAGCCCAGATCACAGCCCCTAGGGGCCTCTTTGCTCTGCCCTCCCCCACCTGTTTTGGGGTTCCTAGGCTTGCCTTGTGGGTTCTAGGACACCCCCAGTTGGGCAAACACTGAACCCCAGGGCCTGGGATCAAGATCTCCAAGTAGGGCAGTCCTGGAAATCTTTGTGCTGTTTGCAGGATGGGGGCAAGCATTTCGGCATCCTAGGTGGTTTCTCTGATCTTCCGTAGCTGAGAGGCAATGAGACATAGTAGGAAGAGGCCTGGCTTTTCAATAAGATGGACTGGGTTGGAATCCTGCCTTTGCCCCTGACCAGCTGTGTGACCTCGATCAAGCTACTTAACTTCTCTGAATCTGTTTCCTCATCTGTAGGGCAGGGGGATTTAGTACCTGCCTGGCAAAGCTGTGGAGAAAGGTAAATTAGATAACCAGTAGGTGCTCAGTAAATGATAACCATCATCACCTTGTGGAAGAGAACCAAGACGGGAGGGGTGGGAGCCGCACAAACTCCTCCCCCCACCCCGAGACACACACAGACACAGACACACACACACACACACAGGCACACACACACACGTGCGCACACACAACTTTCTTGCAGCTGCAGCCAAAGGGATCCTGTTAAAATGTGTGTCAAATCATGTCACTCCTCTGCTCAAAGTCCCCCAGTGATCTCTCACCCAAAGTCAAAGCCAAAGCCTTCACAGGCCTTCCGTGGTCTGCCCCCTCCCTTTCCCTCTCCGGCCTTGTCTGCTGCCAAGCTCCCCTTGCTCCCCGGGCTTTCTGTGGCTCCAGGACACCCAGGCACACTCCTGCCCTGGTGTCTTGGTATCGCCATCCTCTCTGCCTGGAATGCGTTTTCCCCAGATGTCTGTCTGCTTGGTTTGTTCCCTCTTCTTCCCGTCTTTGCTCAGATGCCATCCTGTTGGTGAGGCCTCCCTGGCCACTCTGTTTTAAATGGGGTCCTCATTCCTCCTCATCCCTTCCTTGCTTTATCTCCTCCATAGCCTGATCATTGCCTGACACACCGAAATGCGTTTTCTTGATTATCTCCACACACAGGAATGCAAGTTCCACAAAGGCAGGGTTTTTTGTCTATGACGTTCACATTCATAGCCATCCCCAGTGCCTGGACATACAAGTAGGGGCTTGACGTTTGTTGAATGAATACCTGAATGATGCTGAGGACTCAGGTTCTGGCCGGTGCAGGTAAGGGGAGTGGGCCACGGCACGAAGGATATTGTCGCTTTCCTTTTTGGCCAAATGAGGGAGTTGGACTAGACCCTCAGGAGATCATGAACCATGGGAATTGTGTGCATCACTGAGCGAGTTCCAGCCTCCATGCACTTTTCTGGGATGAGGGTCACTGGCTTCTTACAGACATTTAACAGAGCCTGTGATCTCCCAGAGGAGCTAAGCACCCTCCCAGCTCTGACATTTCATTGTTGGCTCTAATACATGCAAATCCTTGCTTTCTAAGAACCTACGAGGCCAGCATTCCATGATCTTATTCAAGTCTCAGCAGCCACAGTGGCTCCAAAGATCAGCAGGGGGGCATGGGTGGGGGTGGGGAACCAGAGGGGCCTTGGCAGGGTCAGTGGGTCAGGGGTCTGGGGTGCTTGTGGGGGCACGGGAGGGGCGACAAAGGAGACTTCTACATTACACGTGCTGTTTTCTTCCTTTTATTTAAAAGAAAATAGATTTAAAGCAAGTATGACAAAATGTGAGCAATTGTCAGCGCTGGATTCTGGGCACAGGGGTGTTTATCACAGACGGCTTTGTACTTTTTCTGTATTTCAAAAATTTATTTTAAAAATACAGATTTGGAGGTGGGCAGGACAGTTATAGCTCATGATTAGGAACAGAGAGGCCGTTTTGGGGGGCCGAGGGGCCTGTTCCTTGGACATTTTTCCAGCGCACGTGGGCAGAGGGGCTGGCCGGGATCTGGGCCCATTCCTGGAGCTGTCAGAGCCCCTCCCTGCGCCCAGGTTTCAATTTCCTGCCTTCCCGGGGAGTGGGGAAAGGCTGAGAGGCCCCGTGCTGGGGGTGAAGCTAATTCATTAGTGACGCCTTGACAAGGACTGGGCGCCCGCAGTGACAGTGTGATTCATCAACACGATTGCCCCACTATCAGCCTGCGTGGGCCCGGAACGGCAGTACATTCTACCTTTACTCACTGAGAAGGGCCTGGTGGGAGGCGAAGGTACAGCATCTACCCAGAGCAAGAAAAAGACTCGAAGAAAGAAGAGGGCTGGTCCCCTGCACCCTTGAACCCAGGAAGCTCTGCCAAGCCTGGTGCTGGCGTTGCAGGGGCTCATGCAGTTCCTGCCCATGCTGGCAGAGCCCAGGAGGGCTGCCTGGTGCTGGAGCGCCAGCTCCGAGCATGTGGTGAGGGGGGCTGGCTGGGCTTCCTCCTCCACAGCAAATGTTCCCTTGGGGAAACTGCTGGGGGAGGGTGGGCAGGAGGAGGTGGGGGGTTGTGGGGGAGGTGCTCATTCTTATCCCGGCTGCCTGGCTGGGTTTTCCTCAGCCTTCTGGTGTCTGAGGTGTCACCTTTTCCAGTCTCCCAAATGAGTAGAAGGGAGAAAGTTGGACTGGGGCTTAGGTGGGGTCTGGAAGGAGCTTGAAGTCCCTCTGGCTGGGGCTCAGAATTCTCCTACATCCCAGATCTGGTGTCTGGGTCCCACTTATTCTCTGTCCGGGTCTTCTACCTCAGCTTGCATCTTATCAGTCTTCGTTCCAGGACAGGGGTCCAAGGCTAGCTCCTGGCTCAGAGCAGTACCCGTCTCTATGTTCACCCCATGACACCCCTTGCCTGATTACAACTACTATTGCTCTGCTCTTTCGTTGCTTTATCCAACACATAGATATCGAGTATCTGAGAAAAAGATGCCAGGAGCGAAAAAAGGTACACACTGAATAATTCCATTTATATGAAATTCAGGAGCAGGCAAAACTGATCCATGATAGAGGTCAAGATCATGGTTGCCTCTGGGATTGACTGGAAGAGGCAGGTGTGAGGGAACTCTGAGTGATGGAAATATTACATGGGTGTTTACATTCGTCAAAACTCACCAGACTCTACACTTATGATCTATGCATTTCACTCTATGTAAAGTTCGCCTCCATCTTTTAAAATGTTGATAATTTTCATGGAATGAACTACTATGTGCCAGACCCTGTGCCAGCAGGGAAGGAGACAAGCTTACCTGCCCCAGCCAGCTTACATTTCAGGGGTTGTAGTTTTCATCCTCTCCTTGCACTGGCCCCTGCTGTCTGCCCTTGGGCTGGCCTCCTTCCCAGATTGTAGTGGAGATGGGAGTGGGGGTGGGTCAGAGGGCAAGATGCCGTCTAGAGGTCTGTCCCTGCAGCCAATTACATGGTCACACCCACCAAGGTGGGAAGGCAGGATGGAGGAGGCCTGGAGCCTGCAGACTTGACTTCCTGGCTGTACACTCTACTCGCTGTGTGACCTTCAGCAAGTTGCCTGCCTAATCCCTCTGGGGCCACTTTCCTCATCTTTCCTATGGGATTAATAATGCCTTTGTCGTAAGAGTTAGACTGAGGCTCTGCTGTGAGAAAATTCATGGACAGAGGTGGAGTCATTGTTTCCATTTATTGGAGTGGTACTTGGTTAAGAGCAAAAGTTGGAGAGTCAGACTAGTTTCTCCATCTTTAAAATTGGGGCAAGGAGGGTACCTACCTCATAGACTGTGGCAAGGACTCAGCGCAATGCTTTCAGCATAGTGCTGGGCCCATGGCAGGCTGGCAATAAACCAGAGGGAGTGTTTCTGCTGGCAGCTCTGGCAGGAGGGCTTGGTGCAGGAGGGGAGAAGTCATGGGCAAAAAGCTGTAGGTGGGAGCGTGAGCAAGAGGAACGGTTCCAGAACGAGCGTGGTCATCACTGGTGGTGCTCAAAGGCGCTCATGTGCGCCAGTCCTCCGTCCACCGCAGCCACACACCGACCTTGAGCATAGCTGGAGGGACTCGGCAGGAGAGGGGGGTGTGAGTGCACGAACCAGGAACCTGCTGTGCACTGCGGGTGCACTGGGAGGGGGAGGGGGGCGGAGCCAAGCTTGGGTCCCCGCAGATCCTCAGCTGTGACCCAGTCTGAAAAAGCCCAGAAAGGAACAATGGTCTGAGTTACTATCCTAAAGTGACCCCAGCGGGAAGACTGGGCCCACGCCGCTGGACACGAACGGCCGGCAATGACCGCGCCCCTCAGTCCGTCCTCGAGAGCCACTTGTCCAGAGTCCTGGGTCGCGCGCCGGCGTTTCCTCGGTCCTTGGCTCCTTCTTCTTGGACTTGCAGCTCTGGACGCACACAGCCGCACACCAAACGGCTCGCTGTGGCTGGAAGTGTAGACAGCGTCTGTCGTCGGGTCTGTGCTGGCACGGTGCCAGGTTTGCGGACAGCGGATCTTGGGTTCCCTCGGCGAGCGCTGGCTCCGGGGCTGGTCGGGTGGGAACACGGGGCGCGAGCCCCGGCGCCCGTACCCCGCTCTGGTGGCACCTTGGCCCCGCCCCGCCCTCCCTCCGCCTCATTGGCAGCCGCACGCGCGTCGGGGGTTGCCAGGGCAACGGGTCTCCGAGTTGCAAGTCAGTGCTAACCTGAGCCAGTCGGCCTCCGGCGGAGGGAGCAGGAGAGGCCGGAGGGCGGGCGGCGGAGCGCGGCGCGTGGCGCGCGGCGGCTGGGCCCCAGGAGGGCGCCTCCTCCCAGCCAGGCACGGCCCCCCTCCCGGCGCAGGGGCAGGCCGGGGCGGGGGGCCCCGGAGCCGGCGCGGCCTTGGCCTCGTCGAGGAGGCCGGGGGGTCGCGAGGGCGGGGCGATGCCGGGCGGCGGCGGCGGCCCCGGCCGGGGCCCGTGACCATGGGCATAGCCGAGTCCACGCCGGACGAGCTGCCATCGGACGCGGAGGAGCAACTGCGCAATGGCGAGCAGCAGTTGGAGCTGAGCGGGAGGCGGCTGCGGCGGCTGCCCAGCGCCGTGTGCGCACTGAGCCGCCTGCAGAAGCTGTACGTGAGCGGCACGGGGCTGCGCGAGCTGCCCGAGGAGATCGAGGAGCTGCGCGAGCTGCGCATCCTGGCGCTCGACTTCAACAAACTCGAGCGCCTGCCCGACGGTCTGTGTCGCCTGCCGCGCCTCACGCGCCTCTACCTGGGCAGCAACCGGCTGCCGGCGCTGCCCGCCGACTTCGCGCAGCTGCAGAGCCTGCGCTGCCTCTGGATCGAGGGCAACTTCCTGCGGCGTTTCCCGCGGCCGCTGCTGCGCTTGGTGGCGCTGCAGTCGCTGCAGATGGGCGACAACCGGTTGCGTGCGCTGCCCGCGGAGCTGCCGCGCATGACGGGCCTGCGCGGCCTCTGGCTCTACGGCAACCGTTTCGAGGAGTTCCCGCCCGCATTGCTGCGCATGGGCCGCCTGCACATCCTCGACCTAGACCGCAACCGCCTGGGCGGCTTCCCCGACCTGCACCCGCTGCGCGCTCTGCGCGTCTTCTCCTACGACCACAACCCGGTCACTGGGCCCCCCCGCGTCGCCGACACGGTCTTCCTTGTGGGCGAGGGCGCCGTCGAGCGCATGGCCGAGCGCGACGAACCCACGCCCCGGCCGCCGCCGCGGCGCCCAGCGCGGGCCTTTGACGATGAGGAGGAAGAAGACCTGCTCATAGGGGGCGGGAGCTCCCGGGCTCTGGGGCCCCCCGTGGACAGCCTCTGCGCCCTGGAAGCAGCTCCAGGACTGGGCACCTGAGCCTGTGCCCTGGGTGTTGGGCCTCGGCCACTCTGGGAGGAGGGCCTCTGGGAAGGTTTGTGGGAACGGTGGGTCCCTACTTGGGGCAGAGAAGGGGTCTCTTTGGGCAAGCTGCCGGGGACAGGCAGGCCTGGGGGCCATCTTCAGACATTCCAGGGTAATGAAAAGACTGCCTACTGGCTGGTCTCTGGGCGGTCTTCAGGCCAAGAAGTCCTGGTTCCGTCCAGTTCTTATAGCTCCGTCTGGTCCCTGATAGAGTCACTGACAACACAGTAGTAAAGGCACCAGCTTCTTCCTGGAACCAGGGTCACCACTGACCATGGAATCATCCCCTTGGCTGAGTCTGGAAGCTCAGGGCACCCACCAACCTCCCTCCTCCTGGAGTCTGGATCTTCTAGGTCCACCCTTTCTGGTGTAGGAGCCGCTACCTCTGGAGTGGACCACATGCCTGCTTGAGGCAGAACTGCCCCCAGAAGAAGGCCTGGCCCAGGGGCAAGGGCTTGGAGTTGGGGCTGGTGCCCAGGACAGACAGGTGTGGGAAACCGGGATTGGGGCCCTAACACCATAGCTGCCCTTGTTCCTCCACCAGGGCTCATGGTACATACCTCCTTCTCCAGGTCCCCTAAGTTTTGTGTGGGGAAGGGGGGACTCAGAAGGCAAGGTCTCTGCCCTTGCCTTTTATTCTGTTCTCTTCTTCCAGCTTGTGCCTGGAATCTTGCTGGAAAGAGAACATTCCCTCCCTTCCCCACAGCCTGAGCCTTCCAGCTGTCAAGTTTGAAAAGAAGCCACTGTGCCTCTAGGGCCTCCTGCACTGGAGAGAGAGGCTCTCCACTCTGGGCGGCTGCTCCAGTGTAGCCACTGCCTGTACTCTCCATTCCCTTAAATGGGCACCATCGGGGTGGCTGGCATGGCGTGGGGCATGGGACGAGCACTGTGTGCCTCCACTCCGTCACCAGGACAGCCTCCGGGGGTGAGGAGTGAGGCCTCGCTCTGCAATTCCCAGGGCCAGATCTTTCCCATCCAAGCAATAATGGGAGGAGGGCCCAGGGCCAGGGCCACTCAGGGACACTGTCGGGGGCAGGGCCCCCCCATGGTAGCGTTTTCTTTAGGAAGAAAAAAAAAAAAAACTGGCTGTAAACATAAATTATATTTCTCGGAGAAAGAATGTTCGTTTCCCGCATGCCTGTTTATTTATAAGCCCTGGGAGCACTGGGTCCCGTTGCTGTGGGGACCGTGGACTCCCTCTGGCACTGCCCTCTGTCCATGTGCTCCAGCTCTATGTCACAGTGGCCCTGGCCAACTGTTGTGTCCTGTCTGGGGAACAAGAGCTTGTCTTCAGTCACAAATGCCTTTGGCTGCTCAAGACTGCTCTCTCATCTGGCTGTATCTTACTCTCTGCCACCTGGCCACCGGCCCTCACCCCCAGTCCCCCTTCCTTGGTCTTCTCCAGCTTAATTCTCAAATTCCCGACTCTTAATATGTTTTTGAATCTCAAGCTTGGCTGACCTTTCTCTATTCTTTCACTGGCACTGACCCCCATCCTCCCTGTCTGTGACTCTATTCTTCCCTCCTTCCATCTCCCTGGCTCCATTTTCCTCTCTCTGTCTCTCCCTCATAGTCTTTTTTTTTTTTTTTTAACTCAGTCATTACTTTCTCCCCTCATTGTTCAGGAAAAAAATGTTTAAATATTTAGAGAAAGAGAGAAAATTGTAAAACCTCAAGCCTAGAGGCCCATCTCCCTTGAGAAGATGCTGCCAGGCCACCATCACCATGGCAACAGGGATGATGTCATACAAGACCCAAAGGTCAGGCCTGGCCCAGCAGCTCTGCTGGCCACTGGGCTGGACCTGGGGGTTAGGAGGAGGCTGGGGATGGATCTGAAGGAGTCAGCTTGGGAGAGTGAAGGCCTCCAACGGACAGAAAGTGCTCTTAGGGTGGGAAAGATTGGAGGCTGCCTCCTTCTCAAGGAGGAAGAGAAGTGCGGGGGTTGGCTGCAGACCTTATCCCTCCCAGGGCTCCTCAGGTGCCCATGCTCCCCCTGTTGAGGCTCCATCAGGGCCAGTGGTCCCTCCTGGGGTCTTGGAACTTGCAGGAAAGAACTTGAGTTCTCAGTCACTCAGGTGGGGTAGGAGTGTCAACCATCCAGACTGTCCTCTTGCCCCGTGATTCCTATGATGGCATATTCCCCTGGGCCTAGAATCAGAAGGCGTGGATTTCAGTCCTGGGACTTCCCTGGTGGCACAGTGGTTAGGAATCTTCCTGCCAGTGCAGGGGACACGGGTTCGATTCCTGGTCCGGGAAGATCCCACATGCCACGGAGCAACTAAGCCCGTGCGCCACAAGAGCCACAACTACTGAGCCTGCGTGCCACAACTACTGAAGCCCGCGCACCTAGATCCCGTGCTCCGCAACAAGAGGAGCCACCGCAATGAGAAGCCCTTGCTTGCCGCAACTAGAGGAAGTCCGTGCGCAGAAACGAAGACCCAACACAGCCAAAAATAAATAAATAAAAATTAATTTAAAAAAAGAAAAAAGAAAGCATGGATTTCAGTCCTAGTTCTACTATTGACCGGGAGATCTTAAGCAAGTCATGCCCCTCCCTGCCCCCCAGGCCTCAGTTTGTCCATCTGCACACAGGGAGCTGGGTTTATTTAGAGCTGATGCTGCAGCTCAGCACTCCATGCAACCTGGTGTTTGTCCACCTTCCCTTTATGCAAATCTTAGAGGTAGGGGAGCGGGGTGCAGGGGAGGCGCAGTTATCCTGGAATAACTGCCAGCCCAGATTCCCTTCCTCTCCCTGGTCTGTTTCCCTGTGCCTCTTCCCCCGTTGCACTCGCCGGAGGATTCTAGATCCGGGCAAAGGCCCTGTGATAAGTCCCCCTGGGCCATCCCGAGGCACACAGGGCTGTGCCGTTTTGCATTGTCAAGGACGGCACCCTTATCCACAGCCGCTCGCCAGCCAAGCAGGGCTGCTGAGGCCGAGTTTCTCCGCAGGGACAGAGGAGAGAAATCTGTTACGGGCCTGGGAACCAGCTCTGCTGCTTGCTTGCCCTTCACTATCAGGAGCCGCTTTCTCGGGAAGTTAGAGAGTTGGGTTAAAGTGGGTGCTGATGCCTGGTTCGAGAGCGCTACTGAGGGTCTCTGTCTCCATGTAGAAATGGGGGAGACTAGGATAGGAAAGGAGCTGTTGCCGGGGAAGCTGGGCGTCACAGCTCTCCTTGGTGATGAAGAGAGCACTGTATTAGGAGTCTTAGCCCGCCTGCTCCCCACCCCCATCTGCCTGTTGGGGACTTCTCACTTGGCCTTGGGGGAGAAGGGAGAAAGGGAGATGACTTTTGTAGGGGCGCTTGTAACAGTGGCCACATCGACGGTTCCGCACGTTGTTGGGGGGACAGTCAGGGGTGGGTGGGCCATGGGGGAGCAGGGCAGAGGCCAAGGGAGTTGGCAGATCAGACCAGGAAGGCAGGCTGTGGGGACTGTGGTGAGGCCAGAGCAGAGGCAGCGATGGGGCAAGGGACAGGCCTGGGGAGGAAAGTGACTTGCCCATGAATGGGTGTTAGGCCTCCTAACCCAATGCTCAATCCGCGCCAAGGGAGAGCCTCTCTGTCCATGGCTGGTGGTCAGGTCTGGGTGTGGAATAAGTGGGAATCGTAGCCTGTCTTCCTCCCGGGGCCTCTCAACAGCCAGACCTGCTGGCCGACGGAGCAGCAGAGATTGGATCCTTTCCTGGCTTCGTTACTGCCATCCCCCTCTTCGCATCCACGCTCAGGGGCTTCGGAAAGCAGGAGAACAAGGTGCTCGGGACCTGGGGGCCCTGCCCAGAAGCACCTCCCTCGCATCCAATGCCACCACATCAGCTTGCTCAGCCATCGCCCCAGAGCTTCCTTAAGACACCTGGGCACTCTCGTTCTGAGGATGGACATTTATTAGCACACCCGAGTGCGCTGCCCAGAACATGTATTCAGACAGGGATCTCTGCCCAGGGGGGCTCACAATCTAAAGGTGACACCACACATACACACAGGACACAGACACAGAGAGCGGGGCATCTTCAAGGGACACAGATGGTTGGGGAGACACGGGCTGGGGCATATGGGGCGTGTTCAAGCGTTGTCCTTCTGGTTGTCTTTGTTGGGGAGGGAGAGGAGAGCAGGACGTGGCCTGAGAAGGCCTTCCAGAAAGCAGCGGAATCCAGGAGGGACTTGCAGGAGAAAGAACACCAGAGGGCACTGGTCCCAGCCACAGGGAGGGATGGGGAGTCTCTGCAGGCATGGATGAAGAGAGACCCCCCGAAGTGGAGGCAGGAGAAGGCAAAAAAGGCCAGGAGGAGGCCTGGAGCCCATGGCATGGGGCTGCCACCTCTGCCAGGCCAAGCTGTCCTGCTTTCAAGCCTAGTTTTTCCAGAGCGAGCCTGAACAGAAGTCCTGGCAAGGAGTGCTCGTGAGGCTACCTCCCAGACCCTAGGGCTCCCTCCAATCTCTGAGCCAGAGATCAGAACCTTTTAACGGGACATTTAAACCAAGCTGTCGGAAATTCATGGGGCAGAAGGGGAGAAAACGGGCAGCTCCAGGTGGGGGTACTTAGTGCAGGAGGCACGGTGGCCCCTTCACTCGGAGTGGGCAGGGGACACACGACAACAGAGGGCACTCATTTCTTGTGTGCCTGTAACAGATGTAGCACCTTCCTTCTGAAGCACCCTGAGAGCTGCCAGGCCTCAGCTTCTCCTGGGCTGTGTGTGGGAGGGAAGGGGAAAGGGCTGGGATGGTTATTGCTCTTCTGTGGACGGAGGGAACTGACACCAGGAGGAAGGAACTAGCTTGCCCGGGGCCACTGTGTCTGGAGAAGGAAGACACTGGGGCCCAGCTTCCCAGGTCCTCAGGCTAGGACTGGCCTTGGGTGCTTTTGAGTTGGAGAGACTTTTAACAATCCTAAAGGATGAAACCAGAAAAGAATGGAGAGAAGCTGCAGGTCCAGCCAACAGACCCAGAGCTTTGCAGGGAACAGAAGGAGGAGGACGTGCTGGCCTGAAACAACAGTGGCCCAGCCAGAGTTCAGGTGGTGGTGGGGAAGGTGGAGGGTCTCCCTTTGGTTTGTCTGACCTGCCTTGGAGGGTGGTTCCCCTGGGAACTGAGGAAGGGGATGTCGGGCTGGGTGAGCTAGAGGGGCACCCCTCAGGCCCCGAGTAGACTCCACTCCCAATAAGCCTTGCTTTAGGCCTGATCCAGGGGGTATAGCTGCTCCTCTGCTTTCTGGGTAGCTGGTGGGCTCATATGCTCAACCTGAGGATGGGCTGGAAGGGCCTCATCACCCGTGAAGCCAAATCCCAAAGGTGACAGGTGAGGGGAGATGCAGCCCCAGGCTCCCCATCCCCTCACCCCACTGCTTCTTCCCCTGGGAGGAGAGGGAGAGCTAGGACCCACGGAGGAAACAGCCAAGGCCCTACTTTTTCACGATCCTTTATTAATCAGAACAGGCCTTGCCACAAAAAGCAGGGCCCATTCCCACAAAAATATGATTTTGCAAAGAGGAAATCTTGCTGGCTTAGAGGGTGCGTGTGGTGGAAAAATTTTGTATGATTCTTTTTTTCCTTTTTTTTCTTCGGTTTTCCTTCATTTCTCTTCGCTGCAAATTTTTTTGTGATAGTGGGTTTTTGTTGTTGTTGTTGTTTTTATAAAACGCTTGCACTCAAGGACTCAAACACAATACAAACAGCGACCACCAATCCCCACCCCTGGGACCCCAGAGGGGCTGGGGATTCTGGGGGCTTCCCTTGGTTTTTTTTGTGGCTGTTTTCCTTGTCCCTTCCCTGGCGTCTGGCGCCGGTGGGCAGGTACGGGGTCCTGGAGCAGGTGGAATTTGTACAGCAGTTACGTGGGGAGATGGTCACAAGAAAGGATACCTGAATAAGATAATGATTAAGTCTAGGGCGCCCACGAAGATGGCAGATGACCGCTCATGAAGGGACCGGGGACACAGTGGAGAAGAGATAGATGGGCCCAGGCAGGCCTCAGCTATCCCTGGAGGCTCTGTGGGGGGCGGGGAAGGCGGGCCTTGCCTTCGGGCTACGGTAATAATACTTTACTCACGGGTAGCACCTTCAGAATCCTCCTGCCTCCACCCCCAGGTCAGGTGACAGCGGCCTTACAACCTCCCCTATGAGGTAGGTGAAGTATTATTACCATCATTTTACAGATGGGGAAACTGAGGCCCCGGGAGTGTGGGTGATTTGTCCAAGGTCCTAGGATGGTGACAGGGCACGAGGGCCCTCCCCCCACCCTCAAGTTCCCCCTTTCCTTGTTCTTCTATAGCCTTAGACCGCCCCCACCCTCACCCCATACCACCCGCTGCTTCCCTTGCTAGCCCACCCTGCCTTTGGCCCACCACTTGCCACCCCTCCCCCGCGTCCCGGAGCTCAGGGTGCCCGTCGCGGTTGGAGAACCCCAGGTCCGGTTCATCGACGTGCTTGGGTGGGGTCAGATTTGGAACGGGCACGGCCTGGAGACGCTCTCTTTATGTGATTGGCTAAGAGCTTCGGGGACCGGGCTCGGAAAACGGGGATGCAGCTGCCCCGCCCACTCAATGCAAGTTGGTTCAATCCCCGAGTGCTCTGTAGCAGACACCAGGGCCTGGGACTGGGATCGCTCTCCCACCGGCCTCCGGCGTGGAGGGGCACGGGATTCCAGCGAGGGATGGAGGATGGCCGATACCCTCCGCTTCTCAAAGCTTCCAACAACACCCTTTCTTCGCTTCCACTGTCTCCGGGGTCGCTGCCCTCCAGTCCCCGCTGGGGGCTGGTTCCCCAGCCTGCCCGATAAGGACCGTGCCACTGGGGCAGACCCCCATTTTAAGCAAAGCTACAATATGGAAAAATTGGGATTTACAAGGAATGTGGGTGACTGCTTTACGTTAGCACTCTTCACTCTACAAAATGACTCACCTACTTTGTATGATATTCCTCTAGATCCTTGGGGTTAGGGAGTAGGGGCGGGGGCGTGAGATTCTAGGTAAGAAACTTTTGATACGGGCAAAAATGTGAGCGTCTACTGCACAGAGCAAACGCTCAGCGCAAAGGGAAGTCTACTTAAGGAAAATGGTTCCCGACTGCCTATGCTTTTGCCGTGCTAAGTGGGGCACCCTTTCCAGAGTCTCCTTCCTGGGGTGTCAGACCCATCTGGGGTTGCACTGTGCTCCCAGACCTCGTCCACAGACTGTAGTGTCAGGGCGCCACCTCGCGGTGTGTGCCAGGAATGTCAGGCCCAGGCTCGCGGACCCCTGGATTTGAGGCTGTCACCAGCTGTCTTGCATCAATACCAGGACCGGCATGGGGGTGAGTGGGCTTAAGCAGGGATCATCCCGAAATCTGCTGCCTCCAAGGGGATGCCAGTTCTCGCCTCTGCAGTAGCTGAGGCAGAGGAACCACAGCTTCTTTGTGTGGGGGCAACCTCAAAACTCACAGAATCCTGGAATGCTCCCTGCTGCCTCTGCCTGAACGGAGAGGGGCAGAAGGAGCTGCTCTGAGGGACCAGGAGCTGTGGGAAAGGTGAAAGGAAAGCCCTGGAGAAGGTCAAGTGATGGAAGATCAGAGACCACGACGGGATGAAAGGGAAGGTCTATGAGCACAGGGGATGGAGGGGTGGAGGTGTGTGGGTGGGGAGGTCTGCACAGAGACGAGGAAAGGGAAGGAAGCTGGAAGGCGTGGCAAACGTTGCCAACGTGGCTGGGATACAACATCTGGGAAGGCTGAGGGTGCCTTTGGATGAGGGTGTTAGGGAAGAGAGCTAGTGGGGGCTTGGGACCCCTGAGACAGAAGGGAGCAGGGGAGTCCTGGTGGAATGCGATACACACAGTAGGTGCCTGAAAGGCATGAACTGATGTTCAAGAGACGAAATCGCTGGGGAAGGAGCTAGTGGAGAGTTCTGGGGCGGCGGGGGTGGGGGAGAAGGAGGCAGCCCAGCTCTCAGCCCAGCTCCTGTCTGCCCCCTCTTGCCCACCCCACCCTGCATCCATCCCTGCCTCTCCTCTCCCACCCCCTGGCTCTGTGCATTGACTTCTCAGCCTCCAGCCCTACCTCACTTCACGAAACCCTGCCCTCTCTGCATCGTCTTCAGCACTGCGGGCCCCAGGGAAACAGGGAGCGAGTTTTCCCACCCGCACACACGCACGCACGCACGCACACGTACACACACACGGTGAACACAACACAAGTACACAGGGCTGCGGCTCCAGGACCCCGGAGCGGGCTATATACTATCCTCGGCATTCAGGGCCCAGCCGGCACCTGAAACTGCCCTGGAACAGGCCTCTCTTGGTCGGGCCGGGGCCAAACGCCTCGACCTCCCCTCTCCTGGGCCCACGTTGGGGGCTGGGGAGGGGGCGGCCTTTCTCCACTCCAGGCACTGCCTTAAAGAAAACGGGGGACCGTGCCCACCTGGCGGGCCTCTGGAGGGATCTGCTCGTCTGCCCGTCTGGCTCTCGTGCTCCGCCCCCCACTTCTTTAGTATCGGCAAGTCAGGAAGGAAAGGGGCAAAGCAGGAAAATGGCTCCCAGAGCCCCTCCCCCAGAGCTGGACCGGTGGGGAATGGGGCTGGTTCTCCCTAGAAATGGGGCTGGATTCCTGGGACCCCTCCCTGGCCGAGCCCTCAGGATCCTTCCCTCACCCATGGCAGGGGGGCCAGGCCAGGCATTGTGCATAAAGTGGTGAGGGTATGATGGGGACCCAGGCCCTTGGCCCCTGGGCCTCCCTTGGCCCCATTCAGGCCTTCAGCTGGTGCCACTGAGCCACAGGCTGCCGGGGACGGGCAATCATGTCCTTCCAGTGTTTCACCTCCCCGGGCCCACTCTTCCAGGACAGGTAGATCTGGGGAGAAAAGGAAGAGGACAGCATTAGTGGCACTCTCTGAGGCGCTGCCCCTTGTGTCATTATGGAAATGGAGTGTCAATGGTGGTGACACTCCATTTCCACAATGGCCTGTGATCATGGGGACCAAGGGGCTTCTGCCTGCAGTGACAACCTACCCCACAGAGGCCCCCCTCTTTTCCTTGTTGTGCCTCCCCTCGGGAGCCTGGGCATGTCTGGCCCTTCCGAATTAGACTCCCAGACTCTTGTGGTTTGGGATTGATGGGGATGGGGGAAGTTCTCTCCCACACCCTTCCTTCTCCCACCTGTTGGGCATGGCCTATCTCTCCTTACTGACAATCACTCCCACCTCCTGGGCACTTACTACACACCAGACACTGAGCTAGGGACTTTATATACATAGATCATCAAATCCTTACCTGTGAGGCAGGTATGTTATTATCTCCATTTTACAGATGGAGAAACTAAGGTACAGAGAGTTAAGAGACTGGCCCATAGTCACAGGATTTATGAGTGTTGCAGAGGGATTTAAATCTAGGTCTTTTGGGCTCTGTACTATTGGCCCAAGCCTACCTGCCTCTGTGTTAGGGGCCTCACAGACTCGGAGGGCTGTGTGCATGATCCCCAGGCTGACACCGGCCTTGTGACTGGTGATTAGCTAAGAGCATAGGGCTCTCTAAGCTACCCAGACCAAAGTGAGAACAAATCCACCTTCACCTTGGTTCAGCCAACAGAAGGTAGGACTGTTTCAAAAGGAGCTATAAGTGGTATCCAAAGAACACCCAACTCCAAAAGGCTAAGCTTCAGAAGAGCTTAGAAGTAGGTATGGTTACTTGGCCTGAGCTCGTCAAGGAAGGGCTCAGCAGGTCCTGCTAAGAACACATAGTCCCACTGGGGTGTGGGTGATGCTGTCCTGGGGACCTGTCCCACTTGTGACCACAGGTCGGCAAGTCATACTCCCTGGGCCTTGCTAGATGGCAGGCAGGGCCAGCTCTCCACTTTGGGGCCAGCTGCTTCTCTTCCACCCCCAGCAGCTAGGTTCTCCATTCCTATCTGTCTGAGAGGTGTCTCCACCTCGGCCCCCTTCCCTGTGGGTGCCCAGGTCACCCCCTCTCATTTCCCTCATACAGGGCTGTGCCCTGGGTGATCCATGTTCTCCCCTTACTTGCTCCTGGCATCTACCCTTCCCCTCCGCCTGCCCTGATCACCGGGTTCCTGCACTGTTCCTGGTCAAACTTCCAAGCCTAAATGGACACACATGCCCTTACTAAGAACTTTTCAAGAATAACTCTCATTATAATAGTAGCTAACATATATGTTCCAAGTTCTGTGCTAAGCATCTCACCTGTGTTATTTCATCCTCCCAGCACACTGTGAGGTTAGGATTGTCTTAATCTCATTTCAAGAGGAGGAAATGAGGCTCATAAAGGTTATGACTGTTAAGAGGTGGAACTGGCACCTGGATCCAGGTAGTATGACTATCAAGCACATACTCTCAACACTAAGCCATAAACAAACACAGGAATAGACATTTCAAAGTAGAAAAGTGGACGCGTTTATGTCACAGAACCGTATCCTGCAAAAACTCAAGGCCAGGCATGGATTTGGAGTTAATATATGAAGAGGAGAGGTCACTTTCTACAAGGAGAATGTCCATGTATCTCAGGTAATTCTTACGCCACCCTGTGAGGTGCTGTAGGGTTGGTATTAGCAGCTCCATTTACAAATGAGAACGCTGAAGCTCACAGAGGCAAGTGACTTGCCCAAGGTCATACAGCTGTTGAACAGCAGATGAGGTGGGAACCAAAGCCAGGTCTTTGGAGCCTGACTACAGCTCTCAATACTTGCCTCACGCAGCTCACCCTCTACAGACGGGACTCTGGGTGACATTGCTCCGATGTCCTTACCCTGTCAGAGGGTCCTGTCCAGAAAACCCTCTTTTGGGGATCCAGGGCACTTTTTCCTACCACCTCCTTTCCCTGCTCTTCCAGTGGTCTGTCCTGAACTGATGGACCCACAGTAGGACACTTAGGGAGAATCTCGTCCAATCCTCTCATTTTGAGATGAAACGGAGGCCCTGACAGGGGAAGGGACTGACCCTCTCTCTCCTGCTGTCCAGCCCTGTGCTCACCCACTACCCCGGCTGCTTCTTTTGAGGACAGACCCTTGCTGGGTGCCCCCCTACCTTGCCAATGACGTCGTTGCGGCTGAGCTTGTCCTTGTCCATGACGGTGATGATGATGGTCGTCTCCCTCAGCTTCTCCGTAGGGATGTCGAAGGCAAAGGACTCGTTGAAGATGGGGTTCAGGTTCCTCTTCATTGTCACCGTCTTCTTCTTCTCCACCCGCTTGTCCTTGTACATTAGCCACACCTTCACGTAGGGGTCTGGGGGACAGGTGGGGGAAGGGTCAGAGGAGCAGCAGGGGGAAGCTGGGGCAGGAGGGGCTGGGCGCTTTCCCCAGAGGGTGAGGAAAGCCCTAAGGAAGGAGGAGGGGGATCTGGGGGATCAGCAGATGGAGAAGCCGCGAGGGCCCTTAGCCATCACCTAGCGCCCTGCTGTGAACACGAATGAGAAGACTGAGAGGCCAGGTCTCACCCGAGGTCACGGGCAAGTAGTGTCGGAGCTGGGACTAGCACCCAGGTCTCCCCACCATCGTGTGCGCCTTCTTCCTGATTCTGGGAAGGACAGAATCCAAGATGATGCTGACCCTGAGGGCGCTCCAGAGACAGCGCCAGGGCTCTAGGGTAAAGGAGCTGGGACTGGAGGTGGGGCACGGGGGACAAGGGTGAGGGCCACAGCCAGGACCCTGATGTCCACATGCAGCGAGGCTCCCGTGCGCCAGAACCTCCCTGGCCCATGTGCCCTCTGCTGCGAGAAGCGCCAGCACCTGACGTGCCCCCGATGTCCATGGCTTTGAGGTTCCGGGCTTTGATGATGTTCACGATGATGGAGTTGGCAGAGGGGTTGTAGCAGAGAGACAGGAGCAACTCCCCTCGGCTCCCCTGGGAGGGAGGACAAGAGGGCTGTGGGGACAAGGGGAGGCCCCCACCCCCACCCCAGGACCCCTCCACTTGGACCTGGGTGCTTACCCGCCCCCTCTGCCTGTCACCGATGCACACCTGGTCTCCCCTCATCCGGCAGGTCTGGGCCCTGCTCCCCAGGTTCTTTATCACAGCCCAGCCTCCCCTGAGATTGTGGGTGGGAACTCTGCTCCGTCAGGCCCGCCCACCTTCCCTGCCCCACCCATAACCCTCCCAATTCCCTGAGCTTGTGAAGGGACTAGGACCCGGCCAGGATCTGCCAGCCTCCCAGCCAGGACCTGCAGGTGGGGCCTTACACTCCCATCGCTGCATGGCTTCAGATCCTTCCAGAAGGTCTGCATCTGGGTCAGGTCCACCTTGTTGAGGGGGATGGACACCTCCCCGATGGGGTCATTGCGGCTGAAGCGGTCGTAGTCCAGGACCTGGAGGTAGAGGACCCTCTGCACCACCTTCTCGTAGGGGAAACCTGGGAGACAGACAGCACAGGGGAAGAGCAGGACAGAGTGGCCACATGGGGCCGGGGCAGGGCAACGCTCCTCGGCAGGACAATGCTCCTCGGCAGGACGGCCCCGGGAGGAAGGGGAGGGCTGGCCCTGTGTCTTCCTGCTGCCACCCCACCTGGGTGCAGCCGGCAACACCCACGTTCAGGCCTTCCTGAAATGTTAGCAAGGACTGTCATGGTCTCATCTGTCTCCCTTGACAATTCTGCGAGGTGGATGGTATCTTGTCCATTTTACGGATGAGGAGACCGAGGCTCCGATGGCTTAACTTACCTGCCCAAAGTCCCACAGCTAATAAAGAGCAGACTGGGACCGTTCATTCACTGATTCATCACGTGTCCGTCTCGGTGACTGGGCAGTGGCCCCCTTGCTCTCTGGGCAGCCCTGCCACTGCCAATCGTCCTGAGACAAGTCTGGGCAAGTGGCCCTGCCTGAGATGGCCACAGCTGGCAGAAAGCAAGCCCCAGGAGGACTCAGGGCAGAGGGAGATGGAAAAGGCAAAGAAAAAGCAGTAGACGCCTGTCCTAGGACTCTGCGCTTCCCCTTCCTCCTCCTGCCGATGCATCAGTCAGTCCTTCTGTCCTTCCTCATCAGACCGGCAGCTGTCCCTGTCTCCACCGCCACCTCCCCATCCAAGCCGCCGGCACCTCTTGCCTAGATAGTTGCAAGAGTTTCCAAACAGCCCTCCCCGCTTGTGTACTTTCTCCTACAGCCCCCTTTCAACACGGCAGCCAGAGTGATCTTTTAAAAATAGAAATCACATTATGATACTCTCCTGCTGAAAGCCTTTCAGTGGCTCCCAGTGCACTTAGAATAAAAGCCGTGCACCTTGCCTTGGCTTCAAGTCCTTCCACAACTTGGCCCGCTGTCCTCTCCCTGCTCATCTTGTGACCGCTCTTCACTCAATGACTGAGCTCCACCCACCCTGGCTTTTCCTGCCCCGGCCCCACCATGCCCCGTCCTGGCCTATCCTCTTCTGTCAGGTCTCAGCTTTCTTTCCTGACGTCCCAGATGGGGTCAGATCCCCTGTTTTATACACTAGCACTTTCCTTTCTCAGCATTTATCACAGGCTGTACTAGAGATTTATGTTTCCTTGAGTCAGACTCTCCCACTAGGCCAGAATTTCCAGGAAGGCATCTCTGTCCTCAACCACCGGATCCCAGCATCTAACACTGTTCCTGGCACATAGTAGGCACTCGATTAAATATTTGTTAAGTGAATCAATAATTGAACAAATGAATAAATGCCCACGAAAGGGCATGGAGTGTGCTGGGCTGGAGCAGGAGATGAGGCCAGAGCGGAGAGCCAGGGGAAGGAGCTTGGATGGGATGGTAGATACTAGGGAGCCGGGGGAGGTCTGAAGCTGGAGTCACGGCCTTGGGAGGCTTAGTCAGAGGAGGGGCTGGCCTCGGGGGGCAGTGGGTGCAGGCCAGCCTGGAGGCCTGAGGTGCTGAGATCCTGAACGAGGGTGTGAGCAGGAATAAGAGAGGATACTTACTACCTTAGCTCAACTGGTGGAGAAGATGAAGGGAGAGGAAGGGTTCTGGAGGATTCTCGCACCTTTTGCAAAAGACGCTAGAAGCACAGAGTTACCTCTCACCAGAGCAGGTGCACTGGAAGAGGAAATCCTATGTTCCCTCAGCCCCAAGACTCTGAATTCCTTCAGGGCCTCTTCCTCATATTGAGGGGGGTTATGGGCCATGTCTTGCTCACCTCGGAGTACCCCAGGGACCTGTCCAGGTGACTTTTTTTTTTTTTTTGCCACGCTGCGTGGCTTGTGGGATCTTAGTTCCCTGACCAGGGATTGAACCCGGGTCCTTGGCAGTAAAAGCACGGAGTCGTAACCACTGGACTGCCAGGGAATTCCCCAGGTGACCTTGGGCATCCATTCAGGTAAAATGCATGAGGACAAGTGTTCTGGAAAGGTTGAAGGCTCCAAGAGGTCCCTGAGCCTGAGTCAGCTCTCTTCAACACCAGAGGAGGCTGTCTCCCATCTGGCAAACTCCTATTCATCCATCAGAACCCATCGTGAATGGCCTCTCTTCTGGGAAATGTTTTTCAGCGCCACCAAGGGGAGTTTATATTGGGTTCTTGCAGCATCTGTCATGCAATGTATGGCTTAATCATCTACACGTCTGTGTCCACCAAGGAATGCCTTGAGGGTCACAATGGTTCCTCATTCTTTTCTGTACCCCAAGTACCCAGGACAGTGCCCAGCCCACACTTGATGCTGGGTAAATGTTTGCAGAAGGGATCAGTGGATTGGGGCTCTGCCCATAAATTTCACCCCACCAGCTGGCTACATACACCTGCAGACAGACAGCCAAGCCTCTCACTGGTTGTGCCATCTCTAAACCTGTTCCCATGCGGAACTGAGGAGGGAAGAAACGAACAAGCACTCACTAGCTCACCCTCAATGATTTATTTAGTGGGTGAGCTGGCTGTCACCGTGCCAGCTGAAGCGGTGGGGTATCAAGTGGCTGGTACACCAGATGGGGAAGATTCCTGATTCCCTGGGGCACACACTGTAGGTTCTGAAGAGCCAGGGCACCAGACAGTTGGTGTTGTAGGGATTTATTCTCACTGGTTGAACATGGCTGTCAGGAAAGGGTAATGGTTTCTCTAAGTGGGGTCCAGGCACCCAAAGGGCCTGGGACAGAAATCACTCCCTGATCACACACCCAGTTTCCTGGTTACCTTGAATCCTCAGAGACAAGAGATAAAGATGGGCCTGCAGGAGAGCGGAAGGATATTTGCCTCTAGGACCCTGGGGCATGGTTCAGAGCTCTTGTTCCTGTGCATCTGGAGGGGCCTGTCCCGAGTAGGGGGAGGGGTCAGAGAAGGGGAGCCGATGGCGTGTGTTTAACAAACTGGTATAAAGTGTTTTCTGGGTGCTGTAAGTGCTTTCACAATTCACTGAGTTGTTTAACCCTCACTAGTATCTTTATTTTAGATGGGGAAACCATGGCACAGAGAGGTTCAGGAACTTGCCCCTGGTCACACAGCTAGTAAGTGGCAGAGCTGAGATTCAAACTCAGGCAGCCTGGGCCATGGTAAGGGGCCATGGGCTCTTACCCACTACACTATGGTCACTGCAGGTGCCCCACCTCTGGATCCTGTGGTACCTCCCTTCCTTCCTGCACGCCTGAGGATGGGTCCTGTGTCCGGGCAGAGGCCCAGCTTTCCTCTTCGGCCTCTGGCTGTGATGCTGGCTCCACTCAGCTCTGTAACCTCATCCCAGCTGGACACGGCACGCAGCAGGTTAACTGGGCCGAGTTACTCGCCTGTGTGTGTTGGTACGCGCGTGTGCGCGTGCCTGTACGTGTGCGTCTGTGCATGTGGTCACGTGGAGGGGGGAGGGTTGGGCGGGGGGGTGGAGGAGGGGAAGAGGGGGACTCTGGGGACAGGGGCAGCACAGCCTCACCTTCAAAGAGGAAGGTCTCGTTCCAGTGGGGGTTCAGGTTCTTCCGCTTCACCTTGGTCTCCAGCTTGTGCTTCTTGTCTGGCAGCAGGTAGATCTTGACGAAGGGGTCGCTGGTGCCGCTGAAGTCCTTGGCTGGCAGCTCCTGGGCCTTCATGATCTTCACGGTGAGCGTGGACTCCTGGAAGTTGTAGCCGACACTGAACTGGATCCGGCCCAGGTTCTCTCGGCTGCAGCCCTCGTGGACCTCGTCCTCCTCAGAGCCTGGGGAGAGCTGGGGACGGGGGGGGAGAGGCAGGCAGCGCTGGGGAGGATTCTGCTTCCCTGAAGCCCCCTCTGCAGCCCAGCAGGGTTGGGAGGCCTCGCTGTGCCCAAGGCCAGTCCAGCCGCCTCCTCCCCCTGGTCACCACGCGGGGCTGGTGGTGGCACATCCCACATTCAGATCTGGGCGAGGATGCTGAGGTGGAGGGCAGGTGCCTTGACCAGGGTCACATAGGGAGGGAGGGGCAGAGCCGGGACAGCCCCTGAACCCCAGAGCAGTGTGCACCCCACTTCCCAGCCTCTCCTCGGAGCCCCGGGTCTGCTTCGCCTCCCCTGGTGCACCCTAGGACCCCCCCCAGCCCCCTCCTCTATCTTTCCACTCTTCCAACAGCCCTGCGGGGTCCCCTGTGAAATACACCAACACAAAAACCTGGGCTACAAAACAGATGAGGGAGATTGTTCTCATCTCAAAAGAGTTTACCACGATATTTCTTTGGAAAGTGACTCTCTGGGGTTCTGAGGATGATGTGATTTACAAAATGAGAGAGGCGAGTTTTCAGAAGCAACGTCTGTTTGTGTAAGGCAGGGACACTAAAAGTACAGATTCCCAGGCCCCATCCCTGGGGAGCCTCATTTGATGGGGCTGGGGTGGACCTGGGCGGCAGAATTGTGTAATAGGAGCCTCAGATGACAGTACTGCAAACCAAGGCTGAGGACCACTGGAAGGGAGGCTACGCCTGCATTCAGTCCTCATCCCCCGGGGGTGGCACTTGAGCCGACCCAGCAACCGACAGACATGTGGGGGGTGGCATGGTGTCCCGTTCCCAGGAGGATGTTGAAAAACTAGGAAGTAATTGGGGGGAGGGTCTCCCAGCCAAGTGTTTCCAGCTGTGGTTGCTCGTTGGGGACACCTGGTTAGGTTTTAGAATCTTGCCCATCCCCCAGCCACCTGGTGGTTAATAGATAACTAATAAGGACCTACCGTTTAGCACAGGGAACTCTACTCAGTACTCTGTAATGACCTATATGGGAAAAGAAGCTAAAAAAGAGTGGAGATATGTATACGTACAACTGATTCACTTTGCTGTACACCTGAAACTAACACAACATTGTAAATCAACTATACTCCAATAAAAATTTAAAAAAAAAAAAAAGCTCCCGAGGTGATTGGGTAAGAGCCAGGATGGGACTCAGGGTACCATATTTATGACAAAACTGCTGGTACCAGTTTGCTTTCCATCCTTCCCCTGCAGGAGACTTCTCTGTGCCCTCCCCCTTCATCCTGGAGAGGTGACCCCAGGCTCTGAAATACTAACTAATACAGATGATAAGAATGTGTATAGTGTGCACCAACCGCGGCGGAAGACTCTTACATCACCTCTTCTTACTGAATCCTGACAACAGCCGGGAGAGGCAGTTATCACCGGTCTCTAGCTGAGGAGACTGGCTCAGAGAGGTTAAGTCATACGTCCAAGATTGCACAGCAGTATGGACTCTCTCTGACTTGAAAGCCCACTGTTTCCACCAAAACGGGCCCACATCCCAGGAAATTTTGAGACTTCCTCCTGCAAGCCAGTGAGGACTCAACTGCCCTAGGCGAGGAGCATGCAAATCACACTAACGTTAGTAACTACCATGCTCCTTGTACTGTATGCTTTGCCCTCCTCTACTCCCTGCAACATCCTGATGAGGCAGGCACTACCGTGCTCCAACTTGGTTGGGGGCACAGAAAGATTACTGCCTCAAGTCGCCTGTGACTAAGAGATGAGCCCGGAGTTCGAACCCAAGTCAGCGCCCAGCCACCATGAGTGCCCTTCCAGCTGCCCTCACTCTCACACTCAGATCTGGGGCTTCACTAGCCACACTCCTGGTCCTGCCTGGAGGTGGAAGGGGGGCTGAGCTGCCTCCCTTGCTCTTCTCACAGTGGAAGCGGGTCCCTCAAGCCCTGCCCCTTGGCGGGATCCAGGCAGCCCTGCAAGCTCCACCCAGGCCCGCTGAGAATCTGGCTTCCCGACCCAGATCCAGTTTTCCCCTGGAATTCCTTCCTTCTCCTCTTACCAGCCCCACTCCCTTTTAACCTCAGTTTTTGCATCTGTAGAATGGGACCATGAGACAGACCTATGTTACAGGGTTCCAGGGACTGTTAAGGGGGGGTCTACATCACTTTCGTGGTCCTGCTCTGTGGCCTGGCCCCTGCCACTGCTGGCAATGGACTGAGAGCCTGGGCGTGCAGTCCCTGCCACGACCACTTGCCCCTCCACGTTCCTTCTAAAGTTGGGGTGGAGACCCTGGTGACTGGAGCCCAGGTGGCCCCAGCCTCACCTGAGGCTGGTCACTTGGATCTTGGTTCCCAAACAAGGTAGTCTGGGGTGAGAGGCCCAAGCTGGGCCAGTGGACTTCACCTCAGAAGTGGGCAGTGGCTCTGTGCCCACCCCCAGCTTTCCCAAACCACAGCCCTGAGCCTTAATTAACCAGCTGGGGCAGGGCCTGGATCTGTTTCCATGGCAACCAGGCTAGCCACCCCCACCAAGGGCTGGAGGAGGTGCTTCCTGAGCCCCAGCTCTGGCAGAAGTAAGCAGGGCAGGAGTAACTCAGATGGGGATGCGGCCCAGCCTCCTCTCTGACCCCATCCCCTCAGTCCCTTTGTCTCTAAGGCTGCGGGTGCCCGACTCCTGCTTCTCCACGCCTGGGGCAGGGAGATCAGCCGATGGTTTACTTCTGCCCTGTTCATCTTCATCATCACTATTAATGCCAGTGACCCAGCTTTGGCCTAGGGCTAGGCAATTAGACCCTGCCTGCCCACCTCTGAGCATCTGCTGAGCACGTGAGAGGGCGCTGGGGCCTGCACTTCCTCCTTCTGCCTGCGGCTCTTGGCTCCTCCCCGGGGGCAGCAAGGGGTAGGCAAGCTGGCTGGGAAAGGGCCGTCCCTTCTGGGAACCTGGCTACCGGGAAGTTGTAGCCAATTAAGAGGCTGCACGGGGAGGCAGGATGGACTGTGGCGACAGCCCGTCCAGAGGAGAGGATGGCCGGGCTGGTCTACATGGATGGGGGAAGACAGAGAGGAGGTGGTGGAGGACCAGGCACTCAGGGCCCAGGGGGCAGGGAGAAGGGGAGAGGTGGGGGGGCCCAAGGGAGACCAGATCTGGAACATGGAAAATCTGCATCCGAGAGAAACGCAGATTTGGGGGCCCGTAGCAGGCTTGCTGACTGGGAATATGCATTTTAACAAGATCCCCCAGTGATTCGTGTGCCTATCACAAGTTGAGAGGCGCTGGGCTAGAAAAGAGGAGTGCGGATGGATGGTTAGAGCCGGCCAAGCCCTGAATGGCAGGAGGGTGGGGACTGGGGGCTCCGGGGGCCCCGGGGGAGGCTGGGGGCTGTGGTGTCAGAGCAGTGGGCAAGGGGCCTCTGAATTGAATGATGTCAGGTCTGGCGAGGGCCTGAGAGCCCCCCGAGCCCCCTTCCCTCTCTCTTTGGGAGGAAGGGGGGAGACAGGGAGGAGGGAAGGGGGAAGAGGACGGGGGGCCCAGGTCCCAGTAGGAACCTAGCAGGCATCGGGTTCCCACCCTCACGTCCTCGCCCAGCCTTCCTGGAAACTCTGGGCTGCCAAGCCTGTGACTGACTCCCGCCTGAAATCTCCAGCTGCCAAATCACAGTGTGCTCGCTCGCCCTGGCCTTGGTCCTCCAGGAGCTCTTTGGAAAGTACAGATGAGGCAAATGGCTGTGACTCACTGCTGCCACCAGGGGGCGCCATGTGAAGCCACAACCTCTCCCGTGGTGAAAACACCCCAGATCCACAAGACAGGGATCCCAGGAGGCTGGGGTGTGGACAGGAGAACCCCAGCACAGCTGTCCCCTCATAGGGACTAGGACCAGAGGAGTTCTGCTCTCCTGTTCTCTTTGGGCCTCAGCTGGCACCCCCAGCCATGGGGATTGGGGATGGTCCCTGGGATGGGGAGATGAGACCCGCTCCACTGGGAGCGCCACCGGAGACCGCTACTCAGTGGGATGCCACTCCAAGAGAGGGGACACCTTCCGCCCCCCAGTCCTCGCTCCACTAGCCTTTCCTTCTAGGATCTCATAGCAGGTTTCTTGGGCCCCTGCTCAATCCAGAGACTGGAGGAGGATGGGAATTCTTAGTCTCTCTTGACAGATGACCATGCTGGTTCCCCTGCATGACCCCCACGCTGTCACCAATCTCCACACCTGCCCCTCCCCCTGCCCCGGGCCTCCTGCCCTTCTCACCATGAGCATCTCACTGGTGAGGGAGTTGACGAGATCTGAGACGGAGGAGCGGGGCTCGGTCCGGCGGTCAGACTCATCGTGGGGCGTCTGGCCCGGCACTGGGGCTGTGTTCACTGCCTTCCCTCCGGTAGGCAACCTGGGGGTAGGAGGAATCCGAATGAGCATGGACCTAGAGGTGGGCTGGGCTGGGCTGGGCACCACGGGTCTGGGTGGCAGCAGAACCTTCTGAGACCCAAGTAGCTGCCACCTCCTGCGGGCCAGCAGGAACTACGCTTTTGTCCATGGGAGCAGGGCCGTCCCCCTCGCCTCTGCCCCAGGGTGATCCGGCTTTGACTTCCCCTGGCAGGTGCTTTTTCGGCCAGTGTTCCCACTCCTCCTGTTCCCCAGAAAATCCCCCACCCTTCAGCCCCTGCTTGCATGGTGGTCCCTGAACATCCTCCCTCTCCAGAGGTTCCATCCATCCCTGCTTGCCCCAGCCTGGGAGGCCGGCAGGGAGACTCCCAAGACGTCGTGTCCTCTCTCCGCGTCATTACCCTAGGCAAACACGCCCAGAGCACCTGTTTCCTGGAGGCCCCACCTGTTTGTTCAGTCTCAGCGGGAACACAGGTGCCCTTTAGACACGAGACTGACCAGGTGAGCTCAGGACCACTGTCCACACAGCTCTGTCCAATAGAACTTCCTATGTCCACCCATGGTTATTGAGCATTTGAAACGTGGCCAGTATGACTGAGAACTGAATTTTCACGTTTGTTTGACTTAAACTAATTTAGATTTAAATAGCCACCGATTGGACAGGGCAAATCTACACCCCCCCTTGCCCAAACCCGACCCTTCTCCCACTCTGAGGACTACACGTTTGATAAGGCTCTTGCCCAGGGTCAGAGAAAGACAGGGTCCCACCGAAAAACCCCAGGTCTGACAGCTCCACTCCAGACCCTGTCTGCACCCCGGCTCCACGCTGCCCCCGGCAAGCTGAGCTCTCTGGCCCAGAGGCTGGGTGGTGAGCCCAGTCTCCGTCTAACTGGGGTTCAGGAAGGGGGCATTAAAAGCCTGCCCAGGGACCAGGCTGGAACATCCCATGAGGAGGAGAGATGGGGGCAGGCAGCGAGGAAGACGGGGTGATGGGGAGCACAGGGCTCGGGATGGGCTACAATAGAACAGCTTCGAGAGTACCAGAGCCACAGACTCAGACACACACACAGGCTGGACACAAGCCATGGCCCTCGGAATGGACCAGCCGCCAGCACACGGTTGACTACGACAGGCAGACAGACATGCACAGTATATGCCAGGCCCTGGAGGAGAGACACCAGGACCCAACAGCAGGGTGTATGGGCACGCGCACACACACACGCACACACACACACACACACACACGCGCGTGCACACAAGCCTGACAGACACCCAGGGCAACAGGGAGAGAATGGCAGGGGCAAGCAGGCAGGTCAACCAGAGCAGCAAGATGACAGACATACAGCGACGTGCACACTTAGATCCTGAGAGGACACACATTCAGGGAGGCCCCGGCATGCCAAGGTGCGCGTGTGAATTGGGAAACGCTGAAACAAAAAAGCAGGGAGCGGTTTCAGGGACAGACACTCTGAGAATCAGAGGCACGGCGCACCTGCTGTGAGGGCCTGGCCTGGCCCGGACGACACGGAAACGCCCCACCCAAGCCGGGGCGCGCGGGGCGCCCTCCCAGAGGTGCGGCCAGAGCAGAGCACGCGCACATATACACACACGGACACGTGCTCACACAGACAGGCACGGGGAGGAGGAGGAGACCGAAATAGCTGGAGAGGTAAAGTCAGGTTAAAAATAGAGTGGGAGAGGAGGAGAGAGCCGAGATTGACTGCTGAAGGTATGAGAAAGTCGGAGTTATTTTGGCCACACCACAGCACCAGCACAGCTGCGAAGCAGCCTGGGAAGAGATGGTCAGCGCCACTGAAGCTATCGGAGGTCACAGGACAGAAAGAGACAGAGAGACAGGAGCACAGAGGCAGAGGGAGAGGCGGAGGGCCCGTCACTGGCCCAGGGACATCCCTGTGAGGAGCAGATGGGAGGGAGGAGACGGGGAGGGAGAGAGAGAGAGGCCGAGAAAGGTTAGTCGGAGGCGAGTGAAGAGGCTGCAGGGTGGACGAGGGGACAAGGAGGAGCAAGGCCGCCGAGAGGACAGGCAGAGAGGAGGCGGGGGACACACACCGGGACAGAAGAAACATGGTGGCTTCGGAGCCAGGGCAGCATGGGGGTGGCCAGGTCCCGCCCTGCCCCGCCCCCGACTCCGGTGGGGGTGGGGCCACGGGGGAAACCATTCGGATCCCAAGGAGCGAGGGTGAGAGGGATGGCTGAGAGCACGAGGTGCGCATAGGTGCAGGGCAGCATGGGTGAGGTGGAACGGGCACAGCAGGGCGTGGGAGCCAGGGGCGGCCTTGGCCTCCTTCCCTCCCTCCTGGGCCCAGCAGCATTCTGAAGTTCCTGGGGCCCCGGCGCTGAGGCCCAGGGGCTTGGGGGATCCTGGATGCGGGGCTTCAGGGCCACTAAGGACCCTGGGAGTGGGGGCCAGCGACATTGCTAGATGCACCCACCTTGCTTGGGACTGGAGTGGCCACTCCTCCTCCCGGGGCCTCCTGTCTCCCAGGATCCTGCTGCTAATAGACCTCAGGGGCAGAACGTCCTCCCCAACAACAGCCACAGGGCACCCACCCGTACCCCGAAGGGGTAATAGTACTGGGGCCGAAGGGCAGACCCTGGGTCTGGAGGCAGAAGCTTGAGGAGGAAGGGACAGCTGACCCAAGCCCATCATTCCAAAAATTCATGCAGCCAGGAACCCAGAGGGGGTGGAGCCCTAAAGCGCCTTGTGTGTGGTGCTAACGCCAAGCTTGTGGATGGGGGAGATTGCCGGGCAGGAAGCCCCCTTGCAGTGGCGATCGCCTGGGAACCCCCCCAAGAGCCACGAGAAATGAGCTTCCAGGATGGGGTGGGCGTGACCGGGTGGGAATGGCCTGTGTCACTGGGAAATCGGCTGGGTTGGGGCGTGGGCGCAGGGCCTCCAGCTCACACCCACCTTTCCCAGGAAGGCAGGGGACGACTGATGTAATGATCAGAAGGGGTGAGTTGTGTTAAAATATGAGTGAGACCTAAGTGGCAAGGAGGTAAAAAACAGGCTGTGGGGAAAATGGAGCCAGTTAATCAACACATGGGTGACGTTAAATCTCGTTTCCAGCCTGCATCGCTCCTCACGCTTCACGCCTTTCTCGACAAGGGGGCCTTAGCAGGTTTTCAGGGGCTCCAGCCCTGCTCCTGCAGCCTCTGGCCCTGGCCCCTGGCCCTCTCCCCTGCCCTCTCGCCTGCCTGCAGGCCCAGCTCTGAGCCCTGAGCTCAGGAAGCCAGGACCACGGTGGCTCCAGTGGGTTGGAGGTGGCAGACTCCATTCCTCCCTCCCGCACCCCAGGACTTGGGCTCAGGTGTGACACCATCTGTACCACTGAGTGAAAGAGCTGGTCCCGCTCTCCCCTCCCACTCTCTGGGGACTCTGGTTTTGTCCACCATAGACATGCAACTGTGAACTCGGGATGGGAAGAAATAAGAGAGTTGGTTCCCAGAAGCCACCAGAGGGACAGGCAATCGTCAGCTAACTCGGCCTGTCCTTCCCTAACACACAGGCCCCTTGCAGCACCCGGGACAGTCCCTTCCTGCACCTTCAGGCCTCTTAATAAGCAAGTGTCAGGGTCTCCACCTGGCTGACAGGCTCTGCAAGTGCCGCAGTCCGAGGCTCTTGCTCCCTCATTAGAGTTTAGCATGTCCGAGCCGAAGGGGGTCACCTGTCCAATCCTTCATTCGACAGTGGAGGAAGCAGAGGCCCAGAGAAGGGCTGTGACTTGCCCAAGGTTGCAGAACAAGGCTCTGGTAGCAGAGCTACAAGGAGGCAGCCTGTCTGCCGGGCCGCACTCTCCTGTAGCCTTTCTTGATGAAAAGTACACCTGACCAAGGTGATGAGCCCTCCTCCCACGACTACAGGTGTGTGGCTGGCCCCAGCCCAAGGCCAGGTGGGAAAAAGCGGCCAGACAGGTGCAGGATCATCCCATCTTAGTGATGCTGCATGAACCCTCGGGACCTCTGATCTTTCCCCGTCCCCTTCCCCGGTGAGAGCGCTTCTACAGCGGGGCATCAGAAGATGCCTCCCTGCATTCCGGATGGCCAGGGCCACGGATGGTCGAATGCCAAGGCCTCGGCTCAGCCGTGCTGTGGCCACAACAGGCTACTCCTGAGGGCCAGCAGCAGGCTCCCCGGTGACAGAGGGCCTGACCAGCACCTGCCGGCTGCTCTCACCCCCCCCACCCCCTATCCCATTTCCTCCTCCTGGTACCTCGGGCTCAGGGGCTGCCTTTCTGGTCACCAGGCCTCTCCCAGGCCCCCGACCCTCCCCACCAGGGGCTCCTCTTCCATCAGCCGAGGGCAGCCGTATCACATCTCTGCAGGGGGGTGGGGGGTGTGACCATCACCCCAGCGGGACCTCCAGGCAAGAGGGAGGTTGAGGTGGCGGGGATGAGGGAGAACAGGCTGGCGCCCCTTCCCTAACATCCCCGCCGCCCACCAACCACCGGAGAAACTGGGATTTCTGGGTCGGGGTGGGGCAGAGATGAAAGATGAGGGTGCAGCAGAGGGGAGCCAAGCGGGAAGATGGGGCAGAAAGGCTGGCTTGCTCCGGGCGAGGGCAGGCATGCCCGGGGAGCAGGCTTGATCCAGAATGGTCCCAGGACAGCCACACGGGCCTCAGACCTGAGGGACACCCCCAGGGTGGCACGTGTGAGGGCACCGGCTGGGGAGGGGGCTGTCCTCCCGCTCCAGCATCCGCTGAAGGCGCCGCCGCCTCGTCCAGCGACCGGCGGTCGAGGCTGGTGGCCTCTCCACGCCTCCTTCTCTGCCGCCGCCGCCGCAGGCCCTCGCCTGTGCTCGTACCTCTTGTCCCCCTGAGCGTTCTGGTTCTGCTGGGTTCCTGGGTTTTGCAGGTCAGGGATATTGGCAAAGTCATCCTGTTCCGAAAGCCCTAAGACCAAGGATAGCACCACCATCCGGCCTTCCCTGCCAGGGGTGGGCAGCCCACCAGCCAGGGTAATGAAAGGAGGAGGCCCAGGGGCGGGGGCGGGGAGGGGAAGGAGAGAGAGACAGAGACAGAGACAGAGACAAAGAGAGAGAAGAAAAAAGCGTAAGAAACTGGCCTGCAGAAGAAGAAACCAAACTTCAGCACTGTCAACAGTTGTAGAGCAGAGCAGCAGGAGGCGGGGGGACAGAGGGGGACAGTCCGGTAGGTGTCCACGGCCTGCGAGACCCAGCTAGCCACGGGGAAGGGGCTGGGCAGAGGCCTGCGAGGGTGGCGTTGTGGCCGGACGTCCCAAGGAGGAACAACACGGGGAAGGCTGGGGGGAGTGGAGCCCAGGCCCTGGGACACGGTCCCTTTCCAAGGTTGATTCACCTCCGGCTAAACAAAGGCCAGAGGCTACTCGCTCAGACCATCTGGGCACCTGGGAGAAGAGGGAAGGGCTGTGCTGCCATCTTGCTTGGGGACCGCGCACGTGGGTTTGGGCTCCCAGGCGGGAGGTTCTCAGAAGGTATGGAGATCCAATGGGAACTGCACCCAGTTTAAGCACCTCATAAAGACACCTCTGGGTCCTCTGGTCAGCCAGGTGTGCTTGATGCCAGGAGGGGTCTCAGGAGCTCCCTCCCCCAGGTCCCTGGACACACGGCCCATTGGAGAGAATGCGAGTCTCTTCCGGCGCATGGAGTGCTGGGGCCGTCGTGGGCCTTCTCCTGCGTCCCCCTTCCTGGAGATCCAGGGAGTAACCACCGAGGGCTTCTGGGGCCAGTTCAGGGGGCCTCTCCTTAGAGAAGCAGTCCAGAAGTCATCGAAAGGCAAGGCGGAGAGAGAGAAAGTGCAGGAAGCTGGCAAGGTCTGGAGACGCCCGGCAGGACTCGAGGACAAGCCTGTGTCTGTGGTGAGGACAAGTCTGGAGGAGGCTGGCGGGATCCTGCTCTGAGGGAGGCTCAGTCCAGGTGGACAAGGGGTCGCCATGTGGGCAGCAGTGTGCGGCCAGAGGTCAAGGTGAGACATCTTTAGTGTGAGGCTCTCTCGGAGAATCGCTGGGCAACTGCAGGGCTGCCTGCACTTTCCGGGGGTGAAAAGTGACCCTCTGCCTCTCAAAACCATCTGAGTTCGTGGGTGTCTTCTGGGTGCTTTGCTAAGCTCCTCCAGTGTTGAGCTCTCATCTGAACAAGGGGAGAGGGATTCTTGGATGGGGCAGACATGAAAGCATGTCTCAGGAAGGGCCAAGGGAAAGATGGTAAGCCTGATGGAAGGTCTGGAGGTGGGAGGATCCTGGGTTAGTGAAGGTCTACGACTTCAACCACCATCCAAGAGGGCAAGGTTCAGAGAGGAACCGCTAGGCTATGGCTGTTTTCCAGAGAGGTAGGTTGTCAAAAAGGGAACTCTACCAGTGAGAAATGACAACCGAGGGGAGGGGCGGGGGTCCGGGGGTCTTGGAAAATGGGAGATGGCCGTGGGGTCCGAAGCTAGGTAGGTGCTGCCTTCTTTGTCTTTGCATCTTTGTCCTGGGCACAGTTGCTCCAGGCTGACACTTGCAGTGGCATCTAACTTTGGGGAAACAACTCCCCCCACCTTCCCTCAGGACGAATCCTCATTTTCTTTGTTCCCTGCCCACCGGTACTGTTTCAGAGTTGGTAAAATTCCATTTGGCTGCTTGGGAGCTGGTTGTGCTGGGGGAAGGCAAACCCGACGAAAACAACATGTTTTTCCCTGGTTAATGCATTTTTCGGATACTCCTTTTTCTCTTCCTAAAAACAAAACGGCTCCTCTGCATAAGTTCCCGATTTGTCGTTCTCCGTGGCATCACGGGGCACAGGGGCGAGAATGAAGGGCAAGAGGTGGAGATTTGGGAGAGAAGCTAGTGGTGTTGGGAGGAGTCACATCCACGAAGCAGGAGGAATGCCTTCTCCCTGCAAGTGGGGGGGTGGGATCTCGGGGGGGGGGCCTGGTTAGCCTTCTCACCCCGACTCTCTACCTGGGCCACCAGCATTTGGGGCAAGAGAAGGGCGTCAGAAGCACGCCAGCTAAACTGTAAGGCAGGGGTCAGGGGCCGGCAAACTACAGCTGGTGGCCTGTTTTTGTACAGCCCACAAGCTAAGAATGGTTTGTACATTTTTAAAGGATTGTTTAAAAAAAAATGTGATTGAGACCACATGTGTCCCTCAGAGCCTAAATTGTTTATAATCTGGTCCTTTACAGAAAAAGTTTGCTGACCCATGCTGTGAGGGACTACAGGTGGAAGAGGTAGGGGGATGAGGTGAGCTTGGAGGTGGCCAGCAGGTTGAGGGGCACGGGAAGCGGCGGTGGCGAAGAAGCGCAGAACAAAGATGCTGGCACATGAGTGATGTCATCAATCTTCGCCAGCTAGAGAGGCGGGGGAAGAGTGGGCTTTCCTGCAGCTGGTTCTTTTCTTCCCAGAGCCCAGGCATAGCCCTTGCCCCCATGTGATGGCTGCTAGAATGCAAGGCAGGGGGATGGCTGTGCAGAGAGCAGCCTGCAGTCAGGAGCAGCAGAGGGTTGCAGGCTTCTGGCTGGTTCTCAGCTCTGTTCAAGCCACAGCAGAACCAATTCCCACCACTCTCCTAATCCACGCTGGTGCCACGGCATCCGTCCCAGAACAAACCGCCAGCTGGAGGCCAGGAGGCTCTGCTGGGCATCTTGTCTCATGCAGGCATCCAGCTGGATTCCCAAGGGTCCTTGGGTGGGGGAAAGCCCCAACAGATGCGCTGCCCGGTTTTGCCAAGTAGAGTCACAGGCGGCAGGTCCTGCCTGGCCAGGGCCATAGGCCACTTGCATGGGTATGGGAAGCTGGCGCGGTGGGGTGTCTTCCATTGCGGTGCTCCTTCCAGGGGCAGCACTCCCGACCACCCTTTCGGGCTGGGGTCTCAGCCAGAGAGGCAGGATGCTCTGAGGACTTGTTTGCCTTCAGAATCCCCACATCTTGCCAATGAGCTGGGCCTTGACCTTGGCCTTCCCCTTCCTCCTCCCTTTCTCCTCTCCCAGGCTTAGTGTGCTGGTCTCCTGCTCCGTGAAAAGTGCTCCCAGGAAAGACCTGGGTGATGAGAATAATCCCCAGAGCCTGGAAGGAAGGTCACGTTAGGCCAGAGGAAGGAGGTGATGTCAAGGACTGAAGCCCAGGCCTGTCCTGGGCTCTGAGAGTGAGTGTAGATGCCCAGAGGGACACTAGGGAGAGGGCACCCTGGGCAGGGTTCTACCAGTGAGGGCGGGGCAAGCGGGGCACACGGTGGGGGGCGTCGGGGGACACAGACACACAGCAGAGGGGAATGGCTAAGGCCAGACACCGATGGTGTCTTGTTACTTCTCTGACCTGTACACGTGAAAGAGGGCTCCGATTCAGAAACATTTTCTAAAGCTTCGGGGGGAACATCCGAGGTTTGTCCTCAGGGAATGGGTCATGGCGGGAGCCAGGGAGGGAGCTGGAGGGGGGCAGGTGGCTACAGAAGGTCGGAGAGGCAGAGGACAGGGCCCACAGCAGGGACAGGGGAAGTGGGAGGGAGGGAGGGAGGGAGGAAGTGGCGGCAGGAAGGTGAGCAGAGTTGGGTTACAGGGAAGACGGAAACTGGAGGGGAGGAGGCGAGGCCTGGCCGATGGAGTGAAGGAGGCCAGGTTTGGGAGGAGAGGAGGAGAGAGGTCACAGGAGAGCAGGGAGCGGAGGGAGGCCAGGAGAGCCTGGGACTGGCTGGGAAGGGGAGAGACAGATGCGGGGATCTCAGCAGCATCCCCTAGTGTCTCCACTGACTTTTAGGGAGGAACTTCTCCAAGCCCTGGGGGCACCGAGCGGGGCTGGGGTCCTCAGAGGGGTGGCTCAGATACAAGTCCTTCCACGGGGGGCTTTAGGCACGAGCCGCAAGCCACAGGAGGCTGGGGAGGGGGCAGCGCAGTCTGCTGGGCACCCTGCCTCGGAGATGGAGGGCTAGGAGTCGTTCTGGACCAGCCACTCCCAAGGAGACAGGGAGGAAAGAGGCTGGGTCGGGGAGGGGGGTGGCCGGGCCACTCAAGGGGGGGACTTACAGGAAGGATTTCATGTCCAAGCCTCGGTTTCGAATCTGCCCCACCACGTGGTCCCAGCTGCCTGGGTTGGAGCGGCTGCGGCCGCCGGCCGGCCGGTACTTGGAGCCGGCCGAGGAGCCCTGCCGAGCCTGGCCCCGGCCGTAGGCCCGAGAGTTGGGGCCCGGCACCGAGGCCACGTGGGCCTGCAGCTGGCCCAGGCTCTGGCTGGTGGTGGGCTGGCTGGTCTGCCGGCCCCGCTGGTGCTGGCTCAGCGGCTGCTGCAGGCTCTGCTGCCGCGTCAGAGTGCAGGGTCGCTGGCATTTCGGCTCTCCCGTGGAACTGGGGATAGACTCAAGGGTAGTGGTCGTGGACAGAGTGGAGTCCTCGAAACTTGGGCCGGGTGGAGGAGAGGAGAGAAAGGAGAAGCAGGTGAAGGGATCACAGTGGAGGAGAAAGAAGCCTAGGGCCAGGACGAGGAGGCCCCAGTATGGGGCGCGCTCTGCCGGACCTCGCCGGGCCTCCATCGGGAGTTGTCGCCTCTGCCGTCGTCGCTGCCTCCCCCTCAGCCAGGCGGCCGCGGAGCCCCGCGCCCACCCTGAGGCCCCCAGGCCGGCCCCGCCCAGCAGCCCCCCGGCCTGGCCCTGGCTCAGCTAGTGCCCGATACCTCCTGTCTGAGCCGACCTCTGAGCTGGTCTGGGTGGGCCGCGGGAGCTGCGGAGGCTGCGTGGTGAAGGCAGGTCCCAGGGCCCTGCGGCTGCCTGTCATGTTGGACTGGGAGGGGGTGGAGGGAGCTGGGCCACCCCCTCCCGCCGTCTCACTGGGGGACCCCGGGAAAGTCTGCCTCTGCGTTCTAAGTACTACTGGCCTTTGGAGACGCGAGGAAATCCAGGCCAGTGCAGAGCTGGCCTAGTAATGCGTGGTGAGTCAGCGGAAGCCAAAGATTCTCATGCTTTGTCCTCAGACGCTGGGGCGTGTCCTCGGGCTCCCGGACCTCTGCCCTGTGGCTGGCGCTGACTCAGGGTTCAGGCTCTGGAGCAGATCTTTGCCCTCCTTCTGGGGTTCCTTGTTTCTGAGGCTTAGGGTCAATTCCCGGGATCTTGGGAATGACTCCCAGTCAGAGGAGGGGACGCAGGAAACCACTTGGCTGGCCACTTTACCACAGTTCTGACAAAGAACAGGGTAATTATCCTGTCCTCTGTGCACCTGTAAGATGGCACCTGCCTCATGGGCCACCAGCATCTCTGAAACACGCTGGGAACAGGGCAAGGACAGACAGGAGACAGGACATGGCTCATCAGAGGTGGTCTGGGGTCAGAGAGACCCAGGGTTCAAAGCCCATCTCTGCCGCTTCTTAACTGTGGGACTTTGGAAAAGGGAGTCCACCTCTCAGTTTCCTCTTCTGTAAAACAGGGTAAAAATTCCTGAGTTGCCTCCATCACAGGGTTGCCATGGGGACCAATGAGGTCAGGCCCAGGGAAGCATGCTCCCTTGCCAGTGGAAGCTGCAAATGTCTCAGGAGGTGGACACAGAAGGAGTCAGAGATCCCTGGCCTCCCCGGGCAACCTGTCTGCTTTGTCTCCTGGCCAGAGATTTCAGCGCATGCAGGGCCACAGCCTCAGAGGGCCCAACCTCCACTTCTTCTGTTCCTTCCCTCCATCTTCCATTCCAGTTGCCTAGGGCAGGGGTTGGCAAGCTATGGCCTGTGGGCCAAATCTGGCCCGCCACTTGTTTTTGTAAATAAAGTTTTACTGGAATACAGCCATTGTCATTAATTTACATCCTGTCTGTGGCTGCTTTGGGGCTACAAGGGTGGGGTTGAGTAGTCATAAAAGAGACTATGTGACTTGCAAAGCCTCTTCCCTATCAGACCTTTTATAGCGATAGCTTGCCACCTCCTGGTCTAGAGCCACAGGGTAGCCGTGGTACCCCCGAGCTGCCCGAGGGAGGCCCCAGGGCCCTTGGAGCCACTTTCACCACTGCAACCAGACCTCAGCCTGGCTCACCCCCTGAGCCTATCCTGGGAATCAAAAGGACAACAGTTAGGCTGCCCCTGTGGGCTGAGAGAGAGAAAGAGAGAAGAAGAGTGAGAGCAAAAGAGGGAGAGAAAGTCAGAGAATGGTAAAGAGAAAAAGAAAGAAAGAAAGAAAGACAGACAGACAGAAAGGGAAAGAAAGAAAGAAGGAAAGAAAGAAAGAAGGAAAGAAAGAAAGAAGGAAAGAAAAGAAAAGAAGGAAAGAAGGAAGGAAGGAAGAAAGAGAGAAGAGCAAAACAGGGCTTTAGCTGGGGTCTCGGAAGGAGTAGCAGCCTTGCCTGCCTCAGGCCTGGAATCAGGGCGACCACCAGGGGCAGGCGCAGGCCCGGCGGGCCAGGGAGGCCCACAGCTCCCGGGGGGCAGGCCGAGGAAGGGGGTGGACGGCACTTGGGCGGCCGCCTCCTCCTCCGTGCTTGACCTCATTTTGGTTTTCTGTCACATCCCAAATTAGTCCAACTTACAACCTCTCAGTCACAGGAAAGTAAAATTGGTTCCTCCAGGCCTGGAGCCAGTGGATGGCGCGAAGGCCTCAGCCAGCCTGGAGTCTGTGGCCAAAGCAACCTGGCGTGGGTGGGGCACAGGGCCTGGTTCTCTGAGGGGGTGTGGGGCTTCCTTCTGGGGTTCTCCGGAGGCTCAGTGTTGGGGAGAAATCCGCTCGTGCTCCCTCAGGCCAAAGCAAATGAGGTCTCAGCATGGTGGCCCTAGGTGGTCCCAATGGCAGGAACCACAGGCTTTCTAAAGAGAACCAGCCCGACCGCTAAGAAGGGGTCAGGGCTGTTGGCCTTCTAATTGAGAGGCTGCTCCATTAGCTGGGAACGAGGCAGTTCTAAAAGCTGAAAATGGAACCTATATCCCAATGGGTGAGAACGGTCATAGTTCAAAGGATTTAGAGCCCGGAAGGCTCAGCTGTGGGGAAATGGAAGGTTCTAAGAGCCAAGATGAGAATAAGGCTGCCCCATGGTGGGAGGGGAGAACATACTGTCTGCTGAGAACAGGAGCCAACCCTATGTCTGCTGCTCCCAGGGAGGGACTGACTGTTTGGCCAGCTCAGATAGTTATTAAAAAGGAAACGGCTCTTCTGTCTGATGTCCAGACCACCTTCGTCAGAAAAGAGAAGTTAGCTAGGGCTCAACAACCCAACCTCCAAGAACACACAATCCCAACAGCTGAGAGTGGGACCGCTCACTGACCAAGACTGGGACAGCCAATGGGGATGGCCGAGATGAGGATGAGCCAATGGGGACATCCCGGCTGCTCAGGGTTGGCTTGTGGAACAGATGGTGTCATGGTGCAAGCAAGACTGGGACAAGCCAATGGAGTCGCCTGATAGTCAAAATGAAATGGCTTAACCCCTGGGTCTAGAGCCATCTGCTGGCTGCAAGAGGGAAAGCCCGGTGGCAGATGAGTGGCAGAAAACAGGCTGAGAGTGGGCCAGCTCCCCAGGGATGGATGGTCCAATGGCTAACAACTGCAGCCTGACGCCCATGGAGGCTGAGATGGGGCGGCCAATCAAAGAGGATGGGATGACCCAAGGACTGAAATGAAGCTGCCCTGGGGGCAGAAAATGGAATGATCTGGTCACTGGCAAAGAAAGAAACTGATGGGGCAGCAGCCGGAGGCTGAGATGCACAGTGCATGGCTGAGTTAGTCGTGCCCGATGGCAAGGATGATGGGAGTCTCGTGAAGGGATGGGATGAGCCAGGGGCCGAGGACGGCACCTCTGGGGGCAGCAGCGGGCATGCCAGGGGGCATGCCCTGAGCTCACGGCTCTTGCGGCCGTGGGGCCATCACTCACTTGGACAAGTTGAGCTTCCCGGCGGCCAGGTGGCTCTGCACCATCCGCCAGCGGCCTCTCCCCGCCTTGCCACCGCTGCCCGGCTCGCGGGGGGCAGCGCCGCCGCTTCTCAAGGCGTCCTCTCCGGGTGGCAGCACCGGCGCCGGCTTCTCCCCCAGCCGGCCTTCCCGCTCCACTGCCAGCCCCGCAGCGGCGGCCACTTTGGCGCCAGCCAGGAGGGTGCCACTGGAGGCACCACGAGGCAGCCGGTCCAGAGGGGCACCGGGGGTGGCGGTGGGGGGACGGAGGGCAGGCCACACGTGGGGGTGGGGATGGGGTGGTAAGAGGGGGAAAAACAACGACAGATAAAAGGAAGAAAGAGACAGTGAGAGAGGAGGAGAGAGACAGACGGACAAGAGACGACAGAGAGAGAGAGAGAGAGAGAGAGAGAGAGACATCAGCACTGCAGATGGGTCACCAGCGGAGCCTGCAGAGAGGAGAGAGGGGACCGGGCGGGCTGGGGTCGGAGAACAACGCACCACGACAGTGGAGGGGGGCCCCTCCCCACCGCCTGGGGCTGGGGCGGTGGGGGTTGGGGGAGGACAGCCACCTCCAAGTCTATCCCACAGGACAACGAAGGGTTAACGACGGAGGAAGAGCGGGCTGTCCAGGCCAGGAGGCCCCAAGGCAGGGAGAGAGAGAAAGCCGAGTTAGTCAGAGTTCATCACCACCACCACCATCACCGCCACCACCGCCACGACCACCGACCACCGACCACCGCCAGAGCAGCCAGGGCAGCAGCACACAGCAGGGAGGAGGAAGCGAGCCACACCGAGAGGGAGGGACCAAAAACGGGCAACCCCATCTTGACTGCACAGAGGGGGCCGGGGGCCACGGGGACCAGCTGGGGGGCCGGGTGTGGCCGCGGACGGGGTGCTCCTGGTGGCTAGCCCTGGGGGAGGGGACAGGGGAGGGGCAGGCAGGCGAGGGGGGTCAGGAGGGGTTGCTCGTCTCCATGGTCAGCCTGCCCATGGGGTGCGCAGGTGGGGAGGGGGGGAGGAGCAGGAGAAGTGAGGGGCCGGGTGGGATGGGGGGACGGAGGGCGTGCGCGGATACTCGGATACTCGGTACATATGATCAAACCAGGTAAAGTCACTCACTTGAGGGACAGTCGTGGGTCGCCATAAGGGGCGTAGGGTGAAATGTTTAGAATAAACTCCTTGGGAGGGTAGGAGCTCCATTTCTGCTGCACTGTGCTCTCATTGTTATTCCAAAAGTCTCTGTCTAGATCACTGGAGGGGCAGAGAGAGAGGGGAGAAAACAGGGAGATACAAGAAGAAACAAGAACCGCAAGTCCTGTGCGGGCAGAGGGGCCGGGCCCGGGGCACGGAGGGTGGGGCGGGCCGGGGTCGGCTCCTGTGAGGGGAAGAGAGGCGGGTGGCACACGCACGGGCGCACGCGCACACACACACTCGCACACGCTCCAGGGCGGGAGAAGCCGCGTGCAAGGAGGCGAGCTGCAGGCGGGCAGACTGGAGCCTCGCACCGGGAAGCTGGTGGGAGAGAGAAAGATGGTGAGAGAGGAGGGGAAGGGGAGGGGGGGCCGGGGACGCGGCCTGGGGTGGGATGGCGATGGCGTGGGGAGTGGGAGGAGGACAGGGTGCTGGCATCCGGCTGGAGATTGCTGAAAGGCAGATCAGACCCTGCTGCCCACGTGCTGGGCCTCAGTCTCCCTGCCTCCCACGTGCTGGGCCTCAGTCTCCCTGCCTGTCGAACCCGAAGGCTGGCTGTAGCCGCTGAGCCATCCGCTCTCCCATGCCGGGGTTGAGGCCCCAGTTCTGGAAGACCGGAAGTTCTCCCCACTTCCAGCTACCTAACAGAGCCACTCTTGGGACAGGCCCAGCTCCCTGCCAGTCTCTCCTCCTCCCACTGGCCTGAGGTCCCCCTGGCCTCCTCTGTTCTCTCCCGGCCTCGGGAAAGCCTGGGATGCGGCCTTCACAGGAGATTGGCCAGATCTCAGCTGAACTGAAGGCACTCTGCTCATTGCAAAAGTGGTGGCTGGGTCACCCCAGCAAAGGGAAGCGTCTCCAGGCCTCTGACCTGGTGGTTGTCGGCGGGTCACGGAAGGGCCCTTCACGTGGAGGCCTGGGCCTGTGCAGGGGAAGCCTGCCCGTCTCTGGGGGGACTGATGGGCAGACTCAGCCTCCAGCCCTTGGCATGTACCTGGCCTGCCCCTGTCCCTTGCCAAACTGGAGCTGCTGGGTCTGGAAGGGAACGTGTACCCCAGCCTCCCCACCCCCTCCTGTTCTGAGACATGTCCTACCGAAGAAGCAGGTATGCTAGAAGCACAGAGAAGGCAGGGACCTCCACTGGAGGAGGGCAACAGAAGCCGCAGCAGAAGGCATGGCCTGGAAACCCCAGGAGCTGAGGACCAGGGGCTTCACCAGCTCGTCAGGCTCCTGGGACCCCGAAGAGCAGAACTGGGAGCACAGGGAGAGGAGGGCAACTCCCAGGCCAAAGGAACATTCCGGAAAGGAGCCATGCCTGAGCCCTCAGGAATGCGTCTACGGGAAGGGGCTCGGGGAGGAGCGTCAGGGGTGGGCCTGGCGTGTGCTGAGGCCATGCCACTGCTCAAGGCCGAGGTGAGAGCCCTGCTGGGGGGAGGGCAGTGTCGGGAGGCACACCCCCTGAGGATGGAGGAAACGTGTTCTTGGGGGACCTGCTTCTCCCCCACGCCACCCGCAGAGTTTGACCTCAACCTTGGTTCTCAGCTTTAGACTCGGGAACAAAGGAAAGAAAGAGGGAGAGAAGCTGAGCTGCCCACCCCCAGGCCTGGAGGAGACAGTGGCCCTGGCCTGAGGGTGTGCAGGGCCCCCTTGGGCCTCCCTGGTGTGGTCAGTCTCTGCCAGTCCAGAGAGCACCTTGGAAACATCTCACAGGAGACTCTGTGCACAGGGTCCAAGGCCAAAACCCTGAGCCAGCTCACAGGGGCAGTGGGCGCCGGAGGTGGGAGAGGCAGAACAGTCCACTGGGATGGAACCCTACTGGGGGGGGGTCTCCCTGGGGAGGCTCCCTCCACAGAAGAGCCTATTCCCTATTCCTACCAGAGACATCCTTCGGCCCCCTCCCCTAGTGTAACAGAGAGACGGAGCAGTTGGAAGGCCTTACTCCCCCTGCTCCCTCCAGATCTCCAAAATCGAGGGCCATCCAACCCTAGGTCCTGGAGAGAAAGATCCACCCAGGGTCATCACTGCCAGGCTGGTCTCCCACCCTGTGCTCCAAGGAGCTCCAGGGTCCCTTGGGTTGTGAGCTGCGGTACCAGAAAAGAGGATCTTTAATTAAAGAAGTTTACGAAACACTGATTCCTGTACTGCAGGACTTCTCAGAGCCTTTAATGTGCCAATGAATATCAGTGTTTCCCAAACTTAGTTGGTCATGGAACCCTTGATTCATGGGATCACTATTAATCTTTTATGGGGCACAAGTGCTCTGAGGAACACAGTTTGAGAAACACTATTAAAGAATGCAGCTTCCCAGAATCCTTGATAACACGATCCTTTTGGAGGAGGCCCTAAGCCCAGGGGGAGATTGTGCAGCAGGTAAACCCTGCTTCCTGCCACTCGACTGGCTTTGGGCCCAGGCAAGAGGCAAAGGCCTAGGAACCTGGGGGCATGTAGACAAGAAAGGTGGCTTCCTTCCCTCGGGGCAGAGGGTCTGAGAGCTCAGCAGGGTGGGAGGGCGCAGGGACTGCAGGGCCACAGAGAGGCAGGGGACGACCCACTGTTGCCCTCACTTTGCCTTAGAGAGCCTGCAGAGCCTGCTCCCCGCCCCACTGCCCCCTCTCCGCTTCTCCTGTGGGCCCTTTCTAGGTCTATCCAGTACACACACAGCCTTATCCAGGAAGCTGATGGTCAGCTGGCAGGGGCACGCTCTCTGGCCCAGACCGTGGCTGCAGACTTGGTTAGAGGCCTGGCCTGGAGGTGGCAGGTGCCGGGCTGGCCCCGTGCTCCCTCCATGTGGTCCCTCCCCTCTTCAGAAAGCCTGGGGCCTGGGCTCTGCAACAGCCCCTGAGACCTGCCAGCTCTCGGCTTTGAAGACTGGAGAGCGTGCAACCAAACCCAGCTTCAAAGGCTCCCCGCAGCCTCCTCCCAAGCCCAACCGCGGCCTGGCCCACCCCTTCACTTACCCGCCCCCCAACAGACACACACCCACAGCTTCTGCGAAGGCCCCAAAGGGTCAGAGCAAGAGATGAAAAAAGAGGAGGGGGGCCGAGGAGGGGCAGGGAGGGAGCCCTCAGGAGAAGGGGAGAGGAAGGAGGGAAGTAGGAAGAGAGGAAGATGGACCAGGGGAAGGGCAGGAGGGAAGGCGTGGGCAGGCGTGGCTGGGGCCTTGAGTTGAAGGAGGCAGGGTGGGGCAGGGAGGGCTGGGGGAGGCCCCGCTTCCAGGCGGAGCCCTTGGCTGGCAGGCAAAGATGGAGGGGCGCCCAGCAGCCTCCCCGTGAAGGCCTGGGCCAAGAAGCAGAGAGGAAAGGGCCAGGCCATTGGCCAAAGGGTACAGAGTCCTCTAGGGAGAGCCCCACCCCTACAGCCCTGTTCCCAGAGCCCCCAACCAGGTGAGAACCTTCTCCCAGCGTCTCCCAGTGACCCTCAGCAGGGGTCTGCAGGCGGTCTGCAGTGCAAGGCAGACCTGCCGACTTGAAGACGGATCTCAGAGCCAAATGAGGAAACCGGGGCGAGCCAGAGGCAGCAAGATGTGCAGTGGGGACCGGGCATGACAGGCGAGGGGAGAGTCTCTCCCCATCGCTCTGCTTTCCCTGAGCAGACCAACACTGGGTCCTGCTGGGGTCCCCAGGGTTTCTGTCTGTCCTTCTTCCAGGTTACCCTCAGAACATTGGTGGGGCCTGAGGAAAGAGTCTGAGCCGCCACCACCCCAGCCCCAGGGCTGAGGGAGGAGCTTGGAGGTGCAGGGGAGTTAGGCAGGGCTTGGGGACAGCGCGTGTGTGATGTGAGGGTTGGAAGGAGGAAGCAGCACCCGGGGTTGAGGGAAGAGGCAGACAGTGCTGGGAGCGAGAGCAGCCAGAACACGGGGCTGGGCGCCCTGGAACACTGTGAGGGTCTGGGAGGCACAGGCAGAAAAGGCGGAGCCCTGGGCCCCCCTGAGGTGCTGGGAGTGCGTGTACGGGACTGGGCTGGGGAGAGAGCAAGGCACCAGGTTGTGAGAGGGAAACTGAATGTGTGTGTGGCCAGATCTGGGGGGGTGGTCCTCCCACTTGGGCTGCCTGCGTGCCCCACCCCAAACTCGAAGCCTGGCACCTACTTGATGGCCTTCTTCTCACTGCGCCCACGCCCTGAGTCTGGCGTGCCCACCGTCTCCAAGGAGTTCTTGTAGCGTTTGCCCTGTGGAGACAGCACCAGGGTCACTCCTGGGAGACAGGGCTGGACTCTCCCTGCCCCCCCAGAATGGGGCCCTGCGGGGAGGGGAGTACACTGGAGCCCAGCCTCGGCAACAAGGCCTGGGGCCAATGTGTGAGGGTGTCACCACCTTGGGGTGCCAGCCCTATCAACCCCTGATCCCTGGTGGGCAACTCCTGGGCCCCATCGGGCTCTAGGACTTGGCCCGCCCTCTTGACCTGCACCCCATCCCTGACCCCTAGGGATGAGGTCCCTCCCATCTGCCTGTCTTCTGGGGCTCTGGCTCGGCTCCCAGAAGCATATCTCCCTCTGCCGTGGACAGACGGCTCTCAGGCGCCTGGCCACGTCCCACTGGCCACGTCACTGCCCCCAGATGGTGGGGTGGCATCCTGCAGGGCAAGGTTGGCAGTGGCCAGTGACGTGAGTGGCAGGGGCGGGGAGAGGGCCCGTGTCCAGTCCTGCAGGGGCCATGTCCGTCACTGTCTGGGGGGCTCCCTGGGGTCCCTCCTGCCCTGGGCCCGTGAGGCAGGGCAGGGCCTGAGCACGCTCCTTCACAGGAAGGCAGCCTTGGGAAGCGAGGCTGCCCACTGACGCTGGGGCCGGGGCAGCCTGGCTCTTCCTCAGCCAGCGCGAGTGGAGGGAGGGGCAGGGCAGGATGACGGGGTGGGCGTGCCAGGTCCCCTGGCTAGAGGAAGGGCTGTAGCGGTGACAGGGCCTGCTGCCAGGAAGGTGAGCACCATTCACCTTTTCGGTTTGGGTTTCTAAATTTAGCTCACGCAGAGCCCGGCACCATTAACATTCCTGGCTGCCACCAAGTGTCCTCACGCACACCCAGGGGCCACGGGCCTGGGCGGGGGAGCGGGGCTGTGCAGGGGCCGGAGCTGTCACCCACTGGGCACTGGCCTGCCCCTGCCCAGCCGAGTGGGGTCGGGGACACACACACATACACGCACACGCACACGCACACGCACACGCACATGCACACGCACACGCAGGCACACATTTCTCCAACATCCCGTCATGTGAGCCAAGACCACAGCCACAACAGTCAATTATTGCATCCTCCCTAAAGCAAAATAAAAGCCGCACAGCCGCGTTCCCCGACGCTCCTGCCAGCTGCAGCCCCTTCCAGGGACTGGAGCCGCCTGGTTAGGGAGAACAACAGCGGAGCTCCCAGGAAGTGGGTGGAGGTGGGGGGAGGGCCCTCATGCCACCTCCAGTACCCCTATGTCTCAGGGGTGCCAGGGTCCTGTCCCAGCAGTGCCCCACATTCTCCATGTCACCTTGCTCACGTCCCTTGCCCTCTCCAGCCTCCCTTTCCCCTCCTGTCTGAAGTAGTGTGATGTCACTGGATCAGCCCTGGGTCCCTCACCCTTCAAGCTTCTCATCACAGATATTATTATTATTATTACTCTGCTTACCTACTTCAGCTCCCACCCCTGGGAACGTAGTCCCCAATGGCAGGGACTGAATGGGCTCTGGTACTTGGTGTGGAACCTGGTACCCAGCAGTTCCCCAAATCCATTAACTGGAAGCCCCACCCACCCAGGGGTCCAAGCCTCAGGCCGTGCCTCTGAGCCAGAACTTTAAGAGTTAAAAAACAGAGCTGCTGGATCCCCTGGGTCCACAAAAGCTGCCCTCTCTCAGCTCAACTCCGGTCCCCCCCATCATTACCCAGAAGTTCAAATCCCAAACAATTCCTAGTTCCAACTGGGAAGATCAGGAGCCTGGAGCCCCTCCCTGGGGGCCAAGGGCCCTTCTTGGGCAGGACCCTCAGGCAGGAGCCCCGCCCCCATTCTCCAGCAGTTCTGGCAGCTGGGGCAGGGAGCACCCTGCTGAGAGCGCCCCCCGCCCCCGTCCCACCCCTCACCCCTTCTCCTCTTTCTTCCTAGTCTTCAGGGAACTTGCTCTGGTCAGCACCGTCTTGTCTTCGAAGGCTGGTCCGTTGCCCCTTCCCCAAGGCCCGGCACCTGGTTCACCCAGGGTGTTCTGGGAGCTTCTGCCTGTCCCTCTTCCTTCCAAAGCTCAGAGAGGCTTCCCCTCCAGCTGCAAGGACCCCTTTGCAGAGGAGCTGGGGCACATGGGGGACAGAAACCAGGGCAGGACTTGCCTTGGGGGTTCGGGGGGAAGTAAATGGGGCAACGATAGGAACCCCAGGTGGGGTCCAGAGACATAAAACAGCTCCAAAGGAGCCCAATCCCCTAAGCCTGCTTATCAGGGAGGGGGTTGGCCAGGCTGATCCGGAAAAAGCCAGTTGGAGATTAAGGAAGTTATTAATGTTTGGAAATGGGATCTGGGCTGTCAGGTATCACGTCACTGCTGTTGAGGGGACAGGCAGGCAAGGAGAGCCCAGCAGCAACTGTGCAGGGGGAGCATTTTAAAGCCCCTTCCATGGAGCATGGAGACAGCCTGGACAAAAAAGCCCCCTGGCTTCTGAGACCAGGGGTTGGAAGCGGGTGGCAGGATTGTGGGGGGTCCTAGGCAAAGTAACGTTCTATCAGCAGCTCAGAGGAGCAAGTCAAGAGGGACATACTGTGGTCTGGACCCCTGAGGAAGTTCTGGCTGGAGGCTGAGAGGAGGGGCTGGGCCAGGGAAGGTTCTGCAGTTCTCAGCTTCCCAAGGCACTTACTGCACTGACAGCCCCCCACCTGCTACAAAAGCTGTCAGCTCTGAACTCCTGTCTCTAGGTGAGTGGGGGTAGGGCTCTCAACAAACACAGAGAAACACACACACACACACACACACACTGCAGCACTTACGTGGGGATCTGATGAGATGATCCACATCCCACCATACAGGGCTGAACAGACACACACACACACACTGTACCAATGCCCTCAAAGTCGACACCCTTAGCACAAAAGACCCCCACTCAAGGTCACCAGCAGCGCCTGTTCATACAACCCTCCCCTGCCTTCAAATACAGACAGACAGACAGCCGAACGGGCCTGCAACGAGATGCACAGGGCTGCAGTGCACGCTCAGCCACTCCCAAGCCTCTGAGGACATTCGCACACACAAGCACGTGGCCAAGCCCCCTCCTCCACCTCCCCTGAAATTCTGAGGCAGACATAGAGACAGGAAATCCAGGGACAATGCAGGGCAGCCAGTCTGGCACCTGCATGCAAGGAGTGGGCCCGAGTCACACACACACTCGCACACACTCACACGTGGGGCAGGGCTGGCCTTCTCCCTGGCTCCTCTCCGGGGAAAGGAGCTGCCTGAAGCTGAACATCCCGGGATGAAGAATCACACTCCCATTTCCCGGGTTTGCCTTTCCTGAAGGAAGCACGTTGGGTTATGGGCCTCTTGGGCCCTCCCCAAGAGCATCTGCCCCTTCTCTTCTTTAGGACAAAGGCACTGAGCCCCCGCCTACACAGCACCCATGGCCACAGCCCTTCCCTCCACCGCGCCCCCCGCCCCTCTGTGGCCGGGCAGGGAGAGAATGGGGCTCCCAGATGCGGCACCCTGCCCTCACTCCCACCATTCACAATCTGGGGCACGGAAGGTGCCTGCCAGGGACCCTTCTTCACCTAAGCCCGGAAAGGCCCCACACCTGGGACACCTCTGGGCCCACCTTCGGAGGTCCCCCCTGCAGTCCCCAAAGTCCCCATCGCACTTCTAAGCTGGGGCAGCAGGATGGGGGATGAGTAGGGTTCTCGAGGCTCAGCCCCACTCCGGGAGCTGCCGGGGCGCAGGGAGGGCGGCTCAGCCCGGCTCCTCCTCCCGGCGCCCTCCGGTGATGAATGTCCCTCCTGATGGTCTCGTTACTTACTGATGGCCTAATCCTGCTCGTTAATTTCCCAGCCCTCGTTAAAAATGAAAAGAAGCCGTTTGTGCTTGTACAAACCCCCAGAACCAGGATGGATGTGCGGGAGCGGGGCGGTGGGGGGGGGAGAGGGCGGGTCAGGCGGAGCCTCCTCATTGGACAGGGACCCGGCTCGGCCACGCCCAGGCCTGTGCTGGGGGCCGCGGGCGGAGGGGAGGGGGCGCTCGGCGCTATGTGGGAGGGGGCCTCGATTCTCAGTCTGCGCGTGCGTGCGTGTGGTGTGAGTTTCCACGGAAGTGTGCCGATGTGGGCAAGTGGGTCATCTGCGCGCGCCCTTGAGAGCGTTCACGAGCCTGTAATTGGGGGGGTGGGGGGGTGGGGCGCAGGGCCAGGCCCCGTCCCCAGGGCCCTTGGGAGCCTCACCAGTTTGCGCTGACACCAGTGGCAGAGGCCGCAGAGGACGACAGTGACGCTAAGGCTGACGGTGATGATGGCAGAGACCAGCAGGACATCGCGGGTGGGCGCCCCTGGAGAGGACACACACAAGTCAGACCCTCACTGGCCAGGGCCAGCTACCCTCCCTCAGCCCAGAGCCCCCCAGAACAACCACCCTACCCACACTGGGTGCTCTGCGCCCCAAGTTCTACTCCCAGCTCTGCCTTGTTGGCTGACCTTGGGAAGTCTCTTCCTCTCTCTGCATCTCACTTTCCTCATCTGTAAAATGGGAGTCTCCGGCAGGTCTCTCCCAGTCCCTCACTGCACGAGCCCTGCATGGGATCCTCACCATCCCCCAAACTTCACAGCCTCGAAGGGAGAGGCCAAGTGTGCCCTTGGACTAGCCAGGCCTCACCCACTGGGCTTTCAAATGCCTCTAAAAGAGCCACCGCTTCTGCGTGGCATGCTTCCACCACCCCCATCCCCCCACACATACCCGGAGCCACAACTCCAGCCGAATTTGCCCAAAGCGTTAGTTCCCATAGTCCCTCTGAGGACATCTGCCCCACAGGCAACGACAGACCCTCTTAAGTGTTGCCCAAGACTCAACAGCTACATGTATAGTCAAAGAGGGAAACTCTGGAACCTTCTGACCCGTCCTCATCCCCTTTAGCTCAGCTTTTCTTGGGCTGCAAGTCCACCCAACTGGCCTCTGCACACCCTGTCCTCCCATGCCCTAGCCCCTGAGCTCACCTCCAGTCCTCCCGCCCCATCGGCTCAGCCCCGCCTTTGTTGGCTGGCAATGTCCTAAATGTTCCCAGGGGCTGCCCCACAGCTTCCATTCTAACAGCTCAGGGGTCCTATGCTTTAGGAGTGGAAACCTTGATGGACTTGCCCTGGGAGCAAAACCCTGGGTTTCTGTGCAAATCCCACCACTTGCTAGCTGTGTGGCTTTAGTCACCTAACAGCTCAGTTTTCTCCCCCTGTAAATGCGGATTAAACCTCCTCCCTCCCTCCTCACAGGTGGCTGTAAACACGAGCCCAAAGCAAATGTAAGGAAGGCAAAACTTGACCAGAAATTGTCATGTGGGGGAGTGAGTCGACAGAGACCAGCATAGATCACACGTGTTCTGTAAATATGTGTACGCGGGGATGCGTCTTAAAGTCAAGGAGACGCTGTTTATTTACAGAGGAGCCTGCTTAGGCTTTTCGGTTTCGGCGATGGTGGTAATTAAGAGTTGACAAGATCTGTCTGGTCCTGGTTCCTGCGGTTTTAGCTTCTGGGCATCCGGTGTCTCATGCTTTGCTGCGGGGCCTCATGAAGGAGGGCCAGGCGGTCATCCCCTGTTCTCAGGGCCCTCGGGCCGCCTCCCACCACCACTCCAGTGCCCTGGGCAGCCGATCTGCTGCCCGCTCTCCCCAGAATCCTGCTTGGGCCCCACCCCTCCCTCCCCAACCTCCGGAGCCTCCGAGCTGTGGGAAAAAGCCACCCTTGCTGGGCACCTGCCAGGCCAACTAAGCTTCCTCCCATCCCAGGTCCACAGCCTCGGTCCCCAGGAAGCCACTGCACCAGTTCACTGTCAACCTCAGGGCCCGCAGCACCAGGGAGCTCTGATCTGGACAGGCCACAGACACCGAGGAACTGGTCCTGCCTTTCCCTCCCTTGGGTGGAGGAGCACAGCTCTGCAAGGCTGGAGGGGCCACATCTGTCACAGTTCTCAGGCCACATGGGAGGCTTCCATCTTTAACCTCCAGGCTTCTGGGGGTGGGGCGGTGCATAATACCACAGGGCACACCACCAGGGCCCCCAGACCCAGGCCTGTGGTAAAGAGGTGTGCGAACATACCTTCCGAGAATGGGGCCGGCGCTTTTTCCAGCTCTCTTCATGGAAGCTGCGCCTGCCCCATGGGGAGGGTCTGGGGGGTGGGGCGCTATGTGGGCTGGGGGAGCAGACCTTCCTTTGTTGAACTCACTTTTAAATAAAGTAAATTCCATTCTTGGGCTGAGCTTTCTTCAATCACTGTCTATTAAGAACCCACCATGAGGCACAGGGGACAGGTGAGAATTCAGCTGATTATTTCTTAGCACGCCAGGTGTCCTAGAACCAGGGAGTGGCAGGGCACCCAGGCTGAGGCTCAAGAAAACACCCAAAATACCTGAGAAAAGACCCAAGTGTGACTACAGCCTCTGCTTCTCAATAGCTGTGTGGCCTTGAATAAGTGTCTTAACCTCTCAGTGTCTCCACTTTCTCCTTTATAAAGTGAAGATAGGGGATTTCCCTGGCGGTCCAGTGGTTAAGAAGCTTCCACTGCAGGGGGCACGGGTTTGATCCCTGGGTGGGGAACTAAGATCCTGTGTGCCGTGTGGCACGGCCAAAAATGAAAAAATAAAAAAATAGGGACTTCCCTGGTGGCGCAGTGGTTAAAAATCCGCCTGCCAGTGCAGGGGACACACGTTCGATCCCTGGTCCGGGAAGATCCCACGTGCCACGGAGCAGCTAAGCCCGTGCGCCACAACTACTGAGCCTGCGCTCTAGGGCCCGCGAGCCACAACTACTGAAGCCCGCACACCTAGAGCCCGTGCTCCGCAACAAGAGAAGCCACCGCAGTGAGAAGCCCCCGCACCACAACGAAGAGTAGCCTCCCACCCCCAGTCCCCCGCTCGCTGCAGCTAGAGGAAGCCCACACGCAGCCAAAAATAAATAAATAAAATATAAATAAATTTATAAAAATAAATAAATAAAAAACCCTACATTAAAAAAAAATAAAGTGAAGATAATAATGGCACCCACCCCGTGGTAGTACACAGTAGATACGGATTATTATTAAGGTTGTTGGGTTAGTTCCCTGTCAGGTGTACAGAGAGCTCTGGAAACACAGATGAAGAAGTGGTTGCTGGACTAGGGAGCTATCTGGGAAGGCTTTCCTGAGGAGGTGGTATTCAGTGTGGTCTGGGAGAGGGATGTGAGGTGAGGGTAGGACAATCTGGGCAGAGGGAACGGCAAGAGCAAAGGCATGAGAGGGGAAGAAGGGTCAGGCATGTTGCTTGAGGAGCTGGACTAGGTTATGGGGAGTGAAGTGGCAAAGACCAGGCTGGGAATGAGCGCAGGGCCTGATGGCGAGGGGCTTTGTCTTCCAGACCGAGGGGCTTCCCGCGTTTGTAGGCCGTAGGAGCCATGGAAGGTTTTCGAGCAGGGGAGGGGCAGGATCAGAGGAGGAGTCAGCGAGCTCACGAGCTGGGAGCTGTGGCAGGAGGTCAGAGTCCAGATGATTCCTCTGCCCTCGTGCCCTTTCTGCATGCACCCTCCCCCACATATCTCCGGCCATGGGGCAATTCTCCAAGGAATTACCTCCCTGGAGCCTCTTCCTCTCTTTGCCAAACAAGGTCCTTATCAAAACCTGCTCCTCAACCCCTGCTCTAGGCTGGAGAGCTCCTGAGGACAGAGGCTGTCAATCCCCAAAGCCAGTGGTCCCTCTGAATGGTCCCCAGAGACGCAGGGAATGCCCATCTTAAGCAATTAGTATTCTGAGGGCATGGAGAATGAGCCCTGGGCTTGGAGTCTAGGAGAATGAGGCTGAGGCCTTATTCTGGCCACTAACCAGCTGTGTGGCCACGAGCAAGGCACTCGACCTCTTGGAATCGGTGCCTTCATGTGTGGAGAGCTGATCCTTCCTCACTCGAATGAGGAGCAGGTGTTCTAGGTGTTCCACATGCAGCAACAAATTCGTCTTCACAACAATAACTGAGGTGAGCATTAAGATTGTCCCCATCTTACAGATGGGGACACTGAGGTACGGAGAGGTCAAGTACTCTGTCCAAGGTCATTCAGCTAGTAGGCGGTGGAGCCAGGGTTCGAACCCAGGCAGTCTGACTCACAGTCTACACTCTTTGTCTTGACATCACACCCACTACAGAGGCGAGTGGTCAGTGGTTTTCCAGGTGTGTTCTTTGGAACACCTAGGGTTCCCAGGAATTTCTCAGGGGCCACAGAGATGGATGTCGATTACATGAGGCTGTGTCCCCTCAAGCCCTGTTCAACCAAAGCAGCATGGTTTCCCTGTTTCACATCTTGGGCTTCCACAGAAAGTTCCATTTGAGGAAAGGGATGTGTTACTAAGGAAAGCTGAACCCTCCTGGATCAGTGACCCTAGGAACCCCTGCAGCATGAATGGATGCTGTCATCTTCCAGGCAGCTGACCCCTCCCCCAAAGATTCCCTGCCCCCCACACCAAGCAACCCTTGGACAGCCCTTGAATCCAGGGTAAAACAAATGCTTGCCAGTGAAAATTGCACTGATGCTGTGAACAAAAGTGACACGATGTCCTCGGCCTGCACGCGATATTGCCGTCAAGGGAGGCAAGCCTGTTCTTGCCTGCCAGCCAGGGTGAAACCATTCCCAGAGCACGGAGTCACTGTGTCTCGGGCTGCAAGGGACCTTGGAAGTCAGGCCTCATCAATGAACGAACGCCCTGGGCAGCCCTGTCAGGGGCAGGAAGCTGCTTCTGCAGGATGCAGACCCTCCACAAATGGGCATTGGTAGCTAGGGCTGCTGTGTCTTGAGCTGAACTCAATCTGTCTCCCTGGAACTTCCCCCCGAGGTCCTAAGCTTGTCCTCTGGAGCTGCCGGGAACAAGCCGGCTCCCGCTGCCACATGACAGGCCTCCAAATCCTTGCTGACAGCTCTCATGTCCCCTTCCAGTCTTCTCCAGGCAAAGCTGCCCCAGCCCTTCTAACCCTTCCTCCGATGACATACATGGTTTCAAGTCCCCTTAGCGTCAGCATATTAACATTTGGGGAAAGAAAATATTGCAGCCCTAGTCAGCCTTTTGACAGAGCTGAGTTCCACGACCTATCCTTGGGCAGAGGAGACATCTGGGTCCCAGGGATGAGACACAGACAAGGGCGGACAGATGACATCGGGAGACCTGGGAGGCTGGGTGAACCAGGAACAAGGAGAGCTAGGCCTCTGGGGTCCAGTCCCAGGGGTGCCAGGACGTGAGATGTAAACTCAGGCATGTCCCTGCCCCTCTGCCCAGGCCTTTGGTGGCCATGTCAACCGATTAGAGCCCAGGATTAATGACAATCCAGTAGAGTCCTGTGGGCTTTGCCAGGTGCTGTGGGCAGAGCCCATGGTCCTGACCATGCCACCCCACCGGGAGCTCTCAAGGTGAATCAAACCTGTGTGCTTGAGGAGGTGGCCCCCCTTTGAAGGTGGACAAGACGCCCACACACAGTCTTCCCTTCTAGAACGTCAGCTCCATGAGGGCAGGGATCAATCTCGTGTTCACTGCTGTTTTCCCAGCACCAAGGACAGAGCCAGGCATATAGCAGGTGCTCAATAAATGCTTGTTGAACGAATGAGTGAGGAGGAATCCCAAGCCTCTAGGAATGATAGTAATAGAGGCTACCATTTATTAAGTGCCTACTGTGTACCAGACTATGAAGGTAGGGGCTGTATCTGCTTTGTTCATTCCGATAACCTCTGTGACAGGCAAACCCACAGGAGGTGCTCAGTAAATATTTGTTGAATGCCCAGTGCTTGCATACGTTATCTCACTTGTCACCCAAACAAGATGGGAGATGGGAGAGAAGAGATGGGACGGGCTGCAGTGACAGAGTTTGAGAGTCTCTCTCTTTTACACACACACACACACACACACACACACACACACACACACACACACACACACACACCAGGATCCCTTCTGGTCTTCCCCCATGCCCATCTTTGCCTGACAAATCCTGATTTTTCTAGACCCAGATGAAAAGCACCTCCTCCAGGAAGCCTTCCATAATCTCCCCAGTGGGAATTAATTTCACAGAGCTCCCATCACACCGTGCCTACACCCTTGTTTTAAGGTGCAGTACTAAGTGCCAGGGCTCTGGAGCCAGACTGTCAGGCAATTCGGATTCTTATTCTTCCAAGCTGTGTGACCTCATCTCTGTGTGCCTTGGTCTCCCCATCTGTAAACAGGGATAGTACAGGCCCCATAGGACTACTGTGAGGTTTAAAGGAATTAGCACAAAGAATGCACTTAGCACAGTGCCTGACACAGAATAAGTAGGCAATAAATGCTAGCTATTATCGTAGCATTACCACGTCAAACCCTGCATTAGAGACATCTGAGGCATGGAGTTGGCCCTCAATGAGTGTTGAATGAAATACTGAATACACGTTTAGTTTTCCCCACAGGATAGCGGAAGCCAGGGGTCACGTCTTATTCGATCTTGTGCACCCCTGATCCCTGCCCCAGGACCTGGCCCAGGGCCTAACCAAGAGCAAGCATCAGTGAACACCTATGGCAAGGAATGGGGAGGGCTGAGGCATGGGGCTGGGGGGTGAGGGTGTGCAACAGTTGGAAGCCAGGCTAGGCTTCAGGTGTGAACTGCAGACCTGACCCCGTCCCTTGCCAGGGCTCTGCCCCCACTCCCAACTTCTTCTCATCTCCTCAGCAAGCCATGATTTATAGATGAACAGAATCAAACAGGGCCGCTGGCTGCTGAGATGCCCTGAGGAGATGCCGGAGAGGGAATGGACTTCTGAGGGCAAGCTCACCAGCTGCCCAGGGTGGAACAGGAGGGGAGGGGGGAGCAGGCACACACCTACAGGCCAGAGACGTGGACACCCAAGGCTCACATACACATACACGAGCCACAGAGACTCACCCTTGGCACAGACGCCTATGCCCGCCTCCCACATATAAACACACACGCACGTGCACACACACACACACACACACACACACAAGCCATGCTGACTCACCCCTTGAATTGACACCCATGCTCACACTCACACACAAACATGCACACACACCCACGGTCACGGTCACGGTCACGAACAGATGCCTAGACCACTCTGCTGTCCACAAGGTCTAAATGTTCATGCACTTCCTCTGGCCTGGAATTCTCTCCCCATGCACATCTGTCCTCTGGAGCAGAGCAGTGGGACAGGCAGTAGACTTGCAAATGACTTGGGTTCAAGTCCCACCTCTGCTCCTGGCCAGTGACCCAGGGCGAGTCCCATTCTGGGCCTCAGTGTTTTACCTTCAAATGATGATAAGAACCCCTGACCTCCCCTGCTGGGGTGTTGTCAGGATCAAATAATAGCTAACATTCATTGAGCACGTGCCTTTTGTGGCATACACTGTGCCAGGAAGTCTATAGGCACCATCTCATGTGATCTCTGCAAACTTTACCATTATTATCCCCATTTCGCAGAGGAAAAAACAGGTGTGGAGAATTAAGGCAACTTGAACTCGTCCTTGACCCTGCTATGGCTGTCCCCCTCTGAGCTGAAGCACATGACAGCACTCTGTAACATGCTACACTGCGTGACCCAGCCACACCCCACTTCCCTCCTTCTTTCAAGAAGGCCAACCTCTTTCACACTTGAGACTTCACATAAGCTCTTCCCTCTGCCTGGAATGCCCTTCCTTCTATTCTCTACCTTCTATTCTCTTCTTTCTATTCTCAAGATCCCTAGACAAAGATGGTCTTCATTCCCTCCCACATTCCTTTCTGTCGCCCCGTAACTATGACAATTCATCACTGTGGATTAATAATTAGCATTTTGTATGTCTTTCCCCACTGGGAACACTTGGAGGACTGAGACCCCCAGATCACTCATCTCTGTAGCTCAAGGTCTGGTACATAGGAGAGGCTGGATAAATATGTGCTAAACAAATGCATGAAATTATTCAAGGTCCACGTGAGCCTTCCTCCTCCAGGAAGCCCTCCCTGATGACAAGTGCTCACAGCAGTCTCCAAACTTGAATGAACTGCCTTCTGTCCAGCCTCCTTTTCTTGGGAGTAGGCCTGTCCTCCAAGCAGGGCCAAGAGGTTCTCCTCATTGCTCGGAGTCTCCCACAGCCCATAGCCCAGGACACGATATAGAGGAGCCATCAGACATGCTGGAGATCTGGGCACATAGGCTCTTTTCCCCAGAATTCACTTGCTCTGACACTCTCAGATGGTGACACACACACTCCTCACATCTAGCCCGTCCAAAGTTGTCCCATCACCCCCAGACCCTCCTAACGTCCTGGAGTCATCCTCAGATCCCAGGCCCTTGCTTTCCTCACCAAGTGCCTTTAGTCATAGTAACTAATGTATGCTCAGCACTGAATCATGTTCACAGTTTTTAGCACCCTCTGAAGGTAAATCCTCTTATCCTCATTTTACAAAGAAGGAAACTGAGGCTCAGAAGGGGTCAACACTTGCCCACACAGCAGAAGAGAGACAAAGCCAGGATTGAGCCTGGAGTCTGGAAGAGCTCAACTCTGTGCCCCACGGGAGCTAAGCCTTAAAATAAGTTGCTCCGAGGATAGACGGAAGGGAAGAAAGAAATGGAGTGAACACAAAACAAAGAGCAGCCAGGGAAAGGGCTTCCACTTCCCCAAGCAACTTCAGAGACCCCTCTTACCCACACACCTTTGCCACAGCTCCTTCCCACCTCCACTGCCCCAGCCCTTGGCCTCAGTAAAGCAGCCTCATTAGACAGATGCTCAGATGTTCTCAAAGTCTCAGAACGGGTTGGGGGTTGGGTGCCTGGGGCCGGGCAGGAGCAGGAAGAAGAGGCGGGTGGGGTACCTGAGGACTTTCCCAGGGCCGTGCCTCTGGTGCGGACTAGGGTGCAACCACTATTCCAGAGATAAAGCAGTGACGCTGCGGATCACATTCCCATCCTGGTCCTGCCTCCTCCCACCTGATTCTGCACGACGGTGCATCATGCCCCAGCGCCTCCCCCCACCATCCTTCGGTGGCTGCAGGATGACGTTCGAGGTGGAAAACAGCGAAAGCTGGAGTCACAGGTTTCCACAGGAAGCACCCCTCCGCGGCGTGCACGGAGAGCAGATGGAAATGGGGGAAGGTGGGAGGGCAAGGGCAGAGCCTACCAGCCCCAGGGCTATTTGGGCATGGGAAGGGAACATTTCTGGTGCCTATCCCACCTCCCTTCCTCTTCTCGACCCAACACACACAAGAAAGCCAGAAAAAGGCAGAGTGTGGGAGAAAGCAACAGAAAACCAATGAGCTAAACTCTGAACCCCAGACAGCCAGGCAAAGCTCCAGGCCTCCTGTCATGCTGAATTTTCTGCCCTCTCTTCACTCTAAAACTCCCCACTCCAGGCCACCCACCTTGGGAACGGGGGCAGCTCCTTCCTTGCAATAGGAAAAACAAAATGAGATGGGCGGGTAGAAAGAAAGAAGACAAAGGAGAGGAAAGAGAGCCTGGCACTCATTTCCCAGGAGAACTGAGCTTTGGCCCTGCCCCCATGCCCTCCGGACAGTCTCTCTGAGTTTCCTTCAGAAAGCAGTGGCGGCCTCACCTGGGGCGGGAACAAGGCTGGCAAAAGAGGAGGCCTGAGGGGAATTGTTTCGGAAAGTTACAAGTAGCTGAAAATAGGGGCTTAGTGAGAGCAAGCCTCCTCAACTTTGAGTGTAATAAAAACAGATAATGTGTGAGTGAGCTAGGGAGAGTGTGCTGGCAGGGGCCGCAGAGGCCGCCTGGATGCAGACGGTTTAGAATTCAGAGGAGATGTCAAGTGCGTAAACAGCGAATGAAGGATTATCCGGATGGGCCAGGAGCCGTTCCAGCAAGAAATTGGATGGGGACATGTCAGGATCCACAAGCACTCCGACTCCTCATCAGGGAGCGGGGCCTGGTGAGCTACGAGGGCCTCATCCACACCTTCTCTACCTCTGCTCTCTCTTCCAGCAGAGAGCGTGGCCTTGGTAATAATGGCTCAGGTTTGTTCAGTGCAGAACAGTTTACAAAGTGCTCCAGAGTCTACCGAGGGTTTTAAATCCAGCGTCATATTTAATGGAGATGATGGGGGTATCTTCTGCCCGGTGAGCCCCTTCTCTCACCACAGCCACCCCCCCCAAAACTCCCACAATTCCTGGCTTAGGGAAGCCTGGTGCATCTGGCTTCAGTCTTCAGCCTCAAAAGAGGGGGTGCGGGGTAATAGGCCATCTGTAGACACCAGAGAGCTGCTGAGTATGGAAGTCATCAGGGTCAAAGCCATTCAGGACAGACAGGGCCAGGTGCCAGCTCTGAGCAGGGAGCCCAGACTGAAGGGTGTCCAGCCAGAAGTTAGCCCGGAACATGCCACCCACCCTGATCCCAAAGCTGATGAGCTGCCTGGGCAGCCATGAAAACGATCATGTCCATCAGGGCAGCAGGAGCCCAGGAAAAGGAGGAGCTCAGTTGGAGGGTCTCTCCACCAGGAGTGTGGAGCGGGGGCAGGATCAGGGACGTGTGATGATTAAGTGCAGGCCTTGACCACTAGTTACTCTTATGAATAATGCATTGTTGTGCCTTGGCCTAAATCAGCATCTTATTGTTATTAATAATACATGGCTGCAAAGAAGCTGGGGTTGGAACAGTGTGCTGTATTTTATCTGAGGATCTCAGAGCACTTAAGAGTTCTTCATGCTGATGACTCAACACTACCTCCCCAAGTCATAGGCTTCCTTACAGGACAGGGCACCTGTCCTGCCCTGATGCCCTCCCACCTGAAGCTTGGAGCCATGAAAGCCACAGGGGCTAGGAATCTTCTATCCTGGGATTCAGATTCTTGACTTGAGCTTTTGGTGGCGGAGGGCGTCCACTTAATCTTCACCAGCTCAAGGGCTCTTGGGGATGCAACATAATGTGAAGCTGCTCTCAGAGATGATCAGGAAGGAGGGATATAACCAGTGGGAATCCAGGTGTGGGAGAGGTGGATGGAGAGAGACCACTGTGGATCTGAACCCAGTTCTGCCACCCACTGTCACTGTGGCTGTGTGACCTTAGTCAACTAACTCAGTTGCCTGGCCCCAAGTCTCCTCGTTAGAATATAAAGTGTCTGAGACTCCCTCTTGGAAGTGCCATTCTTTCATATTCTGGGGGTAATTTTTGCACCACAAATATTTGGATGGATCCACAGAGCCCGCTGCTCTGAACTCTGTCCGCGGTGCTGAAACAACGATCGGCCCACGGCCTCTGTCCGTGGTGCTGAAACAGAACTCAGTCCCGAGACTGCCCCCTCCTCCAGGCCACCCCGTGCATTGCCCCGGGCGAGCGGAATTCAGGAAACGAAAACCTTTTTCAGGACTGCAGCGTAGCGGTCCTACCTTACTCTGCTAATCACTCCCTGATAAGTCCGAAGCTGAAGCCACAGCAGTGAGCAGCCCGACCTCAAGAGCCCCCTTTCTTGGATGAGGTCCGCAGATGCCAAGAACCCCAGTCAGCAGCCCTACCCCAGACAAAAAGGGTTTCCCCGCTAATGTAAATGCCGCATCCCATTCCCTCAGGGGACCCCGCCGCACTGCCCCCTGGCGGCTGGCGCGGGTACTGCGCTCAGAGCAGGAACACAGAAGGTCCCCAGCGGTGGCGCTGGGCGTGTGGGGAAGGAGAGGCAGCCGGTCGGGCCCTCGCCGCCCCCTTACCCCTCCCGGGGCAATCTGGAGCTCTGAGCTTGCAGTGCTGCCCAACACCCAAAAGCTCCAGGCTGTCTGACTGTTTTCCAGCCACCCTGGGGTGCCATGCTGCCCCATTCACAGCAAAGGCTCAATCCACATTGCTGGACCCTACCAGAGTGAAACTTCTGTTCCCTCCTCCAAGGTGGGTGGGGTAGACCTGTTTAAACAAACAACAACCTTTTTCTCCCCGCTGCTGGGCCAGTCCTAACGAGATGAACACAAAGATCTCTAATACCCCCTCCACCAGGGCAGAGGATTCTCTACCTCACACCCCACCCACATAAGACACTTGCCCACAGCTCTTGCCTAGGAGAAGCAGGGTTGGGGAGAAGCCCACAGCTGCAGCCCACTCCTCTCCTCCCACCCCACAGTAGGGGCACTTTGAGAAGCAGATCTGCTTGGTTAGCCTCACTGGGTGTAGAAATTCCCCCTTCCAAAAAACAAACAGCAAAACAAAACCACCTGAAGACAACACCCCCCAAATCAGCTTCTCTGGATCCAGGCATGGAGTAAAGATAATAGCCTTTAATTACAGTAGATATAGCTAATAGCAAATATTGAGCACGTACTGTAGGCGAACCACTGTGCTAAAAGCTCTGCGAACATTATCTCATTCAGCCTTACCAAACCTCCCTCCCCCAGGAAAGCATCATGATCAGCATCCTACAGACCAGGAAAGTGGAGTTGAGAGGTGAGGTGACCACTCAGGGTGGTGCAAGTACTGAGACTGGCATGGGAAACCACATCTGTCTGCCCTTAATCTTGCAGCTCAGCTGGGTCTACCTCACCATCCTTCCATGTTCTTCGGGAAGCCTCAGTGCCACTTAGGTGTTTCCAAGACTACCCCACCACTCCATGATCCTCATGTCTCAGCTGAGAGCCACATGGAGGAAGAGAGTAGCACCTCACACTCCCACAGCACTTTGCAGCCTGCAAATTGCTTTCAGAGCCACTGTCCGAATCAGCCCTCATGGTACTGAGGCCCTCCTTTGATTTTACAGGAGAGAAAAAACTAAGGCTCAAAGGAATAAGTTTTGTCCCAAGTCACACAATGAGTAGTGGAGCCAGAAGTCAGATGAAGATGGTGGGACTCCCAGCCCAGTGCTCTCTCTCCCCCATTCTTCAAGGCTGGGGTCCTGCAGGCGAGCCAGAAAGGGGGTCTTAAGGGCTTTCATCTCAGATCAGGCTTCCTGAGGCCCTGACCTGAGCTGCTTCCCTTCTCCTGCTCCCTAGGGGCCATCAGTTGGCTCAGCTCTAACTTGGAGTCTCGAAGTCTCATTCTAATGAAATTGTTTCCAGGCAATTACTTCCTGCTAATTAGGAGGCAAGATTGCCAGTCCCTGGGCCCTGGGCTGACCCCTTTACTCAACTCACAGGGGTGGGGGGTTGTTGAGGTACTCGGTAGCAGCACCAGCCACAGAAACTGCCTGGATCGGCCCCATCATTTGAAGGAGGCCAGGAAACTTTTGAGGGCAGGGGGACTGCTGGTGGAGTAAGAGGCTCCAAGGAATGGGAAGAAGGGAGGTGGGGATGCTGAGGGGGGAGGGACTCTGAAGTGGAAGAGAGCCAGGGGACAAGAAGCTGGAAGGAGCCTAGACGTGCCGTGCAGAGTAAGAGAGAGACCTAGGCTCAGCAGCAGCAGGGGGGGGGCGGGAGGATCCAGAGAAACGGGGACACGTCATAGGGAGGAAAAAGGAGGCATCTCAGGAAGCAGGAAGACAGAAGAGGAGGGAGAGATCTCCCTTCTGCAGAGGGAGGAAAGAAGGCACCCTGGAAAATGGTCAAGATTACAGAAGTGGAAGAGGTAGAGACAGGGAGATACTGGGAGACTCCAGAAAGGGGAAGGAGGAATTGCTAAAGGAAATCCCTGGGGAGAAGGGGAGGAGAGCCGGGGAGGACAGCTGGAGTGGCAGCTCCCAGGGCCCCAAGAAGGGCTCTCTCTACATCATTGTCCTTGAGCCTCCCCCAATGTCAGTGCCCAGCCAGTCGGGCCTGCACGCCCTCCTACGCAGCCACAGGTGTGGGCGGGCATGATGGCAGGCCACCAGCCGGCTCAGGCCCCAGATGCACCACTCACCCAAGGCAGCCAGCCGACTTTCCTTCCTGCCAACCTGCCACCCCCTCCAGCAGGCTAAGCCAGGACCATCCTGGGTCACAAAACAACATGACCAAGGGGCTCTGGGGCTGTGTGGTCTAGCCCCTCCACTTTACAGAGGGAGGATCAAGGCCCAGAGAGGAAAGAGTGCTTGTCCAAGGTCATAGAGCAAGTGAGTGATAAGGCCAGGTGAAAAGGGATCAGGGGCTAAGTTGCAGTGGTGGGTCCTGTTCCCTCCTGGGCAAAGCCAATAACAGGAGACAAGACAGGTCTTGGTCGCCAGCAAGTCAGTCCCTGATCAGTCTAAGCTCTGTGGAGTGTGGGGTGGCAGGCAGAAGGGAGTGAGGGTTGCCAGGGGCTGGAAGGGAAGGAAAGGAAGTCACCATTTATGGAGCACTGGGTGGGAGGGTTCTCAAGGGTTATAATTGCAGCTAACATTATTGAGCACTTACTAGGTACAGTGTTCCCACCACTTAAGACATTACATGCAGATCTCATTTAATCCCCACGATCACCCTATAAAGTATGTATTACTGTTATTCTCTTATAAGGAAGAAACTGAGACTCAGGAGGGTTGAGCAATTGGCAAAGTCCGCAGACTAACCAGTGGCCTGGTTCTAACTCAGGCGGCTGGCCACTGCTTTGAGGACCCCTCTACGCCAGCATTATCTGAAGATGCTCAAATCCCAGAGTTCCCAAGATCCCAGCCCAGCCCTGGCAGAATCTAGGCCCCAAATGCCAAGGGGGTTACAGTTCTGTGTTATGGAGGCTTCTTGTGGCCCAAAGGAGGTCTCAGACTTGAACAAGACCTGTCTTAAGGTGCTGGAGTCTGGATTCTAGTCCTGGCTCTGCCACTAACATACTGTGTGACCTTGGGCATGTCACTTGCCCTCTCTGGTCTGGTGCTCCCACCTATATCATCAAAGGGTAGGACCAGATAACAAGAGCTAGTATGCACGGTGCTAACTCTGTGACAGGCATGGTTCCAGGCAGTGTACAGGCATTAACTCAGCGAACCCTCCCAGCAGCCCTCTGAAGTAGGAGCTATTATTGTCTCCATTTTACAGACGGGGAAATGAGGCAATGAAAGGTTAAGTAACTTGCCCAAGGCCACAAAGCTAATCAATACGTGGCCGATCTGGGATTCGCACCCCATTGCTTTTGATGCAGAGCCCCTGCTCTGGCTGCTACTTTGCATTATTTCCCTTATGACTCTCTCAGCCCCTGCTTGGTGCCCCAGAGAGATCTGCCTATGTCCCTCTGCACAGGCACACATGCCATCATATTTCCACATGGGAAGCACACACACCGTCATGTGTCTGCGTGACACGACATGCGTCTGCTCGTGCTTCCACGCCCGCTCCTGTGCTTCCACCCAGATTCTGTCTGGAATAGCCACACACGGCCATCCGTGTCCGCAAGAACAGGCCAGCTCCGGCAGGCCCACATGCACGCATACACAGGGACGGCCCCCTTTTCTGGGCTGACTCGTGGAAGCCGTGTGCCAGGCTGCAGCACATGGCCATGTGGTAGTGATGTGGGCCACCACGCCCCTTCTCATCTGCCCCCCTCCAGTGCCTGGGTGGCTCGCACGTCACATCCCGCACCTGCCGGCACCCCCATCCACGCTGCCTTCCTCACACCTCTCCTCTAACAGAAGCGGGCACCTTCTCCAGGAAGGAAGCAGGCACACGCCCAGCCTGGCTCCCACAGCCCAGAGATGCCAGCCAAACCGGGGGTGGAGAGGGAGAAAGAGGCATCGATCGGAGGCTCTGGGGGCCCGAGGTCCACGGTTCCTGTCTGAGACTAAGCCCTCCCTTAGGTCTGAGTGCCAGAGCTGAGCTCTCAAGACCCTAGAGATGCCAGCTCCCCTTTGCATTGCCAGATATGGAGCCAGACGGGGGACCAGGGGACAGTGGCTCTGCCCATCACTCCCGAGCAGGACTGTGGTGCCGAGAGGGCTTCTCTGCCCAAGTTACCATTGCACCCCCTACAACCCCATCCCTGGTCCCTGCTCTCTCCTCCCTCTGCCCAAGCATCTCAGAGTTCTGGGTATTTTTAGGCCTCAGCTGACAGGCTGTGAAATCGCTCCCTTCGCACCTCCCTAACCAGGCGGGGGCTGGAGAGGGAGGAATGGGGTTCTGTGGGGGGGGGTACACACACAGCCGATTCATCAGGCTCCTCCAGGGCTGGCAGGTGCCAAGCAGGGAGTAAGGGGTGCCTCCCCTTGAGTGAGAGGATCCTTCCACGGGGCCTGGAGAGAGGGAGAGGAGACAGGGTGGGAAGGAGGCTCCGCCCCGCTCCAGGGACCTGAGAACAAAGCTTTAGGGGACACCGAGCACTAAAGCAGGCGCTGGGGCCAATACTGATTCCCAGCCCTCCCTTCCGAGTGATGGGCCGAGAGACAGGCTGGCTCAGATCCTAGTGGGATAAGGGAGGCACTGGACAGTGTCGCCCAGTGGTTAAGACCTAGCATTGGGGGTGAGGCTGACTTGCAGTCTCATCCCTGCTCTACTGAGTGACCTGGTGAGACACTCCACCTCTCTGCGCCTCAGTTTCCTTATCTGTACAACAGTGGTAATGATATCTCCCTGAGGAACTGCTGTGAAGATTAAATGAAAGATGTATGTGAAGAACAAGACGGTCTGTGGACCCACCAGGCACGGCTAAGAGATTCTCCTTCGCTGCTTTCCCTTACCGGCAAATCCTCCTAACTATTTCTTCTCTGGGCTGCCTTCCTTACCGTGATCCCTGAGGCAGGAGCCCATAGTTCAGCCTAGCTCTATGGTGCCTGCTGGACCCTCTCCTGCAGGGGAATAAATCCCCAGCTAAGGTGGTTAGAAAACGTAGACCATCCCCACCCCCCTGCTTCCTGCTGCAGGGCACACATACACATCACGTGTGCACACGGACCCAAATGCCAACATGCTCGCATGCTGCCAGTGCCTGGGTGTGAGAGCGTTTGCTCTGGGATGGCCCCCTAGGGAAGTGGGAAGATGTACCCAGGCCCTGCTGTGAATGGGCCCCTGTGCCAGGGGCCGTGGGCACGGGGAGGGGGGCGGCCTGCCTAGTTGCTGTGGAGACAGGTTGGCTCTGGCGGGGCTCTGGAGCTCAGGCCTGGCAGCTGGAACTTGAGCTGTGCGGCTCCTCCAGGGCTGGGCCCTGATGCCCACGGTGGGGGCAGGGGGCGCGGAAGCGATTCTCAGGAACCTTAACCGCGTTCGCTGAGCCCCTGGGCCTGTCCACCTTGGCTCTACATTTCTCCCTGGGAGGCTTTCTCTGATACCCCAGCCCCCTAGGTAAGCCCCCGGTGGGGAGGGGAAATCTGTGCCCACCTGCGCCAGGCTGTCCCCTTGACTGCCCATTACCCACCACAAGCTTTCAAAGGCCAGGGCCCCAGACCACCTGGTATGGGTGCTTTGGACACAGCCCTGTGCAGGTGAGGGACTGAGGAGGGTCTGGGTAGAGGTGGGAACAGATATGTTAATGGCTGGGCCCCCAGCTCCAGATATGGGCCTGTCTCCAGGCTTCCCACCCTCCACACTGCCACCGAGTTAAAGTTCTTTATAGAGATATGCTTGAAAGCCATCCATGGCCCACCATTGCCCTAATTTAAAAAAAAAAAAAGTCCAGCTTTCCTATTTCAGAATGCCAGGACCTTCATAATCTGGCCCAGCCCACCTTTCCCAACCCTCAACTCCTGCTATTGCCCCCCAAAGGCCTTCCTTCCAGCCCCCCACGCTCAGACACTCACTGCTTTCTCGACTGGCCAAGACCTGTCACACCTCCAGGCCATTGCATGTGCTGTCCCCACCACGCAGAATGCCTCCTCCCTGCCTGCTCACATGGCAAGCTCTTATTCTTCCTTCAAGACCCAAAGCCCCGGACCCAACGCTCATGCTCCTGGGTCTGGTGGTGTGGCTGGAATCCCAAATCAACTTCTAACTGCAAGTGCCCCCATCCCAGGGTGGTCTGAGGATGGACAAGCTAACGTACGTCGTGGCACCTATGGAACGCTCCACACATCTTTGCTGTTTTGATGGTAACCGACAGACACTGCCTCGGTGAAGCCCTCCCCAGGCCTCCTCCACCAGGGCTGAGGCAGGCCTGTCCTCCTCAGAGCTTCCGGAACCCTCGTCCCACACATCAATCACTCGGTGCAGGGTGATGTTGATAACAGCTGCCGTTGACTGAGTGTTTACTATGTGCAGGGCTTTCTGCTAAAGATGTTTTCTGCCTTATCTCATCCTCCAACTCCATGGGAGGTAAGAACCATCATCATACCCATTTAACAGAGGAGGAAACTGAGGCCAGGGTGGTGAGTAACTTGCTTCAGGGACACAGCCGCAAATGTCTCTGCCAGAAGCTGTTTGACCCCAGAGACCTAGCTTAAGCAAGCCATCCCCTGCTTTGCGGATGTAAAGTGCGCAGCACATACTGCAGGCTCCACAAATAAGAACTTGCTATTATTGTCCTATTGTTATTATGAGGGGAGGAAACAGGGTATGTTGGGTGACCTAAGAGGGGCTTCCTTAGGCTGAGCCCCCTATAAAGCAGGGGACTCCCGTTTTCCTGTAGGAAGAAAGTGAGGGCTCAGAGGGGCCCTTGGGCTGCCAGGGACTGGGGTCGGGATGGCAAGGATGTGTACAGGGAGCCCCAATATCTGGACCCGGTGGACCTGAGGAACCTGAGGGAGGCTGGAGTGAGCGAGTGCTCGAGGGTTTCATGGCAGGCCCAGGTTGGGCAGAGCAGGAGAGGGCCTGCCGGGCACTGGTTGAGCTGGCCACCACTCTCCGGCCCCACTGACACCACCCCGTGGTAATGAGACGGATCCAATTTGTACCCAGGGCCCCGCCGGGAGCATCTGCCACGGCAGGGTTTGAAGTAATTTAATTGGACACATTAGCCACACAGCTCTCTCCTCTGCTCCCCTCGTGGAGGGCCTCAAGCAGGCACCCCTCGGGGCCTCCCACACCCGCCACCCCGCCTGGCTGGAAGCAGGGTGCTCGCTTCGCCAGCCAGCACTGTGAGACGGACCTGCTAGGACGGACCCCTTGGCACCCCACCTCTCTCATTTTGGGGGCTCCTGAGGGCTCTAGAACCACAGGGCTGGGGTTTTGGGGTTCTCTAGGCCCAAAGTTCTCCCCTTTCGCTGATGCAACCAGCAACTCCCAGCTGGGGCTCAGACCTCTCCCGCCTGCCTCCTCCGATGGGCAGAAAGTGTCACCCCCTTTTCTCCCCGAGCCAGCTGGAGAACTCCAACATCCTGCACTCCAGGAAGGGCATCGAAGACAGAGGGCCACTACCAAGATTGAGGTTGGGTGGGCAGTTCTCTTAGGGCTCTGGGAAGGGGTGCATACACACACACACACACACACTGAATCAGACAAACACATATGCGTGCCCAGTTACACACACACACACACACGGACAGACCCACACGCTATTGTGGTCATGCCTGTATCTGTACAGGCCAAAGCTCCACCCCACCCCCACCCCCCATCCACGCCCGTGCACGCCACACAGCCAAGTGAGGCCCTGCTCCCAGCAGATGGAGTCCTCGGAGGTGGCCAAGCTGGCAGGTGGGAGGGTGTGGCAGGGGGCAGGCAGGGCCCCTCGAGGGCACAGGCCCCGCCTGGCTGGGTACAGGGCCAGGGGAGCTGCCCTCCCCAAACGCTTTCCGTCACAGCTCCCTAGGCACCTCGATGTACCTCGCTACAAATCCACTCATTAGCTGCTGTTGACAGCGGGCACGGAGCTCAGACGAGCACAGCTATTACGGCCGTCCAGCTGCCACCCGCGCACACACAGGTACACTCGCAGCGCAGCGCTTCTGTGAACCGGCCCCGCCCTCCCGCTCCCTGGGTGCTGCAGCCCCACACACTCAATCCCTCGGATACGTCAACTCCCCAAATGTCCCAGCTCACCATACCGGTCGGCTCCCAGCCCAGCCTCACAGGCGACACACCTCTTCCAAGGGGCTCCTCCAGGCAGAAGCTGCAGAGCCCCCCAGGGCAGGCCCGACGTGCCAGCCCACTTTCTGACCAACTGGGTCCAGAGTTCCAGGCACAGGCTCTGGGCGTCATCCAGCCCCTTCCACAGGTCCCATGCTGCCTGCCAACTCCATTCCAACCCCTGGGGAATTCTGCTGGGTGAGACCGAAGTCCTGCCCTCCAGACACAAGTTGGACAGGACCCAGCAAGGCTGCCCCTGCTGCCCGGAAGGTCAGGGACGTCCACGTCCACGGAACTGGCAAGGTCCACCTGGTACCACCGGCTGGGGTCCCCTGGCAAGGCAGGTGGGCACCCGGGCTGGCCTGGCACAGGCTGGCTCTGGCACCTGGCCAGACCAGTGACCGCCCCAACAGAGAACACTGACCTTACCGGCGGCATGTGCCACCTGCCCGGCACTGCCCAGGGGACAGGGCGCCGGCTCCACGCGGGGCTGCCCGCACCCACCTGAGATGCCTCCGTGCCTCCGAGGAGCCTGGGCAGCCAGCTCCTCTTCCAGCCAAGAGTCCTCTGCTCAGGACTGGGCCTCCCGCACGCCCCCCCGACCCCGAGCACCCCCCCACACCACGAGGCCCCCCTTACCACTCCTCTCCCTGCTGTTCCCAGCCTCACTCCCCTGCGGGAAGCAGTTACTGAGAACGGTCCATCAGATTCAATAAAGATTCAAAGCCCCTGAGAGAATGGGGGTGGGTGGGCGGGGAGTGCGGGTGAGGAAAGGAGGAGTGGGAAGGGGGGGACCACACACTTTTCCTCTGCTGGTCCCTCAGGCAGGGCTGGAGGGGGTAAGAAGGGGACAGTCCTCCACTGTCACTCTATGTTGTCTGCAGTGCCCCTTGGGCCTGAGCTTGGGGTCAGCCAGGGGCAGGGCCCAGCTGTCCGGGGCCTGTCTTTGTTCGCCTGACACCCACCTGTTCCTCTGCCTTCCAGCTGTCCCTCACCTGTCACCTGCTGGCCTGTGGGCTCCCACCGCAGTCCAGCCTGCTCTGGCCCCTCTTCCCCAACCAGGAGGCGCTTTGAGGCTCTCTCCCTCTCCACCATCCCCCAGTCCTGAGCACCCAGCCTATCGGTCAAGCTGTCCCCACAAGGCCACTGAACAGCATGATCCAAGGCCAAGGGGCAGGGGGCAGTCCTGTCTCCCTGGAAATGCTACAGCCTGGGGGCACTGGCTACCCTGACCCAAACCCCGCAGAAGTCATACGTCCAGCCCTGCATTTTGGACCTGTCCTGCCCCAAGTCCCCCTCACAGCCATGGCCCGCTGGGAGGTCACTTGATCTTCAGTCCCAGACTGTGAGCCAAGCCCAGGAGGCAGGCCAGGGAGGTCTGGGCCCGTGCAGATGGGGTAGCTGGGGGTGGGGGGAGGGTTTGTCAGTGAAATGGTCAGTCAGGTCTCCTTGGACAGCCCCACACCCCAGCCCCTGTCCCTAAACTTGATGGCCCTCACAGCGTACACCGCTGATCTGTCCTTTCAGCCCCGATTCCTGCGCCACACGCTACCCAAAAGCCTCTGTCCCTCACTTGTGCCCAGTGGGTGGAGGGTTGGCCTGGACAATCGTGTGGATCCTCCTGCCTTGAGAGAGAAGACCCTCTGTGCCAAGGCCCCCTGGCCCATGCAGAGGGTCCCCCACACTCCCTAGGAATGACCTGCCTGGAAGAGTTGCTGTAGGGGGCAGAGCCCACTAACAGGTGGGACAGACAGAGAAGACTTCAAGTACTGCTATCCCCAAGGACAAGTTCATAGAGGGCTGGGGGCAGGGCTGGCAGCCCTCAGGACCTGAACCCTCTCCCAGAGCTGCTGCACCAGCCCAGACTTTGCCTCTCTGGCCTTGCTCACCCACAAGGTCACCTCTCCCTCCCTCTCTCCCTGCTGCCGTCCTGCCTGCCCACTGCAACACTGACCCCTGCGGGCCTGATGAGGCCCTGCCCTGCCAGGGGACAGAGACACAGGGAGGCCTGGCCAGGCCAGCTTTGGGATGGACAGAGGATGGAGGCTGAGGGCCGGGAGAGGGCCGCATGTTTATTGGAGGGGACAGAGGGGAGATTGCAGGCATGGCTGGGGGGAGGCGAGGCAGAGTTTGGAGGAGAAGCGAGGGCGGGGGGCTGTCTTCGTTCTTCACTGGGCTGTGGCTTTTCCCCACAGTCCCTTGCTTCAGCCACAAAAGATCAGGAAGAGAATTGCCTGGAGGCTAGGGGCCCACAAGGGGAGGGAACTGCTCCTGTCCCCTGCCAGGATAAGGGTCTTAGCAGCAGGCTGAGCCCTGTGGGGACTTGCAGAGTGCATGGGCTGAAGGAGGGGGTACACAGGGACCTTCTGGAACCATCCTGGAACAAGAGGACAGGAGATTAAGATTTTTTTTAAAGGATTGGGCCACAGGTGTTCCAGGCAGTGGGATGAGGGGATGAGGATGTAAATGGTACTGGCCTTTGGGGGACCAGAGGGATGGGCCTGAATCACACGGGAATTAATTTGCATATCTTACTCCCACCTGGTGCCTGCCTTGGGGGACACATACCCTACCCGGGCGAGCAGGGTCTGGGGAGCCTGGGGTGAGCTGGGGCAGGGGGGTGGTGGTGGGAAGTCTGGCTTGGAGCTGTAGGGATTATAGGAGGTGGGCCGGGATGCCAGAGGGCACAGAGGCCAGATTGAGGCCCCCAACCCCCTGGCCCCTCAGAGATCCCCAGGGGACTAGGATCAAAAGCAAATTCTGCCCTCTCCAGCCTATGTCTGACCCCATCCAGCCCAGTGTCCACATCAGAGAGAAGTAAACGTAAGGCTGGTCTGTTTCCCGGTCAGAATTGCCCCTGCCACAGGACTAGTGGGTCCTGCAACCAGAGTGGGCAAGACAGGTCTCCAGCCCAGACAGCAAGGCCCATTCAAGGGGGAGAGGGAAAAGTCTGGGGGCCGCCAACACACCAGGGGCAGCACTGGGTTCCAGGCCCTTTCCCCAGAAGATGCCAAGCACATCAAGTTGGCCTCCATGGAGAGGGCAGAGGTCCTTGGAGGAGTGGTGATGTCATGGTGCCCAGGCGTGGGAGGAAAAAGGAGGGAGGGAGAGGGGACGAGGGCAGGGCCCCAGGTCACTGGCCTAACAGGAAAGGGGAGGCTGCCAGCCTGGCAGGGCAGGGGGAGGGGAGTGTCCTCACTGCATCCCCCCTTCCATCTTCATACCCTGGAGCTGGTCTCTGAACTAAGCTATTGGCTTCTGAGAGGGTGATCCAAGCAAGAGAACACCTCTGTCTTTGGTCCAAGTGCTGGAAGCTGGCAGTCTCTTGGGGAAAGATGCCAGGGTAGGTGACCTGGGTCCAGAGAGATGAAGGGAGGGGTCTCCAAAGGCAATGTCCCTTCCGCCATTACCTAGAGGACATTCATAGATGGGCATGAGGTTCCAGAGAGGGAGACTGAGTCTCTTTCACCCATATACGCAAGCACTGAATGAGTGCAATGCCTGGCACCCAGGAGGTCCTCCTCAGTGGGCTCGGGCTGCCATGACTTGATGAGGGTAAGAATGGAGGCAGGGACAGGCTGAGGCTGCCCCTAGAGGGAAAGAGCAGATGTGGGGCCAGGGCAAGAGTGGGCAAAGCCGGCGCCCACTGGACTGCCCTCAAAAGCCTTGGGGCTCTAGGCCCCTTTTGTGGAGGGCCTTAGAGCTATCCTTTCCCCCAGGACCCCCAGTCCCCAGAGGTTAGCAGGAGTAAGCCTAGAGGCTCTTCGTCCGGGAGCAAGTCCTCAGGCTGAGGTGTCGTGCTTTTAGCATCAGACAGAAACCCAGAAGAGGAGACCCTGCTGCCAGAACTGGCAGACTGCGGGTGCTGGGTCCGGGGTGGGGCACCCCAGGTGGGAGCTGAGACTGAGACTGGGCAGGAGCTGCAGGCGACCTGCCTACAGGTGGGCGCTGTGTGAGGAGGCGTCCGGAGCCAAGGAGGAAATGGCAGAGCAATTTCCTGAGGAAGGTGGAAAGATTCCTTGGCTTGGCTTCCAGGATGCCAGGCAGACGTGGGCTCCCAGGCCACTCCCCGGCTTGGGCTCAGGAGAAATGCAAAGCAGCACGGCCCCTCCCCCTGCCACCCCTGACAGGACTGGAGTGAGTTTGGGGTTCTTTGCTTCCCCCCTCCCCAAGCCCAGGAGAACATTCCCCTGGTACCCCTATTCTCACCAATCTGTGCTCTCTTTCCCTTCAGGTACCCCTGCCTCCATCCTCAACGTTCCTGCGGCTCACCACCCCCTAGAAGCCCCCCTCCCCTGCTGCTGCACCAGATTCCCACTTGCCCCCTGGCACCCTCTCAATTCACAGTTGGCACCGCCGATGTCACTCTGTTTCCCGGTGCCCACAACCTTGGCCGAAAGCTGCCCGGGATCCTTGTTCTGGGGTCCCCTAGCACTGGCTACCGGGAGGCACTGGTGCTGGGGACCCGGGGGTGCCTCTGAGGGCACTGCGGGGGCAGCGGCTCCTCGCTCCGCCACACACGTTGTCCTTGGGCTGCTGGGGGTGGGGGGGAGGTCCTTGTGGGGACACTGCAAAGCCGGCGCCCGGCATCAAGCTTGGCAGTGCCCGGACTGCGGGGGGCCGGGGTCCGAGCTGCTGCCGCTCAAGCCCGCGCCCCCGGTGTGGGGTGACCCTGGGTGGGAGGAGTCCGTGCGGCTCCGGCGGACAGCAGCCCCGGGCTGGGGCTCCGAGACGGCTCCCGGAGCTGCCGCCGTCCTGTCCGCCGGTTCGGGGCGCCCCAGCCCGCGCGGGGCCGCGCTTACCTGGGCTGGCCGCCTCCGGGTCCCGGTACATGGTCCCCTCGTCGCCGGCTCCCTCCGGGCTCTTCAGAGCCGCCCGTGGCCGCGCGTTGCTCCGCCGCCGCTGCAGGGCATGGGGCCGGGCGACCCCCGGGGGCGGGTCCGAGGGCGGGGGCCGCGCGGGCTGCACCGAGCCGCCGAGCCGGGGAGCGGGGACCGCCCGCCAGCCCTCCCGCCCGCCCTCCGAGCACGCTGCAGCCGCCGCCGAGCCGCGCCGAGCCTCCTCCCTCCGGCCTGTGCGCCGCGTGTGCGCGCCGGAGCGTGTGTGAGTGTGTACGAGGCCGTGTGTATGTGTGTGTGAGCTCGTGTGTGAGCGCGCCCGGGGCACCGCCGGCGCCGCCCGCCCGCTGTCGAGCGCCTCTGCCACCGCCTGCTGCCCGCTGCCGGCCGCGCGCCGCACTGCAGCCCGCGCCCGCCGCCGCCCCGAGGGCACCACCGCCGCCCCGCGCCCCGCCCGCAGCCCCCGCAGGGAGGGCACGGAGCCCGCCGGCTGGGCTCTTTGGGCCTGCGGGTCCCGCCGCACCGATCGACCCACCCCGCCGGTGCGCCCCTGATGGCAGCGGCTTCGAACCCCGCAGGGCGGCGGAGCCGGCCACCTCCTCCGAGGTGCCCTTTGACTCCGTTCCAAAAAGCGTGGAGATCCACTCCGGGTTTTCCGCTCGGTAGCGGCTGCAGGGCGTCAGCTCGGGACTCGACAGCGCGGCGTCCCGGGCAGGGGAGCTGGCGTGTGTAAAAACCAGGAGTAGATTTTTGCCAGCGCTGAGCCTGGGTCCACCACTCTGGCCATCCCCAGAGCTTGCGCACAGCTGGAGTCTAGGAGCTCCACCCTCTATGAGGGACTAGGCCTAGTGACCCTCCCCACTTAACCCAGCCGCACAATAGAAGAAAACAGACCTTTCAGCCTCTGCCCCTGCTTCTCTCGATCCACTCCTCCAGTGCCCCCCTCCTTTTCCTTGACCCCAGAACTTCAGGGGGTAAGAAGGAAAGGCCTCCTTCCCCTTCCAACCCTGGGGCTCACTTGGCCCTCTCTGCCCCTCTGTCAGCTCAGCACAGTCCAAATCAGGTGAACCCTAATTCTCCTTTCTCTACAGAATTGGAACTGTTTGATTCTGGGGCAGGGAGGAGAAGGGGCCCATATCCCAGGGCTTTTAAAAGCCTGGAACTGAACCATTGGTGGTTTCAGGTACACCCCCCCGCCCACACACACACACAGGCACACAAATACACCTCCTACACAACGAGATACGGACGCTGAAGCATCACACAATACAGGGCATGCCCCTACCCTGAACTGAAGGGAATAAGCAGGAGGGCAAAATCCCTGGGCCTGCCACAGCATCCTCCCCTCCCCTCCACTGAGAATGCAGTTCACAGGTGAACCAGGCTTTCCAGAGTCAAGGATTCCTACTGTCACCTCGAGAAACAGACTCTATACTGCTCAGCTCACCCCCAGCCACACCTCCACCTTCCCACAGCATCCACAGGGGCAAGCCTCCATCTCAAGTCTCCCCCAGCACACTGACACACACAAACCATCGCCTTGAACTCACATGGAGCCTCTTACACACACACACATTCACCTCCACCCACAGCTTTTCTGGTTGAGAAACAGACAAGGAAATTCCCCCAAGCAAACCTGCATGAAGACTGTTCCGGTGGAGGACAGATTTCCTTGGATTGAATGTTCTAATTAAAAAGGGAAGGAAAAAAGTCAACTGTAGGTTCTAGCCCATAATTCCTCAGTGGCCAGAAATCTCAGCTCCTCATCCCCTGGTCAAGGGCCATTATGTTTCACACACCCTGCAGCCAGTCTCATCCACGTGCAGCCAAGAATTCAGGCACTATCCACACACCCCTTTTTGGCAAACCCCAGAAAGCCAAGCCAACAGGCTGGGACTCCAGGGTCTCCAGGCTTGCCTTGTTCCTGCTCCCACCCCCAGCTGCCCCTCTCACTGCCCTAGTGAAGAGCAAATAGTTCATCCCTCCCCCCCAACCCCAAGTTCTGTACTTGGAGCACAGAACCTACTCTTGATCGATTTTGAATGCCATTACTGTCATTTGTTTATCCTTAACGGGGACACCACATACTCCCCATTCCCATGTTTTGCCTGTCAGGGAAGTTCTTCTAGATGTCTAACCTTGAACCATTCTCCTGAATTTGAAGGCCATTCTCTCCTGCTGAAGCATCATTGAGACCCAAGCCAACTGTGAGCTCCTATCCTCTGAGCACTCACGGAGGGCTGGGCACAAGCAGGAAATGAAGGCTGGGGGAGTGAGCAGGTCCTCTGAGAAAGGAGATCAGAGTGTGTGAATCACCCCTGTTCTGCCCGGTCCCTCGCAGATGAGGGCCTCGGGATTTGGCCTCTCCCCTTCCCATCCCACTCTCATTCTCTGACGCTGCTGGCCCCTGTGTCCTGGGTTCCATGTCGTGGCAGGAAATGCTGGCAGCACCTGGTTCTCCAAGGACTATCACAGTGCTTGCTGTGGACCCCTCAGGCCTGCTTCTGATCTGGTGCTGTCTTCAGGGTCCAGGTGTCCTGGGTCGGCTTTGGGAGGGATGCAAAGCAGGGAGGGACGTTCTGTCCCACAGAAGCAGATGCCAGGCCTGCACTCTCCTAAACAGGGCCCCTGAGGCCATCTGGCTCTGTTGCTAGGTCACGGCAGGAGGCAGGGCTCCTGGGTTCCCCTCTGGCCTCCACCTGCCATGGTCTCCAGTGCTGCTATCTCCCCACAGCTCCTGTCCCCCCTACCCCGCTTTCTTGGCCATGGGCTGAATTATTAATAAAATGCTGAGGAAGCTGTTTGTGCAGCTCACGTGACATAACAAACACACCTCTCTCCTTGCCACCATCCATGTAGCAAGACACTCAGGCTCAGCACCCCCCTGATGTAGGAGGGGCAGGCTCAGAGATGGGCCAGAAGGCAGTTGTGCAGGGCAACAGCAGAGCCTGCCGATGGGCCGGACCAGGAGCAACCTGTTCCGCCACCCTGTCTCCAACCCCGCAGCTACCCCCGCCCCAGGCTTCCCCTTCCTCATCTACAGAGGACAAGAGTCTGGACAAGGTAAAAGCACAACATTAACAGACGTTATCTCCCCAGAAAGGACGCAACGGCAAACCCCTGGAAGGCAGCTGCAGCCCTCTCTCTGCCCACCTCCCCACAGTGGAGACCCAGTAACCCCCGAATCTCAGAGGTCTACCCAGGGCCCACACTTCTGCTGGGTCCTGCTTTGGAGGCCTGATACTAAAGAGGCAGGGTCTGGCCCACAGCATCCAGGGAAGAATCCTAGACTTAAATTCTGGTCCTGCCTCTGCCACTACCTAGCTGTTTGGCCTTGGCCAGTTACTTGACACCTCTGGGCCTCACTTTTCTCATCCATAAAATAGGGCTCATAGTTGCACCACATGGGTCTGTGAGAATACACTGGGGAGACAGCAAGGCAAGGGCTAGGTGTTTTTCTTAGTTCCCTGGGGGGTGACCCCAGGGACCAAAGACCCTGCTCCAAACTGACCTCTCATAGCCCTGGGTCCCCATTCCACATCCTTGGGTCATGTCGTAGGGACAGAAACATTCTCTTGCCAGAAACCCCTTCCCCACTCCCAACCCCACCCACATCCTTTCTCCCTGTAACCTCCTCCCCTTCCAGATTCTGGCTCTGAGTCTCTCTCTCTCTCCATGGTCACCCTGACACCCTTGAGGGCTTGGCTCAGCAGCTCAAACCCCCGTCACCCCAAAAGATGAAAGCTAGTGCCCTTTCTCCTTTCCAGTCCCTGCTGGTCACAGCCCCACCCTCAGTCAGAATCTTGGCCTTAGGCCTCTGTTTTGAGACACCCCTACCTCAGTTTCAGGCATCTCTGGGCCCCTGAGACACACAGAGCCATGGGGGCTAGTGAGATGCCCTTATCAGAGTGCATTGTGGAAGCACCTTGGCTTGCCGATTACAAGCTGAGTGACCTGAGGTAAGTGATTCCATCCTTCCAAGCCTCAGTTTACCAGTCTGTACAACAAGGATGTTGATTTTTAGTCTTAGTTTGGCCTTGGACTCCTCTGGGAATCTAATGAACTCCATGAACCTCTCTTCCCTAGAAAAACACATATTCAAATACAGACACAACATTCTGTCCATAATTGGGTGAGAGAGAGTCCTACAGGTTCCAGATAAAAATCCCAGACCCAGAACTTCCCTGGCCGTCCAGTGGTTAAGACTCTGTGTTCCCACCGCAGGGGGCACGGATTGTGTCCCTGGTCGGGGGAACTAAGATCCCACGTGCAGCGCAGCTTGGCAAAAAAAAAACCAAAAAACAAACAAAAACCCTGACCCAGAGATTTACAAGGTCTCTTCCAGCTCTGACAGTCTGAGCCCAGTTCTCTGCCCTACTCACCCTCCCCACAGTGATTCCTGGGTCATGGTGGGGGAGGGCTGGTGGTCTATCTCCACCATTTCTCCCTCCTGCCTCAGCAGCCCCCTCCCCCAGCACTCGCTATGGCTGGAGCCAGCTTGCCGGCAGCTCAGACTAGCATTTCAATACCTCCTGGAGCCTACTGAACAGGCTTCACCTGCCTTTCAAGGTATTTAAAGGTTTTTTGACCAAATGCTTTTTGATCCTCCGCTGATGGGAACCAAGCAGAGGCTCTTTCACCAACGGCCCCCCTCCCCCCCCATAGATTAGTGACTAAGAGCTCTTTTGATATTGCAGAAACCTTCTGTGGTTTGTTCAAAGCCCTGGCCCTTGGGGCCACCTCCCCCAGAGACCCAAGCCGGTCAGCTCCAGCCGCCATCGCCCACCCCCAGCAGTGGCCTAGTTAATGGGGGCTACCCAGCGTTAGACGGCTCTGCCTGCAGTGGCGGGACCCCAGACCCGAGCCCCGCTGGTAGAGGGGCCAGTTCAGTCAAGCCCCGCTCCTCCCAGGGAGCCCCCACCCGGTCCAGATAAGGATGGGGTCGGAGTAAGTATCCCCCAGACTCCGGCGGCGGAACACGCCTCTTCTGCCCTCCCTACTGAGGCTGCATAGACGGGCACGCGGCCCAAGGGATCGATTAACCTGTTTCCAGGGTCCAGTAAAAGAGCCCTTAGCCTGAAGCTGAGAAGGGGAAAATGAGGCTTTGAAAAGTCTCAGGTACAGGTCTCGGTGTGTGAGGGGACAGGAGCCGGCACCCACCGACTCAAGACCTTCGCCCGCTCTGCAAGCCCCCAGCACAGCCGGCGCCACTCGCCCCTCCGCGCTCCGGTTCCTGCAGGGCTGCGCAGAAGGCGCGCTCGGGGTGGGCCCCTGCTGCGGAATCCGTGGGGGGCGGGGGACGAGGCATCAGGATCGGGGCCATCAGCCCCCGCGACGGGCGCCCCCAGCGCGGCTGTCCTTCTCGTCAACTTGGACGGACCCACCCAGAGCGCCCGGAGCTGAGTCTCGGGCCGGGCGGGGGCCGAGGCGGGGATGCGCGTGCGCGGAGGGGGCGCCGCGGAGCCCGCGTGAGCTGGTGGATTACCGCGTACGGGAGAGGAGGCGTCCGGCGTCCGCGGCCGCGGCCGCCCCGAAGGAGGAGGCGCCGGAGGCGCGGGTGCACCGAGCCGGGGACACGATACGCCCGCCCGGGGTCTGAAGCCCCCAACCCCGCGCCCCATCTGGAGTTGAAGACTGCAGTGGGTGTGGGGTCCCCTTTCTCAGCAGGTGAAAGGGTTATCCGCGCCCAGAGAGCTGTGACTGCCCCAGTTCCACGATGTCTGGCTCTGCGCTTGGGAGGGTAACAGGAGGGGCCTCAGCACTCCGGGAGCTGGGAGAGTTAACATTGCCAGGCTCCCTTCCTCGCTAAAGGCTCCGGGGGCTGCTGGGCTCCTTGGCCCGGCGAGTCCGAGCGCCAGAATCCAACCCCGGCCCTGTAATAATCATAATACAGCAGCCACCATTTATTGAGGTCCGAGGGCCTGCCAGGCCCAAGTGCCAAGTGCATAACACGCATTACCCCACTTAATAGTCACAGCAGCCCGATGAAGAAGTCCTGTTGTGATCCCCTCGGGAAGGCGAAGAGGCTGAGGAACAGAGGGGGTGTGGCGCACGTCTGAGCTCACACAGCCAGGAAGGGTGAGGGAAGGGGCATTCCCCCCTCCCCCACCTCCCTGGCTCCGACCAGTTCTAGAGCCCAAGCACTCCAATCGCTGGCTTGACTGCCTTTCACCTTGGAGCCTTCCGGAGGCTGGGCAGGCACCAGGGTCCCTCCGGCCCCCACTCTTGAGAGGTAAGGGGGGAGCAGAGGTGGGGTAGCCCTGGAAAAGAGGGAGAAGATGGGGGAACCACCCCCATCTCTCTGGCGGCTCCGTTTCCTCCTGGCTCCCTTCTCTTCCTGCTGCTTTACTCCCACAACTGTGAGAGTCCTCCAAGGCTCTGTTCTCAGCCCCATTTTCTTTCTCACCCCACACTCTCTCCTGCCTGAGCTCATCCACTCCCAGGGCCTGGGCTTTTGCTTCAGCCCAACTCCCAGCTCTGTCTCTGGGGCCCTGACCTCCCTCCCAAGCTGGCATCTGCCTTCCTAATGAAGCATCTCCCCCCGGGTGGAGTGAACTCATTACCTCCTTGGGAAGCAGCCCCTCCCTGGGATCACACCATGCCTGTTAAGGCCCCATCACTCTCCCAAACTCCAGATCAGTTCCCCAGAGCCTCACCTGCTCTGCCCTCACATCTAATGGGCTTCCAGATCCTTCAGACCCTTTCTCTGTGGAGCCTCTCACACCCTCATTGCAAACTTGGTGGCTGCCTGCCTAAGTCAGACACTCACCCCCTCACCCCCCGCCTCAGCGGGGGCTCCTGACCCGTTGCCTGCCTCCTCCATTCCAGTCCAGGGTCCTCCTCACTGATTTTCTGGTCATCTGATCATGCTGACCTCTGGCCCCGAGGACTTCGATGGCTCCCCACTGCCTGTGGAGTCAGGTACGAGCAACTTTGCCTGACACAGAGTACCCCCCGTCTGAGGACCTTGCCCTCCTTGTCTTGCCCAGTGCCCTGCCTTCAGCTAAAAACTGTTCCTGAGTTTCTGCCCTGTGTTTCCACCCTTCAAGTCCCATCTCAAATTCCACTTCCTCCAGGGAGCTGTCCCTGATTCTTCCAGGTGATTCTCCTCCTCTGTAGGCCCATGGTACTTCTTCATCTCTACTCTGATGGAATTGTCTACTTTAATAGTGTTTGTACACCTCTCCAGTCCTGCTCTCTACCCACCTTCCCCACCCATGGAACAGATGGGGAGCTCTTTAAAGGCAAGGATAGTCCATTCCTATCCATCTTCATCTTCCTTCTTTCATTTTTTAATTGATCTGTTCAGCCGACATTATGCTGCTGTATGCTAGGTACTGCATATTCACAACCCCTATCTGGGCTCATCCCCTGGGTAACTGGCATTCAGTGGGACAAGTACACTAATGGAGAGATGCTTTGGGCAAGCATGCCCTGGGCAAGAATGTCTCCAGGCTCCCGAATGCCAGGCCCTGGCCTAGACACTATGGGAGAAAGCAAGCTTGAATAAGACCAAGCCCGCCCTCCAGGATTGTTGATCTATAGAAAGAGGATGACATGTGCACAGATGCAGGTTTGAACAAAGTGCTCTGAGACCACAGAAAACAGAGTAATGACTTTGACCCTGGGGAAATCCAGAAGCTTCTCAAATGCCCAGTCCTTGCACCAAGTGGGGGGCCTCTTAAATCTTTGCTGAATTAAATTGGATGGGAGAAGAAAGGAAATAATAGAGGCTGAAGAAGAAAAGGAAGGTTATGGAGGGGAGGGCAGTGACGGAGCGTTTTCGCAACATCTGCACGAAGTGGCCCTGCAACCCATCCCAGTGGGATGTCTTGTGGACAAATGAGATCACAGATATGCCCCACTCTGAACTCTCAGGAAGAAATGAGTTTTATATATATATATATGTCGATATTATGAGTCTATCTGCATCAGAGCAGTAAGTCCTTCTCTCCAGGAAGCCTCAGTTTCCCCCTGGGAAAACCAGATGTACCCTACAACAGCTCGCTTCTCCCTCTGGGCCTCAGTTTCCCCATCTGCAATGTGAGGCTGTGAGATGAGATGGTTTTGAATATCTGGCTCCTCCAAGGAGGTGGTCTGTCGGACAGCTGTGTCTGACCAGGAGATGCCCTCTGTCCTCTGCTATCCTCCACACCCTGGGCTGAGAGCTCAAGAGTCCCTGTGATGTCACAAAGGCCACTGCCTGTCCTATTTGTCTTTCTGTTCAAACAAGGCCAGGCAGAAAGTGAGGCAAGTGTGGACTTTTCGGCTGGACGTTCTCCTATAAATTTAGGGGCACAGGCTTCAGGCCTGTGTTCTGAAAAAGCCCCCTTTGTGGGGCCCTCCCTGCCATCCCAGGTCCAAGGTCTGGATTCCTCTGGGGAAACCCCATCCATCTCCAAATCCCCATGGGCTGCCCCCTTGATGGCCAGAAGTGTTGGGGTGCAAGATGCCCCAGTGAAACGGCATGGAGGCTGGAGCTGGGGGAGAGAGAAGCTTGTTCTATAAACCTCCTTTCCCCTGCGAAGTGTGATCCCTGCCCATTCCCGGTGCCTGGCCAGCTCGTCACCCCATCCAACCCTGTAAATCAGACACCTCGGCTGTGTTCCTCCCACCCCGAATTGGTGGCAAGGCCTGGCCTTTCCCTGCTCCTGGCCACCTCTCCAGTCCTCCTTGGCCTCCCCGCTGTCCCTCATCCACTGCCAGCGGGTCCTCTCGCCTCTCACCAGCTTCCTCCCTGGGTCCCCTCCTCCGCCTCCAGCTGGTTCCCCTCCCACCCACCATCTATGGGCATCAAAGCACATATGTGACCATGAAGCTCAAATCCCTTCCATGAATTCCCATTGCTCTTGGGAAAAAGCTCACTCCCTGCCTGGCAGGCAGGGCCCTTCCTGACCTAACAAGAGATGAAGTGTCTGGGTGTGTGTGTGTGTGTGTGTGTGTGTGTGTGGATGGGTGTAGGGGAGGGTACATTTCAGAGAAAGCGAACAAGTGCAAAGGTGGGAGATGTGATGGAGCCCGGTGGGGGAGAAGTCCGAAACCCTCCTGGGGTGGGTGTCCAGGGGGTATCAGACACTCCTACTGTGTGCCAGCCCTCGTCTCATGCTCGTGGACAGCAGTGACCAAACAGAGAGCCCCCTGGGAAGCTGGCATCCAGCAGGGGGAGATGGGCAATCAGCAATAAGCAGAGCAAGTAAATGTCATAGTATGCTATAAGGTGATGTGTGCTGTGGAAAAATGAAGGGTCTGGAGAAGTAAGGGTGATCTGGAACGCTGGGGACGGATTGCAACCTTAAGACAGGGTGGTCAGGGCAGGCCTCGTTGACAAGGTTGCATCTGAGCAAAGGCTTGAGAGAGGTGAGGGTTGTGGCTGTCTGGGTAACAGTGTACCAGGGATCAGGTACAGCTAGTGCAAAGGTCCTGAGGTGGGACTGTGCCTGTAGGCTTTGCTAGGAGGCTTGTGGGGCTGGAGCAAAGTGAGTGAGGGAGAGAAGAATAGCAGAGGACTCAGGAGAGGAACAGGGAGTGGGGAGGGAGGACCACTGTGAGAACTTTGGGAGATGGGAAGCTTCTGCAGTGTCTGGTGAAGAGGGACATGCGCTGACTTACATTGTAAAAGGATCGCTCTGGCTGTGTGTCAAGGGAGCAGGGGCAGGGAGACGAGAAATAATCCAGGCGAGAAATGAGGCAGCTCAGACCAGGGTAGATTCTGTGGGGGTAGCAGGGAGGAAAGTGGTTGGATTCTGGATCTATTTTGAAGGCAGAAGCAACCGGATTTCCTGATGGATTGGATGTGGGTTGTGACAAAAAGGGAACAGCCAACATCCCTTCCAAGGTTTTGGCCTGAGCGAGGGAAGGAGGGGCTTGCCATCCACTGGAATGAGAAACCTGTGTTAGAGCAACACTGCTTCTCAGCCTTTTTAAAAATTATCACCCACCCCCAAGGAGCCTTTTTCGACTTTTTTCGTCTAATCACCCCCTCCCTATGAAATTTTAATTCCACAGCTGTGCGGTATATACGTTTATGTACTTTGGCCCTTTGGAGAGTCACAAACCATTGCAGTAGCTAAGTGTGAGGAGAGGAGATCGTGAGAAATAGTCCCCCATTGCAATAGCTAAGAGTTTTTGTCCCCCCACCCCCGCAAAAAAGCAATTTTCGCCCTCTTAGGGGAGATGGCGCCCCCATGCTGAATGTGTGTGTTAAAGCAAGTTGCGTGAGTGAGAATAGGACTGGCACCTGACAGATTCAAGCTGTCTCTGCCGGTGGGGGAGCGGGGGGTTGTCCAAGAGACAGTTGGGCATTTGAGGTCCAGGCTGGAGGAATGGGTTTGGGAGTCATCGGCATAGAGGTGGTTGGTGTAAAGCAGTGAGATGGGTAGGATGGCCCAGGGGGGTGAGTACTGAGAGAGACCAGGACTGGAGGCTGGGCTTGGGGTACCAAGGTCTGGGAGAAGAGAAAGAACCAGCAGAGGAGACCAAGGAAGAACGGTCCAGAGAAGTTGGAAAAAACCAGGGGAGCACAACAGCGGGGGGAGTGGTGCCCAACTGTCCGGTGCTGCGGGGAGCGCCAGTGCCGCCACACTGAACTGACCCCTGGATTTTGCCATGGGGAGGCCACTGGCGATCTGGACAGGAGCACTTCCAATGCAGTGGGGTGCGGGAAGGCCAGATTGGGGTGGCTTTGAGAGAAACAGGAAGAGAGACACGGATGATAGTGGATAGGGACAACTCTGAAGGGTTCCCCTGCAGAGGGGAGCAGGGGAATGGTGGTAGCTGGCCGGGGTGGGGGGCGGCGGGAGTGGGATCAAGACAGGTTTGTTTAAGATGGGGTAAGCTGTGACAAAGTGAGAGAGTGGCATGGACATATATACACTACCAAATGTAAAATAGATAGCTAGTGGGAAGCAGCCGCATAGCACAGGGAGATCAGCTTGGTGCTTTGTGACCACCTAGAGGGGTGGGATAGGGAGGGTGGGAGGGAGGGAGATGCAAGAGGGAAGAGATATGGGAACATATGTATATGTATAACTGATTCACTTTGTTATAAAGCAGAAACTAACACACCATTGTAAAGCAATTATGCTCCAATAAAGATGTTAAAAAAAATAAAAATAAATGACAAAAAATAAATAAATAAAAGATGGGAGGAAGAACAGCGAGTTTGTTCACCGATGGGAAAGATCTGGTGGAGAGCGCAAAACTGATGATGCGGGAGCAAGGGAGAGCGAGCTTGCAGGGTGGGGAGACTTGCTGGAGTGATGTCCTTGAGCGGAGCAGAGGCTGGGCTCCGAGTGGCAGTGGCGGTGGGAGCGTGGGTAGTCGTGTCTCCCAGGACAAGGGAGGCCGGGCGAGTGGGTACAGATGCTGGTGGGGGCGGATGTGCCCCTGTGGATCTGGAAGCACTTCTGAGAGGCTGGATTGTCTTCGGGGAGTGGGAAACAAGGTCACAGCTGAGAGTGAGTGAGGGTGGGGGAGGCAGGGGTGGGTGTGAGGAGAGGAGATCGTGAGAAATAGTCCCCTTCGAGCAGCGGGTGGTAGTTGGCGAAGGGATCTGCGGCAGAGAGCCTTCCCGCCCCGGGCCCAGGTCAGCTGCCAACCTCCCGGCTCCTAGGGCTCCCCAGCTCCACTGAATTTTAGGTGTTTACTGCCCTGTTTCCTCCAGGAGAGGGTCTCTTCCTAAGCATTCCCGTTTCCAGCAAGGGCTGTGCAATCAGGCAGCCAGCGTTTGAATTCTCTTCCATGACTCACTTGCTGTGTAAACTTGGACAAGTGTTTTCTTGTCCCCATGCCTCAGTTTTCTCATCTGTGAATTAGGGGCAATGGTAAGAGTTGTTGAATGGCACACAGGAGGGCTCAGTGGATGAAGAGTGAAGGCGTGACTGAGGGGAGGGGAGTTTGCTCTGGCCCCCTGCATGCCAAGGAGTGGGGAGAAGAGGGCAGCTGTCAGGTCTGTGTCCCCCTGCTGACAGAGGACTCCACCCCCCATCCTGTGGCCAGCTCCCACCACGTGAGCTGGGGGCCCTGACGTAGCTCTCAGGTGGGCAGCGGCCAACTGGGGACAGACCCCCCCGCCAGCGCAGCCCATGACAGTCCCTAACTCAGCCCTCAGCCAGGGCCACACTGGCCACTCCCTGGCGCCTCTTTCTCTGTCCTGGCACCACCCCTAGAACTTCCTGCCCAGACTGGCCCTTCCTGTTTTTCTTCCCTGGCCCCTGGAGGCCATTTCCTCCAAGGGGTCAGGACAGAACGTTGCTTTCTCTCTCCAGAGCCCAGAGTTTTTTAGACTTGCAGACTTCCAGATGTGGGCCTTCGGGACCCCTAGAAAATAGCCCACTGGCTAGCCCCTCCTCTGAGGCTGTGATGCAGGGGGTTCTGCTGAGGGCATGTTGTGTGTGTGTGTGTGTGTGTGTGTGTGTGTGTGTGTATGGAGGGAGGGAGGAGATAGAAGGATTCATGGGGGTAACACACCAGGGAAAGACCTTGGGATGGGAGCTGGCATCCCTAGGCGAGGGCTCACAGCCCTGGCACGGGGACCTACTCTGCCATTCCCAGCTGGGGCCTCTTGCTCCTGGAATTTCACTCATCCTCCCAACCCCCTGTAATCTGGAGGTAGACACCCTCACCCTGCACGGAGCGAGTGCTAATCACCAGAATGGGCTCTGTAGTCTGTTATGAGATCCCCAACGTTCCTTACATTCCCAAATGCCTGGTGGGAAGGGAGCTGCTAAGTGCCAGGTGGTGGTAAGGCTGACGTGGGAGTGGGAGCCGATGAAATGCTCAGCGAGGCCCTAGCCCTGCCCCTCACCCGCTTAACGAACCAGGCAGCATCCACCATCAGCTTGGCTCTCAGGCCGGGCTGATGCCTGGCTGCCCTGATCACTCATGTGTCCTGCAAGCAGGCAGCCTGATAGAGCCCAGGCTCCCAGGACCCTCGCAGACTGGCTACTGCCTCACTCCCATCCCTCGTGTCCAGCCCTGCCCCTCGGCGCCCCCTCCAGGTACCCCAGAGGGTAAGGGTCAGTGCCCTTAGGCAAGGCCGTGGCACAAGGTCCAGGAACAGTTCCTGGACCTGGAGGACTTCAGTCATCACTTGGCAGTGCCCACCCTGTACTGTGGGGAGAAACCAAACAGAAAGAGCGTGGGACTTGCCTAAGGATGCACTGCCATTCTTTCTAGGATGCTGGCTGCTGCCCTCTGCAACAGCCAGATTCCTCCACTTTCCTTCAGGGGACTTGGGAGTTGAAGATGTCAGCCAGAAGTAGCGTGGCACACGGTGACGATAACTGCTCCCTTTTACCGAGGGCCTGCTGTGGGTCAGGTATCGTTCTGGGTGCTGGGAGCACAGTGGTGAACGAGGCCAAGTCTACCCTTGTGGGGCTCGTGTCATTGCATTAAATCCTTAGGGCACCCTATGTGGTCAGTACTGCTATCCCCAGTTTACAGATGGAGAAACTGAGGCTCAGAGAGACTAGGGCGTGAAGGGAGGTCCCATAGCCAGTGAGTGGCAGAGCAGGCATTCGAGCCCAGGTCTGTCACACTCCATCCGCAGCCTGGCCTCTTAACCGCTGATATACCAGGAGAGGCTGGCCTAGAAGTCAGAAGACGGGCATTGGCCACTCACTAGGGTCTGGGCTTTGGGACAGTCTTCCCCTCCCTGGGCCTTAGTTCCCTCATCCATAGGTGATCCAGAAGGTTCTTTCCAGCATTTCTGTAATTCTGGAATGTCAAAAGGTCTGGAAGTTTGGCTTCTCGGGAGATCCAGGCACGAATTCCTTATCTCCCTCCTATTGCACCCCAGTTGGTGGGACAGGAACCCAGCCCACCTATGGACAAACCTTTTCAGCACAGGGGAGGCATAGAAGCCATGGTCAGGCTTGGATCCTGACCCTGCAGCAGCCTGGCCTGGCTCTGTCACAGTCCTCAAGGTGACCCTGCTTTCCATCCCCGCCGCTGGTCCCAGCCCTGGGACAGGACTCAGAAGCCCCAAGTGCTGTGTTGCCTTGGAGAAGCCCTGGCCTCTCTCTGGGCCTCAGGTTTCCCATTTATTGGATGAGACCATTTCTGATGTCCCCCCCCTGACTCTGCCAATCTGATTCCATAAGCTTGTTAAGCCCTTCATGGGGGCCCAGGCTTTCCGGGAATTGAGCCAGGCTCGGTGTGTCTGCTGGTCGTGGACTCCACTCCCTCCAAACCAGGAAGGGAAGAATGACCGGTGTCAAGCTGGTCCTAGGGCTCCCCTCTCCCCGCTCTGTCCTCCTCGCCCCGACACCTACACTCCGAGTCCCCAGCCCACCGTGAGGGATGCCTTTTCCACCCCTCCCGCAGTCAGGCATGGGGCGGGCAGCCAGAAGATCATGACAGGTAGGGCTGAGTGGTAGCGAGGGCTCAGCAGAGAGGCGTTTCTCATCGTGGGCACACCTGCCAGGTGGTAGGAGGACAATTTCTTTCGTTTCTTTTTTTTATCCCCATCCAAAGGGGCTGGGAGGGAGACGGGCCCAGAAAAAGAGATTCCTGAGACAGGGGTCCACAGCCTGGCCTCAGACTGGTGGGCACGATCTCCCCGCATCCCACCGCTGTGGACCCAGGCCCCAACCCAGGCTGCACTCCCTGGCCAGGCAGGGAAAGGACTGAGCCTGCTCTCTTCTCCTTTGGGTGTCTCAAAATATTAACCATGTGGGCCTGAGGGCCCGCCCCCTCCCCCCCCCCCGGCCATTTAACAGATGAGGCAACTGAGGCTCAGACTGGAGAAGTGACCGGCAGATCAGGGGGCATGTGGCAAATGGCCAGCCTCTTGGGAGTCCTTGGTCTGTTCAGGCAGGGATAGGAGTTTGGGAAACTCATCCAATGGGAGAGAATGATCTCCCTTTCTTTTATTAGAGGAGTGGGAAAGAGCCAGAGAATCAGGGGGCTAGCCTGACTACTGAGAGTTTCCATAATAAACCATGCTTCCTTTACACTCCAGACTCTGTCTGGGCTGTTCCCTTTTCCTGGAACACTTCCCTCCACCTGGCTAACTCCTACTGATCCTTTGAGTCATAGTTTAGATGTTGCCTCCTCCAGGGAGCCTTCCCTGGTTTTCCCAGGATCAAGTAGCCCTGATATGTGTTCCCGCTTCTCCCTGGGCTCTTCTCCACTAGGGATCTAATCACCTGCTATGTAGTTGTGTTTCTCCTCAGCAGACTGAGGGTAAAGCTGTGCCTTATTCGCCTCTAATATCCATATCCCATTACCCAGCATGGAGCAGGGTCCACAGTTTGCCCCAAGAGCTGTCTGTTGAATAACTGAAGGACTGAATGAACATCAGTAGAGATCAACCATGTCCCAGGCCTGTGCAGGGCATCCAGGTGTTGATAAGACCCAGCCCCAGCCCCAGCCCCACGGAACACCCACATGCACAGTGGTCCAGGACACTGTCCAGAGTGAGCCTGGACAGGGCGTGCTGGGGGCTCAGAAAAGGGAAGGGCAGCACTGGAGAAGGGATCTTAGGAGGCTCTGCCTGGAAGAGATGCAAGGGTCCTGGAATGACAAATAGTTTGGGTCAGGGGTTATGGCTGAGAGTGGGGAGCTGGCTTAGTGACCCAAGAGTAGGTGGCTTTGTCCCAAGCTTGGGACCGCACCCAGGAGTGGACCGGTGAAAGGGCTGCTGGACAGAGAAGTCGGGTCACATTATGGAGAGCCATTTCCAGACCAGAAAGGGCACGCCTTGTGCTCAGGGTAACACAGCTGGGCAGTGGCTCCCAGCCAGGGCTCTGCACCATCCATTGCCCTGCCCCCCGACCTCCTGGCTCCGGGCAAACAAGCTGCCCCAGGTCCCGGGGATGCAGCACCAGAGGGAGGTGACAATAAAAGCTTATCAAACAGCATGTAGGAGGCAGCCACAGATTTCAGCAGCTAAGTAAGCTGTGTCTAATGTTCACTTAGCAGAGCGCGAGCCTCTGAAATGTCAGTGCTCGCGGTCTGACCCTGCAGCAGCCAAGACTGTTGAAGCTGGGGAAATGGAGTCACTCAGCGTTCCTAGAGCTCCGGGCCCGGGCTACAGTGGAGGTAGGAGAGTTTTCAGACGCCAGACCGTCCTGGCAGCCTTAGCTGGCTGCTCCCTGGGGAGTGAAGAAGCATCTTTTTCGGTCCTGGGGGGGCCATTCAGGAGCACGGAGTCAGAGCTGGCCATTTACAGATGGGGAGATGGAGGAGGCTGGTGGGAACACACCGCGGGGTGACTTCAGAGCCTGGTTTCACCCAGGAGCCTCTGCTGCTGCTGAGTGCCCTGGAGCCCCTCCCGCAAGGGGCGGAGGAGAGGGGTCCTGGGCTCATCCAGCCCCCACCCCCCAGGACCATAGAAATGAGGCCCTGCATGGACCACATTGGAGTCAACCTCACCTCTGAGCCCACACACAGGGTCTTGGGGTCTGCCTCTGCCCTGTCTTCCTGGGCAATCTCAGGCAAATCCCTAGCCCTCCTGGGCCTCAGTTTCCACATCTGTCAAGGGACTGGAAAACACTCCAAGATTTCGTTTTTCTACAATATCTTTCAAATGATGAATAAGGCGACCAACCCACACCCTCCCTCACCCTGCTCTGCTTTTCCTGTTCCCCAAAGCATGGGGTCTTGTTTCGTTCACTGCAATATTTCCAGCGCTGCAGCTATACCTGTCACATAGTAGGTGCTCAAAAAACTTAACCTCCCAGCAGGCATGTCCCTTCCTGATTAACTGCCCCCTCCCATCCCCCAGGTTCTGTTTAATCCCCTCCTGGGCGGGGCTGCTTTGCAGACCACTGTGCACAGGTTGATATGCAAATCTGGAAGCTTCCCCTGTTTCTATTCCACCCTCTCCTTTCCATAGTGGGTGCGTGGGAGCCAGCCATGGCTTCTTTTAGATCCCCCCGGCAAGGCTAGGACGAGTGCCAGGGCCTTGGTGGTACAGCCAGTGCTCTGTAGAGTTGTTTACAGTCTGCCCATGACTCACCCACAACAGCCCATAGAAGGCTCTGCCCAGGCTGGGCCCAGGCTTGGGGAAGCGAGGCAGACGCGGTCTGAAAAGCCCACTGGGATCCTGGAACCAGGGAGCAGTGCGCAAAAGGTCTCCTGGAATGGCCGTGGCCAGGGGAGCCAGCACGGGGGCTAGACGGGCCAAGGACGGGCCAGGCTGGACCAGGACTGAGAACCTGTTCTGACTCAAGCCCACCGATTCTCCAATGCCAATCCTTTATCAGGGCCTCACTCTGGGTGCCCTGGGCTGGGACTGGGGGCCTGGAGATGAATCACCCAGGTCTTGGCCTTCGGGAACTTGCAGGGTGATCTAGAAGGTAGTAGGCATTACTGGCTGTAACGGAGGTAGCGTGGGGGGGGGGTGATGTGGAGCTGCCAATGAGGTTGTCATTCATTTGGTGGGCTGAGGCCACACCGAGGAAGGGCTTTCCTGGCAAAAGGACCAGCACTTGCAAAGACACAGAGACGGAGCTCAAACGATAGTGAGCGGTTAGAAGCTGGCCCTGTCCTCCTGCGCTGTGACCTCGAGCCACTCCCTTCCCTCTTGTGTTGTTTCATCTGTCAAAGTGGAGGCGGTGTTGCTTGGGTGGGCGGTTAGGGGTTGTCCTAAGAGTTTTCCATGGGCCTCTCCTGCTCGGGCAGGGATTCTGTGGGAGCAAGAGGGGGGTGAGTCGCTGACGGAGCAGGGATCTGGGCGACAGTGAGGTCCTGGTGGCTGGGCAGACAGGACAAACAAGGCTGTGTGTTTAGACAAGGAGGGGAGCTGGGAGTAGGACACTGCCAGCCAATTAGACTGTCTCTCTAGGCCCAGTGTTTGCTGATGGAATAAGGGAGACGGGTGTGTCAACAGTGGGGAATGAAGTGGCCCTGACCTACACACACACATGGGCTGCCCCTGGAGTGAGTCATGGAGGGTACCACACAGGGCGTTGGCTGGTGGGAGCCCGGGAAGCCTGATACACCCACGGAGCCCTTTACGCCCATTAGAGGAGGTGCTCAGAGAACGGGGCACAGGCTGGGTCTCCAGCCCTCTTCTCTGGCTCAGCCCGAGAAAGGACCCGGGGAGCGGGGAGCGAGGCCATCCCCCTCTGGGAGGCGAGAGAGCCCTGAGTCTCCTCCTCGCTCCGCTGGGGCAGTCCCACCGCCTGGGTCTAGTATTGACTCTGCCTCCAATATGATGGGTGACCCCGGTCAGTCCCTCCTTTCTCTCAACTTCAGTTTTACTCTCTGAAAAGGAGAGGCAGGGAGAGAAGCCCATATTCAATTTTCCGACGGGACCCTATCTTTGCTTTGGCCAGAGCCGTTCTGCTTTAAGCAGTTTGCTGAGGATTCCTTCCTATACCGAACAGTTGCTGAGCGTCCCCTCAGTGCCAGCTGGGTATGAAGTCTAATGGGACAGCCTCACTGAGTTCCCACTTGAGAAGGGGAGCCCCTGCTCCCAGAGCCTGCGCTGGGCCCCGTGTGGCTCTATGGCTCAGTGAGGGGGCTCCAGAGTCACACAAGTCGTGGTTCACACCCCAGAGCTGCCACGTGCTAGCTGTGTGAACTTCTGGGGCCCTTTGTGCCTCAGGATGAGAACACCCCACCTGTGAGACCACGTGGTGTAAAGCCCTCAAAGGGTGCAGGGTGGGTGCTCCATAAGCCTCAGTTGCTATTGTTATTCCTGAGGGTCCTGATGGCTCCTCCCAGTTCTGGGAAGGGGCAGCCGTGGAGAACAAGTCATGTGATCCAGGCAGGAGGGTACTGAGGGGATTGAGGACCCCAAAGTTGGAGAGCAGCCTGGGGTTGGGTGGAGCTAACAGGTGCCTCTGCCCTCCTCCCTCTCCACTGCACCCCATCCACACCCCAAAGGAGTCAGCAGTTCAGTGTCCTCTACTGGACCCCAACACACACAGGAGCCCCAAGAAAAACGTGTCGGGAAAACACCTTCACACAGTAGGTCCAGTTGGCTGGAGAAGCCGGGAGGGAGCTGGACAGCCATTCCATCGTGCAGATGGAGACCCTGAGGTTCAAGTGTCAGGGAAACGAGTCATTGAATGTCCATCAGGGGCCAGAGACAGACCCCAGCCTCCTGAGCCCCCAGCCTGGACCCCTGGCCCATTTGTGGGGAACAGAGCGAGGCTCAGAGGCCCCAACACCAGGCCAGGGGAACCTCGACTCCGCCCTGCCTTTCCAGGGGCACAAGCACCCTGGCACACCCTCTGCGGAGCCTACTCCCCAGGGGGAACAGATGGTGCTGGGCCTGCTGAGAACGGGCTGTCGCGGAGCCCAGCTGTTGCACAGATGTGAGGGGTGGAAGGAGGGTGGAATGGGGGCTAGGAAGGCAGGGACCCTTGGCAGCCCGGCAGAGGTAATGAGCGGGTTAGAGTTATCACAGCCGGAGGACTCGGAGCACGCTTGCTCACCCCAGCAACCGCCAGCGAAGGGCTGATGACGGCGACTGCCGCAGCCATCACGCCAGGCCCACCTCGCCCCTGCCCTCCCATAACCTTGACCCCGAGGCAGCCTCTGTGGCCCTCACACGCCTCATTAGAGCCTCCTGGGCGTGTCTGCCGGCCCTCTGCGCAGACATCACCCTCCCCCCATTGCTCTAGCCTTGCAGGGGGGACACTGGAGCCTGCCTTGGAGCACTGGTAGGTGGGCACAGGACCCCTGTCGAGGGAAGCTGGTATAAAGTCCCCCCATCCACTTGGAACTGGGTCAAGGACAGAGTGTGGCAGGGCCAGTCCTTGCCTGTCTGGTCACCTTCACCAGGCATCTGAAAACAGTGGGGACCACATAGATCTGGGTCAGGGACACCACGGTCTGCAGTGAGGGCAGTTCCTCCTTTCCCACTGGGCTTCATGTCTTCCCATCTGCTTCCCCCCAGAGCAGGAACAGAGAACCGACATGTCACGTAGCTTAGGGCTGAGTACCAGGGTGACAGTAATAACAAATAACAGCTGAGACTTAGTGCTTACTATGCTCTAGCAGGCTCTGCTCTGAGTGCTGGACATGTTTTAATTCACTTTGTCTTCACAGCAGCCCTAAGAGGTGTGTTACCACCATCCCCATTTTATAGATGAGATGGCTTAGGCCCAGAGGGGTTAAGTAACTGACCCAAGGTCACACAGCTGGCGAGCAGTACAACTGGGCTTCAGTCCAAGGATCCTTACTCCAGAAGCCTCTCTTTCAACTCCCATGTTCTGCTTGTCACTGCACCCGCCCCAGCGCCTCTCTTCCTGAGTTGGTGCCCCACTGGTGGCCTGATCACCTCCTCTAGGAATCATCTTCTAGAAAGACACTTCTCATCGTGCCTGTCCCCCAATCAGAAGCCTCCCATGGTGCCCCAATGCTTCTCTCCTGGCTTTCGAACTCCATCCTTCTTGACTAGCCTCCCAGCCTCCCTCCATTCCCCACGCTCATCCTTCACACTGTCGAGACCAAGCTCACATGTCGCACTTCTCGTCCGCTTTCTGAACGGTCCCACCTCTAGATACTTTTGAGTGGGCTGTGCCCTCTTCGCGGAGTGCTCATTCCTGTAGGTTCTACCCGGCTCCAATGCCCCTGGCCTGTGTATCTGAGCTGACCCAGGACATACAGACCCCTCCAGAGGCACGGCGGGAAGAGACAGTGGTGGGGAGGCAGAAAAGAGATCAGGGGCTTTGGGGGCAGGTAAGTCACCATCCCTCTGCGCCTCAGTTTCTGCAAAATGGGAATATTCATCCCAGCTTTTCATGAGGTTTAATCACGATGTAGGTGAAAGCCCCGACACAGTAGGTCTATAACCACCTGTTGAGATAAGTGTACGGCAATCCCTCCTCCATTTGTGGAGTCCAGCGAAGACCCTCTGGTGTTGGCAATGCTGGAAAAGCCATCACCTGAGGCCCTTGTCCCTAGGGAGCCACCTACCCTCAGTCCCTCTCTGCTCTGGTCCCGCCACTAACAGACTGGGAAGGGGTTTCTCCATACACAAGGCAGCCCCCGGTGACCAGTCCTGGTGGAGGGCCCAGCCCCCATCTCTGAGAGCCCAGCACCAACCATCCCCCGCTCTGGGAGGTGGTGGGCGGCACCCTCCCTCCTCCACATCACTGTCGCCTCAGAGAGTCAGAATCCAGGGAGACGGTCTCCTGGCAGCACAGCTTCTGCTGCTCGCCCTGCCTGGGTGTCTGTGATGCTGTCACGCCCGGGGGCCACAGGCGCTCGGGCATCAGGGCTGACTAGACCCTGGGAGTGGGCCGGGGGTCTGGCCAGGGAGGCTGGAGACAGGGCCAGCCCCAGGTGTGCACTGGCCAGGGTGCAGGTGACAGCATGGCACACCCCGCAGGGAGCGTGGGCGGGTGAGACAGCGGTCCTGGCTGCCCCAGGCCTGTCCCACGACGAGCTAAAGCACCTGGCACAGGGACACGGCAGGTGCTCAGTGAGTGGGAGGAACCTTCCCCTGATGGGATTCTGAACACTTAGGTGCCAGCAAGGCCAGAATCCCCGGGGGAGGGGGTGGGTATTTGATAATGGCTGTTGGGAAGATGTGGCATGTTCATTGTTTCTGCACATGAGGGGCAGTAGTGGTGACCTCAACCCCAGGACCCTCTCGTACCTATCACATCCACCCACTGCCCCCTCAGCATGCCCGCTCTGTGCCAGCCTCAGCCAGATGTGGGCAGAATATAATGAGCGCCGACCTGTCCTCTAGGGCTTTACACCAACTTTGGGGCCATGGCTGAGCAGGTGCCAATGTAGCTCCTTGGTCCCAACATTTTCCTGCCTTTGGGGTGGACTTGAGGTCACAGGCCTGGCCCACCCAACTCCTGGGGGTCCCACCTCACTGCCCAGACCCCTGGGCCCAGCTTCTGAGGTTCCCACCCCTGGAAATATGGAGCCAAAAGCACATCTAAAGCTCAGTCTCAGCCAGGAGAGTCTAATTTTTAAAACAGATATTTAAAAAGAAATTACAAAAAAATTTTTTTTAAATAATTTACCTTTGTATTTTGAATGGGTAATGCAGTCACATGATTCAAAATTCAAAAGGACATAGAGCTGATTTACTTCATTGTACAACAGAAGCTAACACAACGTTGTAAAGCAACTACACACCAATTAAAAAAAAATTCAGAAGGGACATACAGCGGAAGGTCATTCCTCTACTCCCGCCCGGCCACCCAGGTCCCCTCTCCAGAGAGGAGCACTGTTGCCAGCTCCCGTGTGTTCTTCCAGAGATATTCTATTCTATGTATCAAGCATCACCTTCATACCTGTTCTCATTTGCTCTGCTTTTAAAATGCATGCACATCCTGCTCTGTACCTGGCTTTCTTCCCTTAAAACTATCTCTTGGTTATTGTTGTATGTCAGTTGAAAAACCGTTCCCCATTCTTGCTTTATGGCTGCATATTACCTCATTGTACGGAGGGGCCACAAATTATTTAACTGATCTCCTACTGATGCACGTTTAGCTTGTTTCCCGTGTTGGGTAATTACATTAAATATTGTAATAAATAACCGTGTACGCATGCCACTTCAAATGTGTGCTAGTGAACCTATGGAGAAATTCCAACGAGTGGAACAGCTGAGTGGGACGTGGCTACGAGCAGCCATAACGGAAAGGAGGGAGTGAAATCGCCCTCACCGGGGCTGCGTCATGCTACCCTGCCGCCAGCTGTGTCTGCGTTTGCCTGTTCCCCCATAGTTTTGCCAGCACAGTGTTTTATCAAACTCTGTGAGCTTTGCCAATCAGATATTTGAATAACGGTACGTCACTGTGGTTAGAAATTTTAAAACAGCAATTATGGGACTTCTCTGGTGGCTCAGTGGTTAAGAATCCGCCTGCCAATGCAGGGGACACGGGTTCGATCCCTGGTCTGGGAAGATCCCACATGCCGGGGAGCAACTAAGCCCGTGCGTCACAACTACTGAGCCTGCGCTCTAGAGCTCGTGCACCACAACTACTGAGCCCGTGTGCCACAACCGCTGAAGCCCACACGCCTAGAGCCCGTGCTCCACAACAAGAGAAGCCACCGCAATGAGAAGCACCTGCACCGCATCGAAGAGCAGCCCCCACTAGCCGCAACTAGAGGAAGCCCGCGTGCAGCAACAAAGACCCAATGCAGCCAAAAATAAATAAATTAATTTATATAAATAAATAAATAAATAAATAAATAAATAGAACAGCAAATATACCGGTGGCTGTTTACTGAGCAGGAAGGCACCGTGCCAAGCACGTGTTGCATGTGACGTTATGTTCATTTCTCACAAAGAACCGTTGGAAGCTGATAGCAGTTGTCCCATTTTATACGGGAGAAAACTGAAGCCCAGAGAGGTTAGGTATTTCCCTAAGATCCCACAGCCTTGCAGAGGCAGAGGAGAGATTTGAACTCGGATTGTCTGCCTGGAGCCCATGTTCCTTCTTCATTTCTGGCTGCCATCCAGTGCTGGACTGCTGAAGATTCCCCAGGGTGAGGACCACCCCCTCCTTGCCCTCCCCAGCCCCACCTGGGCTCTAGGCCCACCCGTGGATGTTCCTCCCCAGGAGTAGGTGATGGACAAGACCTGGTTCCCCACAGCCCTGGCTGGGGATGGGGCCTCCCTGAGAAGGACTCCCAGAGCCCCAGCGCCGCCCTTCGAGGGCAGAGGCTCAGCAGGAGGTGGGCTCTGCTGGTCCTCAGCTCCAGGCAGGTTGGCATCCCCGGAGGGCAGAGCCAATACTAGCTCCCGTGGCCCCCACGGGGGTACGTTTCGCAGCAGCAACTTCTGCGGGCGGCTCCCCCAGGCCTCTCTCTTTCCAGAGCCCTCCCCTCCTACCCTCCCCAGGCAACCCACAGCCTCAGCGGCCTGTCCACACTTAGCTCTGGGTCCCTCAGGCCTGGCCCCTCTGCTCCCTGAGTCCACGCCCTCTCTCTGGCACAACCGACAACCAGCTGGTGAATGTTTCTGGATTCTCCCCGGCAGGCCCGGAGGTGGGGGAGGGAATGCACTGAGCCAGGGGTCAGGAGTCCACCTCACTGTGTGGCCCTGGGCCCTCTGCCTCCCGGCCTCACCTCACCCACACCTCCTGCAAGCAAGCATCAAGTGCCTCCCTGATCTGCCCCCTCTTCCAGGCTGGCCTCCGTCCCAAGAAGGCTGAGGAGACTCCAGCTGCCCAGGAGGGGTGGTTCCCCTTATACCACCCACCAGGCGGCTCTGGGGAGACTGTGAGGCCTTCACTACTAAGGCCTTTTTCTCCTGCTCCCCGCTCTCAAGCCCCAAAGCCCCAAGAACAGCTCTGAACTCTGGGCTGGCCTGTCCAGCATGGTGGGGCAGTGTCAATAGGATTAGAGGCTCTGATGGTCCAGTGGCTGAGTGTGATGTGACGTGACATGACGGACGGTGGAGAAGGGCTCCCCGGGGCAAGGGTGTGCATGTGTGTGTGCATGTGCATATGTGCGTGAGGGCTGGGGAGAGAGAGAGAGAGAGAAAGAGAGAGAGAGAGAAAGAGAAAGGGAGGGAGAATGAGTAAGTTTGCAAACGAAGATTGAGCCCTGAGAAGTGTTCTGCCTGGAAGCCTTCCGAGGAGGCTGTGGACAGCCTCCCAGGGGACTCAGAGTGACAGGTGTGTCACTCAGGCAAGGATGAGCTATTATCAAGCACCCACGGGGTGTCAAGCTCTGCACTGGTTGCAGCTGGGGCGGGTGGGAGCTGGAAGAGCAAAGAGAGAAGAAGGTCACTTCAGCCCTGGGGGGTTCCAGACACACGGAGGAGCAGGCAGGGGGCCAACTTAGAAAGATCTCTGACCATTGCCCTTGGGTCACTGCCGAGTCCGAGGCTCAGAGAGGCTAGGGGAAGGTCTCGAGGTCACTCAGCAAGCCCGGCGCAGATCGGGTCCCGAACCCAGGACTCCTGGCCCAGTGCTCACTGCAGAGTGTGACACAGGCACAGCCTCTCGGTGCCTGGTGCAGGGTGGGGAGGACATCTTTTCAGGTCTTCTGGGCTAAGTGGCCAGGAGTGGTGGGGACCGAGTAAAGCGTAGAAACCTGCTCCCTGCATGTCGGAGATGATGGAGACCCGGGTCTGAGTCCCAGCCCCGCAATTCCATGCGTGTCTGATCTCGCCAAGGGACTTTCTTCTCTGAACCTCCGTTTCCTCTCCTGGGACAGCAGGATGATAATAACAGGATATTAGCAGGTTTAAAGGAAAGGCCCTGGCCTGTAGCAGGGCTCCACGATTCTGCCCGGGAAGGTCGGTAAAGTCTCATGGAACAGAATTGGCCCTGGACAGAATCTGAGGGAAGCCAGAGAAGCAGAAAGGAGGGCTGGTTGGGGTCCAGTTGTTCTTGTCTGGCCCCCACGACCTCTCAGCTGTGGAGCCAGTAGAACTGGTGGTGGAAATCCCAGGCAGACAGCCAGGGTCCAGCAGGATGCGCCCCACCCCAGCAACCAGAGCAGCCCTGCCCGGGCCCTGCTGAGGCCCCTCCCCTCACCATACCCCGGGGCCCTCCTTGGGGAGGTGCCCGCAGCAGTGGGGAATCCCAGAGCTACCCGGTTCTGGGCACTGCCCAGGACATCTGTTGTGCCCGTGCTGCCCAGGCTGCTGGCTGGCATACAGACAGGCCGGCAGGCTGGCCAGCGGGCACTCAGGAGTGTAAATTCCACATTTGCATCGTGGATATTCCTGGCCCCAAGGGCTGACCTTTACAGCTGCTGCCTCGGTCCTCCTTCCCCTTCCAGGCCTCTGGGCTCAGCCTGGCTGGCTGTCCCTTGGATGCCGGAGTCTTGTAGAACAGCAGGAGGGGCAGGGGGCAAGGGGGCAAGGGGGCCAGGGGCTGCTGGGCAGGGGGCCTGAGAGGTGGGCCCCGCCTCTTCACCCAAGCAGGGGGAGCCCACTGTCCCCTGACTCAGCACCAGTTACCCAGTTTCTCAGCCCAGTCACTGCCTGACTCACGGGCAGCTTGGGCCCCCAGATTAGCAATGTCACTGAGACATCATGCGCCCCCAGCTGGCACCTCCCCGGGGATTGCCCCGTCTGTGCTGAGTGACAGCAGTGCCGAGCACACTGTCAGCTTTTCTGGGCTCCGCAGTCAGGCCTGCCCTTCTGAGGGGCAGAAACCTTTCCCGGGCCCACCCCTACCCTTCCTGGCCCCAGAGGACCGTTGTCACGGGTGGCTTGGTCCCCCAGCTGGCTGGGAAAATTCCCCAAGAAGCATCTAAATTAAAATCCATCTAAGGCCCTCCAGGAAAGGTTCCTCTGCCCCGGGTCCTAGGAACATGGAGATGGGGATGCTGAGTCCTACCCCTGGGGGCTCGCTATCAGAAGACCACATTTATTCATTTTTATTGTCCATCCCACTTACCTCTCTAGGACCAGGTGCTGGGGATGCTTTGATGAGTGTTATGGGTTGAACTGTGTCCCCGCAGAGGATACTTTGAAGTCCTTAACACCCAGGACTTCAGAGTATGACCTTATTTGGAAATAGGGTCATTGCAGATGTAATCAAGTTAAGAGGAGGTCACACTGAAGTAGGGTGGCCCTTAATTCAATATGACTGTTGGTGTCTTTATAAGAAGAGGGAAGACGGCAGTGTGAAGACACAGACACAAGAAGAGAACACCATGTGACAACAGAGGCAGGGATTGGAGAGATGCATCTGCATGCATAGGGACACCAGTATTGCTGGCAACACTGGAAGCTAGGAAAAGGCAAGAGGGGATTCTCCCCCACAGATTTCAGGGGCACCAGGGCCCTGCTGACACCTTGACTTCAGACTTCTGGCCTCCAGAACTGTGAGACAATACATTATTGTGGTTGTAAGGCACCCAGTTTGTGGTACTTTGTTACAGCAGCTCTGGGAAATGAATACAAAGAATGACAGGGTACTAAGCTACTGAAGCTTACAGTGTAGCAAGGGGAGATGGGACTCGTTAACAAACAGGTGTAGAATCAGACAGCGCGCTCAACAAACAGTAGCTGACCTTTATGGAGTGTTAGCTACCTGCCTGGCATTGTTAAAAGACTTTTTAGATAACAATTTCAATCTCCACACCAAAACTATGAAGTAGGTACTCTTAGGATACCCATTTTACGGATGAAGAAACTGAGGGACAGAAAGTTTGGATAGCTTGCCTGAGGTCACACAGTTGGTGTATTGCAGAGAGAGGATTTGAACCCAGGCAGTTTGGCTCTGGATCCCACACACTTAACCACCACTCTACATCTCCATGTAGGAAACAGGAGGAAAATCAAGAATATGGACTTTGGGGGCGGTGTCTAGAAAGACAAACAAGGATCCTCTTAAATACAAATGGGACCATATCACCTTCCTCTTGCTCAGACCTTCAATGGCTCCCCGTTCTCAAAGTCCGGGCTCTGCTATTGGCCCCTCATCCTCCCTTCCAACTGCAGGCAGCCGAGCCATGTGGAGGCTAAGAGCACAGACTCAGGAGGGAGGCAGATCTGAGCTTGAATCTCTGTTCTGCCGCTGACTAGCTGTGTGACTTCTGAGCCTCAGCCCCTTCACCTATGAAATGGGAGTGCAAAGAGGAGCCCATGGTTGTTGGTGGGTTTCACCCCCTCGCAGCAGTTACTGCATAAGTTGTCCCCACCCCCACCATGTGCCTCTAGCTGCCCCTCACTGGGAGTTGCAGCAAGACGGACCCTGACAGGCTGGCAGTGCCCCATGCCTTTGTTCATGCTGTCCCCTCTGCCTGGGATGCCTTTCGTGCCCTCCTTTGCTTCCTCCAGCTTGAAGCATCCTCTGCCCTGCCCTCCGCCCCCATTTGGGGTGGGGTGGCCCCCATCAGGGCCTCCCAGGGATGTCTCCCAAGGAGCCTGGAGACCCAGTCACAAGAGAAGTCCTACACATTAGCTCATTCTATCCCTGGGGCAGGGGTGTAACCTCGGTCTTGCCTCAGTTTACCCATCCTGATGGTGCTGTGGCGCCTGGCATCCTTGCTCTGCCCCTAGCCCCACTGTCTTCTCTCACTTGTCTATCTGCCTACCAGTTGGCCCCCCATCACCGCCTCCCTCACTGGCTGCCCTGCCACCCCCTGCTTGCCAAGTGTCAGCCTCAGCAGGGGGTGGAGGAGGGGGGCCCCCCTCTCTCCAGCTGACAGGCAGATTATACGGCTGTCTCACCCAGAAAACAGTGGGTGACAAGGGTAATTAACTGCCTGTCAGCTAGCCACCCCGAGCAGCCGGCCCTGCCCCTGGGGGATGGGGGCAGTAGGGAAGGCCTCCTACATCTCCCACTATGGCCCATGTCTCTCCTCCTCCAGAATGATTCTGGGTGCCAGAGCCTTGGGGTCACCAGCTCCTGAGTCCTCTAATGGGGGCTTGTCAATGAAGTCATATCATGTTGGCCAGGGGGGACAGTGGAAAGAGTTCTGCCTGTGTGCTTTGAAGGCCTGGGTTTCAGTACACCCTTGCTTTGCTGTATGACCTCTGGCAAGTCACTTCCCCCTCTAAATCCTGGTGCCCTAATATACACATGGGGGAGGATGAGCTTCAAGCCCCCTCCGTCATGTGACTTGTGGCAAACGCTGCTGACTGCCCACCTAATACCCTTCCCCCCCGCCTTGCTAACTACACTCCAGTTTTTTTCGGGGTTGCCTTGTCCCCTATCCTCATGGATGGATCAGGGATTATCTGAGCTAATCAAGTTCCCCAATTTCCCAGCTTCCCCTGAGTCTATGGCTGACCAATGAGGCATAAACAGAAGTTGATTGTGGGAATTTCAGGAGAGTGTTTGCTTTTTTTTTAATAAGGGGCAGACTGGGCTGGTAGGGTTCCTTTTTATTCCAAACTCCCTTTTTCTTTTTCTAATATAAATTTATTTATTTATTTATTTATTTATGGCTGCACTGGGTCTTCGTTGCTGCGCGCGGGCTTTCTCTAGTTGTGGCGAGCAGGGGCTACTCTTAGTTGCAGTGTGCAGGATTCTCATCCCGGTGGCTTCTCTTGTGGAGCACGTGCTCTAGGCACGCGGGCTTCAGTAGTTGTGGCTCACGGGCTCTAGAGCGCAGGCTCAGTAGTTGTGGCACACAGGCTTACTTGTTCTGCAGCGTGTGGGATCTTCCCGGACCGGGGCTCAAACCCGTGTCCCCTGCATTGGCGTGTGGATTCTTAACTACTGTGCCACGAGGGAAGTCCCAACCTCCCTTTTTCTTGCGAGGAACCTAGACATGATGCCTGGAGGTATGGCAGCCACTGTGGCACCATGAGTTTGAAAACCAACATCTAAGGATGGTAGAAGACATCATAAGGCCAGCCCTGGGCAGCTTACCTCTAGATCCCTTGTTATGTGACAAGAGGAAGCCCTGAAATGTTTAAGCCACAGTTTTTAGGTTTTCTTTGACTTGTGCCCAAATGTGTTTCTCACAGATGCAGACTTAAATCTGTCTGTGGATGTCTCCATTGCTCTAGGCCACTGTAGGATATTTGGACCCTGTGCCTGGTGGCACTACTACATGCCTGTTGACTGACTGAGTGAGTGAATAGTAAGGATCAAGTTTATATAAATTTATGATAATAATAATAATTGTCATATCATCATCATCATCATCATCACAACCCCACATACTGAGGACTTGCTATACCCTCTATATGAAGCATTATCTCATTTAATCCTTACAGCAACACTATGAAGTAGAACTGTAACTGTTCCCATTTTATAGATGAGGAAAACTGAGGTCAGAATGGGTCACACAGCTGGCAGGTGGTGAGGCTGGAGTTTGCCCTGGGTCTGTGAGCTCCAGTGCACACTTTCTGTTCTCCTCACCTCACACCTTCAGGCTGAGGAAACCAGCTTGATCATTTTGTCTTTTGGCCAAAGAACAGTATGGGGAGAGAGGGTGGTCTTGCTAGACAGGGTGGCCTGGAGTTTCCCTGAATCTCAGCTGTCATGTGCAACTGTGCTGAGCTTGGGGAGCTGAGGGCTGGGGTGAGGGCTGGAAGTCAGGGGAGGCTGAAAGAGGGGACCTGGGAGGGAAGGTCTCAGGGAGCTCACGGTGGACCAGGCAATGAGGAGTCTGCCCCCAGGGCCTCTGGCCTCAGCGACCCAGATCATGAGGGGACCACGAGGTGCTGCCCACCTGGCCCCAGAGCCCTCTGGGAGGAAACCACTTGCTCTCAGAGATATCACCACAGAGGAAAAGGCTATGCAGGAAACCGGGCCCTGCCCCTCTCCTAGCACTTTAGGGTGGCGCTTCCTTGCTCAGCCAACTTGGCCAACACTCTGTTCGGGGAAGGAACCCTGAGCCAGGCAGCAGGTTCCTGCCCTCTAAGGGCTTATCCTCTAGGTAAGAGGAGCGGGGCCAGGGGAACGTGAGAGCCACTGCCAGAGAAGAGAGAGGAGAAGGAGTGTTCCCGGGAGTGGGACCCGCATGGCAGAGGCCTGCTGGCTGGGCAGCGAGGGGGTTTCAGAACAGCAGCGTGAGGGGCAGAGGAGAGAGAGGAGGCTGGGGGATAAGCGAGGGCCAGCCCTGGGGCTTGAAAAGCCACACTGTGCCACAAGGAGGTGTGGGATGTGGAAGGGCGGGGGACAAGCCAGAAGGGACAGGCACTGGGCTAGCTTTTGAAGCATCCCTCAGGTCTCTCCTGGCTTAGATGTTCTGTGTCTCTGAGGCCATAGTTTAGAAAACCATGCAGAATGGGTACCAGCCGCATGGAAACATTCTTGAGAATGAACCCACAGGAATGGGAGACCCAGGGAAGGTCTGCAATTTCCCTCAGTCCCACCCTCAGACTAGGGGTTGAGAGTCATTTTCTGGTTCTTCTTCATGTACTAACTCTTGGTTCCAGCAGTTCTTGTGAATTAATGCGATATCCACAACGATGCCCGTGGTGGCTGAGGAACATTTATCTTGCAATATTTAAACAATTTCTATTACTCCTAAATCTGTACATATAAATTTAGATGTAATGTGCACGGAGTGTGATACCATTTCTTTACATTACCAGCTAGAGGGGCATTGAACACTAGAATTGCTAAGAACATTATTTTTTCAAAAATGTTTCGTAACATTTAATTAACATTTCAAGAGATTAATAAAAATTCAGATTTGATTTTCAATGTTTTCTTAATTAGAATTTGTATTCTGCCTTTTGATTTCAATAAATATCTTTTTTGAAAAATATTGTTATATTTTTACATTTACTATAATTTATCATTTTCGTGAAAACATATTTTATTTCTTTAGTCTTTTCAGATCACTCCTTTCAGTAGAAAGCAAATTAGTATTTTTGGTGAAATGAAGGCATGAACATTTTTGTGGAATAAACCTATAATAATTTATGAATTATGTATGTCTTTATTTTATCACTTGTTCAAACAGAGCTGTTCTATCAACAGAATACCCAAACATGCCAGCTTTCAAGCATATATGAAACTTAGCTTTATACATACTCTTCAATTTTGCCACTATGGAGGTATATTTGTCAAGGTAAGAGAAGGGAACATATTTTATTTGATAGCTTGTTTGCTTGATTTTTAAATATTTAGGCATATGGTATGTGTATCTCCATTTATGCTCTTGCAAATATTAGAGACAGATCTGGGTTGTTTTATTGAGATATAATTCACATACCATAAAGTCCATCCTTTTCAAGTGTACAATTCAGTAGTTTTTAGTATATTCATAAAGTTGTTCATCTACAACCACCATCTTATTCTAGAACATCACGCTCCAAAGAAACCCTGCCCCCTTAGCAGTCACTTCCTATCCTCCCCGACCCCGAGCCCCTGGAAATCACTAATCTACTTTCTGTTTCTATAAATTTGCCTATTCTGGATATTTCATATGAATGGAATCATGTGTGTGGGCTTTGTGTCTGGATCTTTCACTTAGCATAATGTCTGCAAGGATCATTCATGTTGTACCATGTGCCAGAATTTCACCCTTTTTAAAGGTTGAATAACATTCCATCACATGGATACACCATGTTGATATCCATTTATCAGCTGATAGGCATTTGGGTTGTTTGCAGTTTTTTGGCTCTTATGAATAATGCAGCTGTGAACGTTCGTGTACAATTTTTTTGTGGACATATGTTTTCAGTTCTCTTGGGTATATACGTATGAGTGGAATTGCAGGGTCCTGTGGTAATCCACATCTAACTTTTTGAGGAATTGCCAAACGGTTTTCCGAAGAGGCTGCGTCATTTTTTTGCATTCGCACCAGCAATGCACAGGGGTTCCGATTTCTTCGCATCCTCAGCAGCATTTGTTATTGTCTGACTTTTTGACTCTAGCCATCCTAGTGGGTGTGAAGTGGATCTCATTGTGGTTTCACTTTGCATTTCCCTGACGACGACGAATGGTGTCGAAAATCTTTCGTGTGCTTGTTAGCCATCTGCCGATCTTCTTTGGAGAAATGCTTATTCAATTCCTTTGCCTGCTTTTGAACTGGGTGATTCAGGTCTGCTTTTAATAGTTGTAAAGATACAGCAACAGTTATTACCGATCCAACACAGAAGCCTTGTGCTTCCTTCCTCACCAGCCTGTGCTCGTCGGGATGCACAGACCGCCTTTTCTTTTTTTCTTTTTTCTTTTTTGTGGCTGCCCACGTAGCTTGCAGGATCTTAGTTCCCTGACCAGGGATCGAACCCGTGCCCTCAGCAGTGAAAGCATGGAGTCCTAACCACTGGACCACCAGGGAACTCCCCAGACTGCCTTTTAGTCTTTGCAGAGTCAGTTCCTACTGCCTAGAATGCCTTCCCTTCTTACCTTCTCAGCAAAGGCTTCTTGGTAATCCTTCTCTGCTTCACAGAGTGATACCTGACCACACTGTAGTGGACCAGCATCGCTTGTAGCCCGTGGCTTAGAACTCAGGCTCTGGAGCCAGCCTGCCTGGTTCGTACCTGGACCCCTAAGTCTCAGCTGTGCAAACCTGGGCAGCTAACTTCTCAGTGTCCTCCTCTGCGAGATGAGATTGCAATGCCTTCCTTATGGCCCTGTTGGAAGGACTTGCCGAGAACATACACGGAAATCCTCCTGCATGTTGTGCGTGATCAGTACTTGGTGGGCGTCTCCCCGGGCAGAGCACTGCCAATGACAAGAGGGTCACTACTTTCAGGGCAGGACTTGCCGTTTATGGATGATATGAACTGGAGGAAGCCGTTGGGGTATCTGGCTGAAAATCTCCTGCCTGTGATCCCCCCCTGCAGGGTCCTGGGGCAGCAGCCCCAGCTTCCTGAGCCTTCGAGTCTGGAGCGAAGGCTATGGGTCCCCTCACCTCTTCTGGCCCCAACCGTCCATCCACTCCTCCCCTCTGTGTCACCCACGCCTCCTCCCTCCTTCCCGAGTGGCGTGTGACTGCTCAGGGGACGGGAGAGGCAGCTGGAAATCAACACAACGTCCCTATTTACCCTTGTTCCTTCTGTATCCCAGCACCTAAATTTAGCCAGCAGAGCCTGGGCACTGGGGACCCGGCTCCTCCCCACCAAGCCCCCCACCCTCGGCAGAGGCAGGAAAATGAGCCCCAGAACAGGGTTTCTTACCCAGCACCTGCGCCTCACCGCCCTGGGGGTGGGTCAGGGACGTTGCTAAGAGGCTGGCTGGGGGCACTGGGCTCCTAGAGGGATCCTTCCTGCCGCAGCTGCCAGCTGGGCCCCCAAGTCATGACAGAGCGGATTGCCACTTGCCCACCCCCTGCCCTTCTTAATGATGGGGATGCCTGGGAGGGAGGGTCAGAGACAGTGGCTGGAGTGTTAGGAACACAGGTTTGGGGATCAGACAGCCCTGGGTTCTCAGCTTCTACTCTCCACCCGACAACTGCGTGACATTGGGCAAGTCAGCAAACCTCTCTGGGAGTGTTTCCTCATCTGAGAAATGGGGACAGTCATAGGATCTCCCAAGTAATGTAGTTGTGACATTGAAATGAGATGATGCAAATAAAGCATGTAGCACCAAGTGGGTGCCCAATAGACTGTTTCAAAGCCCACCCCCTCCAGGAAGCCTTCCTGGCTGGCTCCAGCACAGGTCCCCCCATGTTCCCCAGGGGCAGAGTGTGTCTGCTGCAGACCACGATCCCCTCCCAGGCTCCAAGACAAGTTCCACAAGGGGAGGGCTTGCTTGTTGCTTCTGTGAGCCTTTAAAGTTGCAGGACAGAGTTGCTGTGAACTACAAGTCACTGCTCTTTGGAAGAAATAGACAAAGGGGGAGCCAGCAGGTGGGACTAGAAAAGTGAGTTGGGGTAGAAGGTTGGAGCTGGAGGAAGAGAGTCAGCCGAGGAAGGTGTGCCCGGCCCACTCTGTATCCCAGGGAGGTGACAGTGGCTTCACCCCGGAGCCGGGAGACCGGGATGTCCTGGTCGGTGTGGGGACCTCCAGGGTCGGTCAAGGCTGGGATCGACACCGCGTTTCTGGGTCTCTGGGCCTCAGTTCCTCATCTGCAGAATGGGGCAGTACACGCCAGCCTCCTAGAGGTGGAGAGAGGGGCAGGCACCCCTCCTGTGCCCCTCATGGGTGGGCCCCCCAGCGGGGTGGGAAATCTGGATTTAGCCTGAATGTCCTGTTTCACCTGAGGCAGGTGTGGCCCCTCTGGGCAACTTCCCTGAGTACAGCTCTCTCTCTCTCACACACACGCATGCACACACACACACACACGCACGCGCACACACACGCGCGCACGCGCACACACACGCGCGCGCACACGCATGCACGCACGCACGCACACGCACACACACACGAACACTGCTTCTTGGCCACGCTGGAGCTCCTGAGCACCATCCCTCAGGGGCACAGAGGGAGGTGCTGGGGCAGCCACTCCTGCTACTGCACTGGCTCCTGGTCTCCCCACACCACCAGCGCCGGCTGTTATCCCAGCTCATGTGGCACTTATTGTCTCACTGATTCATTATCCTGTGTCACCAGTGAGGAAACGGGGGCACAGAGGGGTTAAGGAATGTTCCGGAAGGACAGAACTTGGGTTCAGACCCAGGCAGTCTGGCCTCAAGAGTCTGTGCTGGAAACTACTACACTCCTCCGCCTCGCTGGATGGATGAGACCGTCTCCCCGGCTGGGCTGGAGTAATTAGACAGCTTTACAAAGTGAGAGGTGACATTTCCAGGTGTGTGCTAAGGTAGCACCTCAGGAGTTAAATTCTTCACCGGAAGGTCCCTTCACTGAGGGGGCTCATTGAGTTTGAGCTTCTCTCTTGAAATATATAATAGTAATAATCATAATAATAAACTAGCAGCTGATATTCTTCCAGCCCGTTTCATACACTGTGCGCCCATCCTAAAACTTGACATGTGTTAACTCATTTAATCCTCATGACAGCCCAAAGAGGAAGGCATTGTGAATTTCCTCATTGTCCAGATGAGGAAACTGAGGCTCAGAGAGGATGAATCACTGGGCGAATCCCAGAGCTGCTGGTGGAGCCGGGATCAAACCCAGGCATTCATTCATCCCAGCCCCTCTTAATCTCAGCCTCCTGCCTTCTCCTGCCATAGCTGGTGCAAAGAACCTCTCCCTTTCCCCCTGTCCACCCCCACGTTGGGAAGCTGCATCCCGGCCACCAGGAGGGACCTTCCCCCAGCAGCCAGGATAATGAGGAATGGCCCAGGCAGTCCCCACCCACACCCCCTCGCAGGGAGGCGGGGTAGGCTTGGCCCTAGTGACAGCCCCGGGTCGTCCTGGCAGAGCCCCTGCTGGCCCACCCCGGCCTCCCGCTGCAGGCGTGGCCTGGCTGAAAGCTCTGGGAGCCTCACAAGCCGCTACTGAACGCAAACATAAGTCTCAGAGACAGAACAACCTGAGCCGCGTAGCGAGGAGGAAAACGTTTTCCCAACTGCTTCCCCTTCTCAACAGGGCTCCTGCCTGGATCCAGTAAGTGGCATGACCATAAGAGCAGTGCCCAGGCCTTTAACAACTGCTGCCTCAGTCACGTAAGGAGGTTATTCCCGTAAAGGGCTCCATTAAATCCTTAGCCGAGGGCTGTATTCTCCATCTCAGCTGAGGGGGAGAGGCCACTTGACCAGTCCTCTCAGACAGAGCTGAACACTAGAGGGGCTTCATTAAGTGGCAACTTACTATCATCATTAGTTATCATTATCATTTCATCATGGCAGAGATAAGACCACACAACCCTGTCTATTGGGAAAGGGGTTAAAAGGACCCACCCAAGCATGCCAAGGGGGCTATAACTAAAGTTTCTCTCATGTGTTTACTCCTCCAACCGTGAGTGGCTCAAGCCTCTGGTGCCTCTCTGAGCATGTGACTCTCAGGCCAGGGGATGGGGTCCCTGAGTCATGGCATCCAGAAGAACAGGTAGCCTGGCTTTCTCAGGATGTTGTATATTATCTGCAATAAAAGCAGTGCGCTTCCAAACATCTTATTGAAACTACAGGGAAGGGAGACTCTGGAAAGGGTCCAGTGGATGAGGGTTGACACCTGGAATGGAATTGTGCCGTGCCTGTTGTTACTGCTTAACAGGTATAAATACCCCTGGGGTTTTCCTTTTTTGTTTTGTTTTGTTTTGTTTACGGATTTATTGCAGTGGTAGAACAATTGGGTATAAGGGTTCTCAAGGTTCACTTCTGACCTGTGCGTTGTTTACAATTACGTTCTGCTGAATGAGACAGAAAAGCTCAAAGAAACAGAGTGTCAAACAATACAGAAGTCTCTTTTCTCCCAAGTAAACAACATTTGGACATATCTAGTCTAGGACTGATGTGGCAGCTTCACGAACATCAGAACCCAGATCACTTCCTTCTGGTTGCTCGTTGGGTCATCCTTAACACATGGTGTCTACCTCGTGATCCAAGGTGGCTGCTCCAGCTCCAGCAATCATATGAATATTCCAGCCAGTGGAAAGAAGAAGAGGCAGAAAGGGTGCAAACCTCTGTCTTTAAAGAACATTTCTTACACCCCAGTGGTAGAGCTTATTCACGTGACCATAGCTAGCTATAAGGGAGGCTGGGAAATGTCTTTATTTCAAATGGTTATATGCCTAGCTAAAAATCAGGAGCACTATGGCAAAGAAGACAGGGAGCACAGATTTGGGGGAGTAGTTAGCAGTCTCTAGCACACCATAACATTCTTCCATTCCACTGGGGAAGGATGGCCATGTACTTTCTGGCACTGCATTCCAGGCAGCCTGGGCTGGCCCTCAGCTTGTTCTCATGTGTTATTCTTGACTCCCCATCACAAAACTAGAACTACTCTGAGAGCAAGCTGCGGCTCCCAGAACATAGCCCTTACCCTGGCATTCAAGGCCCTTGGGCATTGGGTTTCCTCACCTGCCACAACCCCCTACAGCCTTCGCCCAGCGACTCTGAGCCCCCTGCCTGCTCCATTTCTTGCTTAACCAGATTGTTGCCTCTTCCTGAATTCCTCCTCCCAGGCCTCCTCTGCCAGGGCGACTCCTATTCAACCCCGAAGACTCACCACGGAAATGTTGCCTTGTCATTGCAGCCTCACTGGGCCCCTCTGGAGAGAATCAGAATCCCTCTCTCCTGCCCTCCCTTGGGCTTCCGGAGCCTTCCGTCATCCCTCTATTTATAGCCTGTTCAAGTCAGGTGCCCCTGGACATGTGGCCCGGACGGAGGGAGGGGCCCCAGGCTGGGAGAGAAGGTTCTGTGACCTGCCTGGGGAAGGGCTGGGAGTTTCCAGGATGGCTCTTCTGGCCTGACACCCCCTCTCATTCATCTGTCTATGGGGGGGACGGAGCTCCCACACCTGGAGCAGCCCCATCATGACGCACGTGGTGGTCGTGTGTCTCCCCAGCTTTGCCGCGTGTCCTGGGGGCTGGACTGTGCTCATCTCCATCCCCCGAGGCCAGAGCCCAGCCCAGGGCCTGACACTGGCTCCACCATTGCTGCCCTGAGTAACGGGCTGGGGTTAGATGTCTCCATGCTGGCGAGGGGACTGACTCAGGCCTGCTCTGGGGGAGGGTCCTGGCTGGGATGCCCTGACTGGGTGAGAGGGCAGGAGCTGGCTGTAACTTTGGGGAGGCTAGGAGGCTCTCTCCCCAGACATTCGGCTTCCTTCCTGCTTTTCCTGGCTGATCCAGGCCACCCGCCCTGGGTGGTAGAGAAGCATCCATGCTTCAGAAAGCCAAACAGGGAGAGAAGGGCCCTGCAGCCCCACACTCTGTCACTGTCACTTCCCCTCACCCAGCCTAGCCCCTCCTGTCAGCTCTGCACCAACTCACACTGGATCCGTTGCTCAACACCCTTCCCCAAATGACAGCCTTCTCACCCCCATCTCCGAAGGCCTCTCCCCACCCCAGTTCCCCAGTCAGCACCATCCTCATTACTCCCATACGCTGACAAATCTGAATTCTAAGCCAGAGTGACCTGGGGCTCCTGAGCCCGACGCACGCCCCCTCCGCTCCCACCTCCCACTTACACACCCACTTTCCGTTAAAGATGCCGACGCCAGTGTCAAGGATATCCGCCAGCTGCCAGCTGAGTGCCTCCCCTGCCCTTTCACAAGCCTCCATGCCCGCCCCTGACTGCCCCGACCGAGGGACATTTTGGGGAAGGCTCAGCCCTTTTGTCACCACCAGGGCTCACAGGCCCAGCTGACAAGGACCTTCCTGCCTGCTGTGGGCCACCTGAAGGGCTGAGTCCAGTGCACCTGCCCAGAGCCTCCCCTGAACCAGGACTGGGCTCTGGCATTTAGAACCAGACAAACCTGGCTGTGTGGCCTCAAGCAAGTTACTAACCCTCTCTGAGCCTCTGACACTTGTAGCTGACCCCAATCTGGCACATGGGGCTCCCAAGGGACCCAAGGAAGGAACCAATGGGCCCTGTGGGTTTGAGACCCCTCTCTTTTCTCCCTCAGCCTTGGAAGGAGGCTCCTCCATAGGGGGTGGGTTGGGAGGGAGAGGGAGGACCAGTGTGCCTTCTGACCTTGCCCCAGGAGCTGGCAGCCCAGTCCCCCCAGCTCAGAGAGCACCCATTGGGCGGGGTGGGTGAGGGGGGAGACCACACAGGCTGAGGAAGAAGGTGCTGGTGCCAACCAGGAGGAGCAGTCTGGGGCGCCTCCTAGTGGACACCAAGGGAATGTCTACCTGGGCAGAGAACACTCACGGGGCTTCTAGTCCAGCTGGGTAACGAACGGCTCTCAGCTTGGAGTCGGGGTCCAGTACTGACCCATCACTGCCAGCTCTGGCAAAAGTCACCTCTCCTCAGGAAACCTCAACTTCTTCATCCCTCAAACGGAGCTGACGATAACAATACCACTCCTGGGACCACAGCGAGGCTTCAGTCGGGTGGCCCGGCCACCCCTCCTTGCACACAGCAATGTTTCTCAAGGTCCAGAGAGGCAGGAGCTTGCCGAGGGCCACAGCGAGCTGGTGGCCAAGCCGGGGTGAGGAGCTGGGGGCTCAGACTCCTGGTCCAGTGCTCTTTCCACTCCTGGGTGCTGTTCAATGTGACCTTGGACTCTCCAGGCCTATTCATTCCTCCGTGTGGCTCTGGGCATTTTCAGATGTTTTAGTGCTATTAGCATGCCTGTCCCAGGAACAAGCTTACGACCGTGTCCAATTAACCTTCCTGCCAACCATTATGGGATGTGATGTCTTTTCCAGAGCTGGGAGGGATATCTCTGTTCCCATTTCCTTCCCAAAAGACAGAAGCCTCACGTGAGCCTGGCGGCGGCTGCCATGTCCCTCCAGCTGGTGCCATGAGACCCCAAGCAAGGCTGACCTGCTCAGCCAGGCCCCAGGTGGGACCTTGCCTCTGCTGCAGGAGAGAAACTGTGTGTGTCTGCTGTGGGGTCAGAGGAGAGAGGCCTCCCCAGGGGAGAAGGGGGATGTGGAAGGGGAGCCCCAGCCCCAGCCCCTGAGGACCAGTTTATTTGGTCTCTCATGAAAAGAGCCCTTCCTGAAACACACGCTCCTGAATTCCTCTACGGTGGGGCTCGGGGTGACCCTGGGGACACGGAGGGGACCGGAGGGGAACTGGGCCCAGCCTGATGCTGTGTTTGCACAGCGGGCTCTCTCTTTTTACTTGGGTTGTGTGCTTATCTGGGGGCGGCTGGAGACCGCCCCACACCCCACCCCCGGCTCCCTCATGCCAGCTTCATAATTCTGGGCCCCCAGAATCCCCTCTTTCATCCTGGGAAGGCCCTGGGGCCTCACTGAGAATCTGAAGGGGTTACATTCATACACCTGTACGCGCTGTGGCACACCCAGCTTTTAAGAAACACCCACAGGTGGGGCTTCCCTGGCGGCGCAGTGGTTGAGAATCCGCCTGCCAATGCAAGGGACACAGGTTCGAGCCCTGGTCCGGGAAGATCCCACATGTCGCGGAGCAACTAAGCCCGTGCGCCACAACTACTGAGCCCACGTGCCGCAACTACTGAAGACCACGCGCCTAGAGTCCATGCTCCACAACGAGAGAAGCCACCGCAATGAGAAGCCCGCGCACCGCAACGAAGAGTAGCCCCCGCTCGCGGCAACTAGAGAAAGCCCGCGTGTAGCAACGAAGACCCAACACAGCCAAAAATAAATAAATAAAATAAATAAACTTATTAAAAAAAAAAAAAAAGAGACACCCACAGGTACACAGATGTACAGACAGGCAAAGACAGAGACTGCATGATCACATGACCCTGAAAAGACTCACACACACACACACACACAGGGTCCAAAGGATAGGGTCAGGCCCTTGGGAAGTGAGCTGAGCTAGGGGTGTGAGTGGAATGTTGGGGCGCTGTGGCAGTTCCAAGCAAACAGAGCTGCGCCCCTTCCCAGGCAGAGCACCTTGCAGAGGGAGGCCCCCACGGGCGTGTGGAGCAGTGAGGCCTCACTTAGGCCTGAAGCTGGTAAACTGATCCACGCTGGGCGTCTGACGGCTCCAGGAGGCCAGGGTGGAGCCTGGAAGCTCTCCCCCACCGGGTCCCAGCTGAACGGACCTTTACCTTCTCCCTGCTCAGCTCCTCACAGACCTCTTCTCCCCTCATCTTTCGCTGTTCTCCCAGCTCCCCCCCGCCCCCAATCCCCTCCCCTCAGGGCCTTCCCCTCCTGGCTTTTGCCTAGCTGGCCCTTTACCCCGGTCCTTGACAGACACCAGCTTACCCTCCAAGGCCCAGCGCCGTGCCTCCTTCTCTGAGAAACTTTCCTGCCACCCCCTCCCTGAAGCAGGATTAATCCCTGCCTCCTGGTGCCCCAGGGCCCTTGCACAAACCTCTGCCATAGCTCCAAAGGCTTCCTGGTGTAATGCTCCATGAACACACCTAACTCCTTGACTCTGCTGAGAAGGCTGTGCTTTTTCCTATTTTGTACTAAGGGCAACAGGAGGCCGTGCAACGGTTTTAATGGAGCTGTGTAGGATCAGATTTGTGATTTGGAAAGGTCACAGGGCAGCTGCTTGGCAGAAGGAGTCAGGGAGAGAGGGCATATGGGACTTTTCATCATCAGGGTGGGTGGCCGAGGCGGGGGAGGTGAGCAGATTCGGGGGACATAGCTTCCCCGCCACCAGGGGTCCCCAAGCCTGGCTGTGAACCCGATCCCTGGGGAAGAGTTTAAAAAATAGATTGCTAAGCTCTACCCCAGCTATATCTAAATAGGATCTCAGGAGTCAGGGACAGAATCAGTAATTTTTTTTTTTAAATTGTGGTAAAAAACACGCTACATAAAATTTACCATCTTGACCATTTCTCAGGGTACCATTCAGTAGTGTTAAGTAAATTCACATTGTTGTGAAACAGATCTCCAGAACTTTTTTTATCTTACAGATCTGAAACTCAACAGGCATTAAACAGCTCACACACACACCCCCAACCAACCCCTGGTGACCACCATTCCTCTTTCTGTTTCTTTGAATCTGACTACTTTAGATGCCTCATATAAGTAGAATCATGCAGTATTTGTCTTTTCGTGTGACTCTGTATTTTTTCGAATCCCCAAGTAGCTCTGATCCAGGTGGTGTGCGGCCCAGAGTTTGGAAACCACTGTCCACGTTAACCAAGCTGAAAGGGGCCCTCTCCCTGTCTCTTTGCTCTTAGGAGCAAATTCAGATCCTCGTGACCTCTGACCTTCAGGGGGTGTTCCCCTTGACCTCTGGGGAGAATTGTCTCTCAGACAGGGTCCTGTAGTCTACTAAAGTCAGACCAGATAATAACTCAGTCACCCACATTATTATTAATTTTCATGACCTATGTTTATATAATGTTTTGGATCCTGGCTCCTCGAGTCTGGTCCCAAACCAGCAGTGACGGCATGCTTGGGGGCCGGTGAGAAATACAGGGTCTCAGGCCCAGCTTTAGGGTTTACAGAGTGGGTCGGCTGGGGGCTGGGGGAAGGAGAGGTAGTCGAGAGGCTGGGGAGGTGGCCCAGGCTGAAGTGGGCTTGGTTTGTCTCTCCCACCCCACGGCCACAGTCTTGAACTTGAATAAGTTCCCCACACCAGGCTTAGCTCCTCAGTCACCTGCCTCATGGTCAGCTCTCCAGGGCCTCGGCTACAAATTCCTGGGGCTTGGCCTCTGTGTGGGACATAGTTTGTCTCCTTCGCAGCCCAGCTGTGGAATGATGCCCTGGGCCTCTTCCTTCCCCGGCCTGGCCTGACAATGACTCTTCCAGCAGGCCACCAGCTCTTGTGACGTCCCAGAAATCCCATCTGGTCTTCACAATGACCCTGAGAGGTCATGGTCGTAATAATGGCTTACTGAACACTTATTAAACCCCAGACACTGGGAAAAAGGCTCAGGCCTCCCAGGACTCCATGAGGTTGCCACAGGGATTATCTCTACTTGGCAGACAAGGAAACCGAGGCTCAGAAAGGTGAAGTGACTTGTGCAAATTCCCATCACTCAGAACTGCTAGAGTTGGGGTTTGAATTCCCGTCAGTGTGTCGCGTCTGAGTTCTTAACAGGGATGCCTCTGTTCTTTCTGTCTTTTTACAGAAGGGGACTCTGAAATTCACTTCTGTAACTTGCCCAAGGTCATATGGCTGGTAAGTGCTGGATTTGGGACTTGAACTCAGGACCGTATACGCCCACACCCTGAATTCTTCACTGATGGGCCTGCTCTCTTTATCCCAGTAGCATCTCCGAGTGCTGGTCTGTCCACCCCATTTCCAGCTGCATCAGACTCTTCCGCTTGGGTTGTCATGTCAACGATAACTGGCACCGGCGGACCAGGGTCCCTGGAGTCACAGCTGCAGCCCAGAATGCACGGGAGCTCAGCACTGCGAGGAGAAATGGAAAGTGACACTTCCTGGCCTCATGGCTCTGTGCCTGGGCCGGGGAGCAGATCGCACACCTGGGCACAGGAGGTGGCAGAGCGCAGCAGCTGTCAGAGGATCAGGAGGCGGAGGGAATGGAAACTGACAGCTCACCCACCCGGGCACCGCTGGGCACTCACTGCAGCTGGGATGGAAGCTGGCAGGGCCGGGGCTGCAGAGCTCCTGGGATGGCCCCTGGCTACCCAGGCAGGAAGGGGCAGGGGCTTTCAGAAGCCTCCCCATAAACATGGCAGGAGGACTAGGGGCTACAAGCATGGATTCAAACAGCAGGTGACCCCTCACAACTAGCTCTGCAACTGCAGGCAAGTTGCTTAACCTCTCTGGGTCTCAGTGCCTCATGTATCAAACGTGGACGGTAATAGTACCTCTGGCACCGCTAAGAGCCTTAGGAGTATCAGCATATATAAAATGCCTAGCAACCAGCAAACATCATCATCCAGGCTGACCGAGTCGAAGAGAGGCAGTTTACACCTGGGTGCTGTGGGGGACAGATGAATTATAAATAGGAGAAGCAAGTAGTAGCTGGCATACAGCAAGCTTTTTATCAGTAATAGGTATTATTATTAGGAGCAGGGCAGGCTACATAATTCACAGAACTCAGTACAAATGAAAATGTGGGGCCTCTGTTAAAATATGATTAAGAATTTCAAGATGGTGACAGCAGACCATTAAACCAAGCTTGGGGCCCTGAGCCACTGCACAGGTTAGACCCCTGTGAAGCTGGCCCTGATCAGGAGACAGGACACCCAGGTCCTTACAGTGGCTCAGCGGTCTTTCTTCGGGAAGATTGCCCATCTGCTCAATGCTGGAGCTGGATGGGGGCTTCCCTGACTCTGCCTTCCACGGTCTCCAGATTATTCCAGGAGACCCCCCTTGTGACCGGGAGCTCCTGACAGCCCCCTCTCATTTAGCCCAGGCCCAGATTCACTTGTCCTGCATGAGAGGAGGGCCTTGGGGCTGCCCTGGGCTTTGAACCCTTCCTGACAGAGTCTTTGAGTGTTAGGACCCTTTGAGATCATCCCTGTGCCCACCCCAAGACAGGCAGGCACCTGCCCAAGGACACACAGGGCCCAGTGGCAGGATGAGGACCCGGCCTCTGACCGTCAGCCTGGGAGTTCTTTCTCGGGGAACCAGCTCAGACACAACGGGGGGTTCCAGGGCTGTGGTGGGAAAAGGGTGTGCCGGGGAAGGACATTCTTCCGTGGGGGAGGGGGGAGTTTCAGAATGGGGGAGTTTCTGTTCTCTTGGCTTCTCTGTGTTTTCTGCAATGGCACAAACTCCTTTTGTAATACCAGGAAAAAAATAAAACATAAGTGAACCTGCAGTTAAGGAAAAGCACAGCGTTCTCATAGGAACCAAGAAGAAAGCCCCTGATGCAAAGTATATTCAGAGGGAAGAAAATTTAAAAATAAAATAGAGAGACGGTTAGATTAGAGCAACGGATCTTGTTGTAATAGATCCTCAACGCTCACCTCCTCTGGTGTGAGGGGCTAAGACATCTTGGCCAGTCTCTGAGATTCTGGATGGGGGCCTGTCCCGTGTGTGTGTGTGTGTGTGTGTGTGTGTGTGTGTGTGAGTGACTGAGTGCGTGAGGTGGGGGACAGTCGGTCCCTCCAGAAACCAGGCATGAGGTGCCCCAGGGGAGATGAGGGAGGCAGATGGCCCCGGAAAGCACACAGGCTCTGGAGCTAGGCCTGGTAGAGCCAGAATCCAGACCTATCAACGACTCTGGCACTTCATTTCTCTGAGCTGCAGTTTCCTCATTTATAAAATGGAGAAAATGACATCTGCTTCACAGGCTGGCAGCTGTGGGGATTAAAGAAAATGAGCTGGCACAAAGAGTTAGCGCATAGTAGGTGTTCAACCACCATGAACAACCCCCACTCCCAACAGAGACCCCTCCCTCTTACACTGACATTGTGCTGGACAGTTTCAGAAGCTGATCCTCACCGTCATCTGTGATCTGACCCCAGGAGGGATCAAGGGGTACGGGTGGCATCCTGGAGGCCAGGGCATGGCATCCCAAGCGGGTCGCCATCTAGCCTGTGCTCAGCGGGGCGGACCCTTCTCCCAAGTTAGCCAAGGCCAGCGGAACCCTTGAGGGACCCTAGAGGAGCCATTGTGTGGAGCGTGGAGACCCCTAGTGGCCACATGGGGGACTGCAGTCTCCTTGTGAAACCCACCGGGAGTGGGGCAGCTCTGTCCAGGAACTATCCTCTGTGGCAATATTTCTTGAGTCCCTATTAAGTGTCAAGGCTTGTGCTAGGTGCTGTGGAAGCAAAGAGGAGAGAAGCCCACCACCCCAGAGAAGCCCACCACCATGAGAGTTGCAGAGGCTGCCTCCCCCCCTTGTACTCCCACATCCATTCACAAAGAAGAGAACGCGGGGGTCAGTCAGAGACCTGGGGCAAGACACCCCCTCTCCCACAAAGCACCTGGAATGAGCAAGATTTTTAAATTATTATGATTATTAAACGTATAAAAGGGCAAATGCATTGGGTTAGGGGTTATGCTCCCTTGCTTTTCTCAGAGCACACTGGAAACTGCTAGATACTTGCATAAAACAAGTGCTTACATATATGACATCTGTCTGATCCCTGAGGAACAGATACTACTAGCCTGTGGATGAGAAAACCGGCACTCAGGGAGGTTTAGGTAATTAAGTAAGAGTTGGGATTTGAACCCAGGTCTACCTGGCTCCAGAGCCCATGCTCTTATGCAAGAGGTAATATGTCTGCCAAGTGAGGCAGCCTGTGACTTGTCAAGAAAATTGACTCACCTCTCTGGGTATCAGAGCCCTCCTCGGACAGGCCAGATGTTTCACTTTGTTTGTTTTGTTGTTGTTGTTTTTCAAGCTCACATGGGCACCTTTTCCGAGTCCCGGCTGTGCATGGGATTCACTGGATTTCCTTGGTCTGGGTGCATCCAGGGCATTGGGATTATAAAGCTTCCCAGGTGATTCTAAGGTGCAAGGAGGACTGGGGAGAGCCTTGCTGGCCATGACACAGAGATTAAACTTTATTCTGCTCGGTATTAAGCCTGTGGGGCTCCCTCCAGCTCCCTGTGCCCAGTTCTACTGAATTGCCTTTTATTATTTATTTATTAGAGAAAATTCCTCCTTCTAAAGTGTACAGTTCACGGGTTTTAGTACGTTCACAAGGTTGTGCAAGCATTCCATATCAGATTGCAGGAAGTTTTCATCACTCGAAAAAGAAACCCTGTACCTATTAGCAATCCCTCCCCATCAGCTCTCCCTGGCAATCACTAATCTACCTTCTGTCGCTACAGATTTGCCTCTTCTGGACATTTTATGTAAATGGAATCATATAGTACGTGGCTTTATGTGTTCAGCTTCTTTCATTTACCTTTATAGCTTCAAGGTTCATCCTCGTTGTAACGTATACCAGTTCCTTTTTATTGCTGAATAATACTCCATCGTATGGCTAGATCACATTTAAAAAATCCATTCATCAGTTAACAGATGGTTTTAAGGCTCTGATGTTCTCTTGGGCAAGAGAGGTGACTTGATTTACCCAGGTGGAGGGGCCGAGAGAGGAAAAAGGGAGCCTGGGGCTTCCCTGGTGGCGCAGTGGTTGAGAATCTGCCTGCCAATGCAGGGGACACGGGTTCGAGCCCTGGTCTGGGAGGATCCCACATGCCGCGGAGCAACTAGGCCCGTGAGCCACAACTACTGAGCCTGCGCGTCTGGAGCCTGTGCCCCGCAATAAGAGAGGCCGCGACAGTGAGAGGCCCGCGCCCCGCGATGAAGAGTGGCCCCTGCTTGCCACAACTAGAGAAAGCCCTCGCATAGAAACGAAGACCCAACACAGCCAAAAAAATAAAATTAAAAAAAAAAAATTCAAATCAAATAATAAAAAAAAATTAAAAAAAAAAAAAAAAAAGGGAGCCTGGATGCTGTCTCTCATTCCTGCATGAAGGAAAACCCAGAGGGGCAGTGATGTGAAAATCAACCCTCAGAAGCTCCAAGGGGGCACAGTGGGACAGAACCTGAGCAGCCATGAGAGGTGGGTCATACCTGGTCCCCCACTTCCTTCCACAAAGATAACCAGGGACCCAGGCAAAGCTGTATGCACAAAGTTGCATCATTGCCACATAGCTGAACAGTGAACAACAGAAATAACCTGGGTGTCCAACAATAGGGAACTTGTTCAGTAAGTGGTGCTACTTCTATCCAAGCGGATACCATGCAGTCAAAAATGATGCAGTTATCAGCTCACTTTTATTATAGTGCCAAACCCTCCTTGTGCATTTCACATGTGTTGACTCACTCAATTCTTAGGGCAACCCCATAAGGTAGGTGCTCTTAGGATCCCTGTTTTAAATGAGGAGACGGAAGTAGAGAACAGTTAGGTAACTTGCCCAGTGCTGTGGAGCTAGAAAGCGGTAGGGCTAAGATTTGAACCACGGTCCGTTTGCTTAATATCTCAGCTCTACCACCTCTCCGAGGGTAGAAAAAATATTTACCAACACGAGAAACCGTTCACAAAATATTGGTTCAGTGAATAAATCAGATTATGGAATAGGATGCAGGGTACGAAGCAAGACTTGAAGGAAGTATACCAGACTGTGGAAAGGAGAGATCTCTGCACAGCTGGAGCAAATATAATTTTTGCTTCTGCTTTGTGTTTGCATTTTCCCAGTTTCACACAAGGAGCATGTTTTCGTTTTTAGGAAGAAAAGTATTTTATTTGATTCGCTTAAAAAAATAAACGACTTTCATATATTCCTGGTGGGAATTCAATATGGCTCATTCTCTACGAAAGGCAAGTTTGCAGTATTTATCAAAGTTGCAAATGCATTTGCCCTTTGACTCAGCAATCCTGAATCTACATTTTATCCTATAGGTAGAGCTGTTCATGGATGACATATGAGGCTACTCCCTACACCATTGCTTATTATATAGCAAAAGATCGGAAACAAATTAAACATGCACTGTATAGGGGTTTGGTTAAATAATCTTTGAAAGGAATACTATACAGCTGTAAAAAAAAAGAATGAGGACACTTTCTATACTGCTAGGGAAAGGGCACTGGGATATTTTTTAATGAAAAGGGCAACATTCAGAACAGTGTATTCATAACTTCTGTGTGAAAGAAAGGAAGGGAGAAAATATATTTTGTGTCCGCTTGTACTTTATCATAATGATGCTGAAAGGCAAGGTGATAATGAGAATACTTAACAGCTAGTACACAACAGATTACAGCTGGCCTTATAACCACTGCTGAAGGGGAACCCAAGAAACTAAAGAAGTAGCTGCCCTTAGAGACGGGAAAGTGGGGTGCACAGGACAGGGGTGGGGACAAGATTGACTTCTCAGACTCTGCCATTTTATACTGTTTTAATTTTTGAACCATGGAACTGTATTACCTGGTCAAAAAATAATAATTTCAAAAACACCACACACAAAATAGTGGCTTTCAGTCCCTGTTACCCCACCCCTGGGACATGAGGAAGGGGAGAGGGCTCGTTGGATTGCGTGAGCAATGGGTATCAGGGCATACCCTGTTGTACTGGCCCAGGCATGTAGAAGACGGCATAGCTAAGGGTCAGGGATGTTCTTCCTGTCCTCAAAGGCCTCCGCAGGCTTCCTGGTGGGAGCAAAGGCCTTGGGGCTTTCTCGGCTGCCTCAGCCTGGCACAGTGCCTGGCACACAGTAGGCTCTTAGTAAGCGTATGTCTAATTAATTGCTCCGCCGCTGGCCTGATTATTTCACCCTTTGGGTGTAGGTAAGCCTCTTACCTACACAGATCTGCCCCCGTGGCTTAAGCCATGGAGTTGCTGGTACGCGGGGCCATATTACTTTAATCAGATAATCAGATTACTCTTTCCCCTTGCGTCTGGCAGAGACCAGGGCATTACTGAACGGGAAATGAAAGCATAAAGCGTCCATCCCATTGGGCAGATGTTTATCAAGTACCTGCCATGCACGGGCCCCAGGCCTAGGTTCTGCAATACAACATGCCCTTGGACTTCCTCTCCCAGGGCAGCCGGTCTCTGTGCACCCCCTTGCAGCTAATGTCTATGCAGCACTCACACGCAGCGTCTCTCTTGGTCCTCCCCCTAGCCCTGCATGAGAAGCGCTTTCATTATTCAGTGCCTGCAGGTGCAAGTGACACAAACCAGACTCGAACTCACTTAAGCAAGAGGAGATTCCTTTTTTTTTTAATTTTTATAAATTTATTTATTTTATTTTTGGCTGTGTTGGGTCTTCGTTGCTGCGCGTGGGCTTTCTGTAGTTGCGGTGAGCAGGGCCTACTCTTCATTGCAGTGTGCGGGCTTCTCATTGCGGTGGCTTCTCTTGTTGCGGAGGACGGGCTCTAGGCGCGCGGGCTTCAGTAGTTGTGGCACGTGGGCTCAGTAGTTGTGGCTCGCAGGCTCTAGAACGCAGGCTCAGTAGTTGTGGCGCACGGGCTTAGTTGCTCTGCGGCATGTGGGATCTTCCCGGACCAGGGCTCGAACCCGTGTCCCTTGCATTGGCAGGCGGATTCTTAACTACTGCACCACCAGGGAAGCCCAAGAGGAGATTCTTATCGGCTTGTACAACTGAAGGTTAGTAGGTTTCAGGTATGGTGAGATCAAGGCTCTGGCTGTTTCTGTTTTCTTCTGTATCCCCTTTGTCCTGAGGCCGGCTTCCCTCATAGCAGCGAGATGTCACCAGTAGCAGGGGGCAGTATGTTTCCCTGTTCATGTTCATCAGAAGAGAGACTGAGCTTTCCAGGTCTCTCTCTCAAGAATAAGGAAGATTCTTTCCCAAAAGCTTTGAGTAAACCTAACCTCACATCTCATTAGTACACATTGGCTTAGACTTTCCCACCCCATAATCCAGTGGTTCTCAACCCTGGGGCTGCACATCAGAATTAAACAGGGAGTTTTTGAAAAAATATCTGGTGCCCAAGCCCTTCTACCCTGGGTCCTATTAAATCAGAAATTTTGTAGGTGGGGCCCAGGCATCAGCATTTTACGAAAGATTCCCAGGTGTTTCTTTTCTTTCTTTTTTTTTTTTTAAATTAATTAATTAATTTATTTATTTATGGCTGTGTTGGGTCTTCGTTTCTGTGCGAGGGCTTTCTCTAGTTGTGGCAAGCGGGGGCCACTCTTCATCGCGGTGCACGGGCCTCTCACTATCGCGGCCTCTCTTGTTGCGGAGCACAGGCTCCAGACGTGCAGGCTCAGTAGTTGTGGCTCACGGGCCTAGTTGCTCCGTGGCATGTGGGATCTTCCCAGACCAGGGCTCGAACCCGTGTCCCCTGCATTGGCAGGCAGATTCTCAACCACTGCGCCACCAGGGAAGCCCTCTTTCTTTTTTAAAAAAATATTTATTTAGGCTGCGCCGGGTCTTCGTTGCGGCATGAAGGATCTTTAGTTGCAGCATGCAGACTGTCAGTTGCGGCATGCATGTGAGATCTAGTTCCCCGACCAGGGATCGAACCCGGGCCCCCTGCATGGGGAGCATGGAGTCTTACCCACTGGATCACCAGGGAAGTCCCTTCCTAGGTGTTTCTAGTGCACAATGAGGGCCTCAGGATTAGGCTTGGGGAATTGTCTCCCAAGGAAGTCATCTGTCCAGTGACAGAGAGCCTGGTCTGACTGAATCAGAAAACTTCACACCTGTGGCCCATTGCTGGACCCTGCCGCCTGTCATACCAGCAGTTAATAATTTTAATAAATCCTATAATTTTCTTGTGAATAGTGTAATTATATTGCTTAGCAATTTGTGTGTGTACTAAAAGCATTAATTTGTTAAATGTAAACATCTAAAATATGCCACAATTATCGTAAGCTCTGTTAGCATGTCTTGGTTTTTTAATAAGCTGGGAGCTTCCAGAACTGGGTGTAGCCCAGGCCTCTAGGCTTCTGGGAGATTCCCAGCCTGATGTCCGGCCCCAGGCTGAGTCACCCAGACCCAGACCCTTCCCTTTTTTGGAAATTTGAAATTTTGATCCCAATTCTTCATTGCCCTGTAGTGGTTTTGGCAATACCCCTTCACAGGGGCCTTGTGGTGGGTGGGGTGCCCTCCCTGCTCTTGACCGTGAGCTTGATCACGTGACTTGCTTTGACTGGTGGGGGAATGAGGTGAACCGAGGCTTGAAATGTGCTTTCCTGGCTGAACTTGCTCCCTATCTTGCACATCTGTCACAGCCCCTGGAAAACCACATCCCAGATGCGTGGCCCCTTCAGTCTGGGCCAAGGATGAGACATGCATCTGAGCTGAGCTGGACCTGCTGCCTGGAGCAGAGCCACATAGCCAAGCCCAGCCCTGCTGCAGACCCATGAGTGTGAGAAGTCGTGATTGTCCTTTTAAGCCACTGAGTTTGGGCGTGTCTTGTTATACATCACGATTGCCGCATTCATTGCCTGATACAGCTTCTCAGACTGTGCGGTGGACAGACATATCAGCCCCAAGCTCTTTTGGCCCCAGAGGACATTAGGGACCAAACATGGTGACAAGGAGAGTCTGAACAGAGAGCATTTCTCTTCTGCGACCCAGTGATAGCATGCAATGCTTATGAAGGTTATGGCCAAGCCTTAGTCTAAGTGTAGTGATTACAAGCATAGGTTAATTTGGAGCCAGTTTGCCTGGGTTTAAAGCCCAGCTCCACCACTTACATGCTGTGTGACCTTGAACAGGTCACTTAACTTCTCTGGGCCTCAGGTACCTCATCTGTCAAATGAGGATGTTAATAAGAATACCTACCTCTGTTGTGAAGATTAAACAAATTAATTTGTATAAGATGCGTAAAGCAGTGCCTGACACATAGTAAACAGTATACAAGCGTGGGCTCCTATTATTAAGCACTCTCCGTGCGTTTAATTCTCTCAACAAAGCAACCAGAGGATCTTATCACTGTTTTGTGGATAAAGGAACTGAGGTTAAGAGAGGTCAAATAACTTGTCCAAGGTTACATAACATGTGAGTCACTGAGCCAAGGTATGAGAACAATTCCGTCTGATTCCAAAACATTCTTTTATCTCTGTATCCCCACATTTAGTGCGAACTTGGTGCCTGTCAGGAAACAATGCATGGTGATGAATGAATGAACAGGCATGGCTGGTGGGCAGCAGGCTGGGCTGTGACCGGAACTCCTTATCCAGTGCTCTCTTTACTTCTCCCAGTTTTTAATTGGGCTGGGCCTGGTTGATGAACGGGAACCTCCCCCAGGATGGAGTGGGGGGATAGGGTACCATGGAAGCTGCCCCAAGTTGGGAGGCCAGGTCCCACATTCCAGTCCTGGCTCTGCCCAATCCAGCTTTGCCCAATCCCAAGGCCAGAGGCTTTGCAAACTCTCTGAGACTCGGTTTACTCTCCGCTTAAAGCAGGATCCTGCGGGAAGGAGAGCCAGGGAGCAGCAGGGCAGCCAAAGCCAAGGTCTCCCCTCTGTCCTCTGCTGCCTGCAGAAAGGCTCTGTCCTCCGAGGGAAATCTGAGCCCTGCTGAGCTGGCACATTCTGGGGTCCAGACAGCTGTGTCCCCTTTACCCCCAGCCCAGAGTGAAGGCCTGTGCCTCCAAAAGGCAAGGACAGGCATGGGGCCTTCTCAGGGTAGCAACGTGCCCTGGGCTGGACCCGTAGGCTGAGCCCAGAGGGCTCAAGGGCCAGATACACCGAGGTGTCTCCTAATGGAAAAGGGCAGGCCGAGCCCTGTGGCCTGGTGTAGGGAAGAGAAAGGACCCGGAGGCAGAGCCTAGGGCTCACGTCCCAGCTCTGGTCTCTTAGCCACATGGAGCCTGAGTTTCCTTGGAATGGGAATCATAATTCCTGCATCTCAGGGTTGTGCCGAAGCTACAAAGGGGGTTCCTAGAGGGAGAAGGCCCTCTGTAAACTGTAAGGTCATCTGCTCCAGGAGGCTGCTTTCTGGATCTCAGTTTCTATGTCTTAAATGAGAGCAGGGAGCTCAAAGGATGCTTCTAGCTGGGAAGACCCTCGGCCCAGCCCTCTAAGAAATGGTGACCATAAGTCAGAATCCCTTATGAGATATTAGGCGGCTTCTGGTGTGATGCATTGCAAAGGAGACCACCACCAACCACCCTCCAGGCGTCCTTGTCCAAAATGCCTCATAACTGGAGTCCAACAATTTTCCTGGCAGTACAGGAGACAAAGGGATGAACTTAACAAGGCAAGAGGGAAACAGGGAAACAAATCCTGAAGGTGGAGCATTTGGCAAGACAACCAGTCTAGTCCTCACAAATCACTGTCATAAGAAAAGGACCTGCCAAACCCAAAGAGACCTAAGTGCAGCCAACCAGAGGGTCCTGATAGCACCCTAGTTTACACAAATCAGCTTAAAGGATGTTTGGAGGACAACGAGGGAATTTGAAAATGTGCTGTGCCTTAGATAAGATAAAAATGTGTTGATGGAGAGGTCGAGATTGTTAATTTAGAAAAAAAGCAGGGCTTCCCTGGTGGCGCAGTGGTTGGGAGTCCGCCTGCCAATGCAGGGGACACGGGTTCGAGCCCTGGTCTGGGAAGATCCCACATGCAGTGGAGCGGCTAGGTCTGTGCGCCACAACTACTGAGCCTGCACTCTGGAGCCTGTGTGCCACAACTACCGAAGCCTGTGTGCCTGGAGCCCGTGCTCTGCAACGGGAGAGGCACCGGGACGAGAGGCCTGCGCACTGTGGCGAAGAGTGGCCCCCACTCACCGCAATTGGAGAAATCCGCATGCAGTAGCGAAGACCCAACACAGCCAAAAATATAAATAAATAAATAAATAAATTAAAAAAAAAAAAAAGACTAGGTAGAGGCTGACCTAGTCAGATGCACATTTAAAAAAAAAAAAAAAAGCAAATTACAAGGCAGCAAGGACATTTTGAGCTTGTCTTAATAAAAATATAGGGACTGCCCTGGTGGCGCAGTGGTTAAGAATCCTCCTGCCAATGCAGGGGACACGGGTTTGAGACCTGGTCCGGGAAGATCTCACATGCCACAGAGCTACTAAGCCTGTGTGCCACAAACAACTGAGCCTGAGCTCTAGAGCCTGCGAGCCACAACTACTGAAGCCTGTGCACCTGTAGCCCGTGCTCCGCAACAAGAGAAGCCACCGCAATGAAGAGTAGCCCCTGCTCGCCGAAACTAGAGAAAGCCGCGCACAGCAACGAAGAACCGATGCAGCCAAAAATAAATAAATAAATAAATAAATTTAAAAATATATATGTGTATATATTCATAAAAAGAGATCTGGGAAGACAGACAAGAAGGTGTTTACAGCGATCCTTCCCAGATGGTAGGAATAGAGTGGTTTGTTTTATTTTTGCTTATCTGCCTGTTCCAACTTTCTACAATGCACATACACAGCTTTGGTGATAATCAAAGGTTATTTTCTTTTATTTATTTATTTGCCGAGTCGTGCAGCATGTGGGATCTTAGTTCCCCAACCAGGGATCAAACCCACGCCCCCTGCACTGGAGGCATGGAGTCTTAACCACTGGACCACCAGGGAAGTCCCTCAAAGGTTATTTTATGTTATTTATTTATTTATTTATTTGTTAACATCTTTATTGGAGTATAATTGCTTTACAATGGTGTGTTAGTTTCTGCTTTATAACAAAGTGAATCAGTTATACATATACATATATCCCCGTATCTCTTCCCTCTTGCGTCTCCCTCCCTTCCACCCTCCCTATCCCACCCCTCTAGGCGGTCACAAAGCACCGAGCTGATCTCCCTGTGTTATGCGGCTGCTTCCCACTAGCTATCTGTTTTACGTTTGGTAGTGTATATATGTCCATGCCACTCTCTCACTTCATCACAGCTTCAAAGGTTATTTTAAATTAGAGAAGTTCTCTGCACGGTCCCTGACTCTGATGGTCCCCTCTGGCCTCAGCCTCCTCTCCGAGCTCCTGCCCCATCTGGGACCTGCTATCGACACCAGTCAGGCACTGGTGTCTCTCTCCCTCCCTCCCATCGTGTTTCCCCCGTGGAGGAGTGTCCATTGAATTACAGTAACATTCCAGCCTCTCCTGTGGAGCTCACTCCCTCTTTCTCCCCTGCAGAGAAGTGACTTATCTGATGGTCAAGTTTCAGAGGAGCTCTTGGGCACACCCAGCCCAGCCCCTTCTCTTCTGGAAGCCTTTACTGCATCCCCACTTGGGCCAGGGACTGGGTAGTTTTGGTGGGTGAATGTCAAATTCAAGGGTGGGATTGTAGGAAGCCCCCTTGGTCAGCAATCTGAAGTCACAGCCAGAGGGAAATATTTTGATCTCTGTCTGGGTGGCTGCTGTGTGTTTCTCTCAGTGGGTTCCAGGCTTGGATGGGGACGAGGAATGTTCTTTGCTGAATTCTCTAAAACCCGCATCTTGCTCTCCCTCCCCCAGTGGCCACTGCTCCCCTGCTCAACTTCAGGCCTCAGAGGAAACCCATCTTCTACCAGTGGAACTTCAGGGCTGAGTTTCTACTGAAGAGGAGAATAAGGCATCCCTGGGTGTGAAACCGTGCACCTCAGATTGGGACTTGAACCCACGTGCCGGGCCTCTAACCTAGCCTAAACCCAGATTGTGACTCGAACGCAAGCAGCCAGGACTCGAACCTGGCCAAAACCCATGGTCTTCCAACTGAGATCACACGTCTGCTTTCAGGACTTAATGCAGCTCAGGTTCTTGATATCTCATGGCAGGAAGAATTCAGTGAGAGAAAGTGATAAGGAAGAAGTGGATTTATTTAGAGAGAAACACACGCCACAGACAGAGAGTGGGCCATCTCAGAAGGCGGGAGTGGCCCTAGGGTATGGGGTTGTCAGTTTTTATAGGGGTGGGTAATTTCATAGGCTAATGAGTGGGAGGAGTATTCCAGCTATTTTGGGAAGGAGCGGGGATTTCCAGGAATTGGGCCACCGCCCACTTTTTGATCCTTATTGTCTGCCTTGGAACTGTCATGGCGCCTGTGGGTATGTCATTCAGCTTGCTGACATGTTACAATGAGTGTATACTGAAGTTCAAGGTCTGGTCGACTTGTCCGCCATCTTGGACCCATTTGGTTCTAATCCGTTTATGTCTTGTCCTCGGGCTATGTCATTTTTTCAAAGGTTGTGCCCTCCCCCCTTCCCTCCTGTTTCCAATCAGAGTTTTGATGGGTTTGAGTCCCAGCTGCGTGGGTTTGAGTCCCAATGTGAGTTGCACATTGGTGGATGGAGCTGAGAGTGGTGGTGAGGCTCTGGCATCCAGACAGAGGAAACAGCCTGGGCCCAGGTACAAAGGCTGGATGGCAAGGTGGGAGGGAGGAGTGAGCAGAGAGGAGGCCGTGCCCTGTGCCCAGGCTCAGCGGCCACCCTGCGGGCCAGGCTGAGGGAGTCGAATGTGGGGCCACAGACCGGTTTTAGGTCCAGATGTGGCACAGTCACCTTCAGATATTGGGACCATCCCTTGGGGCCACTTTGTGAGGACAGACCAAGGAGGAAGTGGCCTAGGAGTGAGGGGACCAGCAGTGGGATGGTTAACCCAGAACATTTACAGGGAAGGAAAAAAAAAAGAACATTTACAGGGGAGAAGAAAAAGAGCTGTTTAAAAGAATAAACGATGGCAGCAGCCTCCACATTCAAGTGAGCTGAGAACTTCATTTCAGAAACAAATCACTCCTGGTTGGCAAGAGCTCAGGAGTGGGCTCTTAATTATGCAAAGGTGGGCCCTTGAGCAGTGGCTGGCAACCCCGGCAGACCCAAGCCCCCTTTGGACGACAAATATTTGGTAACTACCCCTGTTGCCAAGCCGAAATGAAATTCCTAAGTAAACACACGTGCCCTCATAAGTGCTTTTTTAAAAAAAATCAGTGTAATATCCTAACTATAATATGAAGGTGAAATTAAAGGAAAGTAATTTATAATAAAATCATTTCAGGGACTTCCCTGGTGCCGCAGTGATTAAGAATCCACCTGCCAATGCAGGGGACACAGGTTCGAGCCCTGGTCCGGGAAGATCCCACACGCCATGGAGCAGCTAAGCCCGTGCATCACAACTACTGAGCCTGCGCTCTAGAGCCTGCGAGCCACAACCACTGAGCCTGCGTGCCACAGCTACTGAACTCCACGTACCTAGAGCCCGTGCTCCGCAACAAGAGAAGCCACCGCAACGAGAAACCTGCACACCGCAACGAAGAGTAGCCCCCGCTTGCTGCAACTAGAGGAAGCCCACGCACAGCAACAAAGACCCAACTCAGTCAAAAGTGATTAAATAAAATACAAAATAAATTTATAAAAAAAAACATCATTTCAGGGTGAAAACGCACAAGCCGACTGCAGAGGAGATGGGATGACGTGGCCCTGACACTTGATCCCAGTGGAACCACTGGGAATACGACAGCCACGGAGGCAGACGGACCCAGGTGGTCCTGATGGTGACTCAGACACCACGAGCCGTGCTGTGGCTGGTGGTGTGAAATGGGCAACAAGTCTTGGCAAAATTCCGAACAAAACAAAGGACAGTCTTTTCCTTCCGTGTACGTAATAGTCGTGTTACTGGAAAATTCTGTGTCTATTAGAAGCATGCAGAATTACTTTGTGTTTATATATAATAACTGGTTACACACACATTGTGACAAAGAAAAATGCCCTTACAGATTTCCCTGACCCCTCCTAACAGGGCTGTCTTGGTCTCACTGAGCATCATTGTCTTAGAGCCTCTTCTACAACGACAGCAATTGAAGCCAAAATGTAGATGCCCTGAAAAATCAGCTTTGCATCTTCTGGTGGCTGAGAAGTGGGCAGAAGCCTAGGGAAGTGGGAGGAGGGTATGGAAAAGGGGATGGTGAGCAAGCCCCAAGAAATGGCATCAGATCTGGGCCAGAGGAGGCAGCGGGCTGGTGAGACACTTCCTGAGATGGGCATGCACAAGAGATGCTAAACATGGTGAGGTCCGCGGTTCAGCTGTAAACTGTTCTGCGGCTGCACTGTAATCCCCCTCCTCTGTCCCCAGACCTTCCATAAAATCAGTTATAAATAGTAATACTCAGTGGGGGATAAATAAAAATGATGGCTCATGCCCCGTAACTGCCAGGCACTGGAGGCTTTACCCACATCAACTCATGTGACCTTCAACCAGCCCAAAGAGGAGGAGCCACACCTGCCCATATTTTATAATGAGAAAATCAAAGCCCAGAGGGACAGAGAACCTTGCCCAAGGTCAGGCAGCTGTCTGTCAACAGCAGAGCTGGGCTTTGAACCTGGACAGTCTTGCCCTTGTGGTCCCGCTTGATCACCCCATCAGCAAGGGCCAGGCCTGTGCCTGGGTGAAGCACAATGGAGAGAAATCGCTGCAGGGGGGACCTGAGACAAGGTTGCAGAAATCTGGACTAGGAGGAACCAGGAGAGAGACCATGAGCATCTACTGGAGATTCTCAGAGACGCAGAGAAGGATGCCAGACTTCCCCAGTACAAAGAAGAGGGACTCAAGCCACTTCAGCTGGATCTTCTGGGAAAGGGTGACTCAAGGGAGGTGGAAGACTTGAAACATTCCACCTCCCCCCACATTTTGGTTACCCCCAAATGGTCATACTGGCTGACATCCAGGGCCATCTGATCTCTTTTGTTTTCTGAACTCCTACATTTCAGTTTCACCTATTCCCACCCCATTTATCAACAGTTGTATTTCTGTGAATTCACTGAGAAAATATAACACAAAGACGACTGTGAATACTGAAAAGCTTTCAGTAAGCTTGAATGTTATTAATCACAATGGGATCCACATACATTGAAAAACATTACATACACAGAAGCCGAATGCTTTCCAGCTACAATGCTTGAGGACCTCCAGATGATGCTGGGTTAAGGGCACAGGTGGGAACCAGGGGCATAGTAGGGGCAGGCGATGCATCAGTCACGCAATTCTCCCAGGCCCCAGATCACCCCAAGTTCGGGGGGGGCGCTCAGGGTCACCACAACAGTACTGATGCACATCATCGGCTCCCTGCTGGTACTGTACGTCCTGAGGAAGGGCTTTGACTGGGTGGTCCTAATGCCACACTTTTTGAGATTCCTGGACCCAATTTCAATGTGTGTGTGGGGCTTCCCTGCACCAACAAGCAATTCTGCCGCACCATCAGGGTGCCTGAGAATTCAGCTCAATCCTGACACCATCTACCCAGATAGCATCAGTTTCCGCAGGTTAAGGGCTCAGTCCCACAAGACTGCCAGTCACAAGCCCAGGTTGTTGCCTGTGCTTCTGGCCGACCAGCTATAAATCAAAAGTTCCTCCTTGGGTTCAGTTAATTTGCTAGAGCGGCTGCTCACAGAACTCAGGAAGCCAGTTTACTCACCAGATTACAGCTTTATCACAAAGGCTATTAAAGGACACGAATCAACAGCCAGATGAAGAGGGTGAGGTCTCAAACAAAGGAGCTTCTGTCCTCGGGGAGTTTGGGGCCAGGCCTGGTGGCACGTGGAAGCATTCTGGTTCCCCAACCTGGAAGCTCTTCCAACCCCCATCCCTTTTGTTTTTTTAATGGAGACTTTATTACCTAGGCATGATTGATTAACTCATTGCCATTGGTGATTGATTCAACCTCCAGCACTTCTCCCCAACCTGGGAATCAGCCCCACCTCTCCCTCTACTCATGGTGTTTCCCCTGACAACCAGCCACCATTAAGCACTTTCCAGAAATCATCTCATTAACATAAACCCAGTTGTGGTGGAAAGGGGTTGGTTATGAAAAAACAAAACACCCATTTCACCTTTATGTATGTGGAGAGATTTCAGGAACTGAGGAAAAGAGACCAAATATTATTATTATGACTTTTAATAAAATTATTTATTTATTTATTTATTTTTGGCTGCATTGGGTCTTCATTGCTGCACGCGGGCTTCCTCTAGTTGTGGTGCCCAGGCTTCTCATTGCGGTGGCTTCTCTTGTTGCGGAGCACGGGCTCTCGGTGCGTGGGCTTCAGTAGTTGCAACACGTGGGCTCAGTAGTTGTGGCTCGTGGGCTCTAGAGCGGAGGCTCAGTAGTTGTGGCATACGGGCTTAGTTGCTCCGCAGCATGTGGGATCTTCCCGGACCAGGGCTCGAACCCATGTCCCCTGCATTGGCAGGCGGATTCTTAACCACTGCGCCACCAGGGAAGTCTCAAATACTGTTATAAAAGATGCTCCCATTGGTCTTACTGCAAAGGAAATTCCAAGGGTTTTGGGAGCTGCGAGCCAGGAACCATGGACAAAAGCCAACTATATGAGAAATATGTTTGGCCATCTGAATGACCAAATATATATTTCTTATGTTATCTGTCATTGCTTCAAATACTCATTATAGTGTGACTTCATGGGGTGGAGCTTAGGTCAACCCCCACCAGGGGATTAACTGACCTTCTGTCCAGTCCGTATAGAGGTGCCTTCAGACTGGGGGCCAGCCCAGGGCAATCAGCTCTGACCAATGGAGTCACTCCAGGGAGTGGGAAGGGGAACAAGTTGGGTCACATTAGCTGGAAAGTTGGCTAAAACTGAAAGGAGAGACCCTACCAAATGTTGGCAAGGATGTGGAGCAACTGGAACTCTCATACATGGTTGGTAGGAGTGTAAATCGGTAAAGCCACTTTGTGACACTGGAAGAATTGACCAAACCTAACATACATATATCCTATGACCCAGCAAATCTACCCCTTGGAATATACTCAACAGAAATGGGTGCATGCATATGCTCACCAAGACATATAAACAAATGCTCATAGCAGCAAATATCCATCAACTATAGAGTGGATAAATATTAGATTGAACCTTATGAAATGGTCTTTTATATTGTAGATTAAAAGGCTGAAGATTTGCAATTTCATATGATTAATCCTAATAGATTGTAGTATAGCCATGCAATGGAATACTACACAGCAATGAAAAAGAATGAGCTACTACTATATGCAATGATATGAATGAATCTCACAGATATAACAAAGAGTGAAAGAAGCCAATAACGAAAATAAACACACTCTATGATTCCATTTATTTGAAGTTCTAGAACAGGTAACATTATCCATGGTGATATACATCGGAATGGTAGTTTCCTTCATGGAATACTGACTGGGGGGAACCTCAAAGACTCTTCTGGGATGCTGGAATGTTCTAAATTTTGATCTGTATGATGGTTACCCAGTTGTTTAATAAATTACTCAAGCTGCACACACTGAAGATTTGTATGTAACTTATACCTCAATAAGAATAAAAAAGAAAAAAAAAACTACTTAGAAATGGCCAATAAGCACATGAAAAGATGCTCAACATCACAAATCAAAATCACAATGAGAGGGACTTCCCTGGTGGTGCAGTGGTTAAGAATCCGCCTGCTAATGCAGGGAACACGGGTTCAAGCCCTGGTTGGGGAAGATCCCACATGCCGCGGAGCAACTAAGCCCGTGCACCACAACTACTGAGCCTGCACTCTAGAGCCCACGAGCCACAACTACTGAGCCCGCATGCTACAACTACTGAAGCCAGTGCGCCTAGAGTCCGTGCTCCGCAACAAGAGAAGCCACTGCAATGAGAAGCCCGCGCACCGCAACGAAGAGTAGCCCCCGCTCGCCGCAACTAGAGAAAGCCCACGGGCAGCAATGAAGACCCAATGCAGCCATAAATAAATAAATAAATAAATTTTAAAAATCACAATGAGACACCACTTCACATCCATTAGGATGGCTATGATAAAAAATAAACAAACAGGGAATTCCCTGGCGTGCCAGTGGTTAGGACTCCGTGCTCTCACTGCCGAGGGCCCAGGTTCAATCCCTGGTTGGGGAACTTAGATCCCACAAGCCATGCCGTGTGGCCAAAAAATAAACAAAAAACAAAAACAAACAGAAAATAAGTGTTGGCATGGATGTGGAGAAATTGGAACACTTGGGCATTACTGGTGGGAAAGTAAAATGTGTAGCTGCTATGGAAAACAGTATGGTGGTTCCTCAAAATATTAAACGTAAAATTACCATATGATCCAGCAATTCCACTTCTGGGTGTTAAAAACAAGGTAACAGGCCCAAAATAAAGTTGCTTAAACCCCATGTCACCAAACTGAGACTTAATTAGTTCTGGCTTTCCCAGAAATGGAATCTTAAACCAGTCAATCAGGAATCGCCTGACCAGTATTAGTTAGGTCTTCTGCCTGATAGACCCCTAGCAACCCTTAAAGGACAGTAGTTTTGCAATAACCAACCTGCTTTTTTGCCTAGTGTAATTTGCTTGTTCCCGTTCCCTTCTGCCTATAAAAGTCTTTCCTTCTGTTCAGCTCCTCAGAGCTCCTTTCTATCTGTTAGATTGGATGCTGCCTGATTCGAATCAATTTTTGTTCAAATTATTAAAATTTTTAACATGCCTCAGTTTAACTTTTGACATAGGTATATACCCAACAGAATTGAAAGCAGGGGCTTGATTGGATATTAGTACATCCATGTTCACAGCACTATTATTGTTATTACCAAATAACAATATTACCTATTACCAAAAGGTAGAAATAACCCAAATGCCCATTGATGGATGAAATGTAGTCTATACATACAATGGTATATTATTTGGCCTTAGAAAGGAAGGAAATTCTGTCGCATGCTATAACATGGATGAGCCTTGAAGACATTATGACCAAGTGAAAAAAGCCACACACAGAAGGAAAAATATTGTGTGATGCCACTTATAGGAGGTACCTAGTGTGGTCAAATTCATCCAGACAGAAAGTAGAACAGTGGTTATAAGGGGCTGGGGAGAGAGGGAAATGGCGAGTTCTTGTTTAATGATACAGAGTTTCTGTATAGGGTGATGAAGAAGTTCCAGAAATGGTTGCACAACACTGTGAATGTACTTAATGCCACTGAACCGTACACTTAAAAATGGTTAAAATGGTTAATTTTAGATCATGTATATTTCACCATACACACCCACACACACACACACCCACACACACATTTTTTTAAACTGCTAAGAAAAGGGTGTCTGAGAGCAAAGGCCAGTCCTGAAGTTTCCTGAGTTCATCCTGCCCACTGCAACCCATCATGTTCTGTCCCCTCTGATATCTGCCCTCCCAAGAAGACCCATCACAAACCTGCCTCCAGTGCCCTGTGGTACAAATGCTAGCTTACCCTTCTTTTTTTTTTTTTTTTAAATTTATTTATTTACTTATGGTTGTGTTGGGTCTTTGTTTCTGTGCGAGGGCTCCCTCCAGCTGCGGCGAGCGGGGGCCACTCTCCATCGCGGTGCGCGGGCCCCTCACTGTCGCGGCGCACAGGCTCCAGACGCGCAGGCACAGCAGCCGTGGCTCACAGGCCCAGCCGCTCCGCGACATGTGGGATCCTCCCAGCCCAGGGCTCGAACCCATGTCCCCTGCATTGGCAGGCAGACTCTCAACCACTGCGCCACCAGGGAAGCCCTAGCTTACCCTTCTTGACGTGGCTTCAAAAGGCAAGGAAAACAACAGGGTCCTACGGTATAGCACAGGGAAATATATTCAATATTCTGTGATAAACCATAATGGCAAAGAATATGAAAAAGAATGTATATATATGAATAATTGAATCACTTTGCTGTACAGTAGAAATTAACACAACATTGTAAATCAATCATACTTCAATAAAACAAATTTTTTTTAAAAAAGGTAGGGAAGGGAATTTCCTGGAGGTCCAATGGTTAGAACTCTGAGCTTCCAGTGCTGGGGGCCCGGGGTTCAATCCCTGGTCGGGGAACTAAGATCCCACAAGCCACTCCTTGTGGCCAAAAAAAAAAAAAAAAAAGTTAAAAAAAAAAAAGGCAGAGAAGTCTCTGAAAGGTGCCCCATCCCCTTAGAGCCCATTGGGAAGCCATTTTCATTCATGAAATTACCACCTTCTGACTCACAGTTCAGGATGAGGATGGATGACATCGGTTTGTCCGATCAGGGGATCAGCCTTGAGTTCCTGCTAACTGTGCTCATGTCCAGCCTGGAATGTCGCTGAGACCCCAGGGCAAAGGCTCCGGGAAAGCACCTTGGCTGAGCACCTAATAGGGTGCCCAGTGCCATGCATGGCATCCTCACCACCCCCAAGCCGGGCAATGTTATTAGACTCATTTTCCTGATTAGGAAACTGAGCCTCATTGAGGGTTTTACAGCCAGGAAAAGCAGGGGTGGGGGTTGTTTAGCTGGCTCTACTTGGCTCCAAACCCTGCTTGCGGACTCTCCAGCTTGGGACTGGCCTGGCGAGAAGCGGGTTCCTCGAGCTTGGGGCCAGCTCAGCCCTTCCTCCGAGGTGAGAGGAGGTGGCGGGGAGGGCAAGGTCCATCCTGTGAAGCTCGTCCACATAGATTTCCCTCTACACCTTGCAAGTCTGTTTGGTAGAGGAGGCTTCAAGCTAGAGGGACTTCTGGTGTTTTCTACAGAATATATGTCTCCTCCCCCCTTTGCCTGTCTCCTCACCCACTGCGAGGGTCACCCTGACCCTTCCCAGAGGGGAAGCCTTGGAAGAGGATGGAGAGAGAGAATGTGTGTGTGTATGTGTGTGTGTCTGTAGGGGGAGAGCTTGAAAGGAGGAGGAGCTAATGACTCAGAACAGGGCTGAGAGGGGTGGGGCGGGCGGGTGTAGAGGTGGGGCACTCCTAAGTTGTACTGAGTGGAAAGACCCCTAGAACAGGAATCAAAGTCTTGAGCTTTAGTCCTAACTCAGCCTCCACCATGCTGTGCAACCTGAGGCAGGTCCCTTCCCTCTCTGTGCTTCTGTTTCCTTATCTGTACAAGGACAGGGTTAGAGTTCATAATTGCTAAGGGTTCATCCACTAGTCACACAAATATTCATTGAGTCCCTGCTCCAGCCACCAGCCAAGGTCCGGGAACACAGAATACAGACCCGTCCCCTGCCCTCCTGAAGCTGAGTCTAGTGGGGAAGACAAACATGGCGTGACGAGGAAGTACAAGCACACTGCGTGCTCTGGGAGAGAAGTATGAGGGTGCTACAGACACCCACAGCCGGCAGATCCAACCCAGCCACAAGGATTGGGCTCAAAGAACAAAGAATCAGCTCAAAGAACAACCTGCTTTCTGCCTGGCCTTGACCCTAGATCCCCAAGAGGCTCCCCGGGTGCTCCAGATCCCAGCAGGGGCACAAGGATCCCAGACGGGGGGCTCCCACCCCTGCTTTCCTAATGAGCCTGCGGGTAACAGGAACTGTCATTCTCTGAAACGGGAACTCTTCAGAATCAACCAGAAAGGGCTGAGAGGAGCTGAGAGCAGAAGGGCCTACAGCAGAGTGGTTTGCAAAGGGGAGCAGCTGAGACTGCGGGGTTTCCCAAGGCTCTTCCAGGAGACAAAAGCAGCATTATCGTGCCCTTAGCAGCCAAGAAGCGAGTTCTGCTACACAGTGGTTCTCAACCTCAGCTGCCTGCTGGAATCGCCAGGGGAGCTTTGAAAACTCCTGATGCCTGAGTCCAACCCCCAGAGATTCTGCTGTAATTGGCCCGCGGTGCAGTCTGGGCAGATAATTCTAAGGTTTTAAGTTGAGAACCAGTGTCCTGGCAGAAGGCTGGGGTCTGCTCAGAGGCTGAAGACCGTGAGTCAAGGAGGCCATAGAGGTCAGAGGGTGGCCAGCTCTGTCCAGGGGACAAACAGATCATGAGGACTCAGGTCCCCAGACAGGCCTGCTTAGTAGTGAAGCAGGGATTAACCCTCACCCCACTCCCGCAGCCCCATTGCCAGATAAAATATAGGGTGTCCAGTTAAATTTGAATTTCAGATGAATGACAATAATTATTTAGTATAAGTATGTCCCATATAATACTTGGGACATACTTATACTAAAAAATTATTTGTTGTTCATCTGAAATTCTAATTGAATTGGGCATCCTGTTTTTTAATTTGCTAAATCTGTCATCCCTACCCTACCCCACTACTGAACTAGGAGTCAGGGGCCCCAGTCTCAGGTCCCAGCTCTGATTCTAACTTGTTGGGGAGCCTTGGGAAACCCACTGCCTCTCTTGGAGTCTTGGTCATCTCCAGACTCATAGATAACACCTCTCCTGCCTCAGGGGCCAGACTGACTGTTTCCAAGGCAGTAAGTATGAGTCACAGGTCCCTGCAAAGGCATCAAGCTGTCTGTAAAGGAATACAGGGCCTTTCTCACTAAGAGATCAGCATTTCCCTCCTGAGGGTTTGATTCACATGAATGGTTTTCAAGAGTCTTCTTGCCCTGGTGGATGCTGGTGAAATGAGACTGAAACTGAGGGCAGAATCTGGGCCTTGGTGGTCTCCAGGGTGTGTGTTTCTGTCTTTCCTCCTGTCTCCTTTCTTCCTCTTCCTTCCTCTTCTCCTCACTTCCTCTGACATCCTCACTGTACCCAGACATCTCCCCCTCCCTATCAAACAGAAGTTCATTCATTCAATAGGGAGGAGGTAGCTGCTGTGGGCCTACTATGTGCCAGGCTCTGGGGCTATGTGCTAAGGACATGGGGGTGACCCAGTCCCTACCCACATGGAGCTTCTAGCCTGGGGATGGGGTCTTGGGGAGGGGAGGGGATGGGGGGCAAACTCAACCACCTATATGAATATGTCATGGCAAACCTTGACAAGTGGCCTGGAGGAAAAGAAAAGAGTGCTTGGATATCACATCAGTAACTGGGAACCTGACCTTCTTTCCCTGAGGAAGCATCCTGGGAACTGACAGCTAAAGAGTGGGGGAGGGGAGAGCCTTCCCAGCAGAGGGAACAGCACATGCAAAGGGCACCTCCGAGGAACAGCATGGCTGGCTTGCCTGATGTGGCTGGAGGGCAGAGAGAAGTGCTGAGAGTGGCCCAGGATGGGGCTGGACACGTTGGCAGGGCCAGACATGCTGGGTGGTGGAGATCACAAGAAGAATTTGAGTCTTTTGCCCATCCTGCGACCCAGCAATTCCACTCCTAAGCATCTACCTGTATTAGTTTCCTATTGCAGCTGTCATAAATTGCCACAAACTTGGTGGCTTAAAACAAATCTGTATCTTAGAGTTCTGAAGGTCAGAGGTCCAGAATGGGTCTCACTGGGCTAAAATCAAGGTGTCGGCAGGGCTGTGTTCCTTCTGGAGGCTCTAGAAAGATGAACCATTTCCTTGCCTTTTCCGACTCCTTGGCTCATCTTCAAAGCCAGCAATGGCTTGTTGAGTCTTTCTCATGCTGTCATCTCTCTGGTTCTCTCACCTAGCTTCCCTCTCCCAGTTATAAGGACGCTTGTGATTACTCTGAGCCCACCCAGATAAGCCAGGATAATCTCCCATCTCAAGGTCAACTGATTAGCAACCTTAATTCCACCTGCAGTCTGAATTCCCCTTTTTCATGTACTCGAACACATTTACAGGTTCTGGGGATTAGGACGTGGACATCACTGGGGGACCATTATTCTGCTTACCACCCAACCTAAGAGAAATAAGTGCAATGTCCACCAAAAGACTTGTACAAGAATGTTCATAGCAGCCTTATTCATTAGAGCCCCAAGCTGGAAAAAGCCATATATCCATCAACAGCAGACTAGACAAACAAATCATGGTATATTTATCTAATGAAATATTATACAGTAATAAAAAGAATGAACTATTGTTACACATAATAACATGGATGAATCTCACAGACATAATGCTGTGCAAAAGAAGCCAGAAACAAAAGAGTATGTCCTCTATGATTCCATTTGTAGGAAGTTCAGGAATAGACAAACCTATGGCATAGAAGTCAAATAGTGTTTACTTCTGGGGGGTGGCTATTGACCATTAAGGGCACAAAGAACTGGAAATATTCTGTATCTTTGTCTGGGTCTGGTCACAGGTATATACATACGTAGAAATTCATTATCTGTACACTTTACTGTATACCCAACAAAAATTGGGGTCTGTATTTTCAGAGCGATAAGAAACCAGAGCAGGGTTTTAAGCAGTGACATGATATAATCTGATGTTCATTTATAGAAGGTCACTCTACCTGTTTGGTGCAAAATCGAGGAGAAGTAAGAGCAGTTAGGAGACTATGGCAGTGGCCCTGAAGAGACAAGTGTGTCCTGGACTTGGGTGGTACTGGTAGAAATGGACAGAAGTGGGTAGTTGCAAAGATATTTAGGAGGAAAAATCAACTGGACATGATTTAGGACATAGTTGGGTAGATGGATGGGTGGATGGATGGAAGAGTTGATGGATAGATAGGTGGATGGATGGATGGATGGAAAGATAGGTGGATGGATGGATGGGTTGATGGATATGTGGTTGAGTAGATGGGTGGGTAGGTGGATGGAGGAGTGAGTGGATGGGTAGGTAAGTGGGCAATGGACAGACTGGGTAGAAGAATGGGTGAGTGGGTGAATGGGTGGGTGGATGGATGGGTGGGTGAAGAGGCAGGTGGGAGAATGAGTTGTTGGGTGAATGGGTGGATGGATGGATGAACACCCTCAAGAGTACTCTCTACTCTTGTTATTATTGTCCAGAAAGTGCAGATGAATCACACCAGTCAGTAAGCAGGCAATCTTTCCCCTGAGACATCTGTGTTTACATCCCATAGCTCCCTAGCGCCCCAAGGAGAAAAACTAGTTACTACAATGCTCATTAGGGAGCAGACACTTACAAATAGGCTGGTTTAATGAGATGCAAGGATCCCCCAATCCTCTGGGCATTACAGTGAAAGTGCTGGTGATACCCAAGTGAATGGAGGATGAGGTGGGAATGGAAAAACCCCTTGGAAGCCATCAGTCCTCTTTCTCCTCCCTATCTTCACCACCACCTAGACTACCATCACTCTCACCTCCTCCAGCATCTCCACCATTATCACTCCATCACCACATAGATTTGTCGAGACCCTGACGGCAAATTATGCTTACTCAGGTAAAAGGTATGGGTTGTAGGCTCCCCTCTGGTGGGAGGGGACAACTTGCTTCTTGTACAGGACCTCAGCACATCCCAATGGTGGCTGATCTTTTAATCTCTGGCTGGTCCAGCCCCTACTTCCAGGCTATTTGCCCCCATGACACATACCTGTATCTCACAGCAGGAGGAACAAGAAGGCAGGAAAGAAGCTGTTTTCAGAGGGAAGGAGGATTGAAATCCTGCCATGAGATAGCCAGGATGATCCCTAGCTGGGTCCAGGTGTCCCAAACCCCAATTCATATGCATTGTCTAGACCTCGCAACTGGCTACTTTCTCTCCCTGTGGGAGTCTGACAGCTCAGCCTCCAGAGCTTTTCTCTCGCTTCCCCAGGCAGGCTGAGTTTGTGCTATGTGGGTAAACAACATTCCCCTTGGTTGTGAGATGCAAACATTTACCTGGTGGTGGGACTGAGTGATTCCTTCCCATCCACCCCATCATGGGTACCAGGATTCTGGGTGAGAGCCAGCACCGTACAACACTCAGAGATGGGGGACCCAGCAACTGGGAGTGGGCAATGATCTCACACTGACTACTGGGAAAGTCACATTCACTATTTCACTCAGGGGCCTCCCTGGATTTTTGCATTTGGGAACAAGCCAGGCTAAAGTTGCCATGCACAGAACTATGATTTCATCCATTATCTGATACCCTGCATCCAAGCTAAAATGTAGTCACTGGATCTCCCGCGGCCATAAGCAGATACTATATACTTCAAAACACTGCATGCTTTGAATTCCCCCAGCCTTAAGCCAGTATGTCACATTGGCTTTCCCTCCCTCGGGCTGTGAGGAAAGGCGGTCAATCGCTGGGACCACGGGGCAATGCCGTCAGGGGGTTGGTACCCAGCTCAGGAATTCTGCAGTTGTCTTTCTGCAGGCAGCTCTAACCTGATGCAATCACTAGCCAAGCCATCCCATCCTGCAGCTGCTGGGAGCTGAGAGTCTGGGGCAGGGCACAGCTGTGCCAGCTGTCGGAGACAGATTACTCTACGAAGCTGGGCCGTGACTCACGTTCCAGTACAGGGGAAATGAGCAAAAGTTATACACCGTCTTTGGGGGTGCCAAAAATCATCTTGGTTTTGCCTTGCAAGATGTTCAGCTTGCAGAGCATGGGGCAGACGGAGGAAGGGGGTGGGGAGGAGGCGAGGGGAGCAGATCTGTCTCCAGTCTACTCTGCCTGTCACACCCCCCCCATTACTCTAATAACAACGCTCAGCATTTAATCAGCCCCTTTGTGGAAGCAGACGATGTCACACTCATTAATTAGTTAATCCACACAGCGCCCCTGGGAGGAGGAGCCATGTTATTATCCCCACTGGGACCTAGAGGGAAACTGAGGCCAGAGTGGGAATTTGGCACCGAGCTGAGGGAACACAGCCTGGCAGCTGGACCTGGACCAATCTGTGGCTTGTGGCCCATTCTGGAACCTTCACTCTTGTCTCCCTCCCCTGCTCCACTCTGCTCACAACGCTCGTGGCTGTCTCCAAAGACACCTGGTCAAACTCTGTCAGAATTGGGCCTGAGGGCATTCAGAGGGGAGGACAAACGTGTTGTTGGAGTGGAGGGGGAACAGCCTGGTGGCTGGAGCAGGTAAGGCCCCCAGTGAATGTGTGCTCTGAACCAGACATCTGTTATGGTATGTTTCCTCCAAAGGGTCTGGGAACTAGGGGTGGAGGCGGTGATGTGAGTTTCACCATTGTCAAAATGCCTGCTGTCTGCCTCCTGTTCAGGCAATTCTGAGTTTTGATTGTCTGGTGGTCTTGGAACTGAAGGGAGGAACATTTCCACCAGGAGGCACAATAACGGTTCCACTGAATTGGACACTGGGACTGCCACTTGGTCACTTGGGGATCGTCATCTCACACACACACACACACACACACAGACACACACAGGAGGGATATGGGTGGAACGCAGGGTCCCTGTGGAGTACCTCCTACACCATCATGCCCAGTGGTAAAGGCAGACAGAATTCTGCTGTGATGCTTTACAGCCAGGATCACCAAAGGCTCAGGCCCTCAAGGATGGAGACTCGGGTCAGTCCACCAGGAAAATGAGATGCAGGCAGGAGGCAAGTGAACCAAGGAATAAAGAGTTAGAGGAAGAAAGTCATAAACACCTTTTAGGAGTTTGCAACTGGTTGCAAAAATAAAGACTGCAGCCGCTACCTTGATGGTTACTGGAGTCGGTTATTTCCTTGTTGGTTACTGGAGTTGCTGAAGATTAAATAATTAACCCCTCCCCCTTTTCTTTTTAAACAGCAATGATTACCATTGAAAAGCATTTTTCATACATTTCCTTTTCCTTTCCATCCATATTTATAATAGCAGTGCTTCTCCAACTGTAATGTGCATACAAATCACCGGGGGATCTTTTCAATCTGCTGAGATGTGGGGGCCTGAGATTCTGCATTTCTCACAAGCTCCTCGATGGTGCTAATGCCACCCTTTGAGCAGCAAGAATTCGAAGGACATGTTTGTGGTAGTTAAATGCACCCTTTAATTCAGTTGTTAGATGCCCAGATGGGATCACCATAAACCTTGAGGAAAAAGAGACATGGACATCACCTTGAAGACCTTGAACTTGGATCTTGATCATGACAGCAAGTCTGGAGGTGGCCGATCAGGGAACATTGGAACACAATATTGTTTGGTGAAGATGACTTTGGATGAATGGGAGGAAGATATGTGTGTGTGTGTGTGTACATGTGTGAATTTGTGTGCACTGGGCAGCTAAGGGGGTAGAATGCAGCTGCTATGATTGACCATGGCCCAAGCTGGACCAACAAGATTCTTTCTTTTGGGAATCTAGAACTTTGAACCAAGGGACATTACATTTGGCAGTTTTGATTCTGATTAATTGCAATGATCTAGACAGAAGGTCCCCAAACTGCTATGCTACAGTCAGTCCTTAAAGCCTCCCTGATACCCTGCCCTTCCTGAGGCTGGGAGAGTCCAACTCTTTCTCCTCTTTCACAGGGATATCCCCTGTGGTATCCCACCCAGTATTTGCCCTCCCCACCCCCATTTTTCTTTTTTTTAAAATAAGCCGGAGTTTGCCTTCAAAATAACCACGGGTAATACAGAGCTCCTTCCAGAAGTAGGTCCCACCTGCTTCAACAGAGGGGAAGACTGCCCTGGACTCAGAGTCTCACTTTAAACCCAAAAGTCCAGATAATTTTCAGGCGGATACTCCACCGCCGGCCCCCGTACACATAGCTCCTTACGCTCCCACTTACACTAAACTGCTATGTATCACCCTGTTTTCTTGGGGTGACAACAGGGCCCAGAGAACATTTTAGAGGCACTCCCCGTGCTGAAACATGCTACTCCCCTTTTTGCCTCTGAATTCTACTCCACCTTTGAGACCCAGCTGGGTCATTTCAGCCTCCAGACCCAACTCCCTCCCCCACGGCTTGCTTAAGTGCCCCTCAAAGAGCTCCACCTGCCCTCTCTGCTGAGCTCCTACACCACAAGCACCCTGTACTGTGATGGTCTAGTACCCCCTAGACTGAACCGAAGGGCAGGGCCTGGGTTCTGCTTGTCTTCGGGCTCACTCACTCCCCCAGCTTAGCACAAGGCACGTGGACAGGGGCGCTCCCCGCTCAAGGCTAGCTCTCAGGGAAGATGTGTTAAGTGAATGAATGGATGCGTGTGAAGCAGAATAGGAAGGGCAATTTTCTTTATTTTCCAGGAATTCAAAATTGACCAAGCGCCCTCTTGGATGCCAGGCACGATGCTGGGCCCTGTAGGGGTAGAGGGTGAGGGGAGGACACAGATGATTATGATGTGCTCTGACCCCCCCCCCAACCAAAGGAGCGCTCAGCACCCCGAGGAGGTGGAACCCATCTCTCTCTTTCCTCCCCCCAAATGAACCAGTTCTCCAGTGATCCTACATGCTTTTTTGCCTCTCCCACGCTAAACCCGGTCACGCGGGGCCTGAAGGAGGGGGACCCAGGCAGCTCCCTTCCCCGCATGCAGCGCGGCCGGTCCTGCCCCTCCCGGCCGCCCACGAAGCTGCAGCGGCGGCGGGAGTCCTGCACCCACCGCCCCCACGCGTGGAGCCCCGCGAAAGACTCCGCTCACTCCGGCCTCGGCGCCGCTCCCCTCCCTGGCACCAGAGGGCGCTGCCGCCCCGCGGTCGTCGCCATGGTCACCGCTGGCGGCGGAGTGGGGTTTACGTAAAGGACGCAGCGTCCCCCGGGGGGCGGAGGCGGCCTTCGCGCCGGCGCCGGCGCCCTGCGGAAGCGGCGTTAGTGAATTGGGGCCTTGGGGAGCCCAGGATGGAGGTGGCGGTCGCGGTGGCGGCGGCGGGTCGAGCCCTGCGGCGGGCTGGAGGTAAGGGGGGCCGCGGGCGCGGCGGGCCGGGCCGCGGACTCGGGCGCGGTGTGAGCGGTGCGGCAGCTGGGCAGTGTCCAGGGCGCGCGGTGGCCCGCCCGACGGGTCCGCGGGCGGAGGCGCGGCTGCCACGCGCGGCCGGGGCAGGTGTGAGATCCGTGGAGCCCCTGGCACCAGTGTGGGAATGGTGACACCCGTGGCACGGGCGTGGGCAGCGTGGGTCTGGCACAGGCAGCGTGGTTTTCCTGGCACGGGTGTCAGAAGAGTCACCCCCACCTTGGTGCGGTGGTGGGTGCCCAGGTGTTAGGCGGGCGCAGCCCTCAGTGCAGGTTGGCGGTGGGCACAACACTTGGACTGGTTCTGGAGTGGCGGTGGCCAGCTTGTGGGCGCATGGTGGTGCCCCTGGCAGGGGTGTGAGGAAGTGCTCTCATTAATAAGGTGTCGGATGGCTCTGGCCTTGACATGGTCTGGAGTGATGGCACCCGGGGCTTGAAGAATTCGTGTCCTCAGCATGGCAGGAGTTCCTAGCGTGACTGTGAGAAATGGCCCTGGCACAGTGTGGTGCCGGGGCAGCCTGGTCCTGCGAGGGGAGAATCCATGGCCCTCAGACCCTGGTGGATGGGAAGGGTAAATGCCCATCCTCCCACCCTGGTGATGATGAGGGGCATTGCCTCTGGCACTGCGGGCCCACCTGTAATATCTGTTGGGTGCACTGGACTGAGGAAGGCAGAAAGCTGAGAGAAGGTTGGTGTCCTTTATAATGGACGTGAAAGAGAGATGCCTGGAGATGCTTCTACCCTGAGGACGCCGATGGTGACCCAGATGGAGACCGGTCCCAGCATTGTCCTGGGCTCATGAATTCATGCAGCTTTGGGGAGGAGAGGAGAGGTGGACGGTTCTCAGCTCTGCTCACTCTCCCTGAACATGTGTCCTGAGGAATGTGCAGGGCTGAGAGGTGGGCCGTGTCGGTGGGCGGGGGGAGGTGTGTTGCTCTATCCGTTTGTAGTTCCCGGGCCCTGCCTTTTCCTTCGCTCCTGGGTGTCTGGGAGTTGCCTCTCTTCTACGATGCTTGGAAGCCTTTGGGTCCAGAGGATCATTTGGGTGATGTTTGAAAGATGAGTCTGCAGCCGCCAGGAGTGTGCTAGGATTGCGTCTGCTCTCATCAGTCCTTTGGGAAGCTCTGGGTGAGGGTCACACTCAGCGTCACATGTGTTCTACTTCACAGAGGGGCAATTTACGACCCCCAGAGAAGTCTTAGGATGTGGGGGAATTTGTTAGGTCTTTGTGGATCTCTCGGGGGCAGAAGAATAAATGAGGCTGGGCCTGGAGAAGACCTTTAGGAGTCCAGAAAGACCAAGTTGAAGGTGTGGGAGACTAGGGTGGGGGTGGCAGCTCACTTGCCAAAGTGGGTGCTTGGAGATGCTTCTGAGGTTCCTCAAAGCTAGAGTGTTGTCCAGTGCATGCGGAGCCAGGAACTTGAATTCCAGTCTTGCCTGTGTGACCTTGAGCAGGTGACTTTACCTCTCAGAGCCACATCAGAAGGTGGTCGCAGAGGATGAAAGATGGTGCCTGTGGAAACCCTTTGTGAAAGGCTGTCCAAAGGTCAGGGGTTATCATCAGGTAAAGAGACCAAGGCAGGAGGCAGAGGAAATGGAGGCATGGAATGTGATTGGGGAAGAAAGCAGCCGGAAGGTCGAGGGCCTGTCATAGGGAATTAGAGGCCCTGAGCGTAAGGGCTCCTGGTGGGGAAAGTGGGATCTGTTGACATTGTGAGTCAGCTGCCGAGCAGGAACCAGGCCCCAGGGCTCCCGAGGACTGTCCGAGCGTGGCCACAGCAACTGTAGCGTCCTGCAGGAGTGGCCAGAGCAAGAGGGAGCCCTTCGCCGGGGCTGCAGACGTGCTCGTGGCCGTGCAGGGCTGGGAGGTGTCCTCGGCTGACAGATCTGGGGTACCTGGGTGGGAGCGAGACTTGGAAGTGTGCACTTTCTCTTGAGAATTTCCTTTGGCTCTGGGTTCAGAGGATGGGGGTGGGGAGCAGCCGCATCAGAGTTTTGGGGGCTGTGGCCTGGAGAAAGCCCAGTGGGTCACAGTCACCAGAGGGATGCAGGGCTGGGGGGTCCTGTGAGCGAGGTTGAGGCTGGTCGGCAGGAGGCTGGGGCCCATGGGGGGCGCCCTCGGATACACGGGGCAAGGAGAAGGGGTGATGGGTACCCTCATAGGGGGTCTCTAAGGGCAGACAGGTGTAGCAGGAATTCCCCAGGACGTGGGCCCACTTCTGCCTGAAGGGCCTTCCCAGGTGGAGAAGCTGAGGGTGGCTGCCAGTTGCTTTACTTTCTGCCACTGGGGCCTAGTTCCTGATAATGGGCTGCAGAGCCTGGATTACATACCCCACGGCGAGAAGGCTTTGCACTGGAAGGCCTGATTCCGTGAACCCAGGCCCGGTTTCTCCAGCATTCCATGTGAGTGTCTGCCTTAGCCAGCAACCCGTTTCACAAGCTTGGTCCCGAGGCAGAAAGTTTCTGTCCTGTGTCCATGCTGCAGTGTCAAGCCACAAGGGGAGAAAGAGGACACGACCCCCCAGGCCCCTGCCCAGGGGTTGCCGCCTGGACACTGCCTGGCACTGCAAGTGCCTCCTCGGCCACTTGTTCCCAGGTCATCCGCGGGGTGCCCGAGGCCTGTCCCACATGCTCCCTGGGCCCCTTTTGCTGCCTCCGCAGGAGTTGCCAGCACTTCAGCTCCTGCCTGGAAAGCTCTCCTAGTGCAAGTCCATTAAGAGGAAGCCTCAGGCCTCCCTGATGTGAATATTCAGCATTCACATCCCCTCAGCTCACCCTCCACACCTCCGCCTGTTTGTTCTGATTTGTGGCTCAGCCTCATGGTTTGGGGATCCAGGAGCCAACCCTTGCTCCACCCCTTTGCAGCCACCCCTTGCCATCTGCTTGGGATGCTGGGACTCTGCACAGCAGAGCTGGGTGGCAGGCGGGGCAGATCGGAGACGTCGACAGGAGGAATTGGCCTCTGTTTCCCAAAAGCAGAGCAGGGCTTTCTTCCGAGTCGTCAGGGTTTGAGGCCACAGGGAGCCCAGCCAGGTCACCACCACCCCTCGTCGTGCTGCACAGCTGCTGATTTTGAGCAGATTCCAGCTGGGGCAGGGGGCTGGTAACACAGGAGTGGCCATCGGGGGCAAGCGGCTCTCTGGAGCTGAGATTTTTTTCAACTCTGGTCCTCAGTCCTATTCCTATTTCTTTGTCCATGTTTCTCCAAAAGTTGCTTAACTCAGCTCCTGGCAACCTTTCCTTCCTCAGCCACCTCATAAATCATGGTGCCCGACGGCTCAGCTTCAGGGGTGCCTGGGAATCGGGCATCTTTGGACAGAGGCTTCCTGGGCCACAGCTGAAGGCCCAGACCCTCCCCGCAGTCCCTCTCGCCGGGACCAGAAAGGGATCCCCCTTAGGGTTTAATCGCCTGTTGGCCCACGTTCCATCTGAGTTCGGTTTCTCCCTGGAATAGCTTTACATTACACTCTAGTGGACCGGGTGAGTGGCGCTGGGGAAATACCAATGAGCGTGCGGTCAGAGGACGATAAATCTTTTAGAACCGTGGAGCCCAGGACATTGTGGGATGTGGTTACATCTCAGCGGGTAGGGCTAAAGACTGTTAATGTTGATTTTCCTTTTTCCTTTCTGATACAGACTTTGGCTGGACTGGATCTCCCTGGGTGGACGGGACACTGGGTGTGTAGGCGAGGAGGATCCAGGAAAACCCCTACCCTGTGGGGTCCTCTCAGCTGCTGAGGGGGGCCCAGGGAGGTGATGTGGAGGGGAGTGGTTTGGCCACAGGTGAGGGCGTTGGGCAGGAGTGCCCAAGTCCTCTGCAGGATCACGGAGACGGGCAGGGGTAGGGCCGTTGTCACTGCACGGCTGCCGGGCGATTGCACGTGTGCAAAGCCGCGTGTGCCCGTAAGCAAGCGTTTCTGTGGGAGGTGAGGGCTGAGGGGGTGTGGAGCGCCTGGTGGCGGGGGAGCTTGTGGGTTCCTGTGTCTGGCTGGCCTGGTGTCAGTGGGTGTGTGCAGTGGGGTGTTGCTGGGCCCCACGAAGCAGGAGAGAACAGTGGGAGTCAGGGGGAGGTCTCCTTCCAGCTCCAGGAGGGTGAGTTTAACGTCTCCATGTGATTCTTAAGAGAGCAACCTTTCTGCTTTCTCAGTATTCCTTAGAAGGACGCCCAGGCTGGGGGTGTGGCTCTCTGACGCCCGTATGTACTCACACACGCCTGCTTCCACCTCCTCCCCAAGCCCACTGGGATGTCAGCTGGGGACAGTCCGCCGGGGTGACAGAAGAGAGCACTGTAGCCCAGAGGCCTTACGATTTGGGACTCTGGAGTCAGACAGACCCGAGTTTGAATCCTGCTATCTCTTTACACCTCAGTTTCCCCATCTGTAAGATGGGGACAGTAAAACCTCCCACAGGGGTGGTTGTAAGAATCCCATGCCTGACGAGTGGAGAGATCACGATGGAGGCAAGCACACTCGGTTTACGTTTTTGCTCCTGCAGGCAGGATCTTTTCCACAGAAAAGCAATTACATCATGATCTGCATACATTAGCACCGGGGGAGATGTCGTAGGTCATGTCCCTTTTCTCGATAAGGAGAAATTAGCTCCACCCTACTCTTGGCATGGATGGAATCTGGCCTATCTGTTAATAGAATCACACACAAGATAATGTTTTGGCCCCTGGGGAATGGTTCCACCCCGACTGAGTCAACAGTTATTTCTTGAGCACCCACCGAGGGTTGGGGTCAGTGAGGGCCATGAAGATGAAGTGGACACACTAGCGCCTCTAAGGTATAGATTCTGGTGTTCACAATCTATTGAGAAGATATGAGATGGACACAGAGGTCTACGCTGTAACGTCAAGAGGTGGGTGCCACCGGCGGTCAAAGGAGATCAGGGGAGACTTAAGTGGTGGTGACCTTTAACCTGGGCCAGCCAGGTGATTGTAGAGGAAATGGCAGCAACGGGGGATATGGCTGGGAAAGCGAGGGGCTGACCGTTTGTGGTCTGGCTTGACTACGGGCGCCGGAAACAGAAGTGATGAAAGGTTGAAATCGTGAGCTGGGGCTGGGTCACCAAGAGCCATGACAGTGAGGCTGAAGGTTTGGCCCGTGAACGTGGGCAGTCACTAAAGTGTTCTGAGCGAGAGTCTGGCAGCCGGTGCCCGCGGGACCGGGGGGCAGGAGTGGGGAGGCCAGCTGGCGTCTCGGGCAGGTGCCGGGTTTGGAGGGCTTGAACCGGGGCAGGGGCCGCCCTGGGCAGGGCGCGGAGAGACCACCCTGACTGATTACGGAGGGGAGGTGGAGGCCCCGAGGTTTGTCACTTTGGTCAGTAGAGGCGGGGCCTGGAACAGGGCCTCTTCCCTGCCTCTGATGCGGCTCCCACACTTGACTTTCAGCTGCTTTGAGTCTGGTGGGTTCCAGGCCCAGAGTGTGAGTGGGAGGCTGTTGGGGATCCCCTGAAGGAGGCTGTTCTCGTCCCTGAGGACCCACTGAGGGGGTTCCAGTATTCTTAGCACTTATTTCCGGGTGTTTGATCATTTTCTCACCAAATTACCCCTTGAAATTTCTCCTGCCTGAGTTCAGCCCAGGAGGTTACTATTCTGGGAAGTTTCATCAAAACCCTCTGGGCATTTGAGAGCTCTCTTAGCCTGGGGGGTGGGGGGGGAGGGGAGAGGGTCGAGGGGAGAGGGGGAGAGGAGGGGGAGGGGAGGGGGAGAGGAGGGGGAGGGGGAGGGGAGGGGGAGAGGAGGGGGAGGGGGAGGGGAGGGGGAGTGGGGAGAACGGGGCTTATCTTCACCTGTGTTTTGGGAGCTGCTCCTGAGAACCAGTTCCGCCACCTGGAGATGCTCCTGGCCACAGAGCCCGCAGGCCGGGGCCAGAGAGGGTGGGCTGTGCCGTGTAAGGTGAGACAGGAGGCCGCCTCTAATTCATCCCAAAGAGGCCCCTTGTCCTCGCGTCTCCTGGAGCCATTTAATTAATTTATGATTGATGTTCCTGGACTTACTTGAGGTTAATTTATTATTGATGTCTCTTCATTATAGACAATCTACCCTGCACCTCTCAGCACATGGCTGCCCCTGCTGGGCAGGCCTCAGGGTGGGGTGAGCTTGGTGGGGCTGCTCCTCTGGCCCCCACCCCTGCCCCAGGAACAGCGCCTTGCACTTGGCTTGTGCCAAACCCTCTCAGGTTTGGGGGTCGGGAGGCCTCAGGGCATCTGTCTCCAGGAGCCTTTGCTCAGCCACAAAACAACAGTAATAATAACAATAGTTTCCATTTTGTGAATTTGGGGAACTCAACCTGGCACAGCATACAGTATAGACAGGATCCCATTTACTCCTTGTAATAGGTATCCCTCTACTCCCCCCATCCCTCTACCCCTGTCTTACAGGAGGCTCAGACAGGGTGAGTTACCTGCCCAAGGACACACAGCAAGTAGGTGGGAAGCCAGAGTTTGAAACCAGGACCCCTCCCTCTGCTCTGTGAGCCCTGCCTCTCCTTCAGGCCCACACAGACCCCCTCTCCCGTGACACCTTTCTTCCAGCCCCATTGCACTCCAGGACTGTCCTACCTGACGTGATCAGGGGGCAGAGCGCTGGCGCCCCTCTGAGCGTGTGTTGTTAAATGTTCGTGGCTTGTTCCCCTCGCTAATCCATGTCCTCATTGAAGGCTAACAGTGATGGCAAATAGCACTTACTGAGTGCACACGCCAGGCGCCATGCTAAGCACTTGACATGCGTTAACTCATTTAATCCCCGAAACCACGCGAGAGGCAGGTGGTATTAACCCATTTTATAGGTGAGGTTTAGAAATGTGCTCTAGGCACTCAGCTAATAGAGGGCAGGGCCTCCTGGACTCCAGCGGCCTTGAGATACAGGGTGCTGGTCTCGTTCTTCTTGTAATTCTCTTCTCTCTCCATCTCCTCTGGCCTGTATATCAGATATCTGTATACTTATCCAACGCCTCAAACCTTTCGCCTGTCTGGCCTGATGTGTCGGGCACCCTCCTTTGCCATGGGGACCAGGAGTACCCACTCCTGGGATCCCAGGATGGGTGATTTTAGGGAGACAGCAAGGCAGGTGGAGGGTGCTGGGCCTGGATTCTGCCCCTGGCTCTGCTGGGCAACTTCAGATGAGTCACTCAGCCTTTCTGAGCCTCAGTCGCCCCGTTTGTATAAGAGCAACAATGATACTCTCTCTCCTTCATGGGCTGTCCCCATGCTCAGAGGTGGTGCTGGATGGGAAAGACGCTGTACTGATCAAGGGTTAGAATTGCTCGTGTGTGAGATTCAAAGCTTCAGGAGCTGGCGTGAAGGCCAGGAATGCTTAAGACGGGGCATAGTCCCGGGCCGGGGCATCTGCACCCACCCTCTGAGTTGCCCGGATGGGCTAGTGAATTCCATGGTTTGCCAGCTGGAAGGCCTTGCTCAAGGACCCTGTTGGGCCAAGAGCTGGGCAGGAGGTCCCTAGAGTGGGGGCCAGACCGCAGTCTGGTGTCCCGGTTGGCTGACCAGTGCCTGGGCCCTTGGAGGCCGCCCCACCTGCGCTGGGGCCTTGGGTTGTGTGGAAGAAGTGCGTGGGGCCCACCTGGAGTTCTGGGCCTCACCACCCTTCTGGTCTCCCACACGCCCAGGCAGCCTGACCAGGTCGCTTCAGGCAGGGTTTGGTGAGGAAGGAGGATAGCTCACCACGCAGCCGCCGGGACCTCTCCTCACCCCTCAAAATATGCGGAAAGCCTGGTGAAGAGGTGAGCCCTGCGTCTGTTCCGGAAAGCGGTGAGACTGTCAGCCTCTCAATGGCAGGCTTCCCAGGGCGTTGGCTAGAAACCCTCTGCTTTCTCATCAGCTTTACTCCGAGCACGTTTCAGCGCCGAGCTGGGCATGGGGAGCGCAGCATGTGTTTCCAGGGCTCCCCCGGGCCCCGGAGAGGAGGGCAGAGGCCTCAGACTGTGTGTAGGGGCGAGGCCTGCCTGGCATGACTGTTGGAAATCTGTGGCCGGGCTGCGGTGAGGTGACGGCTGGTTTCACTTCCCAAGTTTCCACCCTCTGCAGGCGGGGATTACATCAGGCTCCACTTCATCCACGCTCCTGCACTGCCCTGGGACAGCTGCCCTGCTGCAGCTTCAGGCAGGACCTCTCGGCAGCCCTGGGCCCAGCAGCCGAGGGCACTGTCCTGGCCTTTGCAGTCTCGCTGGATGCGCTACCTCCCAGTTGGCACTGCCCACCTGGCCCGCTTGGGACTGCCAGGTCTCCAAGACGATGCTGCCCTTTCGTTCCTCCCATCACCCACCTCTGATTCATTTTCTTTCTCTTTAAACTCAGTGTAACATAGGCCTGCAAACATGGACTTCAGCGTAAAGCTCCATTCGAGTCCACTACTACTTGGCCAAGTCACTTAACCTCTCAGAGCCTCAGTTTCCCCATCTCTGAAATGGGGGATCTAGTGGAATATGGCACACTGGGCAGCTGTCGGGATCAAATGAGACGCTACCTCTTTGGAAGTTCCGCCCAATGCCAAGAGCACTGTCAGTGTTACCCGCTGTCCACTCTTCTGTCCCCCCAGGCGGTGCTAAACTGAGAGGACCCTCCCTTTCCTGAGGCTGCGTCCTGCAGCCAGGCAACCCTTGCACCACCCCTGGCACTTGTCAGAGCTGGCAGCGTCTCACCGTTCCTCTGGCACTGACCCTGTTCCCGCCCCGGCACTCTCTGAGGCTGCCCGTCCCTCTTTGGTTCCTCTCCTAGTTTGGTTTCCTTCCCTTTGGCGCCTCTTCCATCCGGCTGCCTTTTTTTTTGGTCCACCTTTTCCTCCCCTGAGGCCTTTGGGGGAAGCCAGGTCTTTCCTTAGATACTCTCTGACCCTCTCTGTGCCAAGTGGCAGCCCCCCAGCCCCTCCCGCTCCCCTCGGCTGTGGGAAGATGGCCTGTGGGTGAGCTTGTGCATCCCGAGCATGGCAATCATGGCTTGGCCTCACAGCCAAGAACACTGGCAACCTTGACAAGTCCGGAGTCCCGTCCGGTCCGTTCCAGCCCTGGGAGCCTGTCGGTTGGGGCAGCGACTGGAGAAGGAAGCCAGCCTGCGGGGCCACAAAGCCCCACCTGAGGCTGGAGTTTCCCGTCACAGCAAACCCTCCCTGTCCTCCTCGGTTCCAGGGATGTGTGGAAGGAGAAGTCCAGAGTCAACCCCAGTGTCCCGGAGCCAGAAAAACCAGCCGCATCTGGAGTCTCTTTCCTCCTGGGAAGCCAAGGAATTTTTCTCAAGAGGTGGTTTCAGCCTCATACCTTTGAGAGAACTTGGTCTTCTGCCGACACCGTCCCCAGGACTGGGGCCAGATTGCAGAGCAGGGAAGAGTCCTGCCGCTTGTAAACTCCCGTCACCCGTTCTCAGGGACACTCGTCAAGCAGCTTACTGCACGCTTAACCCTGTGCCTGGAGCTGGGAATAAGAAAAGTTACCACCACTTCCTCAGAGAGTTCCCAGGTCAAGGACTGACACATAAACAGACAAATGTAACAACAGCAACAATAGCAAAGCGAGCCCTCTCTGCCAGGCACCTTCCTAAGTGCTCTATGTGCGGTAACTCATTTAACGCGAAGGATAGCGACCGCTCTCGTGCGGCGGGCGCTCACCGTGCTCTGTGCTGGGGCACTGCCCTGGGAGGGAGGCGCATGTGTTTGACAGCTGAGGGACAGGTTGAGGATCTCAGCTTCCTTGGAGAGCTGAAGGGACCTGCTAGAGGCCGTGTACCTGCAGCTGGCCGGCTGGGCCTCGGACCCCCGTTTGTCTGGCCCCTGCTCTCGGGGTGTTCCTTCTTGCTCCCCCATCTCGCATCAGGTTCAGGGACCCCCTGAACCACAGGAAGGACAGACAGGTTCCTACAAAAGGAAGACCCCCTATGGCCACCCTGTTGCTGAGAGGACCAGCCTGCCCACTCCTTCTCATTGCCCATGTGTGGGCCCGTCTGTGGCTCAGACCCTGCACCTCGCCGCCCTGGCAGGCAGCACAGGAGGCTTCCTCTCACCCCCATGCCCCCTGCCAGCGGTGCTGAGCTGCTGAAGATTGTTCTCCTTGCTGCCTGCCCGCTCTACCGTGCAGTTTAATAAACGGCTAACAGAGGGCCCCCGTGCTCTGGGGCCGCCTTCTCCATTTCTTGGCCCCTTCAGAGAGCCTGACCCACCCCCCACCCCAGGTGAACCCCATTCAGCAGGCTTCCGGCGGCGGTAACTAAGCCGGGCGCCCAGCCCACCACCTGCTCAGTACTTTATAAAAGTTTAACCTTAATGGTGTAATGAACTCCCATCATAAAGCAGCTGGAGCAGTGCATCCTGGGATGTATAAATTATAGGAGCCCTCTGAAGTTGTAATTGGAAATGGCAGCAAGTGGAAGGTTGAAAGGGGCCGGCCTCGTTGGGCTGAGCACGGCTATTCTCTGCTGCCTTTCAAAAGGCACACTGAGCTGAGTCTGGCTGCGAAGAAAGAATGTCCTCAGACCATACTGAACTCCTGGTTGCTCCGCCCCGGTTCCCACTTCCTGCCCCCGACTGTGTCCGCAGAGCCTGTGGGCTTAGGAGGCGGAACCCCTACCCCGGCCTGGGCCGCAGACGGAGTGGGCCGGGAGGGAAGAACACAGGCGTGGACGCAGCAGACTGGGAGGCCCCCGGCCCGCCGTTTCCCGGGGAGCGCTTCGGAGCGGTTGGTCTGACTCCCCCGGTCTCCGAGGTCTCATCTGTAAAGTGCGGAGTCGGAGGCCACCTGTCACAGTGGTTGTGGGGCTTGAACAGGAATCCGCAGGGGGTGTTGTGATTTGGGGTGAGGGGCTCTGGAGCTGGACCGCCCGGCTTCTGGTTGCAGCTCCTGCTGGTGGCACTTGGGAGACCTTAACCAAGTCATTTAACCTCGCAGCTGCAGAATCTCAGCTGGAAAATCAGGGGAATCATTGACCTGCGTCTGAGGAGTGTTAGGAGGATGGGGTTAAGGTCTCAGCAAAGTGCTGCTTTAGGGACTTCCCTGGAGGTCCAGTGGTTAGGACGCCGAGCTTCCACTTCAGGGGGCATGGGTTCGATCCCTGGTCAGGGAACTAAGATCCTGCAAGCCTCGAGGCACTGCCCAAAAAAATAAAAAATTAAAAAGTGTTGCTTTAATGGGCACACAGATCCCCAGGGAGCTTGCCAATGCAGGTTCCCATTGAGGCTGGATGGGACCGCAGATCTGCTCCTCAGGATGTGGCTCACGGAGCACACCTTGAGCGGCCAGGGCACAGTGTTCGACCCATAGGAAGTGCTTACTAAGTGCCAGCTGTGATCGCCCCTCCAGGCACAGTGCCCATCGCCGGCACCTGCACGTGGTACCCACACGGGTTTAGTTGAGCGCTCCTGAGTGTGGCCCATGAGCCAGCAGCAGCACCTGGAAACAGGTTAGAAAAGCAGAATCTCAGGACGCCCCTCCCTCCCTCCCTCCACTGAATCAGCATCTCTAGAGTGGGGCCCAGGACTCTGCAGTTTAACCAACTCTGAGGTGCTGCCTCTGCTTGCTCAGGTAGGAGGAGCACTGGTGGGCTTCATGCTCGAGAGCCGGGCTTCTCGGAGTGCAGGGAGGTTCAGAATCTCCTGGGGCTGGCCATGCTGGGGCTTGCTCAGCCATAGGCTCCTGGGCCCTACCTTGGACCAACTGCTTCAGAATGTCTGGTAGGGCCTGGAAGCCTGCGTTTACCCATCTCCTCCCTGCCGATTCAAGTTTGAGAGTCACTGGAAATCACTCACTGTCTGAGAGCTGTGGAGAAGGGCAGGAACCCCCATCCCTACCCCCCTCCCCACGTTCTGCACAAGGCTCCGCCTCTGCTGGGGGAGAATGAACCCTAGAGAGAGCCAGGAGCCCCGGGCTCCAGCACCACCCCGTGGGGGCCTGGAGCCACTCATCCTGGGGCCCAGCTTTGGGGCTTTTCTCACAGCGAGAAGAGGGAAACAGCCTAAGGGCCACCAGTTGGGAACTGGTTGAATAAACTCACATACCCCATGTGCATGGACTGCTCCACAATAATGAGGGAAGGTAGGGCTGGAAAAATGTTAAATGAGGAGAAATGTTCACCTTCTCTAGCTCAGTGAAAAAAAGCGGTAGGTACGGAATGATCCCATATTTGAACAGGGAAAAAAAAAACTAGACAGATGTTAATAGTTAATAATTTTCCTAGAGGGATCATGGATGATTTCTATTTTCTTTCCCTTTCTCTTTCTCTTTTTTTGGTTTCTGTTTTCTGTGGAGAACATGTACTTTGTGATAAGAAGGAAAAAGTAGGCATAGATAAGTATGTCTGGTCCAGGGTCCTCAGGACACAGGTGCCAGTGGCAGCCCCAGACGCCCAGGACAGTGTTTCTCTTGCTCGACCTACCTGCTGGGGTATCCTTCACCTTGGACCCTCTCCTCCAGGCTGTGCCCAGTGTTCCCCAGTCCTTCCTGCTGTTTCTCCCACTTTCTCACTTCCTCCCTGCCTTGAGTCTTCCCTGGTGATGGCGGGGCACGTCCTCCTGTTTACACAAGAGGAATGAGTGGGGAGGGGAGAGCCGAGGGATGGGAGGCCCCCCCGGCTTGCAAGCCTCTGGGGCAGAGTTCAGTTTTCATCAGGGCATCACCTAGGAGGCTAAGCCTAAGTTCCAGAATCTAGATACATAGCATGTGCTTGAGAAGTAATGGTTGAATGAATGAGGCTTGGAATGCAGCCAACAAGAGGACAAGGACCCATAGCTGTGTGACCTTGGGCACATCAGCGCACCTCTCTGGGCTTAAGAGTCTTCATCGCTAAGAGTCAGGGAGTCTTGAACTCTGATTTCCCCGGGCCCTTCCAGCTCTCATCTCTGGTGAGTCACATACCTTCCCACTCCTGCTCCTTTGCCTGATTTTCTAAGCAATTTGTGTTGCCCAGGAAGACCCCACCTGTCCGTTCCAGCTGCCCCGTGAGAGTGTGTGCAAAAGCAGCTGCTCAGGGCAGGGCCCTCAAGGCAAGGGACAAAGGGAGGAGCAGGAGGAAGGGAGACCCATGGTGCTGAGAAAGCCACCAATAGTAGAGGGCTTGAGGGCATTTGAGCGTTCCTGGATCTGAACGCTTTGTTGCCTGTGTGTCATTTTTTATCTTCTCCTGACCAAAGCTGCCTTTATCCCAGTGCCTCTTGCCTGGCTTTGCAGCTGAGACCCAGTTTCCATCAGGCCCCAGCAGCCCCGAGTGTGGCCCTTTGAGCTGCTGTTTTCTAATGAGTGGCTCAGTGGAGAGAAGGGGTGGGAGAAATCCATTCAAGCCATTTGTTTTAAAGACATTTCAGTAAACTCATGGGATTTGTGGTCACATCTTTTCAGTGTTCTTTCAAAGAAATGGGTGGGTTTCTGGGTCTCTCCAACCACCAACTCCCCTTCCTGGCAGCAACCTAGAGGCAGGAGTTGGGAGCTAACGGCGGTGCTCAGCACAGGGCAGAGGAGAGGGAGACAGGCTCTGTGCTGGCTGGGGCGCAGCCCCTGCACAAGGTGCATTGGCCCCCGGGGGTTCTGGGAGGCTTCTGTGTGCGGGGTGGGGCAGGGGCCTGGTTTCCCCCCTCTTTCTGCCTGGTGGTGAGCTCCTGCTCAGCTGTGAGCACCCTCCTGGAAGCCTTCTCTGTCTGCCTTCTTGGGCTAAGCAGCTGACCTTGCTGTGGGGTCCCTGGCATCAGAGCCTTGTACTCCCTGACCTGCGTGTGGATTTCCTCCTCATTCTGCACTGTGAGTGCCTCAAGGTTGGGGCTTGTCATCTTCGCGTTCATAGCCTCCGAGGCTCCTTCTTTTTTTTTTTTTTTTTTAATTTATTTATTTTTAAAATTTTATTTTTGGCTGCATTGGGTCTTCGTTGCTGCGCACGGGCTTTCTCTAGTTGCGGTGAGCGGGGGCTACTCTTCGTTGCGGTGCGTGGGCTTCTCGTTGCGGTGGCTTCTCTTGTTGTGGAGCATGGGCTCTAGGTGCACGGGCTTCAGTAGTTGTAGCACGTGGGCTCAGTAGTTGTGGCTTGCGGGCTCTAGAGCGCAGGCTCAGTAATTGTGGTGCACGGGCTTAGTTGCTCCGCGGCATGTGGGATCTTCCCGGACCAGGGCTCGAATCCGTGTCCCCTGCATTGGCAGGCGGATTCTTAACCACTGCACCACCAGGGAAGCCCCCAGTGGCTCCTTCTTAAGATCCCGTTGAGCGCATCTGAAGCCTCGGCTGGGCGGGTCTGCTTCCCCACCTGAGGCAGTGGGTGGGGCGGACTCAGAGCTTCACCCTCCCCTTACCTATGCCCAGAAGGTGGTCCTACCTGGGCAGGTGTCAGGCTGGAAAGGATTGGAGTAATGGAGTAGGTGGCGTTCAGCAGTGAGGCACCGGCCTGGCAGGACCTTGCCCACCAGGCCCCCTGCACACTCAGGCAGCCGGAAGCAGCGAGGTGGCCGCTAACGCCAACTGCCAACCGGTCTGGCGGGTTTTTGGGACCTGGCCGGGTTTCTTGAGGGATGGGATGTCCTGCTGGGAGCAGGCTTTGTGCCTGTCCTTTCTGTCTTTACCCTTTCAGGCTGCTCCTCTCCTGGCCTTGCTCTCCTCTTTGCCCCGCCTCCCTCCTCTTGGGCAGAGCCTTGACCCTGCCCTTCCTGGGGTTCAGGGCAGCCTGTAGTGGAGGTGCCCAGGCAGGAGACTAGCCAGGGCCCCACAGGAACGAGGTGGCCCCGTGAAGGCCTAGAGGCACTGAGACCCTGGGAGGCAGGATGCCCAGTGGCTGGGGAGACAGGCACGGGGCCGGAGCTGGCAGTGGCCTTGGCGACCGAGCTCCCACCCGCTTCCTCACTGCTGCGTCAAGCATAAGGGACCAGAGCCCCGAAGAGGCCCCAGGGCAAGGCCCAGGGCCTGAGCCCTCACTTGTAGGGCCCCTCTGAGCCCTGACTCCTCCCTGCCCCGCAGCCAGGCTCCCCTCTCAGGGAGCAGGAAATGGGGGTGTTCTCTCGCCCTCTGCGGGGAGGGGCTGGGCACCCCGCTCCGTAGGTGTCAGCGGAACTGTCACCCAGCGGTGGGTGCGGGTGCCGGGATTTCCCTGGCTGACTCACTCACCCCGGCCTGGCTGTGCCTCAGCCCAGGCGGGAGCTGTTTGTGAAGGTGTCTGGGTAGCGAGAGCGGCTCACACGAAGGGAGTCCCGGGAACCGGGGGAGTGGGGGCCGGGGGGAGGGCGGCAGTTCCCTCCACGGAGCCTCAGGCCTCCCTCCTGCCCCACGGCACGCCCCCCGCCCCTCCCCGCCTAACCCCACACCTCCATCACGCACAGCGACCCCACTTCCCGACACGGGAGGAGCCGGGAGGCATCGAGGGTCCTGAGCCCAAAGAGCGGGCCTGGCTGCTCCCTGCCTCCCTGAAAGATTCCCCCGGGGGTGATGAAGCGCCCTCCCTCCAAAGGACAGAGGAGCCATTGAGTCCCTTGATCCCCAGGCATTTCACAGACAGGGTGACCAATGGGGGTGCTGAGAGGCAGGAAGTGGGGCCGGCACAGTGACCCAGCCCAGGGGCCAAGGACCCCTGGAGAAGGGGTGAAAATTGTCGGCTCCCCTCCAGAAGAATTCACACAGGCCTGTGCGCAATTTCCGGGCCCACAGATGCCCCGGAGCACAGCTTCGGGCCCTCCGGGCTGCCAACGGCCTGTGCCGCCCTCCGGAGAGCAGGCCGGGGGACGCAGGTGTCGCAGTTACGGTGTGTGGGGGGCTGGGGAGGACCGAGCAGACAGAATGTGGAGCGCACGGCTGGCTGGAGAGCGGGCCTGTGGGGGCGGCAGCAGCAGGGCCGCGTGGGGCGAGCTGGGCTGGGGGTGGGATGGGATGCACAGTTCTGGGTGATTGCCCCAGAGCTCCTGCCTTCCACTTGCCGAAGCGAGGGGGAGTCGCCCCCTGACCTCTCCGGGCTGGAGTGGCAGGGGCCGGCAGCCCCCCCACCGCCCTGGGGGCCAGGCTGCCAGGGCTGAGGTCCCTGGGCGACATTTAGGACCCTGGCACAGTTCAGTCTAGGTGGGCAGGCTTCTCAGCCCCCTACCCACCCTCCTGGTCTGGTGAGAGATGCAGCGGTTTTTGTTGGCTGGGTGCCGGCGGGGAGCTCCAGTGTCTCTGATGAGCGAGCTGCCTAGCCCCCTGGCCAGCATGTCCAGCCTTGTTGGCCACATTAATCCCTCTGTGAGCAGGGTCAGGGCAGGGTGGCCCGGGGAACGAATGGGGTTCGCGGGCCCAGCCTCCAGAGCAGTGGGGCTGCAGGCACAGCCACAAGGGCAGGGCTCTCTCTCCCCGGCTCTCAGCTCGGCCCCCTGCTGCGGTCGGGCACGGAGGCTACCGAGCAGGCAGGACACGAGGGAGGCCTGGCCCGAACTGGGATGGGCCCTCGAGACAGGGCCAGCACACCTCAGCCCTCCAAGGGCAGCTTTCTTTAAAGGCCAGAGGACAGCCCTGCACAGGAGCCTGCAGAGGCCCTGGGAGCTGGGTTGCAGGCCAGCGGTCATGTTCTGCTCCCGACCTGCTGCTGACCTTGGTGTGGCCTGGGGCAGGTCTCTGCATCCTTAGCCCTCACTTTCCTCCCTGAAATGAGCATGTGTGACTCAGTGGCCCAGAAGGTTCCTTCCCAGCCAGATGTTCTCCTGTTGTTCACTGAGCCCCCAGCTTAGAGACTGAGGGAGGGCCCGAGGACCTTCTCCTGATGGGCCTAGGTGGCCAGGTGCCCCCGCACCGCGGAGCAGGGCAAAGGTCCTCTCTTGGACTCTCCGTGTCTCCTCCCTCCTCCCTGGGGTGATGGGCTAAAAAGTGAGATAATGGCCACAAGCTCCCAGTACAAGACCTCTGGCAGGTCGCTGGGCTCTCGCTAAATAGTAGTTGGTATTGTCACCCTTATTATCATTATGTTTGAGATGTTATTATTGTGGTGGAGTTGGCTCCGCAGAGCCTGCAGGGGGCTCTCTGGAAGGGGTGGTGTGGCCCATGCCCTGGGCTGGCATCCGGGCCCCCGGTCTGCTTGAGAAGCAGGAGGTCAGACGGGGGCAGCTGGAGGGTCTGGGCAGGCGGGAGGGGGCCTGGCCCCTTTCAGGCTTGGCTGAGGCACCGGCTCCCATCTGCAGAGGGGCGGCCCGCCCTCCGCGAGTTGGCTGGGAGACCTCAGAGCTGAGGAGCGCGTGTTCTGCAAACATCTTGTTCACAGCAGATGGCAGCCACAACTCGCTTTCTCCCTGCAGTTCCGGCTGCACTTCCCTTCCCTGTGCTCGCCCTCCTGTTAACTCTGCTCTCTGCTTTTGGAGGTGGAGAGGCAGCCTGCAGCCCCCGAAGCCGCCTCTGACTGTGGTGAAGCTTGGTGCTCAGAGCGTGGACAGTGTCCAAGGGAGGGGAAACCTCGAGCCCCCATCTGCTCCGTCAGGGAAGCTGTCTTGCCCAGGTTCCCACACTCTGTCTTAGGTCTCTTTGGCCAAACAGGCCAGCAGCGTGATCTCAGAAGAACAAGGGCCTGGGCCTGGTTTGACTTTTCTTGAGCAGCTGCTAGGCACCAGGCACTGCCTGGGTGCCAAGGACACAGGCAGGAGGTGCAGCCCCGCCCTCTAGGAGCTCCCAGCCTGGTGGGGAACCAGGTACCTGGGGCAGGAATGGAGGGGCGCTGATCAGGTCTGCCTCGGGGTTGGCAGGCTTCTGTGGGCTTCACCGAGGAGGTGGTGTTTAGGCTAAGCCCTGGCGGGCTGAGGAGTTCCCAGGAGAACAGGATTAGAAAAGGCATCCTGTACAGCGAGAACGGCCTGTGCAAAGGCACGGAGGCATGAAGAGCTCAGACCCTGCAGAGCGCTCGACTGTGGTGAGTAGTAGAGCAGATAAAGGCCAAGCTGCTTCATCAGCGTGCCCGTTCAACCCCAGGGTGGGGTCTGCGAGGAGGAGTAGACAGTGCCCCTCTGGCTGCTTGTGGGGCAGGGCCAGCCTGAAGCAGGAGCCCTGCGTGGGGACCAGTGGGGCCCTAGGCAGCTGGAGGGAATTCTGGGATATGACTTATGGCTGCCCTGAGTTTGGGGCCAGCAGGAGCATCCCCTGCTGGTGGAGCAGCCCCTGCTGGTAAAGCAGCCCCTGCTGGTGGAGCATCCCCTGCTGGTGAAGCAGCCCCTGCTGGTGGAGCATCCCCTGCTGGTGGAGCATCCCCTGCTGATGAAGCAGCCCCTGCTGGTGGAGCAGCCCCTACTGGTAAAGCAGCCCCTGCTGGTGGAGCAGCCCCTGCTGGTGGAGCAGCCCCTACTGGTAAAGCAGCCCCTGCTGGTGGAGCATCCCCTGCTGGTGAAGCAGCCCCTGCTGGTTGAGCCATAGGTTAGAAGTCTCCCCCAGGGGCTGAGGCCAGGAGGCCATGAATGAGCATGCCCTCGGAGGGTGTGGTGCAGACTTCCACGGTGCTGCCCCTCGTTCTGGGACCTGTCCCAGCTTCACCCCACATCCATGTGGCACTGGACAGAGCCCCCATGAATTGAGACCCTAGTCTATGCCAAACTGCTCTAAGTGCTCCCACGCGGGCCTCCTCTCATTTAACCTTCACGAGAGCGGTGCACGTGGGCATCACCCCAAGGTCCTGAGACTTGTTCAGAGTCACCCATCCAGGACGTGGCCAAGCTCCAGGCCCAGGTCAGCCTAACCCTCCCCTTGCACGCCTCCTGCAGGGTTTCGTACCCTGTCCCCTAGAGAAGTCTCGATGTGCAGGGTTGGGTGGGGGTGACCCACAGTATTTGCTTTTCCCAGCCCTGCTTTTGCTGCGCCGCCAGCACCTGGCTGACTGTTTGCCCAAGGATTCGTCCTCCAGGAAGATGGGTGGGGCTGGACGGGGCTGGCAGGCAAGTGGTCCGCTGCTTCTGGGCTTCCAGCTTTTCTGCATAACTGAGAAGGGCTGCACTGCCCATAAGCGCCGCACCCTGCAGTCCGCGATGCTGCCCCAGCAGTGCCTGGCCTCGCCCACGCAGAGCATGTGACTTTGCAGTGCTGGGCCTGGCATGCCTGGCGTGCCAGGGCAGCAGTGGCAGCGGCAGCTGGACAGTCAGCAAGGAGCAAGAGAGGTCCCCAGAGCCCTTGTGTCAGGGCACCAGTGTGGAGGCGAGGGGTGGCATCAATGGGACTTTTGTGTGGCCAGGGGCAGAGGAGCACATGGCCCAAGCCAGGAGCGTTCCACCAGACCCCTCTGCCCCTTCCTTTCCTGCGGTTGCTGCGCTTGTCCACGGCCCCTGCCCTTCCTCCCAGCGAGGAGAGCCTGCCTGGATTCAACCAATCCCTGGCCTGCCCTCACCCCCTTTCAGAAGAATCAGCCCCAGGAACTTCCCTGGCCCTGGGCCCTCCCCTCCGCCTGCCCTCCTGAGACTGGCTTTCACTGACCCCGAATGTGCTGGCGGCTCCCTGAGTCCAGGGGCCTGGTCCTCGGGGCCAAGGGAAACAGATCAGGTAAACAGAGGCTGGGAGGGCCTGGTGTCCCAGGGGAGAGGGAGCCCTTTCTTCCCCGGAGCTGGGACCCCAGGGAGACGCCTGCATTAGCTGGGCAGGGAGCCGGCACCTCCCTCCCCGCAGGCCTGCCTGTGGCTCCGGTCCTGGGAGGATGAGGAATCTCGCCTCACTGCGGGGTGCCCACCTTGCTTTGCACTGTGGCCTTTAGCAAGCCCACTGCTGTGGCCTGTGGTCACTCCACCACTTGGTAGCTGTCAGACAAGCGGTGAGGAATAGCAGGCTGTCACCAGGAGGCTGTACTGTGCCCACCATGGGCAAAGAGCCCCGTACACAGAGGGAGCCAGGAGAGCGTCCTCGCTCAGGCTTGGGGACAGCCTTCGCAGGTGAGCGCAGCTGCAAGAGGTTGTCCAGTCACCCATGCTGGCCCTTGGGGGGCCGGCTGTGTGCTGGGGCTGGGGAGGCAGCCTGGTCCCTCCACCACCACCTCTTATCTGGGGAGCAGGACTGACATGGAAGAGGGGAATGCCAGTCTCCTTTTAGATCACAGTGGCCGCCAGGCCCTGCTCAGCCCTCTCTCCTGCTGCTGGTCAGGGATGGGTGCCCGCTTGGGGATGGACACAAAGTCTGCAAGCTCGGGCGGCATTGCAAACAGCCCCATCCTCAGGCCTTTCATCCAGAAGGAGGCTCCTTAACGCACCTTGTGCTCAAGCAGCCCCTGCCAAGCACTCGACTGTCACCCCCAGGAACGGGAACGCGAGCGCTGTGAGGCTGGTACCCTCGCAGTCCCCGTTTGCAGGTCGTACTTTAACCACTCAGGTCTTATCTCCCACCCCTTTTACAGGAATCGGGGCTCCAAGAGGTTGCAACTTGCCCACAGTTAGTAGCGGCCGAGCCCAGTACCAAGCCTGGATTCTCTGACAGCGAGCCCCATGCGTCTCCCCCTCTGCCCCCGACTGAAACCAAAGTGCTAATAAATGAGCACATTGATACATAATTCATCCCACCTTGGATCCCTCTGGCCTTTTTTCTCTGAGGAACTCTGAGCCCTTCCCAGACGTGATCTCATGTGTCCTCCCAAGGCCCAGAAGAGTTGAGAGGAAGCCAGGCGCTGAGGGTGGTGGAAGGGCCGCAGAGAGCGGGCCACGGGGCCTAGAAGCCAGCCTGCCCGCCGTCCAGGCCCCCTTTAGCCCTCTGCCTCTGGTAGGGGAGATGCTGGGGCGGGGACGTGTCTCCCGGTGGGCCTGCGCTCTGCCTCTGGTCTCCCGATTGTGCAGGTGTGAGCCAGGAGGAGGAGGGACGCTGGGACGGCGGGGGTGGGGGAGGGTGGTGGTGGAGGGGGGATGTCGAAGCCCAGGGCTCTGTCTTAAAGGGAAGTAATCACATTGTGAGGCTTTTTATAGTGCTTTCCTTCTAAGAAGCCTCCGCTCTGTCTTGTTTGTTCTCCTCACATTCCTAGGAAGTTGGCAGAGAGCAGATGAGGGTCACGGGGAGGAGGCAGAATGAGAATCTGCAGGGCAGGCCCTTCACCAAGTCGTCTGCCGTCCCCCAGCAGCCCAGGAGGCAGCCACTGTTCCCGTCTCCGTTGTCTGGAGAGGAACGAGGCTTAGAGGCTCCAGGGTCACAGGCAAGTCACTGACGGCCTAGGTTTTGGCCTTGGTTCTGATTGATTTAAAACACTGTGCCTAGAGTGGTCCTTCCTGGCCCATCTCCCTCCCAGGGCAGCCGTTCAGTGGCATCGGTATTTCAGCATCTTCCCTGGCATTGTGTCCCCCAGGCAGAGGCCGAAGGCCCTTGGCAGTTGAGCGTTCAGGGGAATCAAAAAGCGAGTCCTGGGGAAACGGGAGATCGCTGAGGCTCTAAGAGGGGAGCCATTTCCCAGGTGCTCCCTTTCCTCCTTGCTGACAGCGGGCCCCAGGATCCTGGGGAGCCCCCCTGGCCACCCGGGCTGCAGGCACATGGGTCCCTCAGGGACCCTGTGGCTGGGAGGGGACTCGAGTGCCCGCTGCGTCCTGAGAGCACGGCCTGCGGTGCCCTCCCCGCTGATGTGCGCCCGCCCCCCAGCGGCAGGTGGGCACTACAAGCCGCCCTCCCGCGGACAAGAGGCCGGGGCGCCCGCTGGGAGGCGCAGGGGAGCCAGCTCATCAGTGCGGTGGAGCCCCTCAGCGGGGTGGGGCTGGGGTGGGTGGTTGCCCAGCGGACAGAGACACCCTCTCTCCGAGCGTATTTCCCCTCCTGTAGGGGGTTCGCATCAACTCTGAGGTCTCCTCTGCCTGAGTTAAGGCCCCCTCCGCATGGCCGTATCCGTGGTCAGAGACAGTGACCGGAAGAGTAAGGAGTTGAACATTGAAGGAGAAATGCCTCCAACCTCTAGCTCATTGTGGGGAGCCCTCAGTTGTGGGAGCAGAGCCCAGGGACCACCCCTGAATGGGTGCCTGCTGGACCGACATCCTGGCCTGTGGCACACCCGAGGGCAGGACTGGGCCAAGCTGAAACTCTGGGGAGTGCGTTCCTCCAGGATCGGGGGAAGCAGGGCGTGGTCCATCCTCCCCTGACGGCAGGAAGTGCTCCAGAGCGGGCCGGCCCCGGTGTCTCAGGGATCCCAGGGCTGGTACAGTGCCGGCCCCTCCGCCTGTCCGGTTGCACGGCAGTCAGCCTGGGGCATCCTCGGCAGCGCCCGTCCCGTCTGTCACCACTGCCTGCTGAATCTCAGTCTGAGCCTCCTCCTCTCCCCACCCCCGTCGTGCCCACCTTGGCCCGGAGTTTCCCACTGCCCCCAGGATGAAGCCTGGCTCACAAGACCCCAGGAGCGTCTCCAGCTTGGCCCTCCCCTCTGCTCCCCCGTCTGGCCGGTCTGGTCTTTAATCCATCCTCCGGGCTCTGCACACGGGCCTCTTCCATGTGTTCCTCCGCTACCCTCTCTTTGTGGCTGCCTTACTCCGTCTTATCCTTCAGATCTCAGCTCCGGCTCCCAGTTCTTAAGACAGCTGCCCCTCACCTCCCTGCTCAGGCTCTGACACGACCCCTCTTCTGAGCACAGGTCGTAGAATTTTTCACCGTTGTGTGTGAAGATTAGCTTGAAACCTCTTTCCTTCTAGCCTGTCAGCTCCGGCAGGGCTGGCCCCACCTGGGCCTTTCCTTACTGCCGTGGCCCCGGGCACGTAGCGGGCTCTCCGTGTGGCGGAGGGTGGAGGGTGACTGCATGCGTGAACTTAACTTTTACTAGGCTTCACCTGTGTTCACACCCCCAGGCCCCACCTGGGGAGCTGTTCCCAGCCTCTTCTCGCCTCACGTCCCGGCGCCGCACTAAGCCGGGGAGTCTGAAACCAAACTCTGGCCACATGTGAGGGCTGGGGTCCTCACCGCTGCCAGGCCCGGGGCCGCCTCGTGTCCTGTGCTCCTGGGTCAGCCCAGGCTGGGGTTTGGGGCCCGGGTCCGCCTGGGGTCTCTTGAGGAGGGAAGGGCTCACTCAGATGCCTGCCACCGATTAGAAGAAGGACAGTCACAGTCGAGTGCATCCAGGGAGGCTTCTGGGGAGATGGCAAGTTTGGAAGCCAGGTGGGGTTGCCGAGGAACCGTGGACTGAGGAGGGGGCGGGGGGCCCGGGGTCAAGGGGCCTTGGAGCCTTCGGGCTTGAGGATGGAGGCTGCGGTGGGTGGTTACGGGCCTCACCTCCTGTCTCCTCTGTGGGTCGGCCAGGCCTTCGCTCTCTGGGGACCCAGTGTCCCTGGGACTTGCCACCAAGGTGGTAGAAAGGACGGTTGTGGGAGACTCGGGGTCGGGAAGCCGCAGCCATCCCCTCAGTGTCAGGGTCTTCCCAGCCCTGGCGGGGGCCCCGCTCGAGGTGGGGGTGGGCTGTCGGGCAGCAGGGACGTTCTGGTCGGGCAGCTCCATCTGACGCTGGCAGGGAGGGGCACCCAGGAGGCCCCAGAGCCCACGATTCTAGGTCACCTCCTGCACCATCCAGAGGCAGGAGTGGTATTTATAGCAGCCAGCAGCTGCCGAGGGTGGGGCAGTCAGCAGGAGCCGTGACGCAGGCCGCCCCCCTCTGGTCCCCTAGCTCTCACCGACTCCCTCACCCCCCCTCCGCCCCACTCCAGGGCCTTCCTGGGCAAGCGGCGAAGGGCTGGGCCTGCCGAGGGAACAGGAATTGTCGCACTCCCCCCCCCGAGCCCCAGAGGAGACAAGGTGCCACTTTCTGCCTGGCAGGAGCCTCGGCCTCAGCCGGTCTGGCCAGGACCCTGTCTGTCTCCTGAACCCCAGCTGGGCATCCCTTTAGCACTCAGTGCCCGGCCCTGCTGGTCTCTCTCGATGGTGCCGTCGGCTCTTGTTGAAAGGTTCATCCCCTGGAGTCACCAGCAGCCTTGCCGACCTCCCCAGGGCCGGCAGGTGCAGTGAAAGGCCTGTCTCATCCCTACTGGTAGTGAGCAGTTAATGGGGCCACAGGCACCTGCCCCAGGTTGACTGGGAGAGGCCCCGCCAAATGCCCATTAGCTCCGTGCCGTGACCTTGTTAAGTGGTTGTGGAGTGCCACTCAGGGCTGGAAGGACGGGCGGCAGTCCAGCCCTCGGTCCCCAGGGCTGTGCCGGGCAAGCGGCCCCGGCTCCACCGCCTGCCACACCCAGGGAGGAGGCTGGGAAGCAGAGGCCACAGAAGTGACAGTGTGACGAGGCTGGGGCCCCAGGCCCTGAGGGTGAGTCCCCTGGGAAGGAAAGTGACACCCAGCTCCAGAGCCCGAGGTCGGGCGCTGCTCTCTCCGAGCCTTCACCTGCCCAGATACGGGGCAGGACCGAAGGGCGTGAGGAGGCAGAAGGCTGACCTTTATCAGGTGCCTGATGGGGTAGCCCCCACTGTGGAGGCCAGTGCTCCCCCCATTTCCAGTCTATGTGGCCCCGAGCCTCTGGGCCCATCCCCCAGGCCAGGAGAGAAGCAGGGGGAGGCCAAGGTTTCCTCCTTGGGCGCCTCCAGTGTAGCAGAGAAGGTGAGGCAGCAGCGCCCGGAGCCTGCAGGAAGGTGGGCTGCCACTTCACTGGTTAGCCACAGGCTGACCAGCCAGGGCTGGGGCTTAAGGCCAACTGGACAGGCCCTGAGCTTCGCCGGGGAGGAACCCCTGAAGTGAGCAGGCGTCTGGAGAGCAGGAAGCACTGGGCAGGGCCCGCTCCATTGATGAGCAGGAGATGGACATGGGAGCAGGAAACGGGCTTGCCCAGCGGCAGGCACGGGGTGGGGGGGGGGCTGTTGGTGGAGAGCTTTATAGCTAATGGTTGGGAGCTTTAATCTTATTTAAAGGGCAGTTAGGAGCCCTAATGCACTTTTGAGGAGGGGGTTGATTTAACTAAAACTGTAAACGTGTGTGCGTGTAGCTAATGCTACCAAGCAGCCCCCCCCTGGGCCGGACCCAGCTCTCAGCACTTCACAGCTTTGAACTCACTTTGCCCTCTTCCACGAGGGAGGCGCCGTCATCACCATCCCGTTTTACCGAGGAGCAGGAAGCAGTGGTTGATTCGTCTTGGGAAGTGACTCCATGCTGTACTGTACTTGGAAGGTCGTGGCTCAGTGCACGTCTGAGGGGACAGAAGCACTAGGACAAAAGCCGGGTCCAGCCCTGTCCTCCATCCAGTGGCCTTCAGAGCCCGCACCGCTTCCTGGAGGCCTGTGGTCACGTGCTTGGGTCTGGCTCTGTCATGCCTGGGGAGGTGCGAGGGGATGAGGGGCCTGTAGGAGTCTCTGAGCACCTGGCTCAGTGTTTCCTTTGGCCCCTTGTGGCTCAGGCCAGGCAGACACGTGTGATGGTCGAATTAGCTTGGGCTCCTGGGTGGAGCCGTCCTGCACCAAAATAGCAAGTAGAACTCTAGAAGTCAAGGCCAGAGTGGACCTGACAGGTCATCCTGTCCAGGGCCTCTCAAACGTTTTTCAGCACTGAGACTGTTTAGCTCAGACACAGTGTTACGAGGAGCCCCAATATGTAAAAGAGGTAAAAGCTGCTCTGACCATCATAGCCTGCAAACCCTAGCCTGCTGTGACCGTCTCCCCTCATCTGGGGGTGCCTCAGGGTTTCCAGAAACCCACTTGGGAGAGCACTGCCATCCGCTCACTGGGTACAGGAGAGGAGGGCCACAGAGGGGCAGGGCCCGGGCCGAGGCCTGAGGGCCGTTGGAAGCAGCACCTGCCGCCTCCAGCGATGCTCTGCGGGGGACGGGGGACGCTGGCCCTCCGGTCGCACACGGGAACTCTGCAGACCTCCTCCCCCGGGAAAGAGCTTGTGTTACGCAGTCACTCGATCCCTGCGTGCTTCTGCGATGCCCAGGGAATGGTTGAAGTGAAACTCAATAGCCTGAGTGCGGGCCTGTGCCCTAGAAGGCCGTGCTGCCCGGGCTGGTGGCCCCTCCGCGGATCCTCCGTGGCCCACGCAGCCTCCCGGAGTCTGGAGAGCGTTTCCCCCAGTGCAGGCAGAGGAGGCAGGCGCGATAGGACCGTGGTGGCACAGGGTATGCTGGGCGTGGGGGTGGGTTCCCAGAGGGGAGGTGTCAGGCTAGGTGTGCCCACTTAGCACCCTCATTAGCAGCCTCGCTCGGGGGCCCCTCATGAAGTGGAGGGTGCTAATTCCTCTCAGAGGTGTTGCCAGCACCTGGAACAGGGAGTCTCTTCTCGGAAGCTCTTGGGAAGCCGGCCAGAGCATTGCAGATGAACTGCCTTCTAGGGGCCCCCAGGCACTGGCTCGCAGGAGAGCAGAGGCCCTGGGGGAGGCAAGGGGCGAGAGGGCCTGGCGGGGACTGCCAGTAGGATGCAGAACTGGGCAGATGGGCATGAGCAGTGGGCTGCTGCCCCTCAGGGCATCCAGAGCCTGAGCTGGGAAGGGGCCTACAGTGGGGCACTGGGAAACTCAGAGACACAGACAGACAGGGGCATTCCGCAGGAGCACAGGTGTGGCCTTGGGCTGGAGCTCCCCAGTCCCAGCTGAGCCGTGGGATGGTGATTCCCATCTCAGTGGCTCTTCGTGGATTAAGGAGGCAGGGCCAGTGAAGCCTCAGCCTGGCAGGTGGGGCTCCTAGGAGAAGCTGCCATCCCTGCCTGAGAAGGTAGGTCAGGGCATTATGTAGGCTGGCACGGGTGAGGGCAGGCATGGGTCAGCCTGGTGCCAGGGGTCGGGAGCAGGGCCTTTCCGTGTGGGAGGCTTGACTTCCCTCACGGAGATCAGCAGCCCTGCCACAACTCGGGCAGTGAGGACGAGGTCTACGCACTCTCAGGAGAGATGATGGATAAATAATAATGATATCAACTAATACTTCGCAAGAGCTGAGTGCTTTATATGCATGATTTCACTTACTCCTTATGACTCCCTGTGAAGCGGGTACCTCCATTGTCCTCTTTTGCAGATGAGGAAACTGAGGCTCCGAGAAATGAAGGTCACAGGCAACTAGAAGTGACAGAACCAAGATTCAAACTCGGGGCAGTCCCACTCCAGGGCAGGAGGGAAGGCAGCTGCAGGCTCCTTCGCTGAGCCATCACCCTCCAGGTGCACGCATTTGAGAGGGTGGGTTCCAGGGGAGGCGGGGTAAAGACGTCTTAGCGCGTGAGGGAACGTGAGAGGACCACAGGGGCAGCACAGAAAGGACTCCGCCTGGGTAGAAACAAACCTGGGATGGGTGCCTGCATCCATCCACAGACAGACGGGAGGAACTGGCCAGGGGCTGGGAAACCCAGGTGCCGCGAGTGCCCATCAGGAGGCCAGCAGAGCCCGCCTCTCTGGGCCGCTCCAGGACACCTCTTCCCCGGGCACCAGAATGAGTGTGGGACAAAGGCCATTCCTAGTTTCAGGAAAATAAACAGTCTCCAAGGAAGAATTCAGAAATAAAACCTGGCCTGGCCAGAGGGGAACCTCTTCCACTATGGGAAACAGGTCCATTCTGGCCCAGGACTAAGTAAGCCCTGGTGTAACCGCACCCCCCCCCCCACCCCCCAGGAGAGCACAGGGAGGGCTGCCGAGTAGCCACGGGAGGGTCCTGCTGCCTCCCGGGCCCTCCCTCCTCGTCCCTCCGCAGCCAGCCACTCTCCCAGAACAGCTAGTTGATTCCAGGGGAGCTGGCTGGTGTCAGTGACAGGGCCCGTGGCAGATGGCAAATTCTGCTTGTTGTAGATGAGTGGAAAATAATTAGCGTGAGAACGAGAAGCTGGAGCCTCTGTGATAAAGGGAGCCCTGATGAGGGCTCGGGAGGGGCTGAGAGCACGGCCTGGAGCCTCGCGGCCTGGCCCTCACCAGCTGAGTGACCTTGGGCAAGTTCCTTAACTTCTCTGGGCCTGTTTCCTCATCTGTAAAGTGGGTTAACAATAGCACTTACCTCATAGGGTTGCTCAAAGGATGAAATTAAAGTAGGTAATATCTGTGAGCTGCTTGCTACTGTACCTGGCATGTAGTAGATGCCACATAAGAATTTTTTTTAAATAACTGGTGATAGAATAATTGTTGGAGCTATTTCCAGGTCCAGCCCAGCATGACCGTAGCCGTGGCCCCCAGTAGTTGGGGCTGCTCCTTTTCATCCTCTTCCCTGAACTCTGTGCCCAGCTCCCAGATTGCTCTTTCATGGGGAGGGGCTCTGGCCAGCAAACACGTGGATGTGGAGAGAACGCAGCCGAGAGGCCTGGCTTCGAAGCCTGACTTGGCCTCCCACTCCCTGGGTTATTTAACCTTGGAGCCTCGGTTTCCCCATCTGTGACATGAGAACAGCCATACCCACCCATGGGCTCGTGGTGGGGAGGGCCGGGGAGGGGCTTGCGAGTCTGAGGCTCTGCGGGGGGAGGGAAGCAGAGGCAGCAGAATCCCCCTCCCGCCCCCGCCGGTTTCAGGCCCACCGTTTCAGTCCCAGGGCCTGGGCGTGTGAGGACCCATCTCTTGCCGAAATCCGGCCTCAGCCCTCGGCTGGCTCGGCTCTGCCTTCTGCTCCGGCACAGCTGACGTGTGAAAAGCAACAGCTTTCCGGCCCCTAACTTGGGTTGCATGCACCCAGGCCCAGGCTGGCTGTGCACGTGGCCCCCGGCCCACACGCTCCTTCTCTGTCGCCTCCCTCGCCGCCCTCCCCCTCCGCATGCCTCCCAGAGCCCAGCTTCCGTGTGGGACCCCACACCTGGGAGGGAGAGGGACTTGAAGGGCCGAAGGAACATGTGGGAATAAGGAATCGCACTGACGGGCAGAGGGTTTTCCTTTTAAGTAACTCAGGGAGGCTACTTTGAAATCCCAGCCCTGCCTCGTCTTTGTCATGGGATCTTCGGGCAAGCCATTGCCCCTCTGTGACCTCGGTTTCTCCATCTGTAAAGCTGGGGTGGTACCCCTACTGTCTGATGAGGCTGGAATAAGAGGACACATAAAGTTTCTAGCTCTGGGCCCACCACCCACGCACCTCCAGGCAGCCCTCAGTTTTCCTTATCTGTAGAGTGGGGCCAGTGCCCACAGTCTCCCCGTGGTGGTGTGACCAGGAGTCTGGAGCCACAGGAAGACCCAGAGAGCTCTTTGTGGTCCCTGAGGCCCTGGCCCCTCACTCCATGGGGGACACGGGACGCCCGCTCCTGGGTTCAGAAACAGGCCTTTAGCTGAATCCTGCTCCTCAGAAGCAGCAGTTAAGACACGGGCTCTGGAACTAGGCTGTGTGACCTGGAGCAAGTCACTTCATCTCATCTGTCAAACGTGGTAATAGCAGTGCCTACCTCACAGAGTTACTATGAGGATTAAGTGAGTTATGTTTGCAAAGGGCTTAGACAAGGCCCAAGACATGGTAGGCAACTGACAAATGCTGGAGGGAGCAGAACAACTGGGTCCCCAACTTCAGGTGGGCTGAGCTCTCCTCCATCACCCTGGAACCGCCCTGCAGCCTCGTGAAATGATTCTAGTTAATACGTGGGGATCCCCTCTCTCTGCAGGTGCTCCCTCATTTAAGCCTCACAAGCCAGCGGAGAGATTAACTAGGTCTCTTAACTAGCCACACAGCTGAGAAGTGGAGGTGCTGGGATTTGACCATCCCTGGAGCCCGTGCTCTGGACACAGCTAAAGAGGGCGGGAGCCGTCTGCCAGCCCACGTAGGCCAGAGGGCGGCCCCTGGTGAGCCCGCCCCAGCTGGGACAGAACCTCTGGGGGCCGCCACTCGCCCTGCAGGCTGCCCGGCGTCCAGTCTCCCTGCAGTCGGTCCCCCAAGTCAGATGCACCCCTCAAGACTAGTCAAGCTCCAGCGCCCAACACAGACAGACCCAGAGGGTCTAGCAGGCAGCAGGTACCTGTCCCTTTCACTGTTTTTGGAGCATCTTCTCATTTCAAAGCCCTGTCACATGGGGCATCCCATTCATTATGGGAATGGGAGTCCTGGGCCCTCCCCTCAGGGCCCCAAGGATTGCAACACCTTACAGAGCTAAAAGAGTCCTTACCCAATTTCCCTTTTAAATTTGGCCACCAGGAAGCATGGAGTCTAATGATAGTTTTACATGCAGCTCCTGTGAGGGCCTTTACGTCTTAACACATGTACAACAATTTCCCCAACCTTCTATTTTAATCTACTTACTTTTTGTTCTGAAGTTTGTTTCTACATTTATATTCCACCTTTTCATTGTTTGTGGTTCCTATACAGGCACATGCAGCCTTAGCTGGGGATGCAAATAAATATTAACAAATACAAGAATACAAGCCTCCCCTTAGTCCAGGCTCCTCATTCTTCAGAAGAGGTAACTGAGGTCTGGAATGGTGGTGAGTTTCTGGCCTGGGGATGCTGCCCTTGGTCTGAGACTGGCAGCTCTGGCCCAGTCACCAGGCCTCAGCAGGTAGGGCTAAACGGGGTCTAGGGAAGGTGGGCTTGAGGCTGAGGTGTCCTCTTCTTCACCAGCTGAGCTGCAGAGTGATGGAGACCCCACCCGCCGAGAGGTGGAGAGCTAGCCACTGATGACTCTGCATGAAACCGTACAAATGATTGATGCCTTCTTTCGGGTTGATCTCCAGCGAGGGAGCTCGTGTGGATTTTGCCGGCTTCCAAGAGAGTTATGTATCAAGAGTGCAAAAGAGAGGATCTCAGCCCAGGCTCCCTGGGGTGACACTCTGCTAATGGGAGTGCCTCTCGGGGAGTTCGAGAAGGGCGTGCCGTGAGGAAGGGGAAGGGATGGGCCAGCTTGGCGACTCTGACTGTGTATTCAGCACCAGGTGGGGTGGAGGTGATGGGAAAGCTGGGAGCCTCTGGGGCCTTTCTGAGCCTTGGTTTACTCACCCATAAAAGGGGGCCCCAGGACTGTTTCCAAGGCCCCTTCTAACCCTGACGTTCCTGCAGTAGGTGTGGGCTTTGGATGGCAGAAGGAAGGACCTGTGTCTCTTGCCTGCTCAGCCTCCTGCTCCTCTGAAGGTGGGGGGCAGAGTCTCTGAGCCTCAGCCTCCTCGTTCTTCAATAGAAATATTTAGCGGAAGAGCCAGATTCACTGAGCACCTAGTCTGTGACAGGTGCTGGCTTAAGTGTATGACTCATTTAACCCTTGTGACAATTCTGAGGTAGCTACTGTTCTTAGCCCCACTTTAGACATAAGGAACCATGGCACAGAGAGGTTAAGTAACTTGTCCAAGGTCACACAGCCAGTAAGTGCAGAGCCAGGACTCAGCCACAGCCTGTTTTTAGAGCATGTGGAGTGAGAGCGAGGCTGTCACCCTGCGTCACTGCTGTGAGGATAGCAGGTGATTAGTCCAGGACATGGGAGGTGCTCAGTTGATGTCAGTTGTATCCCGGTGGCCTGGACCTGGCTGTCATCCCTTCCTTCAGGCTCAACTTCTAGCCCATTTTTGGCCCAGATGCCTGAAGCCGCCTCTGCCAGGTGGGAAATCTCATGGGCTGACGTAGAGGCTGCTGGTGACACTGGACGGGCCTCCTACAGCATATCATCCTGTCCTCTGTGGTTCACACTGACCCTGGTGTCCTGGCCCCTCTGCAGGCAAGCGAGATGACCTCCCATGTCCCACCAGCCCCAAGCTGGAACTCTCTGTCCCGGAGGCAGCCCGTGCCCTCCTCCCTTCCCTGGGAGCTCTCAGCACCCCACCAGCTGGGACCCACTGCCAAGGGGCACTTCTCCCTGAAACCTGCTCCCTGGACCAAGCCCAAGGGGGCCTTAGGATCAGGGGATGAGCGCCCAGCCCAGGGCGCTTTAAATAGCAGACCCCCTGCTCAAGGCCCGTGGCGGGAGCAGGTTACCCTGTCAGGGCTCATATGTGCTCAGTCCGGCCCTTACTGATCAGCTGGAGCCAATCATGGGCATCAGCAGCACCTGCCCAAACCCCGGCACCTGTCGCAGATCACCCTGCCACGAAGTCCCCGGAAGCCCCTCAGGAGCCCTGTTGATATGATGCCCCCCACCCACCCACCGTGAATGGAGCCCTGGGCTCCGCCAGGACCTATGCAGACCTCCGTGACCTCGTCCCAGCCAGCTCTCGCTGCAGCCTTCCGTGGGGGTGACGTTGTCCCCGTTTTTCAGCTGAAGAAACCAAAGCCCTAGCACAGTTAAGACAGCCAGAGGAGAGGATGGTCAGGGAGAGCACTGGGGAGGGACATTTCCCCAAAACTGAAGGATTTGAGCGAAGACGGGAAGGAGCCATGCCTCCAGCGCTTATGGCAGCTGCTTCAGGGGGATGGAGCAGTGGTTTGGAGGGGCCAGGGCTGCCCAGGGGGAGAGAGGGTGTGAAGGAGAGCAATGCTGCAAGGCCCCCGCCCTCCGGGACTCTCGGTTGAGCTGGGACAGGGATGGGCAGCAAGGAATCAGCAAGTTTAAGACAGTGCCCAGGGCTCCATTGGGATGTCTATGCCTGGGATCCTTAGGGCTTGGGGAGTATCTTCCTGCTCCAGGACTCAGAGAGGGCAAGGCACCTGCCCAAGGTTGCACAGCCTGCCTGCCAGTTACTGAGGCCCTTAGCTGCTGCCTGAGAGGCTTGAACTTTATCCTGCAGACCACTGGAGCCATGGAAGGTTTTTAAAGTAGGGGTCAGCATGTGCATTTTAGAAAACAGTTTTGCATTTTTAGAGAGAGGAACTCCGAGAATGGTTAATACTTAACTCGGGGGCCTGAATCTCCATCAAGGAAATTGGGCTTTGTGGGTGGAGGAAGGGGGCCTCGGAGTGCCACTCAAGTCATTCCATCCACGTGTGGGGGGTGTCCTGGTGCCTCCCTCACACCTGCCTCTGTTGGGGGTGGTGCCCAGCCAGGGGCATGGGAGGCGCCCAGCAGTGCCCCTGTTCTCCCCCACCCACCGGAGGGGGCGCCACACCTCCCCTGGAAGTGCCCCTGGTCTGGGTAAGGAAGGGAGGCTGTGCGCTGGCCCCACTGAGGTTACTGAAGGGCACGGACCCTGTGCCCTAGGGGAGGAGAGCCAGAGGTAGTGCTTTGTGGCAGCCCCAGACCAGGAAGTAGCCTCTGCCCTCCCCCATCCTGAGACATTTCCTCCGGATGAAATCACATCCCCAGCAGGGGAACAGGCCCCCATTGTGAAGGGCTGGGGTCTCGAGAGAAAGAGCGTCTTTCAGGCCCTTAAAAATAGCAGCCCTGAGATGTATGAATCTGCATGGAGTAGAGTGGCCCACCCTCCCCCCAGCAGCAGCACAGGCCCTGTCGCCCCCCAGCCCACACCATGACCTGGTGGTGACCAGCTGGAGAATCCACCAGCCCAGGCCGGGGAGGGGCGGCTGGTCCACCGGGTTCACACACTCTCCCTCTGCTTCGCCCGCCTGAGCTAAGACCGTCACTGGCTTCGTCCAGCACTGCTGGGCCCTCTCGTATGGTCCGCACTAGACCCTTAGCAGGTGGGGATAATCGACACTTTACAGATGAGGAAACTGAGACACCACTAGTAAGTCACACCTTTCGTGGGTGATGGAGCCCGGGTTGGAGGCCAGGCAGCGCTGGGCCTAGGATTCTGCAGTGGTGGGCTGGGCCCGGGTGCAGGCTGGAGGGCGCGGGGTGTGGTCCCCAGGCCTGCAATGGGGCACCCGGTGGGGTCAGCCCGCAGCAGCCCTGCCACGTGACCTCGGTGGGACTGGCACTGACCACAGCTGTCGGCTGGGCACTCCCTGAGCTGGGGGACAGAGGCTGCCACTGGCCGTATCACTCCAGGGTCTTGACAGATCTTCGGCCACTTCTGCAGGGGTGCCAGGCTCGCCCCACCTCTGCTGCCTGAGAGCAGGGAGGGCGGGGCCGCGTGCACGCAAGGTTGTTAAGTGAATGATACGTGTGAGTTGAGGGAGTTTTAGCCATTCTAGACTCCAAGAGGTGAAGGGCGGGGGTGAGAGCAGGCGATTGGGAAGGGTTCACCCTTGCATCCCTGAGAACGAGATGTTCTAGGCTCCTGGCAGGGCAGCCCTCACCCGCCAGCCCCTCTGGGACAGCCCTCCCCTTCCTCTGCCGGGGTCTGGCCTGATTAGAGCAGTGCTGCAGCACCTGCTGGGACCTCTCAGTCATTTCATTTGTGTGAGGGGCCCCTGAGCCCAACCCCACGCTCCAGCTCACCCTCCGTGGGCCACCTGGAATCAGGGAAGGGCTGTAGAGAGCTGGCGGCTGAAATACCAGCTGTTGGCAGCTCTGTCCTTCCCAGCCCTGCTGCCACCCACGGAGTCCCAGCCCCTCCCATCCCGTCCGTCCTTTCAAACCGGAGCCGGTGCGGTCAGCCACTTGTCACAGACACAGGACTGGAGCCCCAGCTTCCTGCAGTCCCAGACCCCCACCCCCGGACACCCCGCCACGCAGCTCCGCGCTCTCCATCCTTCTCCCGCTTCCCAGAATCCGTGCTCCGACTCCTCCTAGGAGAGAGTGGGATGATGTCACTTCCTGAGGGTGGGGGGAGGAGTAGGCACGACCCCAGCAGGCTAGCCCGCCAGCCTGCCCGCCAGGCCGCCACCTCTCTGGGAGCAGCCTGGCAGCGGCTGGATGAAGTGGCTGCGCCAGGGAGAGGGCGACCGAGACGGGCTGGGCTGGACGTGCTGGCCGGCCACCTGGCTCCACACCCCGTCGCCCACCCTGAGGGCCGCGCCCACCGGCCGGGGAGACTTGGCCACTTCCCGAGTGATGCCGGTCTCCGCAGACACTCTTTTTCCCTGGAGCCGTCACCGGGGAGAGGAGGACTTGCCGCCCACCTCTGGACCAGGTGCCATGTAAGCCTCTGCCAGCCTGGGGGCAGCTGCCCACCAGCACCCAGCCTCCCGCAGCAGGGGTTCCTCTGCACAGTTGAGCGCAGGGCTGCCACGGAGCCCCTCACCCGTGTCTCCCGGGCCCCCCCTGTGGGGAACCAACCAGCCGGCGCCCCCTGCCCTGGTTCCTGGGGCTCTAGGGAGGGGGGGCCCGGATTCCTGGGCCCTCCTCCCTGAGCTTGCCTGTGGCTAACTTGAATTCAGCTACTTCAGAGAGTTGGGATCTGGGCGGTAAAGGCTGCATGGCCCAGGGTGGGTGTGGGAGCAGTGGTCGCCAGGAGGATGGGATACCAGCTGGGCTTGCCCACTGCCCTTCTGGCAGAGAGGCTGGGCACCCCAGCTACGCTCCTGACCCCCCATCTCAACCACGTCCTTCCCTGCCAAGAGGCATAGCTGTGGTTGGGAATTCTTTCTGACGGATGCAAAATCAAGTCATGGAGCGTGCTCCCAGCATTCCAGCAAAGCACAAAACGGAAGACATCATTCAACAAATATTTACTGAGCACCTACTATGTGCTGGGCGCTCCCATCCTCCATGTGTGCCAGCCCCACGCATGCCCTCACTCCCACCTTCCCCAAGGCCTTCAGCCTTCCACCTGCCCGGCTCGGCTCATGCCGGGAGACAGGCTCAGGCTTGGCCTGGGAAGCCCTCACCCAACCCCAAGGAGAGCATGAACTGGGCAGCAGGCGGTGGGTGAGGGGGTTCCCTGATCCCATGGAAAGGGAGGCAGGGGTGAGCCCAGGTCTTTAAAGGCGCTGAGCAGTTCCTGTTGGGGTAACCCCAGGCAGAGCTGATCCCAAGGGGTCTGTGCCAGTGTTGGAGGGAGGAGAGTCCTCAGGGGTAAGGCTGAAGCCAGTGTCTGGCTGCTACAGTTTTAGATGTCAGCTCCAGGGGGTGGATACGGTGGGGGATGGATACGGCGGGAGGTGGATCCTGCCCAGGGATGGGGCTGAAAGGCCTGGGGCTGCAGGGCCTGGGAGAGATGCCTGTGCGGCTGGGCACGCCTGACCAGGAGCGCGATGGCCCTGGGTGCCGCAGCAGCCCGGGCAGCCTCAGGGTCCTCTGCTCTGTTTCAGGAGGTGAGCGCCAGGCCCGCTGAGCCTCTGCAGAGCTGCCAGCCATGCCCGGGATCGTGGTGTTCCGGCGGCGCTGGTCTGTGGGCAGCGATGACCTCGTCCTGCCAGCCATCTTCCTCTTCCTCCTGCATACCACCTGGTGAGTCTCGGGGCCACGCCACAGGCCTGGAAGGGGGCCTTCTGGCCATCTGTCCCAACCCTGTTGCGTTCCCAGCTCCCCGGAGTTGGTGCTGAAACGGCTACGCCTTTAGGGCGATACCCCCGTGGAGCCCAGAGACCCCCGCCTGGCCACCGCCGGACCTGACCCCAGCACTGGGCAGAGCTGCTGTGCTGTCTGCCCACGGCTGGTGGGTGGGCTCCCTGCTCTCGCTCCCCTGTCTCCAGATGCCCGTGTCCTCAGAGGGACTTGCTGCCAGGTAGACAGTGGTCCTGCTCCCAGAGCAGTGAAGCCCTCCACCCCGAGTCCAGGCCGCCCGCCAGAGGCCATGGGAGGTGCGTGGGCCGCCTGGCCCCTCTCATGTGCACGTTCCCCCAGGTTTGTGATCCTGTCCGTGGTGCTCTTCGGCCTGGTCTACAACCCGCACGAGGCCTGCTCCCTGAACCTGGTGGACCACGGCCGCGGTTACCTGGGCATTTTGCTGAGCTGCATGATCGCTGAGATGGCCATCATCTGGCTGAGCATGCGCGGCGGCATCCTCTACACGGAGCCCCGCGAATCCATGCAGTACGTGCTCTACGTGCGCCTGGGTAAGGGCCCCCTGCCGTGGGTGAGGGGGCCGCTCCGGCCCACCCCCACCCCCACCCTCCTCCTGGGCCCAGCATTCTTTCAGCCACACACGATGGGCTGGGCCCTGTGCCAGCACTGGGGCCAGCAGCGAACGGGCAGACTTACTGGGCCCGCTTCTGGACCAGGGGTGGGCAGACTGCAACCTGAGGGCCAAGCGCAGCCCCGCCGTCTGTTTTTTAAATAAAGTTTTATTGGAACCCAGCCACACTCATTCATTTAGTACTTACTGCCTCTGGCTGCTTTTGCGTGACCGCAGCAGAGCCGAGTAGTTGTGACGGACGTTATGACCCACAACATCTAAAAATATTATTTACTCTCTGGCCCTTTACAGAAAAAGGTTGCCGACCGCTGCTCCATCTAGGCTGTGCATATCTCTTCAGCTGCTTTGTGATCCTTCCCCAGACAGCCCCCCACCCTCCCAGGGAAGCCCCTCAGGGGCCTGGACCAGCTCCCGGAGGACCCGCCCGTCTCCTCTTCCTGGGCTTGGGTTCCAGCCGCCTCTCCCAGTCACTCCTGGTGGACATTCTTGTGCTCCTGTGGCCTGTGCTAAGTCCTCTTCCCGTGTTAACTCAGGGAGGAGCCATTGCTGGTCTCATTTTGCAGATGAGGAATCTGGGGCCCAGGGAGGTTACTTTGCTCTCTTAAGGTCACATGGCTAGTAAGCATATGAGTGTCAGAGCTGAGATTTGAACCCAAGTTGTCTGGCTCTAAAGCCTGGGCTCTCGGCTGCCACACCGGGATGCCTGTAGAGCTGGGGCTTCCAATGCTGCCCCCTGGGGGGGCCGTCAATTCTCCCACCTGCCTCCCTAACCCCATCTCAGCCCTGGGCCCACTGCTCTGGTCTGGGCAGGGCACCTTGGGCAGCTGGCTGCTGGGGCCCCTTCCCCCTCCTGCCTCAAGTGCCAGAGGCCTCCTCCTGGGAATAGCAGTTTCCATGAAATGAATACCCCGTCACCCAGTTCTCACAGCCCTGTACCATGGACCTTGTCACCCCCATTTTACAGACAAGGAAATGGAGGCTCAGAGAGATTAGGTAACTTGCCTAAGATACATCTGATCCCAGAGTTCATGGGTATAGTTCTAATTCCTGAACGAACAGAGAAACGCCTCTTCGTCATGCACCTTTGCAGTCACCTTCTCAGGGAGGCGTCGGGGCCTGAGGGCACATGAGTAGAACCAGTGGTGGGACAGCCACACTCCCTGGGCCCTCTGCGCCACGAGGCCTGTGTGGCAGGGGCGGCGGGCAGTCTGCTGCCGAGCTGGCCGGGCATCCTGTGGCAGGAGGAGCCGGGCCCAGGTTCCAGGGCCTCTCCGTCCTTCAGCTGGGGCCCTGCTCTCCTTGCAGCCATCCTGGTGATTGAGTTCATCTACGCCATCGTGGGCATCGTCTGGCTCACTCAGTACTACACCTCCTGCAATGACCTCACTGCCAAAAACGTAACGCTCGGTATGTTGGTCGGCCCGGGGGTGGAGGGGCCGGGGCCAGCCCTAACCCTAACCCTAACAACCCTGGCGTGGAGGGTACAGGGCCAGGTTAGACAGGGCAGCCCCGGGGTGGAGGGGACGGGGTCAGCCCTAACCCTAACCCTAACCCTAACCCTGGCATGGAGAGCACAGGGCCAGGTTAGACAGGGCAGCCCTGGGGATGGAGGGGACAGGTCAGGTTAGAGAATAGGAGGCTCAGGCATCGTGGGAGGGAAACAGTTTCCATGAGGACGCCGGGCAGGTTGCCTTCATCCCGCAGTCTGCCATACCCCCTTGGGGAACCCTGGGTTTCGGGGACAGCAGTAGGCACAGCGCTGCCCGGGGCTCCGGAAACCCACACAGCCGTCTGCTCGTGCCAAGGATGGGCCTTGGGGTCACGGCTCAGCCAGGGGATGGCTGCGTGGCCAGAGGCTAGGGCCAGGGCCTTTGGAGCCTTGCTGTTGGGCCCCAGAAGCAGTTGGGGGTAGGGAGGCTCCCGTGCCCCTTCTTCAGAGCCAGAGAGGTGTCCCCAGCACCATGACCCTTGGCTTCCCACGGCCGCCTCCACAGGGATGGTCGTCTGCAACTGGGTGGTCATCCTGAGCGTCTGTATTACCGTCCTCTGCGTCTTCGACCCCACGGGCCGCACCTTCGTCAAGCTGAGGGCCACCAAGAGGAGGCAGCGCAACCTGCGGACCTACAACCTGCGGTCAGTGGGCCGGGCGGGCGGGCGTCCCCCGCGGGGTTTGCTGACCGTGGGCAGAGGCCGGCCCCGCGCCTCCCTCCCGGCGTCTCAACCTGTGTGAGCCCCGGGCGCCGGCCAAAGGCTTACCTCAGGTTCCTGGTCGGTAAAGTGGGAACCGCAGTAATTCCTGCCTCGTGCTCTGCTGTGAGGTTTAACAGAGTGATTAACACCGTGCTCACGGGAGGTTCGTGCTCGGTAAATGGTAGCCACTGTCATCACCTTCAGCGCTACCAACACGAGAGTAATGGTGGGAAGTGCTCAGACGGCGAGCCAGGAATTGCATGTATTAACTTACAGTCACTGCCTGAGGTAGCTGTTAGCGTCATCTCCGTGATATAGAGGAAGAAACGGAGGCACAGGGAGCTTATGTGACACAGCTGGTAAATGGTGGGGCTGGGGTCAAGCCGAGGCAGTCTGGCTTTAGAGCCCTTGCTCTTAAGCACTAGGCGAGGCTGCCTCTAGGATTAAGGGGGCTGGAGGAGGTTAACCAAGGAAGGCTTCCTGGAGGGGAGATGTTTTGCACAGTGTTTTGGAGAAGGGGGTAGGCCGTGCCATGGCAGAGCAAATGCGGGAGGACGTGCAGGCACATTCACAGGGTTCGTGTTTATTGAAAGAGAAAGAGAGGGGGGTGCTTCCAGGGTGGGTCACAGTGACTCCTGTATATTGAGCTTCTGTTCTGCGTTAGGCCCTGCACTGAGCCCCTTCCGCCATCAGTCTGTTTAAATTTATTTTTTATTTATTTTATTTATGGCTGTGTTGGGTCTTCGTTTCTGTGCGAGGGCTTTCTCTAGTTGCGGCAAGCGGGGGCCACTCTTCATCGCGGTGCGCAGGCCTCTCACTATCGCGGCCTCTCTTGTTGCGGAGCACAGGCTCCAGACGCGCAGGCTCAGTAATTGTGGCTCACGGGCCCAGTTGCTCCGCGGCATGTGGGATCTTCCCAGACCAGGGCTCGAACCCGTGTCCCCTGCATTGGCAGGCAGATTCTCAACCACTGCGCCACCAGGGAAGCCCCATCAGTTTAATCCTGTTTAATCCTTTTGCCAACCCTGGTGCGGTTGTGAGCCCCATTCTACAGATGAGGGGTCCAAGTCCCAGAGAGGGCAGGTCACTTGCCCCAGGTCAGGCTGGTGGGGAGTGGAACTGGCACTCCATCCCCAGCCCAGGGCAGCAGGGTCAGGAGCCCTCAGCCAGGGGAGTGTGCTGCCCAGGCCCCCACCCCACCCTCGCACGCCTCTGTGTCCCAGCTCCTCTGGGCCCTCCACGTCAGCTCGGCACTGCAGCCAGAGCCACACCCGTGCCTGGGCTGGCCCCCTCCCAGCCCCAGATGCCTGGTTTTGGAGCCAAGGCCCCAGAGCCCGTTGTTCTTCCGGGCGCAGCTGCCACCAAGTACCATTTTGCTCATTCCAAGCACGTGCCCCCACCTGGCCTGGTTTCTGGGCTCCTGGGGCCCTGGGGAAAAAACTCTCCCCTCCCCAACTCTGGGTAATTGCCTTTGGGGCCCAGGGCAGCCAGCGCCTTTGCAGTTGGGGGTTGTCGGTGGCTGTCATCTGAATTAGGAAGCTTTCCAGCGGTGCCAGGCCCTGAGCGGTAGTGAGAGTCCTCAGGCTCACAGGTCCCCACCTGTTGTGGTTCGTCCAGCTCTTGAGCGGGCTTGGGAGGGCAGCCCAGGCCACAGCTGGGCTGCTGTGACCACCTCTCAGGCTCTTCCCCGCTCGCCCTCCCTCTGCTCTGAAACCAACAGACAGTTTTTCTAACAGGGACGTTTTCAAGCCTGCTGACCCTTCATCCACTTCCAGGTTTGGGGCTGTGCACAAGCCCTACTGCGTCACACCAACGGGTTATTTTAGTTTCTGGGAGTCAGGGAGCTGTTTAAGTCCTTTGCTCTTTCTCCTTCCAGTGAAATCTGGTGGGGTTTGGGGTGGGTTCTTCCCACCACTACTTCCTAGGAGCCTGACCTTGGATCTTTGCGGAAGGAGTGTCTGCCCTCCCTTCGCTTTAGTGAGCCCCAGGGCGGGGGCGTGCTGGGTCCATGAACTTTCTGTCCAGACTTTTTAAAAAAATTTATTTATTTTATTTATTTATTTTTGGCTGCGTTGGGTCTTCGTTGCTGCGTGCGGGCTTTCTCTAGTTGTGGCGAGTGGGGGCTACTCTTCGTTGCGGTGCACAGGCTTCTCATTGCGGTGGCTTCTCTTGTTGCGGAGCACAGGCTCTAGGTGCGCAGGCTTCACTAGTTGTGGTACACGGGCTCAGTAGTTGTGGTTCACAGATCCTAGAGCGCAGGCTCAGTAGTTGTGGCGCACGGGCTTAGTTGCTCCACAGCATGTGGGATCTTCCCGGACCAGGGTTTGAACCTGTGTCCCATGCATTGGCAGGCGATTCTTAACCACTGTGCCACCAGAGAAGCCCACTTTCTCTGCAGATTGAGTGTGTCTCTCCCTGTCTTGGTCTATGTAGCCTAACTGATGCTTTAGGCCAAATGTGTCATTGGCTCCATCTGCCCCCTGGTGGGCATAAAGGGTACTGCAGTAGAGTATACAGCACTTAACATCCGCCAGAGGGAAGGGAGGAAGTTCTCTTCGAATGTTTAAAAGTCAATTTGGTTAAAGGGTTAAAGAACGTGATGCTCTGGGAACTCAGCTTGGCCAGCATGCTGTCCCTTCATCAAGTCCCCAGTAGGGGGGACGTTGGCTTAGGATGTGAGTCTGCCCAAGTCCCTTAGGGCTGGCAGGTCCCAGAAATAGCAAATCCCTTGCACCGTTTCCTAACCCCCTCCTGTAGCCCTGGAAGGCTCTGTGGCTTTCCCTGTCCTTGTGGCCCATGGCCGGTGGAACCAGGGTTGGGAGCAGGAAGCGGCCCTTAGCTGCAAAGAGGAGCCGAGAGGCGGGGGAGGAGGACCCCGTCTGTCACTCCTGATGGATGCTAAGTGCCTTGCAGGCATCCAGGGCCACCCGTGTCTGCCCCTCCTGACCACCCAGCACCAGGCTCTGAAGGAGCTGATGGGAGGGCACGTGTCACAAAAGCAAGCCAGCCCCTCTTGCTCAGTCTGGAAATTTACATCTTTAATATTGGATCTGTTATCTTTATGCTCAGAACACACCGACTTCTGGGCACCCAGCATTGGAAGGGTCTCCGTGGATAATCGGTCAATTGCTCTCCCTTTGGGTGCAGACGCCTGGGTACCCTGACTCCCCATCAGAGCAGCCAGACCCACTGGGGCTGGGGTTGAGGGTGGAACAGACAGGGGCCAGCCATGCAGCTGAAGGGCAGGGGCCCTCTCCCCTCTAATGTAACAGATCCAAGGAGTTGAAGAATGCAGAGCCGCATTCAGCCCCTTAAACTTCCCCAAGTGCAGACAATGTGAGAACTCCTTTCTGAGAGGGGAAACAGGTCTCTCCGGCAGGTCTGCTCCAGGCCAGGAAACAAGTCGGCAGAGAGGCCAGCACCCTGCCGCCATCTCCCAGGGCTCTTGATTTGAGCTTTTGGAGTGGGCCGCAGGGCAGCCCCTAGTTCGGGCTGCCAGCTCTGAAGCCCCCAGAGTGTGCTGTTGTCAGTCTGCCAGAAGCTGGGAGCGTAGGCCCTGGCCTCGGCCAACAGCGCACCATCTTAGGCCAGCAGGAGCCCCCCAGGGAGAGCCCTGCTGGCTGATAGGCAGGTCATTGGCCACCCAGCCTTGGCCGGACCCAGGCCTATTCTCCCCTAGACCCTCCTACTGGGGAGCCCTTTGCTGGGGTCCTGGGAACAGGCTGTCCTGTTTCTGTAATGTCTGGGCCCAGCTCTTCTGGTCGGGCCCTCTGACCTCACACATACCAACTCTCCCCCACTGCAGGCACCGCTTAGAAGAGGGTCAGGCCACCAGCTGGTCGCGCCGGCTCAAAGTGTTCCTCTGCTGTACTCGGACGAAGGACTCCCAGTCAGTAAGTACTGGGAAGTCGCCGTCCTGGGGCTCACATCCTGCTGTCGGCGACTCAGGAGCCTTCGCTCCTCAGCTCTGCCGGGTGGGGCAGGGCTGGGCTTTGAGCAGGAGCGAGGTGACAGCCTGCTCCTAAGAGGACCTGTTATTATTCACTGAAGGACTCCCTCCAGCATGTGAAACAGCCAACCCCTTGCTTTGTCAAGGAGACAGAAAAACGTGAAGACCTTTTATCCAACCCCTTGGAACTCAAGAGTTTAGTTTAGGAGAAGAGATACTCAAATATCAGGGCAACCTGAAGACAGAGAAAAGCAGCATCTCAGCAGCTGCAGGTCCCTCTGGAAGATCCGTCGGAGCCGCGCGGTCAGTGCGGCCCTCGATGTGCAGTGTTAGCCCTACGCACCTGCCAGGGCGCTGCGGGTCAGTGGTGGGTGGCCCCCGGGTTGGGGAGGGGAGGCAGGGCCCTGGGGGGGGCCCTCGGCGGAGCCCCCCCCAGCGCTGGCAGGGCCCTTAGGGGTCATCTAGTCCCACCCCTCGTTTTGCAGATCAGGCAGCTGAGGCCCAGAGAGGCGGAGTGACTTGCTCAGCATTCCACAGCTAGTTAGTGGCAGAGCTAGTGAGGTCAGGAGACCACTCCTCCCCAAGCCAGACAGCGAGTGCCCTCCATGGAAGCCACTGGAAGCCTTGAGTGGCTCCTACCCGCTAGCAGCCCCTGGTGAGCGGTGGAGTGAGTAATCAAGCGTAAGAAAGTCCCTCCCACCCCCAGAGGTTCCCTGGTGGGTGGGAAGCACCCCCCCGCCCGGGGCTCTCCGGGGAGTCTGAGGGGTCTCAGCCCAGGGCGTGCAGAGGACACACCCACCCCTCCTGGCAGATAGCTTCAGGGCTGGCGTTGGAGCCTGGGGAAAAAGCAGAACGTCTTTGCTCAGAAAGGCCAGGGGTCCCCAAAACTTAGGTCCCATCAATCACTGACGGCCTGGGGGGTCAGGTCAGGTCAGGTCCAGCCCAGAGAACGTTTTGATCAACTCATGCTGTGTTGCTTAAAAATTTGAATTGGTTGCCAACATTTAAAAATCAGGGGAGTTTAGGTAAAGTTCAGTATTTCTCGATTTGCCCAAGGTGGGCCTCTCAAAGCAGTAGCAGGCTCTGTTTGGCCCCATTAGGCTTTTGAGTTTGTAGCCCTTGATTTTTCCTCTCTTACGTGTGCCAGACACTCAAGGGTGAAACCCAGAGAGAGAAAACCAGCTGCCATGAGTTTCTTCCCACCACAGCCTCTCCTGACCAGTTAGGGAAGAGGTTCCAGACTTCAGCTTGTCGTGAGGCAGGGAAGACTGCACACTGCTAGCAGGGCTGCGTCTGTCTGCCTTGCCTCCCGCCCCCAGGCCCCAAGCATGGCTGTCCTGAGAACAAAGCTGGCAGGACAGCCAGGGGGGCCAGTGGCCCCAGGTCACATGCCCCTTCTCCAGGCACATGGTGGGGGTCCCTGAGCCTACAACTCTGGACAGGTTGGGGAGGGGGCCTGAGACCCAGGGCTCCATACAGCCCTTAGCAGGGCATTGCAAGGTCACAGCTGGTGGGAGGTGGGAAGAAACTCAGTGAGGGGAAAGCAGCCAGGAGCTTAGTTTTGGCTCCTCTGCTAGAGAGAAAGGCTGAAGGAGAAACAGGCCAGGCCCAGGCCTTGATTCCTGGTCCTGGGGAAAGAACAGGAAATGGCTCCTGGGGGCATCTGTGCAGGGTAGACGGTGCCCGGTGAGTGCCGAAGGAGAAGGGTCAGCGATGTCTGGGACCGCTTCTGCCCGGTCTACAGGGGCCCAGAGCCCAGGACAGGGCCCTCAGGGTCACGGCTGCAGAGGGCCGCATGTGGGGGGCTGGGGGGAACTTGCACAGGGGACCCGGAGCAGACACCCAGCCCCGGGCATTCACTCCCCGTATCTCGTCCTCTCTCCTGCTCCCCTGCCGCCGCCTCCTGCCTCCCTGGACCTCGTAGGACGCCTACTCGGAAATCGCCTACCTCTTTGCCGAGTTTTTCCGAGACCTGGACATCGTGCCCTCCGACATCATCGCTGGCCTGGTGTTGCTCCGGCAGCGGCAGCGGGCCAAGCGCAACGCCGTGCTGGACGAGGTGAGCACGCGGCCATCCTCAGGCCGCCTCCCCGCACCGCCCTCCTCCCGGGCCCTCCCTGCCGCCCCTGCTGCCCCCCGGGTTCTGCCCACCCTCTTGGCCCAGGAGGCCACCCTTTGACGTTCACTCCCCTCCCTTCCCCAGCTCACCCTTCACCCCTCGTGGCTCTTGCTTGAGCGACTTCCCTCTGCGGGGCCGCAAGGCTGCCTCCAGGGCCCCAGGGGACGTCTAACCACAGGGGCCCAATGAAGCATCCAGCTCCGCGCTCCAGCCTCTGCGCTTGCCTCTCCACCCCACCCCAGCCAACACACCAGTCCTAGTTGGGGTCTCCCAGCATCCCATGCAAAATACGTTTTCTCCCGGCCTGGGCTGGCAACGTCCCCGGGGATTGATGCCTTGGGTGGAAGGGGAGCAACTGGAGACATGAGGAGACCTCAGATTTTGGAAAACTGGCCAGGTCACGGAAGAGCTAGAAAGCACACGCTCCTTTGGGCTCTCAGGCCCTGGGGAGGCGGGCAGGGCGCAGAGCTGGGGGCCTGGACCCCTTTCGCAGCCGTGCAGCTGGGCCCGGGGCAGTCACCCTAACGCGCCTGTCTTCCAGGCCAACAATGACATCCTGGCCTTCCTGTCTGGGATGCCGGTGACCAGAAACACCAAGTACCTCGACCTCAAGAACTCGGTGAGTCGGAGCCACCCCGCCTCCACCCCGTGCCGGCTCCCTCTCTCCCTCTGCCCGGGCGACCCGAGCAGACCACCTGCCCGCTGCCCTTGCAGCGTCGACCCCACCTGCTCAGCCCTCCAGGCGGTCCCCCTTCCTCCCGAGTCCGCCCCCGCCAGCGGCCCCACCCCCACCCCTGCGTCACGCTGGTTCTACAGAAAAGACCCCTGAATCGGCCTCACGGTGCTCAGATTGCTTGGTCCTGGCCTCCTGAGATGATAAAGGGCTTCAGGAGGGTGAGCTGTCACTATTATTGCCACGGTTGTTACTGTTACAAAAGGCAGCAGGACACAGCACTTTGGTCTCCAAGCTTTTCTGAGTAGCAGAACCTCTTAAGCGCCTTTAGGAGAAATCCGGTGTGTGTGTGTCCCAATAAAGGAGCTCCTCACCCAGGGCTGAAACTGCAGCCGGAGAGCCGGCCCTGCCCCAGAAGCAAACCGATTTAGTGTAGCGGGGGGGCGGGGGGGGGAGGGCTGTGACCTTGAGCGAGTCCCTGACCCCTCTGAGTCTGTTCCTGCAGCAGCATAAACGGCGCTGGGCCTGCCTTTCACCCAGAGCCCCGGTGGGGAGGGGATGAGCCATCCTGAGCCCCGTTCCCTGCACGGCGCCGGTATACAGTGGTGCCAGTCGGGACAGTGTTAGAAGGATGACAGTGTTCATCCTTCACATCTGAATCCCCTGGAAAAGCCTGTTCTCCGTTTGCCCCCGCTCCCCAAAATGGGCATTTGTATCCCTTCTTAAAATAGCCTGTCCATAGCATGTGCCCAGAGCAGCCGTCCCAGCCTCCCAGGGCTGCCCTGGCTCACTCTCACCATGCCCTCTCTCGCCTGTGGGGGGCAGGGGAGGGGCAGCTGAGCCTCCAGGTGCCAGCGCCCCGCCCTCCGGCCTGAGCCGAAGAGGATAGCTGCCTTCTCCAGTGCTTTCCTGGAGAGCAGACAGGGCAGCCAGGGGACGGTTCTACCCCTCGGGGCCCTGATGAAGGTGCTGTTTATTTCACTTCACAAGATGACTAATCACCCTCTTCACCTTTTACAAGGTGACTAATTCCCTCTAAGTGCAGGAGTCCCCAGTGCCTGGGGCACCCGGGACACTGGAAGCCGCTTTGCTGGGATACCTGGGCCTCCTGCCTTCCTGCAGCCGTCAGGCTGATAACAGCCACCGGCCTCAGACACCAGCTTTCAAACCGGTGCCTTTCTCAGAGATCCCAATCTGCCCAGACGCCCTGACGGTGGGCCACTGGTGTGGTCCCCAGCATGTCCATGCCTCCAGGGCCGGCCCTGCTGCTCTGTGGCCTGGGCAACCCCCTCCGGAGGGTGCGGGCCTCTCAGGGTTAAATTACCCTTCTCGGGGGGCCTGATTGCCGAGGTGGGCGACTATCGCTGTAACCTCCCCCTCTCTTCCCTTCTTGGGAAAACAGGCAAGGAAATCGATCCAGTGCTCTGAGTGTTTTTCTGTCCCCAAATCATTAATTTCTGAGATTGGAGCAATGGGACAGGTCTTAGGAGGATTCGTGCCCTGGTTGCATGGAGATAATTAGGGAAATGCAATTATCTGGAGGAACGGGTCCTCCAAGGCGGGGGTGGGGGTGGTCTGCAGCCCGTTGGGAGGGCAGCTCCTGCCTCCATCCTCCATCGAGGGGAGCCCATGGGCCCTGAGGCTACAGGCAGGAAGGGCAGGAGGTGACCGCCCTCTGCCTCTTCTCTTCCAGCAAGAGATGCTCCGCTACAAGGAGGTCTGCTACTACATGCTCTTTGCCCTGGCTGCCTACGGGTGGCCCATGTACCTGATGCGGAAGCCGGCCTGTGGCCTCTGCCAGCTGGCCCGGTCCTGCTCGTGAGTATACCGGCCCGTCCCCTTAGCTAGCGGCATGTGCAGAGGGGCTGTGGTCACGATGCCGGGCCTGCCCGTGGGGGGCTCTCCCTAAACGGACTGTACCTGCTACCCTGCCCCCTGCGGCCCGCGTTGCCTCTCTTCTGCACCATCTCTGGGCCTCAACCTTTCTAGTTCGGCGTTATCCCCGGATGGGGATTGGAATCACACGGTGTCAGGTTTGAATCCACGCTTTGTCACTGGCAGCCTTGGGCAAGTCGGTCTACCTCTGCAAGCCTCAGTTTCCTTATCTGTAAAATGGGGATGGTGATACATACCTCCTGGAGTTGTTTTAAGAGGACGAAATGAGACGTTGCCCAGCATCTGGCTGTGCAGCTTACCCCCGTCCCATCTCTCTCCCTGCCCCCTCAACTACTCCCCTCTGCCCGCATCTTCCTTCTCCCGGCTCCCTTCCTGTGCTCTGCCTTTCTGGAAGAAAGGCCTTTCCCAGTTGAGGCCCAATCCATAGAAGCCTCTGGAAGGGCAGCAAGAAGGCCCTTTGTGAAAGGCTCCAGCCCTCTTCACAAGGAGTTGGCAAGGCCTCAGCCGGGTGCCGCCCTTAGCCCACTGCCGGGGGCCGGGGTGGACTCTGCTTTTGCTAAGTGGGCCAGAGGAGGGCTCGGCTCCACGAGGGCCCCTCCCCTTCTTTGGTGTCTCCATGCTCTTCCCAGGCCGGGCAGAAGGAGGACAGCGCCCTGGGCTCCCTGTTCCGGAAAGGCTGGCATGCTGGGCGGGCAGCTTCTGTTCCACGACACTACCGCCCTTGGGGCCCAAGTAGCCACTCCCTCCTCCAGCGTCCTTTTCCCAGAAAGCTGGGGGGGCTCTCAGGCTTGTTCTCACCATCCCCCAGCGACTGACACAGCTGACCAGGGCATCCCCACGCCCCTCCCCATCTTTGCCAGCCCGCACACTGCTTCTCCCCCCCCAGCATCCTTGGGAGCCCCTGCAGCGGCTGAGAGCCTTCTCCAAGTGAGCACTGGCCCAGGAGTCCTGAGACCTGGGCTCCGACAGCCCTGCTCCGTTACTCACGGGCAGAGTGGGGACAACATTTGTACGGGCAGGGTCCGTCCTGCCCACCTGTGGGGTATTTCAGAAGCCGGGGAGTCACTGGCAGCCTGGGCACTTGAGGGGCTCTGCAGACAGGAGCGAGGCTTCTCGATGCTGCAGGGAGAGGAAGCAGAAGGACCTCAGGCCCCGTGAGGGCTCTGTGAGAGCCCGGTGCCTTGCGGGGCGGAGAAGAGGCAGGCCTGAAGTCCCAGCCTACGGCCAAGGGTGTCGGGACGGAGGCCAGAGGGCTGGGCTCCCTTTTCCGGACAGTCCCAGCCTGTCCACAGCAGCCCAGAGTCCCAGCACTGGCTGGAGGAAGGAGGGCAGCCCACCGGCCTCAGGCCCAGGCCCTTCACCTGGAGTGGTCCTCCCGTCCCACACAGAGCATGGCAGGCCATGCCTGCCTATGGCCCCGCCATCCTGGGGACACCCCACTCGGCTCCAGCCCTGCCCTGGACGTGTGGTCAGTCTCCTGTGGGCAGGAGAGGCCCTGCCATGGGCCAAGCGGGTCCTCAGGCTCCCAGGACCTTGGAGGCCCTCAGCACCCCAGCCTCCTCCAGGCGGGAGTGCTGGCCTCGGAGGTGCCGCGGGCCCCTCCCTTCCAGGCTGCCGGCCCCGCTGCTCTCATCGGTTCCCCTGGCCCTCAGATCACCGACTCAGGGGCAGCCTTCTCCCTGGAGAGAGGGAGAACCACCATTTATTGGGTGCCTGTTGTATGCCAGCTGCTTCCTGCCTCTCGGGCCTTTGATCTCACCCCAGCCTTGTGAAGTAGCTATCAGCACCTGCCCACCAGGCCCTCGCGGTCAGGAAGGGCCACCAGAGCAAGGATTCAAGCCCAGGTCTCTGTCTCCGAAGACTACATACACTTTGGCAGCCACGTGCTCGGTGCTGGAGGGCGGGGCTGAGGTTGGAGAGGGGCCACAGCTGCCTGGAAACGGGAGCCTGGCCCACAGACCCAGACCTGTCCCCACTTGGCCCAGCAGTGGCGGGGGAGGGGTGTGGGGGTCTCCCAGAGTAAATGGAGGTGGTTGCCCACCCCAGGCCTGGTTGCTTCCAAGACTTGGCTGAACCCTGGGTTTTCTCAGTGAGGCCCTTTCCCATTGGGAGGTACGTATCAGTCCCTCAGGTGCTGCCCGAGTGAAGACAAACCCTCTGCATCACCGAGATCTAGGATTCTTAGTATCAATAAAATCTCAGCCGTCAAGCCAAGAAAGCAGGCAGACATAGGTCACATGCTCTGGGGGCTGCAGGGCCCCATCTGCTGGGTGCTGGCTCCCTCTGGTGGCCCGAGGAGCAGCTGCACTCGAGCTGGGTGCCCAGCTCAGCCGCTCACCCGTTCATTTTGGGGAATCCTGCTATGTGCCTGGCGCTGTTTTTGGTGCTGGGGACGTAACTGTGAACCAAGCAGAGCAAACTCTGCCCTGTGGAGCCCACCGCCTGGTGGCAAGGCACAGACAAGGAAATGCAGCCCGTTGGAGCACATCAGCGTTCTGGAGAAAAATTAGGTTGGCTGTGATGTCAGGCTTGGCAGGGGCTAGCTATGTCAGATGAGGTGGCCCAGGCGGCGGACCTCCCAGAGCATAACGTTTGAGCAGAGGCCTGAAGGAGTGAGGGATCCGGCCACACAGAAACCACGAGAAGAATGTTCCAGGCAGAGGGAACCACGGTGCAAAGAGGCTGAGGCAGGAATATGGCCAACGCAACCAAGGGGAGTCGGAGGCAACAGGCCAGAGGACCAGGGCCAGATGGGGCAGGGCCCTCGGCCCTTGCAAGGACTCTGGCCTTTATACTGGACAGGAAGAGCAGCATCGGAGGGTTTTGAGTGCAGTGATGTGGCTTGACGTATATCTTAAAGGGTCGCTCTGGCAGCCACGTTGAGAACGTAAGGGGCGAGTATAAATGAGGGAGACCAGTCAGGAGGCCCCTGTGACACTCCAAGGCAGGGATAAGGTGGCTTGGAGCAGGGTAGGGGGTGGCGGCGAGGGCAAGCGTTCGGAGTCCAGATCTGAATTTGAAGGTAGAGCTAGCGGATGTGCTGACGGACTTGATGTGGGATGTGAGGTGGGGTGAGGACCCGATGGCGATGGCGCCGAGCGTGGGGCTGAGCCCTGAGGGGTGGGTGTGGGGACTGCCAGAGCACAGGGGGCGGGGCCTCGGGGACTGGGGCCTGGAAAGGTTGCAATCCTGTGGGACATCTGGGAGGAGGTGTTGCACAGGCAGTTGAATGTGAGCAGGTCTCTGGGGCTTATTGGTGCATAGGTGGTATTTAAAGCCCAAGACTGGATGAGGACCCAGGAGCGAGTGTCGCTAGAGAGAAGAGGAGCCCCCGGGCTGACCTCTGGGTCCTCAGTGAGAGGACGAGTATGAGGAGGTTGCCCCTGAGGGAGAAGCAGCCCAGGAGAAAGGGTGCCTCCAGCCGAATGGGGAGAGCGTTTCAAGGGGGGAGGGCGAGTCCCACTGGGTCTTGTGCTGCTGAGAGGCCGAGTAAGATGAGGGCTGGGCCCGGGCTGGGCCGGTGGAGCTTTGCAGGGGAGGCTTTGGAGAGGGGGTAGGGCTGCAAGAACCAGTTCCAGAGAGGATGGGGGAGACCACTGCTCCATCGGGGTCCCTGGCCCTGAGCCCTCTGCCACCCGCCCAGGTGCTGCTTGTGTCCCGCACGGCCCCGGTTTGCCCCTGGAGTTACCATCGAGGAAGACAACTGCTGCGGCTGCAACGCCATCGCCATCCGGCGCCACTTCCTGGACGAGAACATGACCGCGGTGGACATTGTCTACACCTCCTGCCATGATGCGGTGAGGGACTGGGGCGGGCTGGCCAGGCAGCATCCCCCCGGCCTCGGTCCTCCACAGGCCACAGGAGGCAGGCAGGGCTGCGGTCTGGGGTGTGTACGCTGTCCCCCTCAGCGGCAGGAGCCCTTGGCTTGGCTGGCATGGCTGGCCGAAGCCTCCAGGCCTCCCCTCGCTGGGCAGACCAGAGATGGGCCGCCTCCTTCTCCCCACATCCTGGCCTGCATCTGCTCTGGGGCTAGGAAGTGGACCCCAACCCCGCACCCGGCACTGGGGCTTCCTGGTCCCAGCCTCTGGGGGAAGGAATTGAGAGGGAAGAAGCAGGAGGCACTAGGGAGGGGGCAGCCCCCTCAGGACTAAGCAGGCAGGACGGCAGCAGTCAAGGGCACCGGGGTCAGCGGAATTAGGAAGGCCGGGTAGGCCGTGTGCTGGGTTGGGAGGGACCTACTGTGACCCTTGCAGGCGACAGGGGCCCAGTGGCCAGTGGAGCCAGATTCCCGGGCCCTGAAGGAGACCGGCTTCAGTCACTTCCCCAGATCTGGCTCCACCCTGGGGGCCGTTCAGGCTCATGAGCCGCCCTTCTCCTAGGTCTATGAAACCCCCTTCTACGTGGCAGTGGACCACGATAAGAAGAAAGTGGTGATCAGTATCCGGGGAACCCTGTCCCCCAAGGTACGCTGCCCCCTCACAGCCCCCGAGGGTGCCCGCCTCCTTCTTCCTGTTCTCGGTCCCGCTCCTCACCATCCTCTCTCCCCACAAGGACGCCCTGACAGACCTGACCGGTGACGCCGAGCGCCTCCCTGTGGAGGGGCACCATGGCACCTGGCTGGGACACAAGGTACCCCTCCTCGTGGGCTCCCCCGGCGGCCCCTGGCCTTCTCTCCGCTGCCAGCACGCAGACCTGTCCTGTTGGGGTGGGGGTTCCTCCGGGGTCACTGGGCTCACCAGGAGAGACTGGTCAGAGAGGTGCGGATTCGTCTGGAAAGTCCACTGCCCCCCACTTGCCAGGACCCCCGCAGCCCTGCCCGGCACAGATCCTGTCCCACAAGAGCTCAAGGAGGCAACTGGGAAGAGATCTCACTGGTTCCTATTAGGCACACCATCCCTCTGAGCCTCAGTTTTCTCATCTGTGAAATGGAAATGATGTGATAAAGTGTCCACCAGCCCCCCCCCCCCACAGCCAGCTTGTCATGAGGACCAAAGGGGGAAATGGGAGGGACAGGGTTAGTGAGCTTCACATCCCTGTGGTTTTGCTGGCCCCTGACAGGCCTCCCTCCCTCCCTGTGACACCCACCTCTGTTCCTCCTCACCCAGGGAATGGTCCTCTCGGCTGAGTACATCAAAAAGAAGCTGGAGCAGGAGATGGTCCTGTCCCAGGCCTTCGGGCGAGACCTGGTGAGGCGTTTTCCATGCCATGAGCCCTTGCCACACCCAGCTCGCCCACCCCCAGGGCAACAGACTGGGGACAGGACAGGTGAATGATGGAGCCTCCCCTGCAGGCCAGGCTCCTACACTCTCCTTCCATCCCTGGCTCCCAGCCCCCTCCTCACTTGCTCAGTCCCTCCCACCCCCTCTGGCCCTTTCTTCTTTTGTACCAGCTCCTCTTGAACACCCCTGCTCAGCCCCACGCAGTTGTGAGCACCTGCTCGGTGCCAGGCACTGGAGGCTAAAGATGGCTCAGTTCTGGGGCTTCCAAAATGTTGAGCAGAATGAACATAGAAAATAATTGCAGAAGAGATAGAAGGGGTGCTGCTCTGGTTGAGGGCGATCTGGGCCCTGCCCACTGCCCACTCCTCCCTGTGCAGGCAGGCAGCTCCTGAGGTGCTCCCAACTGCCCTTCCCAAAGCCAAGCAGTCCCTGGCCTCAGGAGACCCCAGTCTAGTGGTTGGGGCACAGGGATGGGAGCAGGTGACCAAATGATTATAATAGAGTGTAATCCTTATATTTAAAGGTCTATCCCAGGTGCAGATGCAGTATCTAGGAGGGAGCAAGCCTCTCCTGGAAAATCAGGAAGGGCTTCTCCAAGGAAGTAACCTCTGAGCAAGGTTTTGAAGGATGAATAGGAGTTTGTTATATAGTCTCCCCAAGAAGTTGCTCTGTGGGGGCCTAGCTTGGCTCTTCCTCTGCCCCAGCAGCCACACAGCACAGACATGATCCCAGGACTCTGGGAAGCCCCCTCTGCCTCCCTGGTGTCAGCTTGGCAGGCAGCGGGGCAGGACTCTCAGGGCTTCTCTCGGTCCCCAGGGCCGCGGAACCAAACACTATGGCCTGATAGTGGTGGGCCACTCCCTGGGCGCAGGCACTGCTGCCATCCTCTCCTTCCTCCTGCGCCCCCAGTACCCGACCCTCAAGTGCTTTGCCTACTCCCCCCCAGGGGGCCTGCTGAGGTGAGCAGTCTGGGGCCTCAGACTTGGCTGGGGGCGACGGGTGGACAGTGCTGGGAGCTGGCTCGGTCAGGGGGCTGGACTAGGCAGTCTGGGTTCCGATCATAAGGGAACCTGGGAATGGCCTGGAGAGTGGAGTTGGGGGTTCTGTCAAAAGCCAGGTGGACCCTGGGATCTAGCCCCAGCAAAGCCTTGCTGACGGGATAGGCGGGCAGGGAGCAGGCAGCCCCGCTCCCCAGAGGGTCTTGGAGTGCTGGAGCAGAGCCCCCTCGGGAACACCACGCCCCTCCCCTGCCTTAGCACCCCCTCGGCTTCCCTTGCAGCGAGGACGCCATGGAGTATTCCAAGGAGTTTGTGACAGCTGTGGTCCTGGGCAAAGACCTTGTCCCCAGGCAAGTCGCTCCCTCTCTCCACCTGCCTGGCCTGGGCTGTTCTCCCACCTCGGGGCCTCACCCAGGTGCCCCGTCTCTCTCACTCAAACTCCCACCTCCTCGAGGGACCCCAGAATCCCCCCCACTCAGGTGTCCAGGGTGAGAGGGCAAGGTGGGCCCGCCCTGCCTGGCCTCCCCTTCCTGGCTGGGCCCTGCCGAGCTGCAGGCTCTTCACCCACCCCGTGACCCTGATGGCCTGGTCTTCGTGTTCCCGGGAGGCCTGCTGCCCCTCACCCCGCCCGTCTCCTCGTCCTGGGCCAGCTCAGGCTGACGCCCCGACTTACTTCCTTCTCCAGGATCGGCCTCTCCCAGCTGGAAGGCTTCCGCAGACAGCTCCTGGATGTCCTGCAGCGAAGCACCAAGCCCAAAGTGAGCTCACTCCCCTCCCTGCCGCCGGGGCACCCTGGGCTCTGGGCTCCCCGTTTGTCTTCTGCCCCACCTGTCCCTCGGCCCCCCGCCACGTGAGGCCAGGCTGGGGTATGGTGGATGTCTTGGGGACCTCAGGCCATCAGGCCCTCAGCATCTCCGAGCTCACCCCATCCGCCCCCTACCTGTCCTTGTGCAGATGGGGAAACGGAGGTCCAGGGTGGGCAAGGGACTTGCTTTTGCTCACACAGCAAGTCGTAACGCAGTCAGGACTGGAACCGAGGGCTCCTGAGTCCTGACTCCTGTGGCACAGAGCTGCCTGCAGTCGGGACAAAGCAGTCCCGAGGTCAGTGCTCCGAGCGTGGCAGGAAGGCCTCCTCCAAAGCCCACTGCGCTCCCCAGGCTCAGGGAGGCTGGAGGTCGCCTGGGGAGGGGGTCTGGGGGCAGTTTGTTCTGGTTTTCCCTGTGGCTGAGAGGAGAGGACCAGCCCTCCCTAACCCCTCTTCAGGCCTGCAGAGGACACTGGGGGCTCTTCCTGTAGCATGGCCTTCGGCGTTCCAGGCTGGGGGGGGGGGCATGCTGCAGCCAGGCGCCCTGAGGCGGGCAGGGGGTGGCCGGCCAGGCCCAGCAGGGCCTCTGTGCCCCCAGGCCCGCCCTCACCCCATTCACCCTCTCAGCCCAGTTGGGACTGTTCCCAGCCTTGGTGCCCGTGACCGTGTGGCAGGCAGGGCACCAGGTGCCGGGGTGAGCAGGCAACGAAGACTTAGGAGGAGCCTAAGGACATGGAACTGCCCCTCTCAGACCCAGTCCCGGGTGCTCGTCAGGCCCAGGAGGCAGGTGGCGGGGCGCCGACCCCAATGTGGCCGGGCCTGGTGGGTGCAGCTGGACTGAGCTTCGGGGTCTGTTCTGCCTCTGACTTATGAGACGACCTAGAGCAAGTCCCCTCCCTTCGCTGGGCCTGTTTCCTCTCCGCTAGATAAGGGGTTGACTGGTGTTGCAGCCCTGAAATTCAGCCATTCCATGTCATCTGTCCTTGGCACCTTTTTGGCCATCGTGGCCGCTGGACACCTCAGCCCCCGCCTCTTCACTGGGCGCTGCCCTTCCCTCTGCCCCATGGCCACCCCAGCTCCCCACCATCACCTATGAGCTCTCCTGAGCACCCACTGCCCACCTGTGCAGCGCCCCTCAGCTCCATCCCCCTCTTCTCCCTGTCCCCACAGTGGCGAATCATTGTAGGGGCCACAAAATGCATCCCCAAGTCGGAGCTGCCCGAGGAGGTGGAGGTGACCACCCTGGCCAGCACGCGGCTCTGGACCCACCCCAGTGACCTGACCATCGCCCTGTCAGCCAGCACCCCTCTCTACCCCCCCGGCCGCATCATCCACGTGGTCCACAACCACCCAGCGGAACAGTGCTGGTAGGTGCTGCCCGCGCCCCGGTCAGCTGGGAGGTGGCGGCAGCCAGGGCAGGGGAGTGGAGGATGGGGCCAGCCTTCATCCTGTCACCCTCGGGGCGTAGGTGCAGAGGCTGGTGACGGTGGCCCAGGGCGCCCACAGCAGGGTTGCCCCAGCCTTGGGCCCTGGAAGTGCAACGACAGGCCGATCCAGAGCAGGACTCCAGGCTCCTCTCTTGACGGTCCCGGTCTTCGTCCCCAGTGTCACCCTTCCCTGGTGTCCCCCAGGACAGCTGTCCCCACTCGCATCCATTTAAAAGCGGACGCCCTGGAGGGTCACCCTAAAGCCCTGGCCAAGCTCACGCCTCAGTTGTCACTTGGCATCGCGGCTGGGATGAGTTGGCAGACAGCTGGTGGGGGCAGGAGAGAGAACAGGAGAGGGCGGGTACGGCGACCTCTCCCACCTCACCCCCCGACCCCTTCCCGCTCTCTCAGAGGGTTGGGCTGCCTCCTCGACAAATGGCTTCTGAGTCGGGACCCTCCCTGGGGTGGAGCAGGTATGGCCCAGGCCACAAGCAGGTGAAAGGCTATGTAGGGATTGGGGCTGAGGCGCAAGGTCAGGTTTTCTGGCTCCATTTGGCATAAATGTTCCTGGCTGGGGAGGGGGTGGTGGCGAGGGCTGAGGTGAGGCAGAAGCAAGGAGCCCGGGGACACAGCCCTGCTGGTCCAGCCGGGCAGGGCGTCTCCAAAGCCACCCCACCCCCACCAAGCCAGGGCAGAGAGCAGGGCCAGGGGCCTGGGGGCCAAGGCCAGGCTGCCCCCCGCCCGCCCGCTTCCCTCTGGCCCCTGTGCCCCTCAGCTGCTGCGAGCAAGAGGAGCCCACGTACTTCGCCATCTGGGGCGACAACAAGGCCTTCAACGAGGTGATCATCTCGCCGGCCATGCTGCACGAGCACCTCCCCTACGTGGTCATGGAGGGGCTCAACAAGGTGAGCCCCACGGCGCCTGGCCGGCCGGGTCTCCGTCCCCATGTTACACACAAAGGTGCGACACTCAGAGAAGTGTCCGCTCCCTGGACACTCAGTGGGCCAGGGAGCCCACTCGTGTCCTGGGCTCCGCACCCGCCTCTGTCCACACCACCGTGTGGTCCCGTGGTGGGTAGGTGCTAGGAGATGCCCAGGAACCTGTCCCTGAGGCAGACTGAGCTCAAACCCCGAAGGCCACCTGGCACTTGGCGGACGCATGGCCAAGCAGGGGCAGCCTTGGCCATTGCCTGGCCATGGAAGGGCCGACCACAGGGTAGGAAAAGTCCAACCTGTCCCATCTGTGGGGCGGGCGAGGCACGATCACGGGGCCCGGCCCCGACCTTCCCGGAGGAGCCGGGCCCTGTTGGGGGAGGAGAGCAGCCCGGCTGACCCCATGAAGCTCTGCTGGGCCTGAGAGGCCTGGCCTGCCGCCCCGCCTCCACACGTGATTGTCACCCCTCCGCCGCCACCAGCTTCCCCGTCCTGTCCCCAGGTGCTGGAGAACTACAACAAGGGCAAGACGGCCCTGCTCTCTGCTGCGAAGGTCATGGTGAGCCCCACGGAGGTGGACCTGACTCCCGAGCTCATCTTCCAGCAGCAGCCGCTGCCCACGGGACCACCCGTGCCCGCCGGCCTGGCCCTGGAGCTGCCCGCCGCAGACCACCGAAACAGCAGTGTCAGGTGAGCGCCGTCGCCCCGCAGCCCCGCCCCAGAGGGTGTGTGCAGCGGCCGCGCGCGTGCTTTCAGCGCGCGAGTGCTTGTGCATGTGTGCATTCTGTGTACGCGCCGGGCCCTCGTATGTTCACGCCGCTCTGTACACGTGCACGGGAGGGATTGAACTTGCCTCCGCTGCTCGAGGTCTCCCCTGCTCTGCCCCCACTGTCCCCCAGCCTGCCACCACTGAAGCCCATGTGGGCTAGTAGGCATCTAGGAATGCACAGACCCCTGACCACAAACGCACAGATTCACTCACAGCTGTTTAGACCCAAACAGATGGACACCCGTGCACTTACACACATGTATTAAAGCTTACACGTGTATGTACACGTGTTCACAAATAGTAGCTCTAAGTGCACAGAGCCCCGTCCAGACAGACTCACGTATAGGACACACACCAAGACGGAGGCCAAGACGCTTGTACACAAGGACACGCTTGCGCGGGCAGCCATGTGCGTAAATGATGGATGCACCTGTACCCAGACCCAGCCTCTCAGATACACGGGCCGACTGACATACAGACGCCTAATATGCATGCTGCACGCAGAAACACAGGCGTGTACACGCTTCCAGACGCAAACACACCCCACATTCACACGCACTCTTTTGGGGGTTGGGCTCTGAGGCCGTGGCTCCTGGGGTGGGTGGGGATCCTCCTGCCTCTCTGGGACCCTTCCCGCCCAGGTCCTGGGTCCAGGTTACAGATCTGGCCCAGAGGCTGCTAAAGAGGGTGGTGGCGGCTTCCTGGCCCTTGGTGGGGACACCTGGACTTCTCTCCCTATCTTACAAGCATTTCCCATAGCGGCTGCACGACCAGATGGGGAGCCAGTGTCCGTTCGCAGCTGCAGTGACTCCTGCGTCCCCCACCCTGGCCCTTCACTCACTCCCTGCAGGCCGGTGTGCGGAGACAAGGGGCTCCAGGGCCCCATCCAGCAGAGGGCTACACCCCATGGGAGAGGTGGGAGGAACCCCAGGGTGAGGAAGGAAGTGATAGGAGCTCAGGAAGGGGCACAGAGGGATGCTGGCCCGGAGGGTGGGGTCAGATCCAGTGGGGGCGGCTCTGGGCCATGCTCTCTCCCTCCCTACCTTCCCTCCTTTCCTCTCTACCCTTCCACCTCTGCCTCCAGTGACCTGGGGCAGCGAGTCTCTCTGGGCCTCAGTCTCCAGGTGGGTACAGCGACGTCGGTGCAGTGATGGGCACCAGTGCAGACCCCCGGCCCCCTCTCCCCAGCTCAGCCCTGCATCAACTCTCTTGTCTTCTATCTTGGGGTCTCGTGAGCTGGTTTTTTAAAATGAGGGTTCCCTGTCCCCAGACTGTTCAGCCACTTTCCCCTCCTCCCCCTCCCCAAGTTCCCTCCCGCCGGGGAGCTAGGGGTGGGCCGCCGCCCCTCTGAGTCTCACCCCTCCCTGCCCCCTCAGGAGCAAGTCCCAGTCTGAGATGAGCCTGGAGGGCTTCTCGGAGGGGCAGCTGCTGTCCCCTGTGGCCGCGGCAGCCCGCCAGGACCCGGTGGAGCTGCTGCTGCTGTCCACCCAGGAGCGGCTGGCGGCCGAGCTGCAGGCGCGGCGGGCGCCGCTGGCCACCATGGAGAGCCTCTCGGACACGGAGTCGCTGTACAGCTTCGACTCGCGCCGCTCCTCCGGCTTCCGCAGCATCCGCGGCTCGCCCAGCCTCCACGCCGTGCTGGAGCGCGACGAGGGCCACCTCTTCTACATCGACCCCGCCATCCCCGAGGAGAACCCGTCCCTGAGCTCGCGCACCGAGCTGCTGGCGGCCGACAGCCTGTCCAAGCACTCGCAGGACACGCAGCCCCTGGAGGCCACCCTGGGCAGCGGGGGCATCACCCCCGAGCGGCCCCCCCAGCGCAGCCGCCCACGACGAGCTGGAAGAAGGGGGTGGCGGCGGGGCAGCCCCCCGCAGCGGAGAGCTGGCGCTGCACGACGGGCGCCTGGGGGACTCGCCCAGCCCTCAGGTGCTGGAGTTCGCCGAGTTCATCGACAGCCTCTTCAACCTGGACAGCAAGAGCAGCTCCTTCCAGGACCTCTACTGCATGGTGGTGCCCGAGAGCCCCACCAGCGACTACGCCGAGGGCCCAAAGTCCCCCAGCCAGCAAGAGATCCTGCTCCGCGCCCAGTTCGAGCCCAACCTGGTGCCCAAGCCCCCAAGGCTCTTCGCTGGCTCGGCCGACCCTTCGTCGGGCATCTCGTTGTCACCCTCCTTCCCACTCAGCTCCTCGGGCGAGCTCATGGACCTGACACCCACGGGCCTCAGCAGCCAGGAGTGCCTGGCAGTGGACAAGATCCGGACTTCCACCCCCACCGGCCATGGGGCCAGCCCCGCCAAGCAGGATGACCTGGTCATCTCGGCACGCTAGCACGCCAGGAGTTGCTGCCAGCTGAGGCCCGGGCCAGAGCGGGTGGCTCCTCAGGCTCCTGGTGGCTGCCCCCCCCCCAGGCCGGGCAGCTTTGCGGCGAGGCACCCGCGGGGCCAGTTCAGCCTCAGGCATTGGGCATTGCTGCTGAGCTGGGGGTCCGCATCCCTACCTCAGCTTTGGAACCCCCAGAGCCAAGGCAGCTGGGATCTGGGCCCCCCAGATAGGGAATGACAGGGAGGGGCGTGGAGCAGGGAGAAGCCTGGGGCAGCCTGCCGGGTGGACAGGGCAACACTCCGCCCTCTCAGCCTGAGTGCCCCCCACGGGGGCATCCTGGCACCTCCTATTCCGGGACAGGCCATGAGTATGCTGACGCCCCGTCACTGCCCTCTGGCTGCTCTCCCAGGGTGGACATGGAGAGCGGCCCCCTCCCCACGTATTCTCATCTGTGGTCCAGGCTGGCATCTGCCCTGGCCACCCCCAGATCTGGTGCCTGCTGGCCAGCCCCCTGGGGTGCCCCCCCCCCCCACCAAGGTGGCCCGCAGTGCTGTGTATGTTTACAGAAGCTGCTGGGCTGGGCTCAGGGTGTGTCCTGGGCTTGCAAGCCCCCTGACCCCCGCTGCAATCACGTGTTTAGTAGCCCCCTTCTGGGCAGGCAGGTGCCAGCCTCCTCAGGGCCCAAGGCAGCCATGGGGCCTGGAGGGGCCTACAGGAGGGTGGGGTCAGGACCGCCCCTTCTCTGCTTGATATCCCTCATGCTGATCCCTCTGTCGATGGGTCCTGGGTACCCAGGCCTGCCCCATTACTTCCTGGCCTGCCTTCTACCCCCGGGGATCCTGGCCACTCAAAGGGTGGAGGGCACAGGTGTGACCACCCCTGCCTGCAGAGTCAGTGCCCTGGAAGGAAGGAGGGCCCCACCAAACCCCCTTTTAATCACCTCCCCCCAGGCCTGGGCACCCCAGGCCCTGGGCTCTGCAACCAAACACGCCTCCACTCTGCACAGCTGCCCCTCCCCGCTGGCCTGGGCTCTCTCCTGGGAGCGGGCCTCTCTTCCCTCCCACCCCCAATGTCCTGTTGGCCCTAAGTGGAGCCAAGCATGGGGTATTGTGGGACTCGGCTAGAGACCCAGGAGGGCCAGGGGCCCTGGGGCCATCCCAGTTTAGCCTGAGGCCTCCACAGCCCCCACTTGGGAGGGTTCCTTCCCTGCTGGGTTGGAGAAGCAGCGGGGAAGTGGAGCCCCTGCCTGTCCCCAGAGGCAGAGCGGCGAGGGGGCGCATGCCGGCACGGGGCGTGTGTGCGCATGTGCATGAGTGTGTGCCGAGGAAGGGGCTGCTGGGGCGCCCTCCCCGCCCTGCCCGCCCTGCCTGCCTGCCTGCTGCCCCTCCCAGCCTGCCAAGAAAACAGGCAGCAAACATGATGGGCACCATGCGGCGGGGGCCGCGGGACGAGCTCGGCTTCGGACACGGCCCGTCCCCCTCATCTCGCCGGCTGCTCTGACCCCTGGTTTGGAAAACTGGTGTGTGCCGAGGCATTGACCGCCCGCTTGTGCCTTCATTTCCTTGGAGGCAAGGTCCCCCGACTCTGGGCCTGCCCATGGCCTCCCTGGGTTGGCTAGGCTCCCTTGACCAAGACCCCCGTCTCATGATCACTGGTACCTGGGACCCCTGCCCACCCTGACACATGGGGACAGAGACCTGGGAGCTGGGCCCCCCTCACCCTCTGCGACTCCCAAACCTCATCAGCCCCATCAGGCTTCTGCCCCTGCTGGGCCCACCCCCTTTCCCGCACAGAAGCAAGACGGAATCAGTGGCTCTTACAGTTTAAAGAAAAACAAAAAAAAAGACAAATCATAAATCAGAGTAAAGTTCCAACAAGCACCCCAGCCCGTAGCAGGGAGACTTGGGGTCTGGCCTTTCAGTTCCTCCTCCACCAGGGTGGGCCTGGGATCTCTGAGGGGGCGTGGTGCCCACCCATGCCCAGGACTGAGCCATCAGGGACAGACCCCCCCACCCCCAAGGCTGCAGCCGCACAGGGTTACAGGCTTGGGGCTGGGGCAGGCTCGGACTCAGCCCTGGACGCTCCAGGGTCAGCCCACATCTCACCCGCCCCCTCCCCCACTCTCGCCTGCAGGATGGGCCTGCTGTGTGTCTCTCCCTTCCTCTGCACACCACACTTGGGGGGTCTGAGCCACCCCCCTCAGCCCGGCTCAGCTCAGACCGACCCCCATTCTGTCCCCCAGACCTGCAGCACAAGGTTTCCTGGCCGTACGCTGGCCTGTCCTCCCAGGGGCCCGGGCGACCTCCATATGCAATCAGTAGTGAGCAGCTGGGCCCCGCAGACACTCATGCACTGTACGTGCCATTCTCCCATGACTTTTTTTGTACTTAATGTATGAAAGATCCAAACTAATACTGCTGTAAAAAGGAGAGACAAATTAATATAGCTTATTCTATAAATATATCTGTATATAAAGTTTTCTGTATATTGTATAGAGCTGTGTATAAACTGGATGTAGAAGCACACTGGCAGCCTTGAGTGACCTCTCTTCCCCGCAGGTGGGGTGGAGGCTGGGTCTGAGTGGCAGAGTGGTGGGAGGGGCCTCTGAGGTTGGCTGTCACCGCTGTCGATGCCCTGGTCCAGGACCACACTTTGAGTCGCAGTGAGAGACCGGAAGACCCTCAGAGCCCCATTTGAATGGGGGCAGCTCCTTGTTGAGCCCTACCTTCGTGGGGTACATGCCAGGGGCTCCGTCTGACCTCATTAGGGCCTTGAAAGATGGGGCTTCTTAGCCCCTTCTCCCTGAGGGGTCTGGGGCTCCGAGAGGGTAAGTAAACTGCCCAAGACCACAGAGGTAGTGATGGGGTACCAGGCAGGTCTGACAGTGCCCGCCCCTTCCCCCCAATGCTGAGAGCCAGGGTGGGGTGAGGGCACTAAAACTCCCTGGCTGGGTAGCACTGGAATGCAGGGCCCACTGGAAGTCTTTGCTGAGGGCTTCTCTAGGAGGGTGCAAAAGACCCGGCCAGGCCCAGGGCACCCCAGGGACGCCCTCCCGGCCTGGCCCCGGGACAGTGAGGCCAGGGGAGTGGCTGCAAGGCCACGGTGGGCAGGCAGCTGGGCCTCCAGCCAGCCCCGTGCCCAGGCCTGCCCCCTCCACGCAGCAGATGGCGCTGTTCCTCCAGCCAGTCCCAACGGGACCTGCAGCGTGCGGCCCAGGCACTGACCCAGCCAAGCTGTGACCGGACCTTGACCTTCCCCTCCCCACACCGCCCACCCTCCCAGCCCTGAGTCCAGAGTGGGGAGTTGGAGAGGATGATAGAACCGTTCTGTCTTCACCCAGGCCTCTTTGAATGGAAGAAATGGAGGCTACATAAGGGTGGAAACTTGCTCAAGGTCACTCAAGCCTGGGGACAGATCTAGGACCAGAATCCAGGCCTCCAGGCCAGGACTCCGGCCTCCACCCTCTCCTCATGGTTTTCAGAGGTTCTTCACACCCTGTAGTCTCATTTGGTTTGCATATTATCCTATCTAATTAGTGGAGCAGAGGCAGAAGAAGCTGAGGACCAGAGAGGTTCTGTGACTTGCCTAAGGTCACACAGCCAGAGCGAGGAATGGGGAGGGCCCCTCGTGAGGAGCAATTCCGGGAAGGGCTGGAGCAGCGCTTTGCCTCCCAGACCCTCGGATGTCCCCTTCCGTCTCTGCTGGGAGAGAGGTGGGAGAGAGGTTACCCTGCAGGGTCCCCAGCCTCACTGACTCCCTGGGTTCACACCCACCACCCTTTGGGCCCTCCTCTCTTCCTCTGCAAAATGGGCAGATGCCAGGGCTGCGTGGGCCCACGGGAAGCCTGGAGTCCTGCGGTAGGGAGGGTTCTGTCCACAGAACCGCACCCTCTCCTGGTCTGGCCTCCAGCCCGTTACTCATTAACTCTCAAGTCCCTGCCCCCCTTTCCCCAGGGCTGCCTGCTGAGCTGCCGGCTCCTCCTGGCCCTACTGGCACTCAAAGGCCAGCACTGGGCACTGGAAACTGACCTGGAATCAGAGAAAACACCATTTATCAATCACTTCCCTGGTGCTTTACCTACACCGTGAGGTGGGAATAATGGGCTGATTTAGAGATGAGGCCTCCAAGGACGAGAGGACAGGGTTTGGAGAATGGCGGAGGCAGCCCACAGGGACAGCTGTGTCTGCCGGGCCAGGACTGAAATCTCGGTCCCTCACTCATGTGGCTTGGTGGGGAGGGGGTACCAATGGGGAACCCTCTCCATGGATGGGCCCCTCAAGGTCCTGATTGTGCAAGGCTCCCTGGGGCTCCCTCGCCAGTCTCCACCTCCTTCATTATGGATTTGGGGGTGGCAGCCTTGACTCTTAGCTGAGCCCTGGAGCCTGGGACCTTTCAGCCACCCTTCTCCCCCAGCCCAGAGATGAAGATCCCTGGGGACCGTTGCTCCTTTGCTCAGTGGCCCAGTGGAGTCAGGGGAGACGGCAGGGCTAGAACCTCCGAGCAAGGCCAGCTCCCACGGGATTAACAGGAGACTGCATCCCACCCCGCGCAACTTCAAGGCTGACCCATAGACATAGTAACGCAGCCTGCGGAGTTGGGTGTTGGGAACAAAATATGCGTAGCCCACCCACCCATGGCAAGGGCAACGCATAGCTCATTGGGACGGCCCTCTAATGCTGGACTTCTTGGTACCCTGTAGGATGTGGCAGAAAGACCTGCTGGTGGGGGAGGCTTATAAAGAAGCCGGTTTTCCAGCCAGTAACTGCTAAAATAAATTCATTTTTTTATGAATTTAACTGGGCAACTGCTAAAATAAATTCATTTTTAAATATCACACGGCGTAGGCGGTGTCTACTGTGTCCACAGGCAGGCCTGACCCGGGTGTGGGAGGGGGCAGAGCAGAGAATAACAATTGTCTTAAGGGAGGCTGCAGAGGGAGAAAAACCTCTGGGGTGTATCAGCTGGAAAAGAATAGGCGTCTCAGTGTGGCCCTCTCCCCCCGCTCGGCCCGGCCCCTGCGGGGGGAGAACTGGTCAGCACACACAGCTGGGGCCTCCAGCAAAATCCCATTCTATATATCTAAGAGCAACAGCTCGGAGAGCGGCCCCTGGGGGACAAAACCTCATTGTGAGGCGCCCGCCGGCCTGGGCGCCCCCTCCCCCAACCCCAGAACTGTCGTGGCATTGACCCTCCTCGGCGGGCCACCGCAGGCCTGCTGACTGGGCCACATCTGGGGCTCAGGCCCTGGCCGTCCCTCCCCCGTGGCTGGCCGCTGGGGAGGGGGAGGGTGGCCTGGGAGGAAGCCGCTTTGCAGGCTCTCACCCCCACCCCGACCAGGCAGCCCAACTCGTACCCCACTCTCCTCTGGGGGGCCACTGGTGGGCAGAGTTGAGAGCTCTGGGCTGGCTAGGCTGGCATCTTGATCTACCAGTGAGTCCTCCCGCCCCCCCAAGGGCCTCAGTTTCAGTTTTGTCTTCTGTCAGACAGTTCTGGGGTGGGATGGGTTTTTCCAGCTCTAACCTGCTGTGTCTGAGGACCCAGGGAGGCTGTGAGCTGAGCCACTCTGTAGCGAGATGATTCGCTGGGTCCGGGATTCCAGAATTCTCTGCTTCCAAGGTTTCAGAAGTCTAGGATTCTGCAGTGTGAAGCTGCCACCATCCATTCATTCATCACATATTTATTGAGCACCTACTGTGCGCCAGGTAGTGTTCTTGGTGCTGAAGCTAGAGCAATCACCAAGCCAGAAAAATCCCTTACCCTCATAGAGCTTCCATTCTTGAGTGAGGAGAAGGATAATAACAAAGAGTAGATACAACTCTTTTATGTGGGGAGAAAGAAAGGCCTAGGTAGGGGGAATTCCTTTCAATAGGATGGTCAGTGAGGTGATGAGTGAACTGAGACCTGACTACTACAAAGGAACCAGGCCTGTGGGATCAACATTGCAGACAGACGGAACAGCATGTTCCAAGGCCCTGCGGCAGGGAAGTCCCTGGTGGTCCAGTGATTAGGACTGTGTGCTTCCACTGTAGGGGGCACGGGTTCAATCCCTGGTCAGGGAAATAAGATCCTGCATGCTGTGTGGCAAAAAAAAAAAAAAAAAAAAAAAATCAAGGCCCCGTGGCAGGTGTGGGCCTGGCATATGTGAGTGATGGCAAGGAGGCCTTTTGGTGGCTGTGACTTAGTGAGCAATGGAGAGAAAAATATAGGAGCTGAGGTCAGTGGTACAGGCAGGGGCGGGTCATACAAGGCCTTGGAAACCAGGGCGGGAGTTTAGATATTGTTTTTTAAATGTTTATTGAAGTATAGTTGGTTTACAATGTTGTGTTAGTTTCTGCTGTACAGCAAAGTGAATCAGTTATACATATATAATGCCATTTGCAGCAACATGGATGGACCTAGATATTGTTTTGAGTGCAAAGGGAAACCACAGGTTTTAGCAAAGAAGTGAAATGATCTGATTTACATTTTAAAAAGAGTAATTTGGGAGGATGGTAGAGGAGATTGGGTGGGGAGAGAGGCTGTGCAGTTGGGCAGAAAAGAGATGAGGGGGCGCTCACAGGGGTGGAGGCAGAGGGACAAGGCTGGTGGATTCACTCAGGACCCTCCTGGATGATTGAGGAGGGAGTTTCCCAGGTCAGCCAGGATCTGGCACTGATGCTGCCTTTGATGCTAATTACCTGGAAACCCTTCGACCTGCACTGTTCAGTACCGCAGCCACACATAGCTGCTTAAATTTGAACTAATTAAAATTAACTAAAATTGGGAAGTCAGTTTCTCAGTCTCAACAGCCACATTTCAAGTACTCAGTAGCCACATGTGGCAGGCGGCCGGCGTTGACCATGCTGGACAACGCAGAGAGCATTTCCATCGTCACAGAAGGTTACACAGGACAGACTTCCTCAGACGGTACTGAACTTCACTGAGCCTTAGTTTCCTCATCTGTAAAATGCACATAATAGTTTCTCCTTTGTAGGGTACCTGAGAGGACAACGTGAGATAACCCCTGTAGAGCGCTCACTGTGGGCCTGACACATAACAAATATTCGAGAAATGCAGGTTATTACTATTATTGCTGAGAGGGGGTTGGATAAAGGAAAGGAAACGGGGGATGTCTCTGAGGTTTGGTTCTGAAAATCTAAGATTCAGAAGCCAACTATCTTCCCCTGCCCAAGGGGCGGCCGAGGACTGCGGGGGCCCTGCCCTCCCGGCATAGAGGCTGGGCCGCCCCTCGACCCCCAAGCTGGTTAGGACCCGCGCCGAGCGCCCCCTGGAGGAGCCCCGCGCGTCCTGCCCGCCGCGGGGCTGCGGCGCGGGGATGGGACGGGCCGGCAGGGGGCGCTGCGCGCGGCGGGCGGGCGGGGCGCTTGGGGCGGGCAGGGGCCGGGCCAGTGCCGCGCGGGGGGCGAGCGCGGCGGCGGGCCGGGCGGGACCGCAGCCGGAGCCTAGCCGGGACTGTCGCGCGGGCCGCGCCGGCGATGCCGCGCCCCCGGGCCGGGCTGTAGCGGGGCCGGGGTGGAGTGTACGCGGGGCAGGCCGGACATGGAGGTGGTGGACGAGACGGAGGCGCTGCAGCGCTTCTTCGAAGGTGAGGGACCGCGGGCCGGCGGGGGCGGCGACCCTCTCGCTCTGGGAACCCTCAGCCGATCTCCCCGGGGACTGGGACCCCCGACTGTGCTTTCATCAAGCTGGGACCCCCCATCCCCCGCCCAGAACGCCTCCTCTGGGCTGGGGCCCTCCTCTGTCTCCTGGAGGTTACTACACACCTCCGCTGAAGTTGGGCTCCCCACTCCCCGTACCCCAACACACAACTTCCTTGGAGCTGTATCCCCTTCTCTGCTCGGTCCTCCTTCATGCCTTCCAGGACCTGCAGTCCCCCCTAAATTCTGACACCTCCCACCCCCAGCGCACTTCCCGACGCCGGGACCCTATACTGTGCTTCCCTGGGACCCCATCCAGGCTGGGGCCCCCAGCATGCCTTCTAGGATCTTCCATGCCTCATAGGCTGGCACCCCAGCATGCCTCCCAGAGACTGGGACCCCCGCCTAGAGACCCAGGCACCTTGTGTGCCTTTCAGGTTGGCACCCTACCCCCAGCCTGACTCCTACCCCCAGCGCCTCCCCACCAGTGCTTCCCTGAGACAGGGACCCCCTTCAAGACTGTCACCCACCTTCCACAAGGCTGCTCCCTCCCCCACGGCTGAACTTCCCCTTGAAGCAGCTATCTCTCCCCTACTTAGGGCTGGGAACCCCTCCCCAGCATTCCTCTGTGGGCTGGATTTCCCCACCTCCCACCCTGGAATACTCTCCTTGGCTCTGGAACCTTCTTGAAGTTGGCATCCCCCCGTTAGCCTCCTCCGCACTCCGAGACCCTCCCAAAGCTGGGAACTGCATCCTGCCAGCTTTGTGTGGCTCCTCGGGGCTGTTTCGCTCACACCTGTCCCTGGAGCTATGCCCCTTCTGGCTGTGCCCCCATCCCAGGAGTGACCTCATCCCCTCACCTTGACCCTAATAGGACCCTCCCCAGGGCTGGGATCTACACACACCCTACAATATTTTCTTCTACCCTCTCCCTGCTCCTGGCCAGTGGTTTTGGGGGTCTGCTCCTACATCTCACCCACTCTCCTTTCCTGAGTAGTCTCTGCCCCTTGAGGCTGTCCCCCTCTTAGGTTCTGGGTTCAGGAGGGGTGAGACAGAGTGTGGGAGGGGGGTGCAGAGGTGCAGGCTGACATCTCCCAGCTTCTCAGACCCTCACTGGAACATCCAGCCAGACCCTCTGGGTGCTTTTGTGTCTCTCTCCGCCAACCTCGGTAGCCCAGCCTCTGCCCCCACCCTCCCCCTAGTCCCTAAGTCCATATCCTGCACCTCAGTGCCTTCAGAACCCAAAACTCAATGATCCAGAATCTTCCATCAGTGTGAACCTGCCTGTGGCGAGGCGCGGGTGGCCCACGGGGCACACTGTGCTGCAGCTGTTGGGCCACAGGGCAGGGAATTAGGGTCCAAGTTTCAAGCCCAGCACCCAGAGCCCTTTGGAGTCCCATGAGGGAGCAAGGAAGGCCTTTCTTTGACTTAGTTTCTCCCTGTCTGTGACTGCCGGGGGGGTGGGAGCCTTTGTCCACTCTGCTTGCTGAACAGTCCAGGTAAGGGCATCCCCAAGCCTCAGGCCTCCCCACTCCAGGATTCTGGACACCTCCAGAATCCAAGAAATCAGGTTTGGACTAGATGAAGTGGTTGATCCTCAGGTAGCTGGGCCATTTGAGGTTCCTAGGCATTTCCCCGTCAGTCCCAGGGGCTCTTGTTCTCCCCAGATCCTGTTCATCCTTTAAGAGCCTTGAAGGGCCTTATGGGGGCTGGGGGCTCTGGGGAGGTAGGAAGGGGACACTAGTCCTTGCTTGGGGGCCACTATTTTGGGGGTGCCCGGAGCCCACCGGACATCCCAGATGACTCACGGGCCAGGCCCCCTTGCTTCCTGCAGAAATCCCTGTGCCTCCTCCCCCAGGACCCTGGGCCTGGGCAGAGGGGTGGACCTGGCTGGCCCAGGCTCCCTGTCTCCTGAGCCAAACTTTCCCTCCTGGCCGTGGGCGGGGGGTGGGGGTGGGGCCTGACGCCACGGCTCAGCCATGCGGCCGGCCTGGCTGGCCTGGTGGGGAGGCTGCTCTGCTCCCTCCAGAGAGATAAGAGCAGACTCAAGAATGTCTGTGGAGGGAGCCAGGGGCTGGAGAAGTGCTCCCAGAGCCTGAGATGGGGGGAAGGTGGGGCGGGCGCGGAGGGCTGGGGTCTCCGGGGCCACCTGGGGGGGGAAGGCCTGGCCAGGAATCCGGTGGGCAGCGGCATGTGGGGGACGCAGTGGGGGTGTTAGGGCGCCCCTGGGCGGGGGCGCTGCTGAGTGTGCTCACGAGTGGAAGTGTGGAAGTGCAGTGGTGCTTTTGCGCACGTGGATGTATTCCCCAGGAGGAGGGAGGGGAAGCAATGCCTGCGTCGCACTTGGGACTGGGGACACCTGAGCGCTCATCCTGGGTCCCGCTTGGCCTTGGTCACTCCCCAGGACAGTGGGTACGGCGGGCAGGGTCTGTGCTTTCAGCTCTGGACTTGGAGGTGGGAAAGGGCTTGGCTGAATGGGGCAGCGTGTGCCCAGGCCCCTCGTGTGACATGGCCCACTCTCCAGGCACACCAAGCATATGCCCTGGGTCCTGCCTGGTCCTGTGCGGTGGGCCCGGCTGTACCCTGCCTCAGGGTGGTGGGCTGGAGGCTAAGGCGCTTTGGGCCTCAGGTGGGAGGCTGGGACAGGGCGGCCCCCTCGAGGCTGGTACAGCCGGGCCCCCGTGACTGCCCTGCTAATCCCCTAGAGGGAGGCTACGGCCGCCCAGATCGGCGGGCACAGGGCCTGCAGAGAGGGGACCCTCCGGGCAGGATGCACTGGCTCCCAGCAGGTAACCGGGGCACAGTGGCAGGTGTTCTCCTCATCACCTTGACCGGCTGGGGCCTTGGACTCCCAGAGCTCGTCAGGGACAGGGCAAGGCAGCATCAGAGGATCCCCATAGGACTTTAGCGGTTCTGGTGCAGGCTCGGCCACTGAGAGCTGCGTGACCTTGTGCAGAGCTCTCGCCCTCGCTGGGCCCCTTTTCCTCACCTGCAAGACAGGAGTGGGTGGCAGAGCAGGTCCTGATGATGCCCTCGGCTGAGCCTCGTCCTCCAGCCCCGGGGAAGAGGGACGTTTTAGAAGGGGGAGGGTGCTGGCCCCTGGCTCCGGGGGCACACGGGGCATAAGTGAGCAGCGATCAGCGCTCAGGAAGCCGGTGGATGTGGAGGAAGCGACTGAGGGGAGCTGGGCTGGAAGGGCCTCCGAGAGGTTGGGGGACCTCCCTTGGCCTCTAGAGCCCCGCCAGGGCTGGAGCTGGGAGCCGGGTTTTCACTCCTTCCGTACCTGATGGGTGCCTTGGCCTGGTGACTTTATTTCTCTGGCCTCATGTCCCCTCCTGGGGTAGGCAGGTGGGCTGGACCAGAGCAGGGACTTCCAATGTGATTCTTTTTAGCCGCCAAGCAAAGACAAACTCCTGGCCTCCGAATAGGACATATACACTGGACACAGGGCGGATGGGCTCCTCACAGACCCCAGACGCCAGATCCTGGTTTGAAAGCCACCCTTCCCCAGCTCTGGGATGTGGGAGGGGAGGGGTGGCATTGGCCCCCTTTCCCAGGGCCCAAGACTGGGGCTCTGAGAGAAGGGAGTTAGCCAGCGTGAGCCAGGGCTGACACCCAGGCCTCAGCACACCCCTCTGCCACCAGGGCCTTGGGGGAGGGAGGGTGGCCTTCCTATGGGGACCAGCATCTCTGCCTCCAGAGGGCAGGAGGAGGCCCCAGGAGGAGACCACCTGCCCACCTGTGGGAGAGGACGCCCACCCTGGGCAGGAATCTGGGGCTGAGGCGCAGTGTGTGATGGGGTGGCACTGTGCCTTGTGTCCGCCTGTCTGTCTGCCATGCGACCAGGGAGTAGGTGGATGGGGGAGACCGCCGGAACCCTGACTCTCAAGGAGATGAGATGGGGTGCCTCTCAGGTCCACCCAGAGCCCCCCCGGAGGACTCCTGTCCCAGCCCCACCTCCCAGGGTCCTGACTCCAGCTGGAGGAGAAGTGGTAGCCAGGGGTCTGACTCATCGCCCTGTCCCCAACACGCAGCACAGGGCCACACGGGGTGGGAGGGGGGCAGGAAATGTTCCTAAGGAATGGAAGCGACAATGACTGTGTGAACAGAGGCGGGGTGGAGGGCGCACCCCAGGAAGCTGACTCTCTGTGAGGGCCTGGCTCGGTACAGGGGAGCGGAGCCGGCTGCTTCCAACCTGCTGGCCTCAGGGCCTCTCCTGAGTCTGGGGGTCTGGGCAGAGTACCCCTGGGGGTCCTAGGCAAAGCCAAGCAGGGTGTCTGGGGGAAAGACTGGCTGCTCTGGGCAGAACGGCCTCCTCCTGGGGGCCTGGCCCCCGCTCCCTGACTCCCAAGGGCCTACAGGACTGGGGGGCCCTGGCAGCAGAGGCCGCTGGGTAACAGCCTGGCAGGGCTGCTGATTGGCTGCTGCCCTTGGACTTTGCCCACTCGATAAGGCCGGGGAGAAGAAATCATTAACTGAATTATTAACCAGGGATGGCCCCGCCCCACCCAGGCTGCCTGCCCTTTTTTCCCACCTTCTTTCTCCTCACGGCCCCCTCCTCTGGGCCTCAGTTTTCCTCACAGCCTGGGTGTGTGTATGGGGGGGCCTCCCCTCTCACCTCCATCTCCAGCCTCCGCTGCCACCGTGTTGGGCAGCCCCTCGGGTCTGTGTTGGTCATGTGCACTCCCTGGGGTGGGCTGAAGGTCTGTCCCTAGCTCTGCCGCTTACCCACGGTCCTTCTCCTGGGCCTATCACTGCACCTCTTTGTGCCTCCATTTTCCCATCTGTAGAATGGGAATACAGTTGCAGTAGGAGTACCTGCCTCTCAGGGTTTCCGTGGGGGTTAGGTAAAAGGGGCTTGAGCAGGGCCTCGTGCAGTGCCTGGCACTGTTCCACTCTATGAATGTCAGCCTGGATTGTGATTATTCTCCCCTGGGAGGCTTACAACAGGTATTATGCTCCCCACTTGGAGGATTTATTGGTTCATGGGTAGGTCGGTGCCCCCAAGCTTGGGCTGGGGCCTGTGGCTGGCGCCGTGTGCCTTGGGAAAGCCCCTCACCCTCTCTGGGCTACTTATCCCAGGGATGAGCACACTCTATACTCAGGAGCTCTGCTCCATGACAGGTCTGGCCCTGCCTGGTCCTGATGCCTGCTCCAGCTGGGCCTGCCCCGCCCTCTACCCAAGAGATGCGGAACTTGGGCCTTGGGCAGGTGGCGGGGTGGGTGGGGGGGGAAGGGGCCTGACTGTCCTTTGTCTTTGCCTGCCACACCCAGGCCGGAGGTTTTCGCATGTGGTGTCTCCCGGGAGTCCTGGGCCTCCGTGGAAGTGCGGGTGTCCCCTCACTTCCGAGAGGGGGCTGCTGAGGCAGGAGGGGAAGGCAATGGGTCAGGCTCACTCAGGGCGGCCACGGCAGAGCTGGGCTGGGATGCCGGGTCTCCTGACCCGTCACAGTTGGGTGCTAGCTTGGAGTGGGGCGGGAGGGAGCCTCTCCTCCTTGCGTGCTGAGGGTCCTCACCCACCACTGATGGCTGCGCTGGGTGACTGCCGTCCAGCCCCTTGACCTCTCTGGGCCTCAGAGCCCTCACTCAGATGATCTAGGTTGTGTGACATAAGCAGTGAGACCCCAAGAGTGCCAAGGCCTGGAGTGGGAGGGAAGGAAGTTGGGTCCTGAGCCCCCACTGGCCTGGACTATGCACAGGGGGCTTCAGGGCTTCCTGGCCTCCCCCTGTCTCCAGGCTGCATCAGTGCGAAAGTTTTCCCTCCGTCTGATCTAGATCCCTCCAGCCCCACCAATGCACAACCGCAGCCTCTGTCTCTGTGAGGAGCTTGGGGATCCTCCCTCACTCCCCTCTTCATCATCTCAGTCCCCTGTGCTCTCTTCTCCCCCCATGGTTCTCCCTCCTAGGGTCTGTGGCCTTGGCGGGGACTGGGGGGTGGGGGGGAGTCCCCATCCCCTGCTTTGCTAACTTGGAGGGGGCTGCCTTTGGTGGTGGAGTTTGGGGTCTGTGACACCGAGTTCGCTCAGCTGGACTGGCTCCACCTAGAGCTGATGGGGAGGTGTGTTGGCCTGGGCCTGCCGTTGGGTCAGCGAGCATTGGTAGGCACAAGTGTAGACGTCTGTGAGGTGTGCTGAGATGTGAACATGCCTCAGGGCCTTTGCAGTGCTTCCCCACTGCCTGGAATGCGCTTCCCAGATATCCATGTGGCTCACCTCCTTCGTATCTTTGCTCAGTAAAGCCCTCCCTGCTACCCTGTTTAGAATTGCAACTCTTCCCCACCCTCCTAGCACCCCAACCCATCTCCCTGCTTTATTGTCTCTGTAGCATTTGTCACCTTCTAAAATGCTGTGGATTTTACCCATCTAGCTTGTCATCTGACTCTGCATCCAGAATGTCAGCTCCATGTAGGCAGTAGGTTTTGTCTGTTTACTGCTTTATCTCCAGAGCCTAGAATTGTGCCTGATACATAGTAGATGCTCAGTAAATAATTGTGTGAATGAATGAATGAGCACACTTGGAGCATGCTGGTATGTGCATATGTGTGTGTCAGTGTGCGGGGGGTGTGCCTCTGTATATGTGTATGTTCGGATGTACACGATCATGTGTGTGCCAGTGGATACATGCCTGGGAGTGTGCCCTTGTGTATACACATGCCTGTGGGGCATGCTGGTGTATGAACACAGGTGGGCATGGGTAACCCTGGTAGAGACCTGCTCCCACCCCAAGCTGCAGGGTCTCTACTCTGCCTCTGTGGGGAGGGGCCTTCCCCAGCCTGCCTGGCCTGCTCCCTGTGGGAGAGGGCTGGGGCCCCCCAGAGCAAAGTGGAGATCCCTAGGGACCAATGTGGGTTCCCTAAGAAGAGGCCACAACTTCTGGGCCCGGCTCTGTTGGACCTGGCTTGGGAGCATCTTCGGGCTGTGAGTTCAGCCTTGTGTGGACCTGAGGACAGGGTGGCAGCTGTGTGGGGACTAGGGGAGGACATAGGTATAGCCCAGGGGTGGCTAAAGATTTCAGGTCCCCTGGAGGATCTGGGTCTCTGCAGACAGGAGGCAGTGCTCTACCGCATTTTTGGCAAGAAGTTGAGAGGGAACAAAGACAACCGTGGATCAGATTTAAGGACCTGATGGCAATGACTCCAGAGCTACATCCTTGTCATTCAGCCCCAAGCTAATTGGGGATTTGATGCAGAGATGCAAAGCGTAGCTTGCAGAATCAAGCATTTGGCCTGAAGGCATTTTGAGTGAGAAGGCTCTGGTCACAATTTGAAGCCTGAAGTAGTTGTCATGTTAATCATAGATCATATTAATAAAGATAGAAAGTCCAAACCAAGGGAGGTGAGAGCCCTCTGTGCCCTGTCCCAGTGTGAACTAGTTTGGTGCATGTTGATCAGCTCAGTCAATATTGGGAAATGAGCCACAGCACTGGGGGCCCTCTGTGACTGGGGTGATTGAGGAGGGACTGCCAGGGTAGGCACGCAGTCACAGAAGGCTTACCCACTGGAGAGGGGATGGCTAGAGCCAAATCCTGGAGGCTGGACTGTGCCATGCGTGTGCCAGAATAACATCATGGCACAGGTTGTGCCTGGGCAGGAAAGGAGATGGGAGTCCCAAGAGAGATGGCAACAGAGCAATTTGAGGAATGGCCTTCTAGGGGCGAGGAGCTTTCCCACCATCTCACTGAAGACTCACGACCACCCTGTGATGCAGGGATCTCCTTCACTTGAGAGAGAAGGGAACTGAGGCACAGGGAGGTCAGGTCACTTGCCGAGGGTCACGCATCAATGAAGGGGGACCCGCGTTAGCAACCAGGCCTCTGACCCCAGGGGTCCCTTAGGGCATTATGGGGATGCCAAGGTGGGCAGTCCCCTGACCACTGCCACCCTGGCCCAGCCATTGCCTGGAGGCAGGATGCCCCTCAGATTCAGATGGCTGGAGTGGACACTCAACAGCAGGGGGACAGACCTGTGTCCTGTTAGCCCCAGGTTCAGATCAGCTAGGCCTGGCCGGCATCCTTAGGCCATGGCCTGCCCTGCCCACGGCCACGTGGCCGACGGGATTTCCGCCATGTTTGGGGCATGAATTGACAAGTGCCCCATTGACGGTTGAGGGGGAGGGTGTGGGCAGGGCACAAGCCTCCCACTGTGCCGGGTCCCCACCCTCCCCCGTTCCCCGGGACAATGGCCGAGACTCAGCCAGTGGCCACAGCTGGTGGGGGGGGCGGGCATGAGCACGAGGGGGCAGGAAGGGAAGGGTCCAGGGTGGAGGACCACCTGGGCCCCCATCCGCCCTCATCCCGCACCTGGTTTGTGTCCCCTCGGTTCCTCTTCTGCCTAGCTGGGTGGCCCTAAAGGGAGGAGGAGAGAGGAGGGGAGGGGCTTCCTTCCCACAGCCCCGATTCCCGCCTGCCTGGGAAGGAGCAGTGTCTGGCTCCTGTTAAAAGCAGGTAATAAAGGGCCTAATTAATGAGGAGCAGCTGGGGTGCATAGCTCAGCAGGGCAGGGGCGGTGCCTGGAGGGGCCCTGTCTAGCCCTGGACCCTGACCACGGCATGGCCGGGTGGAGGTGCCCAGACTCAGGCAGGCCTGGTCCCAGTGCCCCGCTTGCCACTTTGCTCATTCATCCCATGACAGCCCCGCTGCCACACCTCTAAGCTATGGGAAAGGCGTTTATCCTTTCTGAGCCGCAGTTTCCTCATCTGTGAAACAGGGAACAAGAAAACCACCTACGCCGTAGGGTTGTTATGGGAATTAAATATGAGCCATATACCGTGTGTGGCATGGGGCTGAGCAGAGTGACCGCTCGGTGAGTGTGTGCTATGGGCAGCGGGTGGACAGAGGACCGATTCTTCCCCCAAGGTGTGTGCTGGGCAGGAGAGCAAAGAGCCTGATGAGAAAGTAGAAAGGAGGCCGCTCAGGAGAATGGGAGAGTCAGACATGGTCTCTTGGAGGAACTTACATTTAAGCCAAAAACCTAAAGAGTCACGAGGAATGGGAACAGCATGTGCAAAGGCCCTGATGTGCAAGGGGGTGTTTGTCCCAGGATGGAGTGAGGCGGGGGCTGGACTGTGGAGAGTTGCAGGGAGGGGCACTGGGGCAGGAGCGGCCATGGGGGCAGGCAGGGGGTCGACCACGTCAGGCCTTGGACGGACGAGGGTTCTGGTTATCCCGAGCAATGGGAAGTTGAAGGGTCTGGGGAGAGGGAGGGCAGGGATGCTGGTTTGTGACCTGGTGGTGCCACCTTCAGGCTGTGGGACCTTGGGCAGCCTCCCCACCTTGCAGGGAGGTCTTGAGGATCAGCATGAGACACTCTTAGCTTCCTGCCTGACGGGTATCTGCTGCTGCTCAACGGTGTTCCAGGATGTTCCGGGTTTCTTTGGGGAGCGGTGGGGGAGGGGGCCCTGCCTTTCTCCTGGGCTCCTGGGGGCTCTGCCCCAGCCTCAGGAGTCCCTGGGGCTCTGCAAGTCCCCACTCCCCCCTGTCCTGCTGGAACGTTGGGTTAGAGATCTCCAGTGTGGTTCATGGGATAGGCGGGGGGCATCTCCTGGGTGGCTGGACCCTTTGGGACAGGCGGTGAGGACTTCCCGAGAAAGAGGAGGTGTGGGGTCAGTGTTCCTCAGGAGGCCCACCAACCCCCCAAACCTCATACTTCTCTCCCACCCATTGGCCCACCCCCACCCTGCCCCAGTGGCTCCCCCCTCCCTCCTCCATCCTCCCGTCCGCCCGGCCCCTGGCACCGAGGGTCTCTCCTCCCCCCACCACATCTGGTTCTCGTTAGGGTCTCCCAAGATGCCTCTGTCTGAGGCACCCCCCATCCCGGGGGAGGTGGGCAGGAGGATTAGGGGTGATTAGGAGTGCTCCTGGCCAGGGGAGGAGGAGGAGGGGAGGAGGGGGCCTGGCCTGTTATAAATAGCAGCACCATGACTCTATCACCCCATCATTCACTGTGGATTCCAAGTTCAGTCTCAAAAACCTGCAGCTTCAGCAGCCAAGGTGGGAGTGACGCTCCAGTACCCCCTCCCTCCCCATCTCCTATGCCTGATCCTCCCTCAGGACCACCCCCTCCCCCTCATCCAGTGGGGCAGCCCAGGATGGCTGGGAAGCCTCAGCGACCACCAACTACACTTTCCCTCTTGGAGTCAGGCCCCTGCACTTGAGTTTGGCTTCTCCTTGCTGTGTTGCCTTGGGAAAGAGACTTGACTTCTCTGAACAAAGGGGATGATGCTAATAACAAACACCAAGTCTGCAGGGGCGACTGGGAGGTAAACCTGCAAAGCACTTCGGATAGCGCTGGGGCCCAGCACGCACTCAGTCAGTGTGAGCCACTGTCATCGTCACCATTATAGGTTGGGAGAATTATGTCACAGGAAGAGCCTGCAGGATGCCTTACATATAATAAACGCCTATGATTATTAATGTACTTGGCTCTGAAAGTGCCTGGCACACAGCAGGCGCTCAATAAATGGGACCTTCGGTTAACAGGGAAGGATGGGGTGGGGGTCCTAGAACCTTGGCATGCAGCCTGGTCATTCCCAGCTTGAGAAGCTCCCCTTGCCCTGGGCGGCCATTGGCGGTGCTTGGTGGGTGTCCCTTGTTCCTGGCTGGGTGAGTCCGGTGTGGGGGCCAGCAGGAGGGCCTGTCCCAGGCAGCGCGTGACTCCTAGGAGGGCTTAGCCACTCATTAATCACCTAAGCGGGGCTCAGCATTCTTGAAATGCCGGCCAGGGCCAGGGAGGGGCCTGGGCTGGGGGTTCCTGGGGACCCCAGGGCTCTGGGGAGTGGGGACAGCCACTCTGTTTGCTGAGCACCCACTGTGTTCCGGGCACTTTATATACCTTAACTTGTTTCCTCCTCAGAACAACCCTGTAAAGTGTTAGCTGTTCATGTCCCCATTTTACTGAGGTGACTGAGGCTCAGAGAGGGTATGTGACCTGCCCAAGGTCACACAGCAGGGAGTAGGTGAGCTAGGATTTATTACTGGACCTGAGCTCTGTTCCCAGGGTTCACCAGGGGAGGGGGCATGAGGCGCAGACCCCAGACTCAAGGCCTAGGGGCCTGTGAGAGGGGCGCCTCCTGCCTCAGTGGGGCCGGCCAGCCCAGGTCAGCAGTGTGGGTGGGGCCGTCCTCCATTATCGGAGTTGACGCATCTCCCACGTCAGCCCCCTTATCACCCAGCACGCCAGCTCCCCCTGCAAGGTGACCCCGGGAGGGGAAAGGCCAGTGCCTCCCCCTCTCCTTCGCCGCTGATGCCCAAGAGAACTTGGCTGCCTTTTCTGTGAGTCCCTCCCGTTGGCGGGGCTGGGGCTCGCGGGGAGGGCCCAGGAGAGGTCAGGCAGAGGAGCAGCGCTCAGGCCACCATCGTTCCCCGCCGAACCTCTCCGGGGCTGTTTCCTCCTCTGGGCTCAGCCCTCGATACGGGGGTGATGGGCATACGCAGTGAGGGTGGGCTGGGCACTCCTGACTCCGACCCCTGCTCCCTCTCCACCTGCAGCTGGGGCCCGGGGTTCAGGAGTCTCCCCCAGCCCCATGGGCCCCCCAGGATGTGTGGTCCAGGCCGGCCAGGCCTCCTGCTCCCGGCTGCCCGCAGCTGGGCCATCTGGAACCACCTCCTGGAGGACAGGGCAGGACAGAGTCAGTGAGTCTGGGTCTGAGTCAGTGAGGGGGGTGGTATCCGCTGGGCACCCAGCTAAATAAAGCGCCTCGTTTGCTCCTCACAGCACCCCGTAAGACGGGGACACGGTTACCCCATTTTATAGACAAGACGAAGGGACTTGCTCATGTCACGAAGCTGGAAAGGAGAATGGAGGGGCAGGAAGCGGCCGGTCTGTCCAGACCTGCACTCTGGGCCCCGCCCCTCCCTGCAGAGCCCAGGTGGCCTTGTGGACTGAGGGCAGCAGCACCAATACCTCCTGGAGGGGTGTCAGGTGGGGGACGATGAGGGATACACAGATGGGGAGGGCCCAGCCTGGGGAGAGTTGGCGGGCTGGGCCCAGAGGCCTAGGCGTCTCGGGGAGCCGATCTCTCCCCTCTCTCACGTCCACCCCTCCCCGACAGGCCACGACATCAACGGCGCCCTGGAGCCCTCCAACATAGACACCAGCATCCTGGAGGAGTACATCAGCAAGGAGGACGCCTCTGACCTGTGAGTGGCCCCCGCGGCACCCCAGCCCCTTTGGCCTCCACCTGGGAGGGGTGACGTGGCCCCGCCTCTGAAAGCTGCTCCTTTCCCAACCACTGAGCCGCCCTGCGGGTGGGAGCCCCGGGAGGGGCGGGGGGGTGGGGCCCGGCTGGCGCTGAGCTTCCGCCCTTCTCCGCAGCTGCTTCCCTGACATCTCTGCTCCAGCCAGTGTGGCCTCCTACCCCCATGGGCAGCCAGCGATCCCCGGCTCCAGCGGGGTCCACCACCTGAGCCCCCCCGGGGGCGGACCCTCCCCGGGTCGCCATGGCCCCCTCCCACCCCCGAACTACAGCGCCCCGCTCAACTGCAACAACAACAACGGCATGGGTGCTGCTCCCAAGCCCTTCCTGGGGGGCTCTGGGCCCCCCATCAAGGCAGAGCCCAAGGCTCCCTATGCCCCCGGGTGAGTGAGGGCAGTGGGGTGGGGTAAGATGCAGAGGCCCAGGCGCAGGCGGCCTGTGGGACCAGTGACTGGGGGCCTGGGAGGTGCCGGCCAAGGCTGGGCGGTGGGGATCGGGCTGCCCTGTGGGTAGGTAAGGTGGCTGGGGGACCAGGGCCAGGCTGAGGAGGCGCTCTCGGCTTTGTGCTGAGGCAGTGGACAGCCACGGAGGGTTCTGAGCAGGGGAGTGATGAGGACTGACCTAAGTGCTAGAAAAATCTCCATCCCCGAGAGCTGTGTGGAGAGTGGCGGGGAGGGAGGGAGACTGGAGGCAGAACTGTTTACGCTCAGGGGAGCACCTCTGCACGCCTGCAGGCACCCGGGGCACCCAAACCCCTCCCTGCACCAGGCCCACCCAGCCACTCGTGCATTTATAGCTGCCGTTTCCCGCGGCCTCAGGGAGTTGGCCGATGGCACAGGTGCGGGACCTGAAGTTGGTGCAGATGTGGGGACCCTACCCAAACCGGCCCCCCAGGTCCTCCCCAGCTCCTCTCCAAGGAGCCCACGTCAGCGCCTGACCCAAGGGCTCAGCCTGGGCCCGGCTGTGGCCCAGGGTTCCAGGTGGCCACCAGCCCAGCCAGACCGCAGGGCAGTCCACAGGCACACGCTCGCGGGGAGAGGCAGGGAGCGTGGGTCTGCTCGGCTCTGCAGAGGGGCTCGGAGGAAGTTCTGGGCTCCCCAGGCTCGGGCAGGGGGCAGGCGACCCTATCTCTGGGTGGAAGGATGACAGGGTGCTGGGAGCGCAGCGCCGGCCAGGCAGCCTGCCTCCGTCGCCAGCTCCACCATTTCCGGCCTTCTGGGGGCTAACCCATAACCTCGGCACCGCGCCTGTGAACGGAGCCCCGAATGCTTCCGCCCCCGCGTGACTGGGGAAGTCAGGGGAGGAAACCCAGAGGAAGTACTGGGGGGACAGTGGCTGTGTCTTGACTTACAGGGGGAGGGCCGTGGAGGGGAGCTGGGGTGCCAGGCAGGGGTGAGCCATTGCTGCAGGGCAGCTGGCTGCTTGAGCGCAGAGGCTGTCCCTAAGCCACAGGCCCCGAAGGGCAGGGAGGGAAGGGGACTGACACATAATAAGCCCCTGCTGGGTGCCCGCTGCTGTTCTCCATGCCTCTGCGAGAGCTCATCAACTGTCCCCGGTAACCAGCTCCTGGGGGACCCCAAAACCAGCCAGCCTGTGAGTAAAGCCCCACCTCCCTCACAGCAGGATTCGGTGGCACACTGGGGCCATTTCCTAGAGAGAGAAAGCACTTGTCCAGAACCACTCAGACACGCTGTGGCCCCCGGGCCGCTCCAGGGCCACTGCCCCCACCCATGCCAGGCCCTGTTCTAGGTGGTAAACAAGGCAGGCACATCCCTCCTGTAGTGGCTGCTGCGGTCTAGTGGGGGAGGGAGTGACTAATCAATAAATCAGCAAATCGAGGACTCGTGAGCTCAGTGAGGAGTTATGAGGAAGAACACAAGGTCCTATGGATTCGGCACATTTGATAGGGGCCAGAGGGTGAGAAAGACCTTTACACAAGGCCGCTGCCAGGGCAGCGCAGGGAGTGGGGGGAGATGATGGACCCGGAGCTGGAGAGGCTCCGGTCAGCACGCTGGGCGCAGCAAGGACCAAATCCCCATCACTTTTTCCTGTCATCTTCACATGGCCTGCAGGGTTTGGGTGAGGGGTGGCTTGTCCAGGGGACCTGGGGGACCCTGCAAGCAGGCCAGGGCTGTGTCCACAACAGCTGGGCTGCCTCAGAAGCTGCCTGGGCATGACGGTGGGCAGCCTTTCCAGATGTGGGGACCAGGATGGCCAAAGAGTCAGATCCCTCAGAGAGTGGCCGCAGCCGCCCCCTCTGGGCGGACTCAGGGTTCACGCAGGACGTGTTGACCTCTCAGAGCTGAGTTTGTTCTTTTGCCCGAACCACTGATAAAACAAAACCTGCAAGAAAAAAATAAGTGCAGGCCTGGCGAGCTGGCTCCCTGCCCAGCCTACACCTGCCTGTGGCAGGGCCGCCCCCCTGGTGACCCACTGAAGTTTCCCAGGCCCGGCCCCTAGAGTTTCCAGGAAGTGGGACTTCAGTGGGTGCAGGAAGGAAAGAGCTGGCCTGGCCCTTCGGTCTGCAGAGGGAGTCCTTGAATCCCTGTGCCATCATCAGGGACACAGGTGACAGGCTCCCAAGTGCCCTGTAGGTCTGAGGGGATGCTGGGCCAGAGCCCAAGGCCTGCACCCACAACTGGGCCCTGCCAGGCACCCCAAGGTAGCTGGTACAGAGAAATGCCCATAACGGGGGCTGTGAAGAAACCTCGAAGCCTCCAGCCCCTGGGTCTCCGGGACCCTGCCCCGCAGAAGAGCTGCCCGGCTGGAAGGCAGGGGCTCGGCTGCCCACCCAACCACCCTTTCCTCTTGCTCCACAGCACGCTGCCAGACTCCCCCCCAGACTCTGGCTCCGAGGCCTACTCCCCCCAGCAGGTGAATGGTGAGTCCAGCGGGCACTGCCCTCCCCCTCTGGGGTTTGGGCAAGTGGCTGGGGCGGCCTTATCGGGAGGGAGGGAGCAAGCAAGGGAGGGAGGGGGCCAGCGGCCGCCCAACAGGCCCAGATTATCGCTGGTCAAATACTCCCCGGCGCTGGCTATTGTTTCCCCATGGGCGGGTGGGGAGCCTGGCCCGGCCTCTGAGCAAGTGTCCCTGTCGGTGATGCCACCCGCCTGCCCGCCTGCGCCATCATGGACGCGCCCTTCGGCGGTAAGTGGACGGCTGGGGGAGGCTGGGTGCAGCCTGGACACAGGCCTGGCTGCCGCCGGGCCCACCTCACCTTGGGAGGTGCTCAGGGGTGCAGTGGCCCCCAGGTGGCCAAGAGCAGAGGGCTCACGGGCAGCCGTCTCCCCACAGCCCAGAGAGGGGTCAAGAGTTCTGTTTATCTTACCAAAAACATCTCTGGAATGCCTCCTGGGGAACAAAGGGAGCTGGGGCCTCCCCCCTCAGGCTGGGGGGCTGGCCCCTGGGGCCAGCCGGAGGGAGGAGGGCCCCCCGCAGGACAGCGCTGGGGGTCCCCGGAGACTCCTTCCTGAGGTTCAGAGGAGGAGCAGGCCTGAGAGGGGCTGGGGGAGAACCTTGGGATGCGGGACCTCCCCAGGGAGCCGGGCCTGGCCCGGCCCGGGGGAAGGAGCTGGCTCGGATGGGGTGAAAGGCTGCCCACCCCCTGGGCAGGGTCTGGCCTCCCCACCTGGGCCTGTAGTGGCCAGCCTCTAGGCTGCCCAGCCTCCTCCCACGTGGGATCGGCGGGAGGGCAGCCCCCAGGCTGGGCTCAGGAGGGGGCGGGTATCAGGAGACCCTGCCCGGGGAGAGCTGGTGCCGGGAAACCTAATGGCCACCCCGCATCTCTCCCACAGACCCCCATCTCCTGCGCACCCTAACCCCTGAGAGCCTTTGCCACGTGGGGGTGCCCTCCCGCCCGGAGCATCCCCCCCCGCCGCCCCCGCCTCACTACCCCGTCCTGCAGCGGGATCTGTACATGAAGGCTGAGCCTCCGATGCCCCCCTACGCTGCCATGGGGCAGGGGCTGGTGCCCACCGATCTCCACCATACCCAGCAGTCCCAGATGCTGCACCAGCTGCTGCAGCAACACGGAGCCGGAGCCGAGTAAGAGTTGGGCAGCCTCCCCCGGGGTGGGGGGCGGGGAGATGGGCTGGTGGGGGCGGGGTGGGGGATACTCAGGGCAGCAGCAGGTAGGATAGAGATGGAGGTAGGGGCGGGGGTGAACCCAGGAAGGATCGAAGGCTCTGGCCCCAGAGATGGGGGTCAGTGTTATGTATACGTATGTGCGAGCAATGCATCGGGCACTTACAGCCAAGGCCAAGTGCTCACAAGTACCTTATTTGACGGGCATGGCCACCCCCATTGCCCAGATAGGTAAACTGAGGCTTGGGGGGTGGGATGCTTGCCCTACGGAGGTAGGAGGGAGCTGAGCCAGGACTTGAACCTGGGACTGTGCTCTTACCCAGACACCAGTGACTTTCCAGTCACCATGGAGTCCTCGGGTTTCTGAGGAGGTTCTAGGCATAGACCCAAGCTTCCTGCTCTGACTCCAACACGTAGAATTGTCTTTTTATCTGTTTTGCACATTGAGATGTTGTGAAAGATTTCATTCAAGGAAAGATTCCACTGGCAAAGCTTTTTGTAAACCAGAAGGGGAAGGGGTGCTGTGTAGCCCCCAAATCGTCAGCCCCCTTCCCAGGAAACTCTGTTTCCCAGCCTTCGTGGCCCAGGCCCTCTGTGGCTTGTTTCTAACCATGGAGGCTGCTCTCCAAAGAGCCGTCTCTATAAAGAGTGACACTGAGAATGACACCACAGGGAAGGGACAGACTCACTCGTTCATTCCACGAATGATTCTGAGCACTTTGTGTGCCAGGCCAGTTGCTGGGCGTGATGGGGACGTACAGACAAGTCAGGTGTGGGTCCTGCCCTCCTGGATTCCACAGTCTGGGGGGTAGGGAGGAGGGACAGAAACAGAATGATAACACAGAGTAATGGGGGAGCACTTAGGAGGTAAAGGCACGGGCTTCGTGCAGGAGGTATCCCCTGGGCTGGGCGTGTCCTGCTGAGACAGGGTGAAGAGGGGAGCGGGGGTACTGCCCAGTGGGAGGGGACTCGGGGAGGGCCAGCCCCCCATGGTGCACACCTGTGTCCCCCCCAGGCTCCCCACACACCCCTCCAAGAAGAGGAAGCACTCCGAATCACCCCCCAACACCCTCAATGCCCAGATGCTGAATGGAATGATCAAACAGGAGCCCGGGACCGTGACATCCCTGCCACCGCACCCAGCTCGAGCCCCATCCCCACCCTGGCCTCCCCAGGGCCCGCTCTCACCCGGCCCTGGCTCCTTGCCCCTCAGCATCGCCCGGGTCCAGACGCCGCCTTGGCACCCACCAGGTGCACCCTCACCAGGTACATGGCTGGCCTGCTCAAGCTTTCAAGTTGGGGGTGTGGGGCCCGGGGCCCAGAGCCCGTGGCCCATGGCCGTTCTCTCTCTCCAGGTCTCCTTCAGGACAATGATAGCCTCAGTGGCTCCTACCTGGACCCCAATTACCAGTCCATCAAGTGGCAACCACATCAGCAGAACAAGTGGGCGACACTGTACGATGCAAACTACAAGGAGCTGTGAGTGACCTATGCTCCTCCTCACCCCTCCTGGTCACGCCGTCCGGAGACCCCCAGCCCTGGCATCACAATCCTAGAGCAGGGCTGGGGAGCACACCGGGTACGAGATGGTCCCGTTTCACAGAAGAGCAGACAGGCTCAGGGAAGAGGTAGGACTGGCACTCAGGGTTCCTGACTCCTGAGCCAGCCCGGGGCCTCCTGAAGAAGGTGGTGTCCGCCAGGGAGGGGCCAGTGGGGCCAAGTCAGGGAGCAGTGGGTGGAGGGGTGTTCGCTGGCTCCTCCTCCCCCTCCCCCTCCCCCACTCCTCCTTCTGCATTCCAGGAAGGTAGCCGGAAGTGGAGTGTCAGCAAGGCCCTTCCAGCAGCCCCCTCCCTGGAGGGGAGGGATGAGTGGGTGGGGGAGGACTGGGTCAGAGGCTGGCCGGGCATTCCTCGCTCTCCTTCAGCACCCACCCATGTGGATTCAGCTTCCTGGGACCTGGCCAGGAGCACTCCGGGACCACTCCCCTCACTCCCACGGAAGGCCATGGCTCACCGTCAGCTCATTTGGACATTGCCAGGCCTGGGCAGGGTGTCTGGGACTTGGCCCTCTCGCAGCTAGACCAGCCTCCTGGAGTTGGGTGTCCCAGGCTATGTCGGGTTGTTAGGCACAAGCCCTCAGGGCTGGGGCAGGGGGTGTCCAGCTGATGTAGTGGTGAAAGGGTCCTTTGAGGCCCTGTCCGGGTGGCAGGGGAGGGAGGTCTTTGGCTGTCCAGCCCTATGGCCTGGTGAGGAGCCCCCATTCCTACTACTGTACTTCTTGGGCCAGCCCTGCCACCCCAGGTCCCAGGGCCAGGAAGTTGGCAGCTGAGGCCCCCAGTGTGGCCCAGGCACTTCCTGGGTGTTCCCCTGGGTCAGGTAGGTGGGTGGAGCCCAGGGAGGGAGAAGTAGTGAGCTCTGGGCCTTCCCGTGGATGTTAGCCAGGCCCAAAGGCCTCTCCCCACAAGTTTGGAAACATTGTCCCTGCCCAGCTTCCTCCAGGCGGACCCTGGGCATCCGGGGCACTGCTTTTGCCTGGGGACCTGGGTGAGGGCGGGCCAACAATCACCCCCTTTCAGGCCACCTGGAGGTCCCCCAAAGGGTCCAGACTTGGAACACCTGGCCAGCAACAGATGCGTAAACTGAGACTGAGGCCAGGCCGCCCAGAGTGCCCCCTCCCCAACCGGGCAGACGGAGGAGTCAGAATGAGGACGTTTGGGGGCTTGAGCAAGCTGGTGGGCAGGGGCTGGGCCAGCGCAGAGCCGGCGCCTGGTTCCACCGTTTCCATGGCAACCAGCTGTCAGGCGCAGTGAGGCTCCACAGACGCATCCCCTCTCACCCCATCTCCCGTGAGGGAGGGGGCTTTGGGCAGCGTTCTGGGAAGAAGCCAAGTGTGGTGAGGGGCCGTGAGGCCCCCTCCTCAGGAGTTCCCTCCTGTCCAAGTGTCTTGCCCAACCTTCCCCCATCACCAGGGTGGGGTGGTCCCAGGCACGTAGTGGGAAGAATATTGGCTGAGGCATTGGCAGACCTGAGCTCAAATCCTCCTGGGGACTCAGTTTCCATTTCTGAGAAATGGGGGCAGCCTCGAGAGTGCTTTGAGGATGGGGGCACCAGATGGGAAGTTGCGTTGGAACGCAGGCATGTGGGTGGGACGGGCAAGGCAAGCCCGGTGTGCGGGGCCTCCGGTGAGTGCCCCCACCTGCCCCCAGGCCCATGCTCACCTACCGCGTGGACGCCGACAAGGGTTTCAACTTTTCGGTGGGCGACGACGCCTTCGTGTGCCAGAAGAAGAACCACTTCCAGGTGACAGTGTACATCGGCATGCTGGGCGAGCCCAAGTATGTCAAGACGCCCGAAGGCCTCAAGCCCCTTGACTGCTTCTACCTGAAGCTGCACGGAGTGAAGGCAGGTCTGGGGCTCAGCAAGGAGGGCAGGGCAGGAGGGCAGGAAGGCTGGGGGGAGTCGAAAGAGCCCAAGGCCAGGTGAGTGTGTCCTGAGGAAACCCCTCGTGGCTAAGTCCAGTCCCCCCTTTCCGCCTGTCCTTCCGTGCCTGCCCCTTAAGCGTCAGGCCCCTCAGCTCTCTTCTCAGGTACGCTTCCCGTTTCCTTCTCTACCCCGTGATCCCAAGTCTGCGCCCCGCAGCCAAGACCCCTCTTCTGACCCCACTGTCAGCGGCCTCAGTGCCACACCCCCAAATGAACTCCCTGGGAACTTGCCCCTCTCCCGGGCCCCCTCTCTGGGAACGGGGCTCCAGGGCCCTGGTTACCTGAGCCATGAATCCGGGGCCCACTTGCCCACCCCTCACCATGCACCAGGCCCTGCTGTCCCCCAGAACTCCCCTCCATCTGGTCCCCTCCCCCTCCCCCACCTCTGCCGGGACCAGGCCACCTGCCTCCTTGTCTGACCGTCCTCAGCAGCTTCCGCTGTGGCTCCCGACTCGTGCTCTGCCTGAGACCTTTCCCATTCTTCCTTCCAAGGCCTCCGGGACCCCATCTCCCTCACCCCAGCAAAGCCCTGACTGCTAGGCTGGGCCTGCAGAGGCCCTCGGGACCCCAGCCTCACCCGGGTCCTGCCATTCGCTGTGCCCAGTCGCAGCCCCGCCTCCCCCAGGCGGCTCCCTTTCTCTGGGATGCCCACTGAACACCACTCCATCCCTCCTCTCCTGGCTCCACGTTCCTTGACCTTCACCATTCACTAACCTCGGGGACACCTGCCCTGAGGCCCATCTTGACTTGAGGTCCCTCCCCTGCGATCCCCCGGCACCGCCACAGTGGTAGTTGATCTTGAGCCCATGCGCTCCCCGGGGGGTCGGCCGGGTGCGTCTCCATCAGTGTCGCGAGCGGGGTCTGGCGTTGGCGTGGCACAGCCAGTGCTCGTGGAGGGGTTGAGGGGAAGTGGGTGTGGGATGGGGTCTGGGGAATGTGGGGTGGGGAGTGAGCGGGTGACTGTGGAGGCCGGTTTGGGGTGTGTGCTCAGAGCTGGGAGGGGTGTGCTGGCATGGATTGGGGGCCAGTGAGGGTGAGTGTGTGTGTGCGCTCATGCGTGTGCACATAGGTGGGGGAGTGGTGTGGGTGTGGGGCTGTGGGATGTGTGGCGTGTAGGAGAAGGCACCAGCGTTTGTGGGCTGAGGGGAGGGCAGGGCCTCGGTTTCCTCACGAGCCCCAGCTGGGCCAGGCCTGGGCCAAGAGGCCGAAGGAGGGGGGGACCAGGGGGGGAACCTGGGCCCTGAGGTGCCTTTGGCCTCTGCTCCTCCCCCAGCTGGAGGCCCTCAACCAGTCCATCAACATCGAGCAGTCGCAGTCGGACCGAAGCAAGCGGCCCTTCAACCCTGTCACGTGAGTGTCTGGCCCGTGGCGGGTGGTCCCCAGGAGGGCTCACCCTGGCAGGAGCCGAGGGGAGCGCGGGAAGGCACCCACAATGTGCACCTCCTACACACTCCTGACCCCAGTGCCCCACTGTGGCCTGGCTCTCCGCAGCCCCCTTCCCTGCACCCTGAGTACCCTGCCCCTCCTCTGCAGGGTCAGCCTGCCCCCCGAGCAGGTCACGAAGGTGACTGTGGGGAGGTTGCACTTCAGTGAGACCACCGCCAACAACATGCGCAAGAAGGGCAAGCCCAACCCTGACCAGAGGTGAGCAGACTGGGCCCCTGCCCTGGAGCCGCTCCATTTCTGAGGACGAGGGGCGGGAGGGTGCCACCCCACATAGCACGCCAGGCACGGGGTCCCACAGACTCACCCATTTCACAAAAAAGGGACCTGGGATTCAGAGCCCTTAATGACTTACAGATGGGAGAGCAGAAGCCTGGTTCCTAGCTGGTGGGCCCTGGGGAATTTCCGCCCCCTAGTGGAGACTCAGGTTCCTCCTCTGTAAGACGGGGTGTTCATGCCCTCTTCCTGGCTGGTGGGAGCCTGGGCGAGATGACCGAGTGGGCACTGTACATCTGACCCAGGAAGGCTGGCGGGGGGTGGGGAGGCAGTGGGGCAGAACCCTGGGTGCCTCTAAGACCCCTGTGTGCCCCAGGTACTTCATGCTGGTGGTGGCCCTCCAGGCCCACGCACAGAACCAGAACTACACGCTGGCCGCCCAGATCTCAGAACGCATCATCGTGCGGGTGAGGGCCACCTCCCCCCAGAGGGCTGAGAGTCCTCCCCAGACCTGGGAGAAACAGCACTCAGGAGAGATACAGGCGTCCTCAGGAGTCAGGAGCCGGAATGCTGACCCTGCTGGGCACTCGCTGTGTGGCCTTGGGCAAGGCTCCCACCCTGTCTGGGTCACAGCGTCTCCTTCACAATAAAGTGTGGAGGTGGCCAGGACCTGGTTGCCACAATGGGAGGGACAGTTTAAGCTGGGCATGGTGGGGTGAGGAGGTCTGGCTGGAGCTGGAGAGGTGGCTGCGGGGTTTCCCCCTTTCCCAGGGCGCTGCAGGTCCCCCATCCCCCAGGGCTGATCCAACCCCACCTCCTGCTAGGCCTCCAATCCGGGCCAGTTTGAGAGTGACAGCGACGTGCTGTGGCAGCGGGCGCAGGTGCCCGACACCGTCTTCCACCATGGCCGTGTGGGCATCAACACAGACCGGCCCGATGAGGCGCTGGTGGTGCACGGCAACGTCAAGGTCATGGGCTCGCTCATGCACCCCTCGGATCTGCGGGCCAAGGAGCACTTGCAGGAGGTGGGGGCGGGGCTGTGGGCGGGGACAACTGAGCGGGAGGAGCTGGTGCCCGGGGGTTGCCCGCGGGGGGCGGGGTTGCTTTGTGGGCGGGGCTCTGTAGGGGCGGGGCTCTGTAGGGGGCGGGGCTGCAGGGGAAGGAGTTGGGGGAGGCTGGCCCTGGATCTCTGGATCCCGCGACCCTAGTAGCAGGGTCTCCCCTCCACACTGCTGCCTCCGGACGGGCCCAGGACGGGAGGCTTTCAGTTCGGCCCTGGCTCCCGCGCAGGTGGACACCACCGAGCAGCTGAAGAGGATTTCACGCATGCGGCTGGTCCACTACAGATACAAGCCAGAGTTTGCCGCCACTGCTGGCATCGAGGCCGCGGCGCCAGAAACGGGTAAGGATTCACGTGCGCAGGCTGGGATCTGGTAACTCCGACCCAGTCCCCGTCCTCTGGAAACCCTACTCCCAGGAACCCCTTCCCATGACTCCTGGAAACCTGCCCCTGGGAATCCAGGCCCCCCCGGAAGACCTCCCCTTCGGGCCGGACCCCTCGCCCTTTGACACTGGAAGCCTGGGACTTGTGGCCCTGGGATCCTCGCTCCTCTGTTCCCTAGATGAATCTTGCCTTTATTCTCCTGGATCCCTGCTCCCTTTCCCCTGGGGTCCTTACTCCCTGGAATATGCGCCTATCCCTAGCCCAGGGAACCCCACACCTTGATCCCTGGAACTGCGACCCTGTGCCTCGGAGCTCCCTGCTCCAGGGCTCCCTGGATCCCAAACCTCTAGCCCCCAGAATTTCACCCTCACCGATCCCAGCCCCTGCTTACATTACGGTGCTGTGGGCAGTCCTCCCCCCTGACACACACTTGGCTTGCCTCTCCCCAGGTGTCATCGCTCAGGAGGTGAAGGAGATCCTGCCTGAGGCCGTGAAGGACACTGGAGACGTGGTCTTTGCCAATGGGAAAACCATAGAGAACTTCCTGGTGGTGAACAAGGTCTGTGGAGGACGGACTGAAGGGAGCCCAAGGGGCAGAGGGGTGGACCAGCTGGAGGGCGTTCACCCCCTCTGTAGAGACCGGGGACACTGAAGTGCGGAGAACAGGAGCATTCCCCCTGCCCCCCAGTCTTCTCTCATGCTGCTCCCAGAGCCCCCTCCCCACCCCACTGGGAGAGGGGGAGGTGGGAGGTGGGGACTCTGCCAGTCTGTGGCTGTGCGATCAAGGGCAAGAGGAACGTCCTGAGGGTCATCTTCCTCCCCTGCAAAAGGAGGGAAACCATACTTACTGCTAAGAAGTTCTAATGTGGTTATGGCAAAGCTTAAACATGGGGTTTGTTGTGAGGATAATGTTTGTAACTTTCCTGGCATGAGGCTGGGCACCAACGAGCAGGTGATATGTTTTGGCCTCTGCTGAAGTCTGAGACATCGTGTTCATCAGGCGGGGAGATGGAGGGTGGGAGCCTCTGAGGGACAGCGGGTTCTGACCGCGGGTGGGGAAAGGTGCAGAGGCGGGATGCTGTTCGGAGGCAGGCACAGAGAGCCGAGGGAGCTGAGGCTGGACGAGAGGCAAGGCTGGCCTGGGTAGGGAGCCTTTGAGTGCCCTCCTCCTGCGCCCCGATGGGCCCGTAGCCTGGGGCTCCCAGGGGCTGACTGTGCCCTCGACACTGGCCGTTGCCCGCGGCAGGAGCGCATCTTCATGGAGAACGTGGGTGCTGTGAAGGAGCTGTGCAAGCTGACGGACAACCTGGAGACGCGCATTGATGAGCTGGAGCGCTGGAGCCACAAGCTGGCCAAGCTGCGGCGCCTCGACAGCCTCAAGTCCACCGGCAGCTCGGGCGCCTTCAGGTGGGGGCTCGGGGCCGGGGAGGGCAAGACCCCCTTCCCAGAGGCACCTCTGACCCTGCCCTCTTGCTGCAGCCACACAGGGAGCCAGTTCAGCCGGGCGGGCAGCGTCCCCCACAAGAAGAGGCCCCCCAAGGTGGCCAGCAAGGTGAGGGTGGGCAGGGACTGGGGCCTCCCCATCCTCGTGGCCTCCCTTTCCAGCTGGCGCCTCTCCAGGCTCACTGACTCCAAGCGCTTCCCCTCCCCTCCCTTCTGGACCCTCTAGCCCTCCCAGCCCCTAGTTTCTCCTTCCTCTCCCTCTGCCCCCCGAGGGGATGAGTACCCCACCTCCAACAGAGCCCACCGTGGGTCAGACCATGGGCTCCGTAAGTCTGGGCCTTTTCCTCCTTTCTTCTTGGTCTTCAGTCATCGTCTGTGGTCCCAGACCAGGCCTGCATCAGCCAGCGGTTCCTGCAGGGAACCATCATCGCCCTGGTGGTGGTCATGGCCTTCAGGTGACTTGTCCCCCAGACTCTGGGGGCGGCTGGCCGGGGACATTGGGCTGCCCACGGGCCCAGGCCTGGGGGAAGAGGAAGGCTGGGCCTGGGAGATGAAGTGGCTGAGGTCTCAGGGAAGGAAGGGGGGCTGCCTCGTTCTGTCTCCTCCCCCTGGGACTGGGGAGACCCGCGTACAGGCATCACTTGGGAGTCCAGCCCCTGGGACCAAAAACCACAGGCCCCATCCTGGAGAGAGGGCGCTGGATGGCGGCTCCAGCTCTAACAATGGCCCCTTCCTGTGGCTCCCAGCGTGGTGTCCATGTCTACACTGTATGTGCTGAGCCTGCGCACCGAGGAGGACCTGGTGGAAACTGATGGGTATGTCCCTGGAGGCCTGGCTGCGGGGCCATCGCCAGGCCGGGCGGGGCTTTGGTGGGCAGCCCAGGGTAGGAGGAGCCCTGGAGGCTGTCTCCTCTAAAGGGGGTCCCACCTCAGGCTCTTAGCCCGCCAGGGGTTTGTGGGGGCGGGTGGGAAGGCCTCTCTGGAAGGGGGGCAGCTGCTTCGCAGTCCTACCGAAGCTGATGTCTCTCCCTGGCCTACTCAGTGCTCCTCCAGGTAGCTGGGCCTCTGAGTGGCAGGGGGCATCTGAGGGGCCCAGGTTAGAACAGGGGGTAGGGGAAGGAGGGCCGGGGTGGGGCCTTGGGCTCTTCTGCCCACTGTCACCCTCAGTCCTTGGGCCATCTCTGACCGTGTCTTCTCTTTCTCTCCTCCCCTGTGCCTGCCCCCTCTTTTCCTCTCTGCTGCCCCTTAGCTCTTTTGCCGTGTCCACTTCCTGTCTTCTGGCCCTGCTCCGGCCCCAGCACCCTGGGGGGAGTGAGGCCATGTGCCCATGGTACGTGTCTGGACCAAGCCCTCTCCCTCCTGCCTCTGCCTCCTTTCTGCCTTCCTTGTCCACCTCCTCGCGCCCCTCCCACTTCTCTGGGACTCCCAGGCCTCCTGCTCAGGCTCTCCCAGCCCCTCTGAGCTCAGCCCACCCTTCCCCAGCAGGTCCAGCCAGAGCTTTGGGACCACTCAGCTCCGACAGTCCCCTGTGACCACTGGGCGGCCGGGCACACGGCCCTCTCTGCTGCTGGGTGCGTGCCGAGGCGTGGGTTTGGAGGGATGGGATGGGGAGAGGTGGCTGTGTTCTGGGTCGGGGGGCTCTGCTGCCCCACTCCGGCTCATACAGCCTCTGGCTTCCTCAGTTACCACTGGCCCGACCAGCTCGGCCCCAGCTCCAGCCCTCCGCACCTTGGACCTGTGCTCCAGCCGCCCCTGCCCAGTCGTCTGCTGCTCCTCGCCCAGCCCCAGCCCCACCACTGACCCTAGCCTTGGCCCCAGCTTTAATCCTGGCCATGGTCTCAGCCCCAGTCCCGGCCCCTCCACCAACCGCTCAGGTATGGCTCGCTTGGGGCCAGGTTTTGGGTTGGAGGGGTTTTTACAGGACGCCTGAGAAAGGCCCCAAAGACTCATTGGTGGGAGGGTCTGGTCTCCTGGAGCCCAGAATGAGGCTCTGGAGAAAGACTGGGGGTTCCCCCTGCGGAGACCAGGAGATAGAAGGGAGTCACCCAGAGTCCAGTCGGGCCCTCAAGACAGCTGGGCAGGAGGCAGCCCGTGCCTGCCTCTCAGCCTGTGCCTGGTTCTCTCCACAGGCCCCAGCCAGATGGCCCTGCTGCCAGTCACCAACATCAGAGCCAAGTCCTGGGGCCTGTCGGCCAATGGCATTGGCTACTTCAAGCATCCAAAGAACTCGGACCCTGTGGCCAGCCCTGTGGTCCCCTTTCCTGGAGGCCAGGGCAAAGCCAAGAACAGCCCTAGCCTTGGTCTCCATGTCCGGGGCCGCCGAGGGGCCCCTCAGCTTGGCCTGAGCCCTGCTCAGCCCACCCAGGCCCGGAGCCAGCCAGGTACCTGCCCTACCCCCTCCCCCGCTCAGCCCAACCCGGCAAGGCTCACTGGCCAGGGCCCATTTCAACCCATCACCAGAATACCTGGGTGCAGAATTGGCAGTCGACAGACATTTGCTGAGCATTACTAAGTCCCAGGAGTCAGGCCAGGCTGATTATATAGCGTTATATCGATCGCCTCGTTTAATCTTCACAACACTCCTGCGAGAAAGGAACCATCCCCATTGTTCAGATGAGGAAATGGAAACTGGGGTGAAGTGACTTGCCCAGGGTCATACAGCTTTTTAGCAGCAGAGGTGGAATTTGATCCCAAGTCCACGTGGCTCCTTTTATGTCACCATGCCAGGGCAAGAAGGGTACTGTTCAGGGTCCCCCCAATTTTCCAAACCTCAAACCTTTGGTTTTAACAAAGCTAGGGGACCCTTCATTGGTTTTCAAACCGGGTTTCTCTGAAGTATCCCCGGGGCTGCCTTGGAGGTTGAAGGGGAGGCTGAGAACCTTCCTGGCTTCAACCAGGCACCTCTGCTCTAGGTATTGGGCCTCCTCATCAACTTCCATTTGATGGGTTTTGTGGCTTAAAGAGAAAAAAAAAAAAAAAACTTAGAAACTGTGGTTTGCCGAGATTGAAGTTCAGAGTGATGGGGAAACCCCACGGGGTAGATGCTTACCAGGCAGCCGTTTCCTGGGCCCCTTCTCTGTGAGTGGCTCCGTACAGGGCACCGGGGGTGATGGAGACGGATGTGCCCTGCCCCCAAGGGCTCACAGACACGAAAACAGCAGTGTGGTGAGGCTCTGAGGGGACACACAGGCAGCTTGGCGACTAGGGAGGGCACAGAATCCAGACTGAGGTGGGGAGGTGATCAGGGGAGGCTTTCCTGGAGGAGGCGACATTGAAGCTGAGTCTCTGAAGGACAGTGGGGCCCTGATTTGTGTGTGTGAATACTCCCGCCATGGCAGATTTCAAGCTACCAACTTGCTGTCACTGCACCCCGAGTTGGGAAGAGATGTGTGCGGTCAGGAACAGGAGCCTGAAGAGCGGGCTCCTGTACGCCCCGTGCAGGGGATACGGAAGACCCATCCCTACTTCTGGGTGTTCTGGGTCCGTCAAGGAGGCACACCTCAGGCTCATGGGAACTGCGTAGTCCTAGGGCTGCTGGGGAAGATGGTGACCCCAGCCGTTGTGAGCGTCTGGAAAGAATAACCTGAAATTTATTCCTGCTGAGGTGTGAATGACTGATGCGAGTCTCGGCAAGGACAGGTTTGGCTGCTTCTCATTTGTGTCCCGTCTTGTCACCCTCCTTCCTGCGCCAGTGGCCTCTCTCCTTGCAGACCCAGTGCCGTCCCTGACCTCCATCCAGGTGCTGGAGAATTCGATGCCCATCACGTCCCAGTACTGCTCCTCAGAGGACGCCTGCAGGTGGGCTTGGCTACCTCCCTCCCCCAGCACCCAGGACAGGTTCCCTCTGGTAACATGAGCCCAGGCGGTCCAGGTGTTCAGATCTTGCTCCCCTCAGGGAGGAACTTCCCCCTCAAGGTGGGGCAGCGTCTTTCCAGGCCCCTGAAGGGCTCCACTGTAGACTGGGGGCTGAGGAGTTGATGGGAGTGGGGGGGGGAAGGGTGGCCTTGGGTTGAGCAGTCAGCTTTGCCCTTTCAGGCCTGGAAACTTCACCTACCACATCCCCATCAGCAGCAGCACCCCGCTGCACCTCCGCCTGACCCTGCAGATGAAGTGAGTGCTGCCGTGGGGGATGGAGACCCAGTAGTCCCAGGCAACTGGGGGAGGGGGCGGAGGACGGGTGCTAGCTTTATTGCCTGCTCCATGCTTCACTGGCTGTGTGACCTGGCAACCTCCAGGCATCGGTTCCTCATCTGTGAAATGGGCTGCTGCCTCCCAGGGGCTGTGAAGGCTGTGTGGGACGGTGGATGGGAAAGGATTTGTAGCCGTCTGGAGCCTTGACGGCTACGCATCATTTTCAGGCTGTGAGGATTCAGTGCCCTGTTTCACCGGGGTGAGGGAGGTAGAGTGGAGGGCTGGCTGGGAGCGGGCTGGGGTGGAGGAGCTCAGAACCCCACTTCCCTGCTAACTGGGTCTCTCCCAGCTCCTCGGCCCCCGTGTCCGTGGTGCTGTGCAGCTTGATGTCAAAGGAGGAGCCGTGTGAGGAGGGGGGCTTTCCACAGAGCCTCCATGCCCACCAGGACACCCAGGTAGGAGACTGGGAAGCTGTGGGCCAGCCAGGCCGGAGCTTCCTCCCCCCGGCACATCTGGGCTCCCAAGCGGGAGAGGAGAGGGAGCCGGAGTCAAGAGTGCAGGCATCTCCACAAAGGACACTTTGGGGCCTGGGCCTCCGTGTCTCAGGGAGGGGGGCATGCGTGCACCGCTCACCGCTGAGTGTCTCCCGGCCCTGTCCCTGCCCTGACGAAAGCCTGGGGAGGAAGACAGTTCCACAAGGCCTAACCTGGGGTGAGCACAATGGTGGAGACCGGGAGGGCGTGCGGAGGGCGTCCTGGGAGCCTGTGGCAGGGAGAGCTGACCTTGTGTGGTCTCAGGGTCAGGCCAGCTGCCCCCAAGTCATGTTTGATTGAGATGAGACCTGAAGGGCAATATGGGATCAGCTGGGGAAAGGAAAGGGGACAGCATCCCAGGAGTAGGGGAACAGCGGGTGCAGAGGCCTGGCAGCCAGGGAGAGCATGGCGCGCTGGCAGAGCTGGAAACGTGGCGAGGGCCGTGCGCCAGGGGAGACGGGAAGGAGGCTGGACCTGAAGCTCGGGCGGGGGCGGTGGCATGGTTCCATCTGTGACTTTGGAAGGTCTCTTGGGCTGTGTGGAGGGGGCTGCCTCCTGGTCTGGGAACCTGTCACCGTCCGGCTCCTCTCTGGCCATGTGACCCGAAGTTGTGACTCTCAGCACAGGTTAAGGAAATTTCTTCTCACCCACTCGTGTGTTTATTCAACAAATATCTATTGGGGCATCCTCTGTCCCAGGCCCTGCGCTGGGCCCAGCTGAGGGGAGACAGAGGTAGGGAAGAAACAGGCCTTGCCTTCCAAGAAAGCACTCTCTAGCCAGGGAGAAAAGAGGTGCAGAAAGTAGCTTGAGTAGAGGATGGAGTGGGTGAGAGCCCTGAAGAGGCTCAGGCCCTGGGCGGGGAGGGCTTGAATCCCAGCGTCGGTGGAGTTTAGGCAGGTAACTCAGCAGTGTCCTCGCCTGTAAGCAGCACCGCCTCAGTGGGTTGCAGTGTGGATGGGGTGAGTGAACTACTTGGATGTGCCCGGAGCACAGTGGTGAGAGGGAAGGCAGTAAGAGACCAGCGGCTGCGGGCCCACAGGTGCCTGGCACGCAGTACACACAGACGGTGGGTGCTGTTGCTCCCCGAAGTAGAAAGCGCGCCCTCCGATCTCTCTTCACGTCTCTGCTTCTCCGCTTTGTAAACCGTGCCACAGAACCAGGGCTGCGATGGCCATGGCGAGGGATGTCGGTTGGGATGGGGCAGGGGGTGGGGGGCTGCGCAGCTGTCCTGACTCCTCTCCCCCGCTCCCCCCTCTCCCTAGGGCACCTCCCACCAGTGGCCAGTAACCATCCTGTCCTTCCGCAGATTCACCTACCACTTCCGGGTGGCACTGCTGGTGAGCACTGGCACCCTGTCTGCCCCCAGAGGTTCAGGGTGGGGCTTGGGGGAAGAGGGGGGGGGGGACTGAAGATCACATGGCGGGACACGGGGCAGTGTCAGGCGACGTCAGCGGGGGGAGCGCCTCTGGCCCCCACCCCTGGAGCCACCTCACTGGTTCCCACTGCCCTTCCCCCCAGGGTCAGGCCAACTGCAGCTTGGAGGCCCCGGTCTGGCCGGCCGCAGACTACTACTTCCACTTCTACCGCCTGTGTGACTGAGCTGCCCTCGGAGGCAGCGCCACAGCAGGGCCCGGGGGTCCCCGGGCGCCCCCTCCACACTGGATGCCATGGTGTTACACTGGAGCCTGCCGCTGGCACCTCCGCGGAGGAGGTGAGGTGGCTCGGCCCTCCCCGCGCCTGGTGACACTGGAAGTCCTCACACTGGAGCTGCTAGTCCTGCTGGCGGTGCCCCCAGACCACGGAGGGCGCTGGAGGGAGACCTGCGGGCCCAGGCCGGCCCGATTCACGTGTGTCCGGATACGGCCGATGGAGGGCTGGCGGGCGGCAGCGCCCCAGAGGCGGGGGAAGCCCGTGACTCGGCCCAGAGCCCCCCCTTCCTGCCTCCCCTTCTGCGACTGGGAGCCACCCCTCTTTTGGAGAGAGGACCCATCCGCCTTTGAGACCGGCGGGGGCTTGGCTCGAGCCCTCAGAGACTTGGCTGGACCCACGAGTCAGTGGAGGGCGGACAGCCCTTACCCTTGAAGCTGCTCCCTGGGGAGGGCTAGGTGGTGGACTTCTTAGGGTCTGACTGTTACTAGACTTGGACTTCTAAGCTTTAAGCACGGCCCAGGAGGTCTCTTCTCCCTGGGAGAGCTTGGCTCCAAGAGCTCCCAGGGCAGCTGAAGCCAGCCCTGGATGGGCTGACCGCGTGCCTTGTGTACACTTAGTGCCTGGCTGAACCAGGGGAGCCTGTGGGCCAGGTAAGCCTTGGACCCTTGAACCTGGAGTATCCCGAAGGGAAGGAAGTTCCCTGTGAGCCCCCAGATGGCGTTGCGGCCCCACGGCCTGGGCCCCTGGGAGCTTCCAGAGCTCACAGAGGTCTCTGAGCAGAGGAGCGGGAATCCCTGCAAGGCAGCAGGCCGGTCTTGTCTGGTGGGTGGATGCAAATAGCTTTTGCTGTTATTAATGAAATAATTACTAAAATGCACTTAAACCAGGGCAGGAGTGGAAGGATGGAGATGGAAAGCCCGGAGTGGGCCAGAGCCCTGGGGGGACACTTGAAAGGCAGGGCCCTGGCTCTGATCCGTCCCAGGGAGCCTTGAGACACCCATCCCACTCCCTACCACCAGGAGTGGCTTTTCCCTCCACTCTTGTCTGCTGGTGGCCTCACCTCCCCAGATTCAAGGGCTCCCGTGCTGGGCTTGGACAGCCAGGCTGGGGGCCCCATGCTCAGCAGTAGTCCCAGTTCTGCCCACTCCTCCCAGGAACAGAGTGGTGGGCTTGGGTTACAGAAGAAGTCTTATCTCAAGTGCCAATGTTAACCTTTCTTAGTGGGTATCTGGAGCTTTCTGAGGCCACATCCAGGCTCATGGAAGGAGAGTGGAAATCATTTCGCCGTGTCTGCCATGGGTTCACAAATGGGGATGGAAATGCTGTCCTCGCCTTGTGATATTCTGCCACCTCTTTGGGAGCCAGGCCTTGCCCCATCTACCTCTCATTCTCAGCTTTGAGTGGGAGGCCTTTCTGTGAGAGACCTGAATCTTGAAGAAGCCTAGGAACCGCGGGCCCCCTTCTGCTAGGGATGTCAAAGCACTTCTCCTCGGGATAGGGAAACACAGGGGGAATGGGGGTAGCAAGGATACCTCGCCTCCCAGCCCCCTCCCCAGTGTGGCCCCTCCTTCCGACATAGGAATTACATGGCTCCCCACACCATGCTGGCGGCCGAGGCCTACTTAGCGCTGCTCTGTTCTCCTTCCTCCCACTGGGGGAACCCTCCCTAAATGCCATAAAACTACCGAGCCCTGCCCCTTCTAATAGGATTCTGGGGCTTCCTCAGTGGGGGCACAAGTTCTTGGACCGCGGCCCCCCTGTACTTAACTGGAAGGTGACCCTCCACTGCCCCCTGGAGCCATCTGGACACAGCATCGCCCCAATCTGGTTGGCAGCTGGCTGTTTCCATGTCTGGGGAGGGGGTCCTCAGTGCTGTTTGGGGCCAAGGGGGGGGGGCGGGTGGTCAACCTTGGACTAAAGTTGCCTTAAGCCCAGTGAGGGAAAGGGGCTTCAGGGAAGGCCAGTGGGCCACCTGCTGGAGGCTGACAGCTGCCTGGCGGGCGCCGGTGAGTGGGTGTCTTGGCTCTCCACCCCCTACCCCTCCCCTCCTCTCTCCCCTTTGCATCTCCCCTCCCTTCCTCTCTCCCCTTTGCATCTCCCCTCCCCTCCTCTCTCCCCTTTGCATCTCCCCTCCCTTCCTCTCTCCCCTTTGCATCTCCCCTCCCCTCCTCTCTCCCCTTTGCATCTCCCCTCCCTTCCTCTCTCCCTACAGCATTTACTCCTGTAGCCACTGGGCCGATCTCCCCCACGCTTCAAGCTGTACACAGCACCTCTCAGTGCACAAGTGCCCCTGCCCACGTTCCAGCCCCGGGAAAGCCTGCGTGTGCATAGCGCGCCCCTTCCCTCCCACTTAACTCCCCCTTCCTGCCCCTGAGCTTTGACTCATATTTATCGCGTACCAACTCTGACTCTGGAGTGGGCAGAGGGAAGCAGCCCCAGGCCTGCTTGCTTCCTGTCCCCTGAACTGTTCTTTTCTGAAGTAAATATACGTATATAAATAAATGTATAAACACTGCTTTGTATCTGAGCTTGCCTCCCCGTCTTCTTGAGATTGTTCTGGTGGGAGATGGGGTCGCCTGAGGGCCTGGGACCAACTGGGGCCCCTGAGCCCGGTGGATGCTTCGTACCCCATTATCCCTCGTAGCTTCAGGCCCGGCTGGGGAACAGGATGCAGCAGCCCCTTCCCCTAGCCACACCCCATGGACCTACTGCTGCCCTGCCTGCGTTAACAGTAGCCACCTTAGGGTAAAGCTGAGCCTTTCGAGGGTCCCCGGCACCACTCAGAGGAGGGGACTGGCCCAGGGCAGACTTGACTGGTACGGGGTCCTACAGAATTTTACACTAGAAGCCACGGTGGAGGGCAGGCCCAGCCCCTTCCTATCCACAGGTGAGCCCTCAATTCTAAGGATAAGACACTCCCCATATCCCTCTCATAGGCAGAGGGCAGGGCTTCCCAGCAGCAGGAACCACCTGAAAGGCAGGAGAAATGGGAAGGGGTGGGACTGGGGAAGTCGTGGGTCCCAGCACCTGCACCACTCCCACCCCCAGGATGGGCACCAGGCAGGGCTGTCACACATCTGCCTTTATTGTGAGCAGCAGGTGGGACACTTCCGGCATAGTAAAAAAAACTAATTTACAAAAGCAGGGATTCAGTGAAGCTGCCTGGCTGGTACCTGAAAAAGAGGGGTATCAAAATGAGAGCAGTGACCCTTCTTTCCATCAGCTTTTCTCCCCAAACCCCTATGCTCCTGGGGCAAGGGCTGATGGGCACAGTCCTTTGAAGCAGGGCCACCAGAGCCAATTGACTCTAAGTGACCTGTTTGGTGGATTATCTGCAGCAAGGTTGCCGGTATTTTTTTTCAGTCAGTTAGTCAAAATTTATTTCAATGACTGAAAACGTTGAAACTAACTAAAATGCTACTCCTGGCAGCAAGTCCAGGATCCTGGCCCCTTGCTGGGTCACTCCCCAGAGGCTCTCCAATCACTGTGTACAACGGGTAAGAACGCAGATGTGTAACCACGGGAAGCCTGTGCCCACAGCCCTACGTAGTATATCCCAGAGCCAGGTCGAGGCCTTGGACAGTGTGGAGACCTCAGAACTGACAAAGGTGGTCCCACTTGGCTCAAATCCCCATTAGGGGACAGGGAAAGGGGCACGTGTGTGGTGTCCCTATCCATTCTGCTGAGTCTCACTCCATTAACCGAGGGGTCATGCAGGCCCAAGGACCCCGCTGATGTGGGCATGGGGAGGCCCCTCCAGTGTCCCACCCTGTCACTGCTCTTACCCTTGGGAGCTCATACGTAGATGCCGACCCAGAGCAGCAGGAAGAGCACTCCAAAGCCCATGAAGAGTGAAGCCACCAAAGAGATGAGGAGCTCTTTGTAGATATCCCGAGTGTATTTGGTGGAGGTGACCTCATAACTGGCAGGGCAATTAAGGAGAAGCAAAGGGATGGCTGGTCTGGCTCCGGGCAGAGGGGCCCAAGAGGTGACCTAGACTCTGGTGCTCCTACCACCCTTCCACCACCCATGAAGAAAATGAAGCCCAGAGGGGTTAGGTCACACAGCTAATGAGCGGCAGAGCTGGGACTGGCCCTCGTACCTCCTGACACCTGAGCGCACCACTCCTGACACCACTTTCCCAACTTCAGGTCCCCATGCCCAGCCTCCAGTGCAGCCAGCCCCTCTGCTCACCGTCCTGGAAATCGGAAGAGCGAATTGAGCTCACCTGAACCTGGAAAATAAGGCCACAACCTGACTTTGGACGTCAACAGCCTTCCCTCAACCTCCTTACCATCCCCCATCGCCACACCGGAACAAAACCGGCAGGGTGCATGTACCCAGCATGGTTCCTCCCTCAGTTTCCCACCTCACTAATTCTGCCCCACTGGCTGCTCAGTGAAAGGATACACGAAGAACCAGGCGGTGAAGAACATGCCAATGGCCAACAGCACCACGGTCAGATGCGGAAAGACAGCCGGGTTCACTGGACTGGTGTATCTGCTCATGGCCTCAAGCTCCTAAGGGAAGGCGTGAGATCAGAGCCATCAAAGAATCCCATGACCTCAGTCTGGGGGGACTATGGGGTTATCACGGAGCCTCGTGCTGCTGTGACTGCTAGAAGCTTATTTCGGCTTGGGAAATGTGGAAATCCTTCAGAACCACCATCAAATGATTCCGTTTGGGAATGACAACAATTACATCTTAAACTAAGGTGGCACTTCGTCTTTTCAATATGAGACAAGATGGGCAGCTGAGAGTCGGAGGCTGAGGCACAGAAGGTGACTGATTAGCTACAGATCAATGGTCCTTAACATTTTCTGAGGCCACCGGCCACCATGAAAAAAACGTGATGAAAGGTATGGACTCTTTGCCTGGGACAAACCGCATACAAGAAAAAGTTTGCTTATGATTTTAGGAGCTTTATGGACCCATGTCTGTAGACTTCCAGTTCAGAATCCCTGCTGAAAGACAGACTCTGGACTGGTACCCAGATCTCAACTCCTAATCTTGTATTCTTCCCACTACACAATTAAGGAATCTCAGGACCTACAGGCAAAAGACATAAGTTAAAATTCTGGGGCTTCACTGGTGGCGCAGTGGTTAAGAATCCGCCTGCCAACGCAGGGGACATGGCTTCGAGCCCTGGTCCGGGAAGACCCCATGTGCCGTGGAGCAACTAAGCCCGTGCACCACAACTACTGAGTCTGCGCTCTAGAGCTCGCGAGCCACAACTACTGCGTGCCTAGAGCCCAGGCTCTGCAACAAGAGAAGCCACCGCAATGAGAAGCCCAGGCACCGCAACGAAGAGTAGCCCCCACTTGCTGCAACTAGAGAAAGCCCAAGTGCAGCAATGAAGACCCAAGGCAGCCAAAAATAAAATAAATTAAATAAATTAAAAGTAAGTAAATAAACAAAGTGATTATAATAACAAAGTGATTATAATAATAACTCTCTCACAAGGCTGATGTATGATTTAAGAAAGGCGACAAACGCAATAGCATCTAACTCACTGCCTGGCATAGAGTAGTTGCTCAATAGGTGTTTGTTTCCCTCCCAAGGTTACAGGGAAGATTATGAGATAATGCTTGTGAAAGAGGGCTGTAAACGTAAAGTTCTGTACAAATGTTAACTCCCATTGTCACCCACCAGCCAACGCTTCTAAAATCCAGAACACAACAACTCTAGAGAAGTAAATTGACCTCATTGTTCTCAGAGACACTGGAATTCAATTCAGTAAACATTTATGCCCCCCTAAAAATGGTAAAGACAATCGCTGCCATTGATTGAGCCTCCAATTGCTGGCCCCGTGTTTGGCACTGGAAATACAAAGATGAATAGACATCATCCCAGGGCTAGAGGCACGTCAGATGGTGGTCACTAGGAGGCGTGGCAAATAACATAGAAGTCCACGACACGTGGCAAGAGGTCTGTACATAGGTTGCGAGGCTCCCAGGAGAAAGAGGACAAGTGCCCGAGACAGTTGTTAGTACTTCATCAAGAAGGTGACTTTTGCCCGGGACCGTATAGTATGAGTACGAGTTCGGCAGGCGGGAAAAACTTTGCAGATAGAGGTAACAGATTGATCACAAGTAACAGAGATAAAAGCTCGAAGGTATTAGAAATGCTCCCCATGCTCCTCATCCTTATAAATCGTTACACCAGAAACCCAGTGCGATCAAAACCTCAGCCTAAGGACTCCATGGCAAGGGGCTTCCCTTCCCCGCCCCTCAGCCCAAGCCGAAGGATCCAGGAGCCTCCAGCCCTCTGGACCTCGGACATCTGAGGCTTCTGCGAGAAAAACAGGGCGCGGGACGGGCCCCGAGGGGTCCCCAAAGTCCCATCCGGAACTCCCCTCAACCCTCTCACCATTTTGCCAGGCACAGGATAAACCGCCGCTCAGCCACCGGAAGAACACGTCGGCAGGAGCAGGCGCGCTGCTCAGCCGGAAGAGGAAGTGCAGCTGCACAGGTGGCATTGTGGGATTTGTAGTCGTGTGGTTTCGGGTGTGGCGGGATCTGGGGCCTGCGGGGCGACCGTGGTGGAGTGGGAGCAAGCGGTAGAGAAGGGTAGGGTCGGCTCGCTGAGCGAGTCCGTTCACCCTGGCGGGACTGTTTGTCGTGAGAGAAGCTGGCCGAGAGGGCCGGGGCCTGTACTACACTTCCCAGGAGGCTGTGCGCCGCGGCAGGTCACGTGACGGGAGCGCGGGCTTTGGAAGGCGGCGGACTGAGAGGGTATCAGCGGCTAGTGCCTAGGAGGCGGCGGCGCTGAGGAGGGAGTTGGGCTGAGATCTTTCCTGGGCCACGCCGGAGCGCCCCAGAAGCCAGGTGAGACCCTCCGGAAGCGTCTCCGAGAGCGGCGGGCCGTTTTGCCCCGGGTGCTGGGGAAGACCGGCGGCTGCCGCGGGCGGGGCGGAGCGAGCGCGGGATTCGCAGTCAGGCGGGCCCGCCACTTCTCCCGCTATGAGCCCAGGGCCAGTCGCTTAACTTCCGAGCTTCTTTCATCATTTGTAGAAAGAAGATAACTCCCAGCTCATGAGGTCGTTGTGTATTGTGACTAAGCTCCTGGAGGAGAGACATTTTTTTGAGCTGCACTCGTTCACATCCCTTTCCTGCCTGCGTTTGTCGGACGTAGGGGGAGGATGCCCGGCTAACGAGGCGTTGTCCCCTCGGTCCACGTTCTAGCAAAGCAGGCAGCTTGAGGCACGAACCAAAGGATCGAGTGGGTTCTGCAGGGAGAACGTTTACAGAGCACCTAATGTTTGTCGGGGGTTTTTTGTCTGTTATCTCAGTTAACTCTCAGGAGGCCTTAGTATTAATTGAGTGGATTTCCTTACCGGACTGTACGTTTCTTGACGATGGGAGCCTTGTCTTGTTCTTCTCATCTTCCGAGGTGCTGACTTGGTGTCGTTTTGTTGTGCTAGATACGTTTAGCCGAGGGCGTGAAGTTGGTGAGATAGCACCCCTGGTAACCCTTCCTCCTTTTGCATCCTTTAAGTTCTTCCTTGTCTTACCTGCCTTTCTCTTTTAGCTGTCTCTCTGTATTGCTATGGGAATTCAAGGACTGGCCAAACTGATTGCCGACGTGGCCCCCAGTGCCATCCGGGAGAATGACATCAAGAGCTACTTTGGCCGCAAGGTGGCTATCGATGCCTCCATGAGCATTTATCAGTTCCTAATAGCTGTTCGCCAAGGGGGGGATGTGCTGCAGAATGAGGAGGGTGAGACCACCAGCCACCTGATGGGCATGTTCTACCGCACCATCCGCATGATGGAGAACGGCATCAAGCCCGTGTACGTCTTTGACGGCAAGCCGCCACAGCTCAAGTCAGGGGAGCTGGCCAAACGCAGCGAGCGGCGGGCTGAGGCGGAGAAGCAGCTGCAGCAGGCCCAGGCTGCTGGGGCCGAAGGGGAGGTGGAGAAGTTTACGAAGCGGCTGGTGAAGGTCACCAAGCAGCACAATGATGAGTGCAAGCATCTCCTGAGCCTCATGGGCATCCCATACCTCGATGCGCCCAGCGAGGCTGAGGCCAGCTGTGCCGCCCTGGTGAAGGCCGGCAGAGTCTATGCCGCGGCCACCGAGGACATGGATTGCCTGACCTTTGGCAGCCCTGTGCTCATGCGGCACCTGACCGCTAGCGAGGCCAAGAAGCTGCCCATCCAGGAGTTCCACCTGAGCCGGATTCTGCAGGAGCTGGGCCTGAGCCAGGAGCAGTTTGTGGATCTGTGCATCCTGCTGGGCAGCGACTACTGTGAGACCATTCGGGGCATTGGGCCCAAACGGGCCGTGGACCTCATCCAGAAGCACAAGAGCATCGAGGAGATCGTGCGTCGGCTCGACCCCAACAAGTACCCTGTGCCAGAAAACTGGCTCCACAAGGAGGCCCAGCAGCTCTTCCTGGAGCCCGAGGTGCTGGACCCGGAATCTGTGGAGCTGAAGTGGAGCGAGCCAAATGAAGAAGAGCTCGTCAAGTTCATGTGTGGTGAAAAGCAGTTCTCCGAGGAGCGAATCCGCAGCGGGGTCAGGAGGCTGAGCAAGAGCCGCCAGGGCAGCACCCAGGGCCGCCTGGATGATTTCTTCAAGGTGACTGGCTCCCTGTCTTCAGCTAAGCGCAAGGAGCCAGAACCCAAGGGGTCCGCTAAGAAGAGGGCAAAGACTGGGGCAGCAGGGAAGTTCAAAAGGGGAAAATAAACGGGTTTCCCTTCATTATACCTCCTTGACCCCAGAATATCTGCCGTGTTGTACCCGCAAGAGTTGGCGCTGGAGAGACCTCCGTGGGGGTGGGGAGGGGCTTGCATTGCTTCCCTAGCACCACCCTGCTCAGTAGTGCTTTTCCCTTTGTTACTTGATCTCATGGCAGGAAGGCCACAGAGGTTTGTTGTTTTCTTCTTTTTTAGCTCAGGAAAGTATGTCAGGCTCAAGCCACCTCTCAGGCAATTTAATGGACACTGAATCCATTGTTAGTGAAAGTGATAGCAGCAAGTTTTGAAGAAGAAAGAGGGAGATAAATGGTGGAGACAAAAGACTGGAAATGATTTCCTGCCTGGCCAACTGGTGGCTGGTGGGAGGTGACCGTGGGACTAGACTGTGCTTCTCTTTGGCTCAGCCGTGACCCACCCTGAAGGATAGCCATCAGGAAGACGCAGTCTTAAACAGATGGGAAGAGCTGCCGAGAAATAAGATAGGCAGAGTCCCTGGAGTTGGCAACAAGGGTTTGATTACCAGCTGTGTGTCCTGAGGTGGGCAGAAACTTGAACTTGCTATGTACACAACTCTAGTTTTCACAGTGGTTATTCAGAGGCATAAAGTGGTGGTGCTTCACATGGCCTCTGAGGCAGTTGAGTTGAAACTTTGGGATAAGATGCTGGGTTTTTTGTTGTGAAAGATATGAGGAGAAAAGAGTCAATAAAATTATAAAAGTAACCAGAATGTCCTGTTCTTTGAGAACATTTGAAGACATCTCAAGTGCCCCAGGTTTCAGGCAGTATAAAATATTCTTTTCACTCCAAGTTAACGTGCTGGAATTGCACTGTAGTAATGGGTGGTTTGAGAGTGGCCACAAGATGGCACCGTGCTCCATAGAATGGCCAAAGCAGCTTTGGCAGTACTTCAGCCATTTAGAGGATGCCTAGTTTATCTTGCTGGGAAAGGAGTTTTAATAAATTGAACGAATTTCCAGTTTTCCACCTACTGTGTGAGATAGAGGAGCTCCTTTGAGAAATCCTCACAATTTAGATCAACTACTTCATAGCATCCAAGCATTTACTTCACCAGTTTGTAAATCGTGAAAGCTGCCATTCAAAAATCACTTTCTTAAAAAAAAAAAAAAAATCACTTTCTTGTTCCCTTTGTGACGTCAACTTCAGGTTACTGTATTTCATAGAGGTGGAATGTTTTTGTACTGAAATTTTTATAATCCTAATAAAACTTGATGGGGGCTGTCCTGCCTGTTTGAGTTTCTAATTCTGTAGCATTCCTATCACTTACTGCCATTTAAAGTTAACCAAGGACGCTTAAGTGGTCTGAAATTTAAGTTGACAATATTTCAACAGATTAAGCAGGTAGAAGACTAAAGACTAGTTTTCAAACTCTTGATCTTAGTTATCTGTTCACTGCTGTCTCTAGCAGTTGACAAATGAAACCAATTTGCCAGATTGAAGCAAGCCACACAACTTATTTGAGCTCTGTTTTTTTTTTTTTGGCTGCACCACGCAGCATGTGAGATCTTCATTCCCCGACCAGAGCTCAGACCTGTGCCCCCTGCAGTGGAAGTGTGGAGTCCTAACCACTGGACCGCCAGGGAATTTCCCTGAGCTCCATTTTCTCATTCAGGTAATTTGATTCTAAGCCTGCAGTAATGGTGATGGGGCCCAGAGGTGGGAAGACTTAGGTGTTACCACCTCAGCGCAGTGGCTCTAGTTAAGGGCCTGTCCCCTGTGGTAGCAGATAGCGTGGTTTGTTTTCCTTTTGTTTTTGAAGTTGAGTTACCTGGTCTTTTCCAGTTTATTAACCACTGCAGGGAAAATCAATCCTGCAAATTCTATTTAGCACTTTTTTAAAAAATAAATTTATTTTTATTTATATTTATTTTTGGCTGCACTGGGTCTAAGTAGCTGCGCGGGCTTTCTCTAGTTGCAGCGAGTGGGGGCTACTCTTCGTTGTGGTGCGCGGGCTTCTCATTGCGGTGGCTTCTCTTGTTGCAGAGCATGTGCTCTAGGCACGCGGGCTCAGTAGTTGTGGCTCGCGGGCCCTAGAGCACAGGCTCAGTAGTTGTGGCGCATTAGTTGCTCTGCGGCATGTGGGATCTTCCCAGACCAGGGCTTGAACCCGTGTCCCCTGCATTGGCAGGTGGATTCTTAACCATTGCGCCACCAGGGAAGTCCTGGCACATTCTAATATTCTCGCTTGGAGAGGAGAGCTGTTCTAGTAGGGCAGTGGTTAAAAGGGCATTGCTTTGCAGTCCAGCTCTGAGGTGTTATGCCTTACAGAGATTTAGGCAAAAAGGAAACTTATGGAGACTACCTACACAGACTATCAGAGTTTAAAAGGGTGAGGGCATCGCCTCATGGTAGAAGGAAGCAGTGCACTAAACACTAGAATTCACTAGCGCACACAGTCTAGCATTGGAACACGTGGGTATCATGGGAATGGGCTGGCCTTTCTTCTCCTTGCCACAGCCCACCTGTGCCTTGGTGTTTCCACAGCAGCCTGATGATCCTCCCTCTGCCCCAAGGGACTTCGGCAAGGGGGACTCAGTATGGGGACTCATATTCGGAAAGAAGTGAGAGCCAGAGGCGGAGAGTAACTTGTAGCAGAGGTACAGGGACTCCTGTCAACAGATGCAGGAGAGCATCATGGATTGTAACAGCCTTCGTTTGGTCAAAATTACCTTTATTTCTCAGTTTTTACTCCACTGGCATGTGGTAACAAAATTGGCACACACAAAAAGGATGCTGATATTGGGTCTAATTAAAATGCCTCCGGCAAAGTGGTAGGAAGATGGAAGTAACAAAGATAAGCATATAAGTTGGAGTTTTTAAAAAGTGAGTTCAAATGTTAGTTCTGCCACATCTATGACCAGAGGCAACTTATCCTAATCCCGTTTTCTCGTGTCATTGTTTGGATTTGCGACCACTCATGTTACCTTGCAACGTCTGAGCTTTTTGTCACTAGCCTGTCCCTTTGTGGCCATGTGAGACCACAGTGGTCCAGGCTAAGGAGAGAAGGCCACAGTGGCTGAGGTGCTTTGAGGGCTCGGACTTGGCTCAGTAAGTTTCACTAGCTTTGCTCAGATTGGGCAGCCTGGGCCCAAAGCCAGATGGCTTGATAGGCTGGGTTCAGCACCTATTCTGGAATGAAGGAGCCAATGAAAGTAGAACTCTCCAATTCTGCTCCTAATTGTTCTACCCAGACTGTTTTAAGCCAGGTTCTGCCCAAATGGAAAAGATCTAAAATCTTCTGTAACCTGTTCTGCCATGTGGGCGTGTGTGTGTTTAAGTCTGTCTTTGTTTTGACAAACCTCTAAGTAATCACAACAGCCTTTCCGTTAGGTGGTGCCTCTAATCCCACCCCAACATGCCTTAGGACCTTCATCTCCCTGATTACCATTCTCATCTCCTTGCCATTCCTTTCCTAAACTAAATATGAATTCTCCCAGGTCTCTGCTTTTTCTTTGTAGTTTAAGGTACTTTCTTTCCAGTGTCCAAAATGCTCAATATGCTTCGAGTAGATGCTGTTGGGACAGGTGAATGATCCCCTCACCTCACCTGCAAGGCTGTGGGTGTGGGAAGGGGAGAGGGTGTGAATGTTGGTAACCCATGGGGCACAGTCCTGTGTTCACTCTCTAGAGATGGGTTAAACTGTTTCTATCTTTTAAAAAACCAGGAGATTAAAAAAATTGTATTTCAGTATTAGACTGATACACCTTTAAGAGATTCTCCTAAATTCCTACCTGGTCTCCAGCAGAGAAAGGTACTTGAACAGAATTGCCAGAGTAAGGATGCTGAAGGGCAGCCATGATGATCACAAACGTCTGTGTTTTTCCCTTCCTATTTCCGGTTGGAACTATGAAGTCATTACACTTAACCCACTGCTCCTGCTCAAAAGTAATGCTGTAACATAATTTAGGTTATGGAAAATCTCGTACAGCCCTTATATTCTTTATGACTGAACCCTGCGTTTTCGTCATGACTGGTAATTCACCCTCTCCCAGCTTGGTCACTTTGTGCTCACTAACTGCTACTTTATTAAATTTGGAATTACAGGTCGGGGAGCAAAGGGAAACCACTGGGAGCCCGTTTGTTCCTATGGAGGAGAAGACTAAGCGCCCCGTCTGCCCACCTGCTTATGGAGCAAGAAGTAGACTCCCCATCCTAGGAGTGTTCTCTCCCTTGGGTGGTGGTCATTCGCTCCCTTGGGTGGTGGTCAAAAGAGGTGAATCAAAAGCTGGAAGGATTTTTAATGGCCAGCGACTCTCTGCTGGCTGTTTTGGCAAGCCCTGGGACGTTATGCTCCTTTGGTACCCTGGATGGAATGTGGGACCAAATCCTGTAGTGCCAGCATCCTTCAGGGCCAGATGCCTCCAACACCACAGCCCTGGCCTTTGCCCTCCCTGCTTCTAAAAGTGGAAAAATTGCTTCTCCAGGAGCCTGAGGCAGACATGGGTCACACCTAGCGCTAGAGTGAGCCAAGCTGCCAGGCCTCAGGTGCTAATGCTTCCTTTCTAAATCTTGCCCAGAAGGTTCAGCTGCTCTGTCCTCCTCCAGCCTGCGAACCTCTGAGGTTTGCAAGCAAGAGTGGAGAAGGCACTGAGAAGTGGACCAGTGGGATGAGCTCCTCCCTTTCCTGGATGGAATTTTTTTTTTTTTGGCCACACCACGCGGCATGTGGGGTCTTCATTCCCCAACCAGGGATTGAACCCACGCCCCCTGCATTGCAAGCACAGAGTTTTAACCACTGGACCGCCAGGGAAGTCCCCTGGGTGGAATTTTAGTGCTAAATCTCTTCCTGATTTCTGGGCTCAGTAGACCCTCCCTATTCTAACACCCTCCTGACTCCCTCTTTGGCCACCAACCACTTGCATCTGCTAAACAAAAAAGGAAACAAAACTTTCACATCCCTGTCCCAACAGCTCCACCCCTCCTTCCAGGGGGCTTGCGCACCCCTCTTTGGGTCTCAGATCTGTGCCTAGAAGATAAAGGGGAGGGGTTTGAGTCAGAGCCTTTATCTCCTCAAACCCACCCCCTCTGAGTGTTAGGATTGTAGTGGCATTGTCCCCAAGCCCCCCTCTGCTTTGGCTCCAAGGCTCTTCTTCCAGATGGGACGCTGCTCTTACTGGTGGAGATAGGCATCTAGCCAGAGCTGCCCGGACTCTCTCAGTGAGCTGAGGGGACAAGATGGGAGCAGGCGGTGAGGGAAACAGAGTGGAGAGGAGCCCCAAAGCCATACCTGCCAGAAGTGCAGCAGTGAGGCCCTTCCAGAGGTGAGGTAAGGCCCCCTTGACGTGAGCACTCGCCTCCCCTTTGCTTCTGAGAAAGGGCTTGGGCCATGGCACTGAGAGCAAAGGCCCAAACTGGCCACAAGACCAACAGAGCACCTGGCCTTGGTGACCTCCATTCCAGACGACCTGGGGACACCTTCCTGTGGCTCCCACCCCATACTTCACCACTGACCCCACTGCCCTGCCCTCTTCCGGCCCTCCCAGCCCTCTTCCCAGGCTCAGATACTCACTGGACAATGTCGGCAAAGGCTGAGAACAGGGGCTTGGACTGGTACTCTATGCCATGCTTGGCACACAGGGACTGCACCAGGGGAGCCACTCTGTGGTAACTGTGTCGAGGCATCGTGGGGAAAAGACTTCACGGAGAACAGGGCACAGTCAGTGGCTCCAGCTCCTCTGGCCCCCCATCCCCCTCCTACGTGGACCCTCCCCAGGTCCCTGCTTCCCAGGCCTCCCTACTCACTGGTGCTCAATCTGGAAGTTGAGGTGGCCACTGAACCAGTCATTGAAGGCCGACTTATGGACATTGCATGTTGCCTGGAGCTGGAGGAGAAGGTCGGGGGAGCATGGCTCTGGGTACCAGATGGAAAGGCCAGCCCAGCCTTCTCCAGGCAAAGCTGGCCTGTCCCTGGTCACTCCCTTCTCCACGTGGTGGCAGAAGAGAAGCTTCAAGCTAACGAGGCAAGGTTTGGGAGCGTCTGTTGTTACCACCGCCCACCCCCTACCCTGGGTCTGTGCCCATCCACCCTTCTTATTAGTTGCGCCCAGGTCTTCCAAGTGACTGTCCCTCACCTGGGTGGAGACCCAGTCCACGTTCCTGTCGTAATCAATGTGCATGGGGATGTGGTTCATCTGTGTCACCCACACAAACCAGTTGCTTTCCAGGAACCTGGTGGACATGGCACCCAGACAAAACCAGTACAAGCAGAGCCCAGAGTTCTGACTCTCACTCAGAAGCTGCTCCAACCCCGCCACCTTCCCCAGCCAACGCCCCCAGACCAGACTGGTTACTCCCACACATCTGCTTCTCTGCACCGCTCCCTCCTCCCCCATCAAGTACTACCTGACCATGAAGAAGAGGCCCAGGAAGCCTTTCAGTCCCAGCAGCGGCACGTAAGTGAGGAAGATGCGGACGTAGAAGCTGATCATCCAGGCCAAGTCCTGCAGCGAGAGGCAGAGCCCTGTGGCGGCACAAAGCACCTCTCCTCTCACGGCACTTGTTCCTCTGCGTGGAGCGGCCATCCTCCCCGGTCCTCAGACGGGAGCGCTCACGGCAGCCTCTCTCAGCTGCCCGTCCGGCACCATCTAGCTCCGCTCCGTTCCTAGTGGCGCCCCCAGCCCGCCTTGCCTGTTTCCTTCACAGGTGCCAGGTCTCCCTGCCTCCACTTCCTCCCAACCCGTCTCCATCCTTCACCCCTTCACTCACTTCTGCGCTGCCAAGTGAGTCTTCCAGGATCGTGGCTCAGTCTGTGCCAGTGCCCTGATCAAATCGCTGATCAGTTTTCTGTACCACCCTCCTCCCCTGACACCCGAGTCCTCCACCACATGTCCAGTGCCCAGATTCGCCCCTTAATTCCCAGCTTCTCTGCTCAAAGTCCATCCCAACTCCCCCGCCTCCGCCTGTCCTCCAAGGCCAGCTAGGTAAGTGACTTCGCGAGGTCTTTTCTGATGCCTCCCATCCAGCCGGATGCAGTCAGGCCCCTTTCGAAATCCCCAAACCTCCTGCCTGTACCTCTTGTCTGGTGTCAACCACATCCTGTTTCATCAGAAGTTTCCTGAGTGAAGGTGCCGTCTCTTTTTCATCTTCCCCCTCCCCAGCCTGGCCCCTGCTTTATGCCGAGCACAGTAACCTCAGGAGATAACTCGCTGAATTAAATAGGGCATCAGGAGTCAGGTTGCCTGCTGAGCCCAAATGATCTCACCTAGAGATAAGGAAGGGTCTATACCTGGTTCTGTCATTTTGCTCTAAATTAGGTCTGGAATAAATCTCAGTGGGACCTCCCCTGGAGAACCCCCTTCCCATCCCTCAGGGTACTGGAGACAAAGGATGTGGGATTTGGGGGCCATGGATACTTACCACCCACTTCTTCCTCTGAATGACAAAATAGAAAATATACCACTGGAAGTAGAGAGGCAGCAAGGCCGGGGGCCCAACTGGGGAGGAAATGGACACGAGGGGGTAGGTGTGAGCAGCACTGAAGGGTCACTAAAGGGCCAGTTGGTGCTGGACAGATGGCCTCCAGCACAGGGCTGCCCCTCTGCCATCTCCTCCTGTTGCCCCTCCAGCCGCCTCGGCAGTCCTCAATCCACTGGAACCGACAGGCGCTGAAGGTGGGCATGAATGCAAGTCTGAAGAAAGCAGAATCTCCCAGTGGATGCTGAGAGGGTGAGGTGGGGGGAACGTGGCATTCTCTTCCACGGAAAAGGATGGCTGGGGAGACAAGCTCCACGCACGGAACTTGCTCTGCTCCCGTGCCTTTAAAAAGGTACTGCTCATCCTCCCGGAGTTGCGCCACCCGCAGCCCTGCCCCTACCAGGGGCCTTCCTCCTGGCCCTACGCCTGTCCTTGCAGTCATCTGCCCTGAGCTCCTGGCTGCTCCACCACGCAGATGAAGGGACAGGAGCAGGAAAGTGTGCGTGTTGAGTGGGGGGAACCTGCTGATCCTTCACAGTCTGAAAGCTCTCTTCCCTGGACTAGGGAGACAAGCTTGTGCCTCCCAACCTGAAGCAGCCTGGAGGTCGGCTGTGGAGAGGGGCGGAGGAGCTTCTCTCAGAACTGGGAGTTGAAGTGGGTCCTGTCCTATGTGCTCGTCGGTTTCCTTCGGTGTCCCTTCTCTGCAGGGCCCTGTTGTCACCTGTGAGCCCGGCATTACAATGCCCACACATGGCTCTTCTATCCTGACGTGCCATGAATTCTAACCTTTTTTCTGGACGTTTCTGCTCCACCCTTCTATCCCTTCCCCCTTTCTCCACAGGGATGGAGTAACAGGCAGTTAAGATAAATTCCTTTGAACGAAAATGGGATCGATGGACTCATCCCCTCCTTTCCTTTAAAAATTTGAATTTTTAAAAGGCTTTAAAAAATTTTAGGCATTATGGAGATTTTTAAAGCAGGGAATATACACAGCAGTCTTCAGAAAGAGCTTAAGACGACCACAGCAATGTTTACTCCTCAGCTCCCTCTTCAGGTCCAATCCTCCCATTGCTAATCTATCTACCTTTGTCCTTCTGGGTGTTAGACTGTGTCCCACTGCGTCACCTTGGCCCTGGCCTGTTTGACAAGATTTAAAGTGAGGTTTCAGGCTTAGTCGGGATGGCCCCCCACCATTCAGTTCCCTTGTGGAAGCCAGGGTGGGGCTGGAGGAACTAGTTTGCCCCCAACACGAGTGACCTTTGACCAAACATCAGCCTAACTCTTGACTTTGCCCCTTGAGAAGGTAGACTGCCCCCTTGCAGGGGGCACCCTGTTCCAGGTGGAGAACTTCCTCCAGCCTTCACTTCAGGTACCGTAGTCCCGGGAGGGGCATTTGCTCCTCGCATCCTTTCAGCAGCCCCTGCCGAGGCAGCACCCCACCCCCCGCGCCCGGTGCTGGACGAGGACACTCACTCAGGAAGAAGTATCTGTGCTGGTGGTTGTATGGCATGTACTTTTTCTTCTGTTTCCCAAGCTGTGAAGGAAAGCAAACACACATCAGCACCCACTGGCCAGTCACCCATTCCCCTCCCCTTGTGACCTTGGCTTCTCCCTGCTCAGGAGCCAAGGCCTCCTGCGGGGGCCGTCAGCTTGCTGGCGCTGTGGAAGGTTCCAACAAGCCCAGCCTTACCTCCAGCTCCTGGCGCGTGAAGCCCGGGCTGCTGGATTTGCCAAGCGCGCCACACCGTGGCCGCAGCTCGGTGGCCCACACCCACACGAGGCACGGGCACGACGGAGCCTAAAGGTCCTCAGTACTCCTCGTGTTCACCCCGAGACGCCCCTGTCAGGTTTCCAGGCTCCTCCACCTCCCCTTCCTTTCTCCATCTGGTGCTTTTTTGACACCAAGGTCTCCACAGACAACAATTTTTACCCTTGTAAGGGCCAGGATCCCCTCTACATCCAGCCCCTGACCTTCTCCAAATCTTTCGGTCTCTTCAAATGTCAACATGAGCTTTATAAAATCCCTTGAAAGCTAAGCACAGTTCGGCAAATATTTGTGGAAAGATTACCAAAATCAGCTTGGAAATCTGAAGGTTCTGGCAAGGTTTTCCCCAGAAGCTGGTGGTGATTTTGTAAGCTGAGTGGCCGTAGAGACAGGCTGGGGCTGCCAGGCTAGCCAGTCAGTCCGGGTCCCCTAGCGGGAGCTCTCAAAACCATGACAGCGAAGCTCTGCGCTCGTGTTCAAGTCATGGCTCCTTCTGTTCCTCGTGTCCTGGTTAGTTCTGGTGACCAGATGACCACAGGGCACAGGAGGAACTCTACCCCAGAGCAGAATGCCAGCTCACCCTTCTTTCATGAGTCCATCTACTGTTTTGACAGAACATTTACTGATACCTTATCCTGTGTCAGGCACTTCTGCTAAATGAAGCCTTCTTTCTCCATTAAGTGATTCATGCAACAATTTATTTATTGAGCATCAATGTGCCCAGCACTGTTCTAGGTGTGAGGATACAGAGATAAATAACACAAAATTCCTACCCTCATGGAGCTTATCACCTGAGGAGAGGAAGTTGGTGATAAATTTGTAGACAGAGCTCAAGGTAATTACAGATAAAAAACAAGAAAATATGACAAAGTGAGGTAGGCAGCATTTTGGCTAGGGTAGTCCTATATATATGGCCTCCTGGGGCCCTGACATCAGAACTGAGACCTAAATGGTGAGAAGGAGCCAGCAATGCAGACATTTGGGGGAAGAGCACTTAAAGCAGAGGGAACAGAGGTTTGGGATGTTCAAGGGGCAGAAAGAAGGCCAGTGTGGCTGGGAATATAACAGGGGAGAATAGTTGATAAAGCCAGAAAACTAGGGACAGCCACATCATGTTGAGCCTTAGCCCTGGGAAGGCCACAGTAAGGAGTTTAGATTTAATTCCAGTGGGGATGGGAAGCCCTGGATGGCTTTCAGCAGGTGGCACTATCTGCTTTGCGCTTGAAAGGCTCACTCTGGCTAGAGGTGGGGGAATGAACTGTAGAGGGCAGGTAGAGTTGAAGGGAGACCAGTGAGGAGGCTGGAACAATGATCCAGACCTGAGATGGACCAGACCCGGGGATGGGAGGCAGGGGAGAAGGAGAAGTCGATGGATTGGGGTATGTTCCGGAGGCAGCAAGCCTTGCTGATGACCTGGAGGTGGGGGTGAAGTTCACCCCATCCCGAGCAACATTAACTGAGCGGGGGGAAGCCGGAAGAGGAGCATCTGTCTTGTTTGGTGGGGTGCATGGGCAGAACCCTGGCCTCCTTATTTTGGGACTCTTAGGGAAGGGAGCCCTGTCCGCTGGCTGCCTCTTCGAATGGCAATCAAATTAGGATTGTAATGGCCATTACAACCCTGATAACTGCCCCACTGTGTTTCAACTCTTGGAGGCCAGAAAGGTTGTATTTCGGGTAAAGTGTCCCCTGCACTTCCTTGTTGTCCAGGAGAGTTGGGAGGCACTGGGGCGGATGCTACTGGGTCAGCCCAGGGATCAGTGCTCAGTCAAACTGGACCCAGTGAGGCTGAACCAAGCGCCAGGCAGCCTGTAGCCCACGCATTTCCTAACAGCCTAACCTCAGCCTCATAACTAGGCAAAAAAAAAAAAAGTTATTTTTTTCCCAGAGCATTCTCTATTTTTAGTGTCTGCAGATAGGAGTTTCCTAAAAACCTTAGTACCAAGAAGCAACAGAAGCAGTGGTGTGAGAAGATTCTCTTCCACTTAAGACTCCCATCTTTTTTAAAAAATCTTCTAGTGACACCAGAGGTGCTACCAGAGCCTCATGCTCTGCCCAGTAAATAATCCACACCCTCTAAGGAGCCACCGGAGCCACGGGAGGTCAAGGCTGGTTTGTCATTTGCACACTGTTGGGCATGGAGCAAACCAAGTAAGTCCCTATTTAGGAAGTGGGAAAATTAGGACCTTGTGGCCAGCGGAAACACAAGCCTCAAGCTAGGGGCTCCTGGTGCTAGGACAGCCAGTGCTGCCAGAGCCTTCCCCCAGAGGTCTCCTCATGGCCAGAGAGGAGAGGAGAGCCAGGCTATCTTGAACTCATGCCTGGAACTGAAGTGTATTTAACAACAGTTTAATTCCTGGCGTGTTGAAATGTTATAATGTGTCATAAAGTGGGGGAGGGGGACCTGGCAGAACTCCGACTATAGTCTAGAGCCTTGGGACAAAAGGTTTTATTTTATTATTATTTTTTAATGTTTTGGGTCAAAGGGTTTTAAATTAACTTTTTAAAGAATTCCACTGGCCACTCTCAGCCGTCCATCGCTTTACGCTCACTAAAGGCTCACCAGATCTCCACCCACCCCCAGGCTTTAGCAGCTACATTATAATGGTTGCTCACACCCTCAGATGACAACTCAAACCCAGTGCTGGGGCTTCCCTGGTGGCGCAGTGGTTGAGAATCCGCCTGCCAATGCAGGGGACAAGGGTTCGAGCCCTGGTCCGGGAAGATCCCACATGCCGCGGAGCAACTAAGCTCGTGCACCACAACTGCTGAGCCTGCGCTCTAGAGCCCGTGAGCCACAACTATCGAGCCTGCGTGCCACAACTACTGAAGCCTGCGCACCTAGAGCCCCTGCTCCACACAAGAGAAGCCACCGCAATGAGAAGCCGGCTCACCGCAATGAAGAGTAGCCCCCGCTCGCGGCAGCTAGAGAAAGCCCGTGTGCAGCAATGAAAACCCAACGCAGCCAAAAATAAAATTAAAAAAAAAAAAAAAAAAACCCAGTGCTGACCACCCTGAAAGTCAGGCTAGGATCAAGCGGGTGGGAAGAATTACTCAGTGAATGAATATTCTAGATAATGGGCATCAGAGAAGAGTAAGCCAGTGTAGCCGTTGTGTAAGAGAGAGGATTACAAAGTGCAGGGGGCTGACTGCCTGGGGTGGGAGTGTCTAAAAAGCACCTGCAAGAAGGGCCATCCATCACCTTCGAGGCCGACAGGGTTTGCACAGCAATCTGGTCATCCTTTGGGTCCTTAGCAGCGTGGGGTACCTTTCTGCAACAGCTATTTGCTGACTTGAACTCATGAGGGAGGACAGGTGAGTGTCCTGGGCAGCCTGCTTACTGCCTGTGGCGTCCCACAACTTCCAAACAGCCAGCCAGCCCGGCCCCAATGTCTGGCCCACACTGACAGCACTGTGAGCACTTCCCCGCAAGCCCTGTGTGCTGCCTGGTTCCCATTCTCCGAGACCTTCACCGATACCTCTGCTCACCTCCACAGAGAGGATCTTCCCCAAGGCAAAGAAGAAGGGGTGCATGTTGATGTCCGGGTCTTTGCGGAAGCAGTTGGGCTTGGCATGGTGCTGGAAGTGCAGGTGATTCCACCAACTGGCAGGGGCCCCCTACAGAAAAGCGGGGCATGAGTATGGAAGCCTGGTGCCCCCCCTCCCCCAGGCAGCCCACCGTTGACTGGAGTTTCAGAGAGCCCCTCCCCGTCCCATTGACCTTCAGGTGGCCAATCACGAAATGATGTAGCAGGTGGTTCCATGTAGAGGTGCTGAAGACGGACAGGTGTCCAAAGTCATGCTGCAGCCAGCCAGCCTGGGCCTGGGTGAGAAAGGCTAGCACTGAGAGCAGCCCACCAGCCCCGCATCTGTCTCAACTGACTCGGCCTCTCCCTCTTCCTTCATCTACCTAGGCCTGTGCTGGCCTAACTGAGCACATCAGGAAAGGAGTCAGGAAGCCTGGGTCCTGCTTCTGGCTCCGCCACTGACTCACACGAGAGCTAGGGCAAATCACTACCCCTTCCCTGTTCTTCAGTGTCCCCAGCTCTGGAGTTCTGTGACTTCCGATGGACTGAACATCCAAACTACGGAACAGGACAGAGTGACAAACTCAGGCAAGTAGAATGCTTAACTAATGGGTTCTGACAGCCAAGTATTAGGGCCCCAGCTGAGAAACCAGAATCTTGGTTCCTGGCACAGCTGGACTGTGACAGAACCTGAACATGAAGTTTCAGAGGAGAAACGCCACGGGAAGAAGGGAGCCCTGGGAGAAGCGGCTGGAGAGGCAGTGGGAGAAATGAAGGTGCACACGTGGTGAAGACGAGCAGATGAAAGCCACACACAACGGAACGTGTGCTCTTTCTGCACCAACTCTCCCGCATGTCCTCAGCTCTGCCCTGGTCACAGGGCTCCTCGGCCTCCTGAGGGGTACAAAGAACTTTCCCCGTGGAAGCTGAGCTGTCTGTGTTCTTGACAAGCCCAGGGCTCTCACCTGAACTGTGCTGAGCAGCACTGCACAGAGGAGGAGGGGCAGGAAGGACGTCCCACAGAGCCAAAGAGTGAGCCAGGCAGCGGCATCCAGCAGCAGGATGTGCAGCAGGTGCAGCAGGAAGAAGACAGGGTTCGCCTTCATGAGCCCCATCCGCTCCACCGTGGCCTGCAGCTCCCGGAACTCCTCAGTCAGCTCTTTCTGTAGAAGAGTGGAGATGGAAAGGGTGTTATTCTCCCCAGATGCAACCCAGCACTGGAGCCAAGGACCCTCTTAAGCTCAAGGCCCTCCCACCAAGTTAGCTGAGGGAAGCCCACGGTCCTAGGTAAAGATACCACAATGCTGAGGAAGGATGACAGGAGGTGCTATGGGATCAAGTCTAAGAGCATGTGGTCTTTGGAGTTAAACAGAATTCATTCAAGCCACCGCTCTGCCACTTAGTAATGGCGTGATCCTTGGCCGAGTTGCTTAACCTCTCTGAGACTCAGTTTCCTCATCTGTAACTGTGTGTGGCTGATATGATGTTATGCTTGGCACAGAAGAAGTGCTCGGTCGATAGGTCTCATGTTGAGGATGGGGATGGTGGTGGTGGCCTTGTGAGAACCACAGGTTCCAAAGCCCTGAAACCCAGTGACTATGCAGGAGAAGCAAGGATCTCGAGATTCCCAAGAACTACTGATTGTGGTCACCTGTGATCGTATCTAGGCCTTCCTTCTACCCTCTGCCCCTCAACAACCGCAGGATCTCCAAACAGCAAACGGGGTCTCACATTCTTAGTGGGCTCAAAGCTGGGCTGCTCCGGAGACAGTTCTCCAATCAGCAGAGAGTTCATATACTTCCTCACAAGGCCCTTGTTGATGTGGAATGCCACAAAGGGATCCTGCAAGTTTGGGGAGAAGGCAGAACAGTGAGCAAGTCAGCCCGGCCCCCCAAGACTTGTGGAGGGCTCACACCAAAGACCATCCTCCTGATCCAGCAAGGAGGCTGTACCCAAGTTCAAAGAGACCCCACCCCCTCCAGGCAGCTGCCCTTTGAGAGTGCTCAGACCTGTCCCTGGTGTCCACAGCTCAGGATCACCCAGCAACTGTGTTCTAGCAAGAAGGATAGGTACCACACCAAGGAATAGGAAGCACGGGTAGGGAGACCACAGAAAGACCTGCCTGGGCTGGCCTTTCCTCTAGGTGTCTCATGAAATGTGCTGAGGAAGACTCCCTGTGTCCAACTGGAGGACTTTTGCATTTCTCCCCCTTCCCTCCGCTGCTGTTCTGGTTGGGGGTTCCATATTTCCCTTCCCACTCTGAACACCCCCTGCCCTAGGGCACTAATTTTGGTTACGCAAGGTGGGGTCCTCAGTGACTAGATTAACGAGATTAATGTCCTGAAGGTCAGACAGCCCCAGGCCCAAAGCCACAAGCTTGGAGGCGGAGGGAGCCGGGGCGGAGCCGGCGGCCGGTGGCACCACACATCCGGACCAATCGCGGTCTCCGCTGCGGCCGGCCCCGGCCCTAAATCACACTGCAGGAAGCCTGCTCCGTCTACGCATGCGCCAGTCCACACCTTCGCCTTCGGCCACTGCCTGAGCTCCCCAGTGGTTACTCCGGAGACGAGCACAGGCTCAGGCCTGGACTCCTAGGCCAGCCGCGTCGGAGGGAGGGGCGGGTCCTTACCGCGTTAGGCTGCACCGCCACATCACGGGAACCCTAGTGGCCCGAGGCGCGCTCCGAGATGGCAGGGAGAAAGCTGGGGACAGTGGAAGGGGTCACGCCGCTTGGGGAAGGATGGGGGAAGGATATAGGGGGAGGAGACACGGCAAAGTGAACGCTCCAACCTTTGGGTCCCAAGGAGTGGTCCCCCAGCTCTCAAACCCAGAAGGGAAGTGCTAGGTGCTTTAGTTCCGAGAGCAGGTTGTCTAGAGAGGGAAGCAACAGAATCGGGGCTGGGACGCGCGCTGGCCCGCAGTGAGGCCTGAGGGAGGAGGGATGCAACCCAGCACCGGGCCTACAGCCCAGGACTGCAAACCGCTGCTGGCCTGAGGCTGCGTGACCGTCCCACAGGATTCCAGGACTGTTCCAGGGCCCTCGCTAAGTGTATGCTGATGCAGCCCCCCCCGCACCCCCACCTTCAGCACGCTGCTCCCACTCTTTTTTGTGCACGAGCAGGCGCTAGCCCTCTCTGGCCGGTGCTGCCCCTTCCCCACCCTCCGGTCTTCACCCTGTGCAGGGGTTCCTAAGGCAGCGGGCACTAGGTGGCCTCCCCCCTCAGGAAAATCCCCGAGTGTGGTTCCCTCGTTCTCTGCCCTGCTCACGCTCGCCAGTCTAGTCCGGCAGGCTCGGTCCAGACGCGTCTGCGCTTCCATCCCAGCCACCCAGACAGGTCAAGACTTGATCCTTCTCCCTGCCACTGACCCCTCCTCCCTCGGTCTCAGCAGTGCCGCCGTCCGGGGGTTCCACATCCCCGCTGTCCTCCCTCCTACCCCTGCTCCGGGGACTGCCCACGCCTGGGGACCGCAGACTCCTGGCAGCAGACGGAGCGCACGGACCGATGGCGCGGCCCTTTGTTTGTGCGTGCACATTGCCGGCCTCCCTCCCTACCTACTCCCCAGACTCCACTTTTCGCAGCCTCTCTCCTGCCCTTGCATCCTGTTTTCGCAGCACACCCAATCACCTGGCAACCGGTACGCTCCTGCGCCTCCCGGCTTCTCCCCGAATTAGAGTGTTCGGCCCTGAGTGCCAAATCTCTTGTCTCGCGCGCTGAGCCCCAGGCTCCGACCGCCCGGCCCCGCCTCCTCCCGTTCCCTGGTCTGGCAGCGCTCACCGTGGCGTCCTGCCCCGCGTAGTGGCTGATGACCCGGGAGCCCCCGGGGTGCTGGCGGGTGAACTCGCTGATGTTGTACACCTTCCGGTCAATCACGAGCCACCGCTCTTTGTCGCGTCCCGAGCGCTGCGCCACCTCGTCCCAGGTGAAGTAGCGCGGGGTAGGCCCCTGGGCCGGGGTCTCGGGGGCCATCGGGGCCGGGCGATGCCGCGCACCGACTGGGCAAGGGAGGTCAGGCGCGCGCACGGGACCCGCGGGGTAGCGCGCACCGGCCTCGGTGCTCTGGGAGCCGGTTCGCTGGCGCCCGCCTAGAGCTCGCCCCCCGCGCGTCGGGTTTTCAGCAACCGAGGTGGTCGGCGCCGAGCCCCGCTGCGCGCGCTTCTATTGGTCGAGCCGCGTGGCGCGGGGACCGAGTCCCCGCCTTCCCGCCGGCCCCGCGCGGGCGGGCGCTGCAGGAGGGTCGTGGCAGGCCGGCTGAGCGCGGGGACGCGCGCCCTCTCGCGGGCTCTTTGCGGGGGTCGCCGCCGGACCCCACTCTCCGACTCACGCCTGTAGCTCACAGGGGGCGCCGCGGGCAAGATAACGGTTCCTGTGGAGGCTCCTGGGTGCGGGGCCCGGCTCGCGGGGCGGCGGCACCGGGTGCGCGGGCGCCCTGGGCTACTAGGGTAGGGTGGGCTCGGCCGAGCCGGGTGAGTGGGTGCATGGAGGGCCGGCCTCGCGGCCTGGGAGGCCTGCCGGGCCCGCGGGGTTGGAGATTGAGGGGTTTGGTGAGGGGGTGTGGAGAGGGGTTGTCCCAGGGGCCTCGTCTTTGGGTTGGGGGCGTCTTCGCCAGTCTCCCGACGCTGACCCTCCAGAGATCCACCTGATGAACTCCCGCCTCCTCGCCACGCCGCTCCACCGGTTGTGCGGCTGGAAGTTAGGAGCCTGAGAACCCTGGGCAATTGAAACAGCGTAATTACGGTTTATCGGTGCTGGGGTGTGGGAGTGGTTAACGCTTTACTTTGCTCAGTATAACATTAAAAATGCCCCACAATTTTCGTAACTCTGTATGCCTTTTTTGCTTGTTTGCTTTTATTTTTATTTTTTTTTTCAATTAACTGGGATCCTTAAATAAAAGGAAGTGGCCTAGCATCTCTGGACCTCTGGGAGGCCCTGTGTGAAGAGCCTGGGTCTTCCAGCTGAGGCATCAATGCTCCATCCTGGAGGAACCTGGGAGCCGTAGGAGGCCTTTAAGTAGAGAGATTAGGGGTTCAGAGCTCTGAGCTTTAGGAAGGGGTGAACACAGAGGCTGGGGCCGGTGGGGGGGGGGAGTCAAGAAGCTGTTAGAGTTATGAAGAGATTCAGTTCACGTACTAAATTTTATTTATTCAAAAAACACTTTATAAAGCACTACGTGCCAGGCACTGTTTTTAGTGCTTTGCAAACATTAACTCATTTAATTCTCACAAGAACTCTTTGAGGTAGGAACCTCACTTACAGATGGAGAAATTGAGTCACTGAGAGGTTAAGTATTTTATCACACAGTGAGTGGCAGGACTGAGCTTCGAACCAGCCTGTAGCTCTGCTGTCTCTCCTCTGATTATACTAATGGGATTCTGCAGCCAGGGGAAAGGAAGCCAAGCTTTATTCCATGCACTTGAACTAGGGTCTTTGCCCCTAGGAGTCAGGAGACTAGGAGAAATACAGCTAGATTTCTGGTAGAAAAGGACCTTCATCCATTCAACCCAAATCCCTCATTTCTTGAGATACGAAAATTGAGGTTCAGAATGCAGAAGGGACTTCCCAAGTTCCCAAGGGGAAGCTCCAGTTAAGATGCCAGGCAACTGCACCTTGCTCAGGAATGATGGTCCATGCAGCTGCCCCTCTGCACAGCCAATTTTCCACTTAAAGACTTTGCTGAACAACTTCACGGTGTGTAACACAGGAGGTGGGGGGCAAGGGGCTCGTGAAGGATGAACTCATGTGATTTCCTTAATGCAGTTGTCTTCTTCTTGTTGTATAGAGGATAGACACCTTACAGACCAGTATGTTAAACCTACTATTTAACAGATAAGGTGACTGAGATCCAAAGCGTGGGAGCCACACATTTAAAAATAGGACATCTGGGGCTGCAATTTACCCTAGGACTCATTTATACCTTTTAGTTCCTCTCTGCAGGAGTTCCTAAACAGTGGGTTCAACGAACGCGTTTGATATAAGTCCTCCCTGGTTCCAGAAAGAGGCGGCAGTGTCAGTGTTGCTGTCCTTGCTTCTCTGGGCACCTCCTTCCTTCCAGGTCCTTAGACCTGCCTCTATAAAATGGGAGAAGGCAGGCCTGAACAGGTAGGCCCCAGACGTTCGGATTTCCCCAGGAAATTGGTCTGCACTGCCCCAGCCATTGATGTCAGCTTTTTGCTGCTCTTCTAATGCAACTTTACAGTACGAAGGATCTCTATTTAAAATAAAGCAGGGCTTCCTTGGTGGCGCAGTGGTTGAGAATCTGCCTGCCAATGCAGGGGACACGGGTTCGAGCCCTGGTCTGGGAAGATCCCACATGCCGCGGAGCAACTAGGCCCGTGCGCCACAACTACTGAGCCTGCGCGTCTGGAGCCTGTGCTCGCAGCAACAAGAGAGGCCGCGATAGTGAGAGGCCCACGCACCGCGATGAAGAGCGGCCCCCGCTTGCCGCAACTAGAGAAAGCCCTCGCACAGAAACGAAACGAAGACACAACACAGCCAAAAATAAATATAAAAATAATAAATAAAATAAATAAAAATGCAATAAAAAATAAATAAAAATAAAATAAATAAAATAAAATAAAGCAAAAAGGGGAATTCCCTGACGGTTCAGTGGTTAGAACTCCGTGCTTTCACTGCCTAGGGCCCGGGTTCAATCCCTACTTGGGGAACTAAGATCCCTCAAGCTGAGCGGCGCGGCAAAAAAAAAAAAAAAAAAATTGCAGTGCTGAAAAAATTTTAAACATAGATATTAGTTTATATTTATGAGCATTTTCTTAGGATAAGTTCTATGTGTGTAATTAATGCACTAAGTAAGAACATTTTTAGGCTCCTGTTATGTGTTGACACATTGCTTCTCAGCAAAGTCGGTTTACTGAGCATTTACTGTGGGTTGTTTAGTTTCGCCGCAGCTGCTGTCACCAGAACGAGAAAGGAATGCTGATCTGCCGCTCCCTGGCCAATTGCCTCCCCGCCAATACTGTGAGCTCTAAACATTCAGGAATGAAGCACCACCACTTGGGGTCTCTCCAGGGAGTCTCTCAATCCCCCCACATTCTATCCAAATAATTGTACTATCAACCTACAAGCAAGTTCTATTCTAAATGCATTTCAAGAGTTAGAGAAGGCTCTATCAAGTTCCAGCAGGATGTAATCACGAAGGGAGGCAACGTGATAGACGAGGAAGAATAAGGATTGGTATTTGAGAGACCTGGGGACGTCCTGCTGCTCCAACTGCTGCTGTGTAATGTTGGATGCCATGTTAGCCTCTCTGGTCACAGATTCCACATCTAAAGTAAAGAGGCCAGATTCCTTCCAGCACTAGAAGTTCCTGCCTTTTTTGATGAAAATGTTACTCAAGATCCCATATCTCTGGTTGACATTCACCTAGAGATGATGCTTTTGATGACAACTCCTTTCTTAGATAGACTACCCAATAGTTGCCTGTCATTTAAGGCAACTGAATTTGACAGCCTTATTAAGTTTATGCCTTTTTTTTTTTTTTTTTTTTTTTTGGCTGTGTTGGGTCTTCGTTTTCTGTGCGAGGGCTTTCTCTAGTTGCGGCAAGCGGGGGCCGCTCTTCATCGCGGTGCGCGGGCCTCTCACTGTCGCGGTCTCTCTTGTTGCGGAGCACAGGCTCCAGACGCGCAGGCTCAGCAGTTGTGGCTCACAGGCCTAGTTGCTCCACGGCATGTGGGATCTTCCCAGACCAGGGCTCGAACCCGTGTCCCCTGCATTAGCAGGCAGATTCCCAACCACTGTGCCACCAGGGAAGCCCAGTTTATGCCATTTTTATTGTTGAAAATTCTTGAATTTTTTTAATAGTTAACAACTTTGGCTGCAAATTAAATTGTTATCTAGTGTACTTAGTTAAAGTAGCTTGGCCTGACCAATATTGTTAGCTAAGATAGTATGTGTACGTTTTTTTTCATACAACTTGTGTCCTTTGTTCTTCATTATTTAAACAACAACAAAAAATTAGTAAGATAAGTCAGAAATTACAGTCTCCATTTAATCATGAGGAAACTGAGAGGCTGTGAGACCTAACATCAGGCAGTAAGTGATGGGGCAGGAATACTCATGTGGCCTGTGATTGCTTTTGATCTGTGACTTCCCACAAGAAGGAACAGACCTCTTCCCCAAAGCCCAGATCCATGGCTGCATTTGTGACCTAGGCCTAGCCAAGCAGAATGTCTCATTCCTCTGACAACTGTAATTGGCCCAAGGGTCAGAATGTGACCTCAAGCCCAATAGAGCCATTCCTGGCGGATTAGTGCAGGAAGCAGGGGCTGGGGAAACATTCTTTCTGCTGGGGTTGCTTAGCAGGTGCAGCCATTTTTTTTTTCATCACATGGAGACGACCTTTCTGCAGTAAGAGAGAAGCAGGCCAACAGGGAAGGAAGAGCAGAGACAAATAGCAAGTGCTGAATTGCTGCTTCCAGAGGCCCTGGTTTCTGAAGCTGTTTAGTTCTGTGACCTATCTGGCTAGCCCTCCAGGCTAGGTGAGCCAGTAAATTTCTTTTTTTCCTTACACTAATTAGAATTCCTTTTTTTGTTATTTGCGGCCAGGAAATGAACCTAGAACCTCTGGCTTTTAGGCCCCAGGGCCCTTTCTTCTAATGTTAGTAATAGCAGGGAGTCATGGAGCACTTCCAGTGTGCCAGGCAGTGTGCTAAACACGTCACTTATTTACTGGACCAAAACTAAAGTCCCAATCCAGAAAGGCTGAATATGGGACCTTGGAAAAGAGAAACCCCTTCCCCAGGTACCATGGCATCTGACCTATCTTTTTAAGGACTGAGGAGATTAGAGTTTTTGTAAAAGTGTGGCCAAGTGATTCTGAAACCGAGTTCCCCTAAAACCAAGTTCCCTTACCGAGTTTATGATTAATCTCTTTATCCAAAACTTATTCCCTTTCTTGTCCCCTCTGACCTCAGTCCTGTGCTAACTGAACAGTCATCAACCGGAGTCAGATGACTAAAATTACTGTTGTTGATAACATCATTAATGTACTGAAATTGCTATTCTAAATATCATCATTAAACATATAAACTCAGTTGTTTCTCCAGGGCAATATGAGCTAACAGATCCCTGAGCCATGGACCACTTGGCCAGAGAATCATAAACCAGAGACATCCTGATTCCTGAAACTACGTTTAAGAAATGCCATAGAAAAAAAAAAAAAAAAAAAAGAAATGCCATAGAAATTTCACAAGACGATGATTAATCCCAGCCTCTTTGTTCTTCCCCTTTTAAAAAAAACCCTCACTCAAAGACCAAGTTCGAATACATCTGAGGCTTGTCTCCCATTCCCTTGCTTGGTGCCCTGCAGTAAATCCTTACTTTGCTGCAGATTCCCACTGTCAGAGTTGGGCTTTCTGTGCCACGGGCACCTGAGCCCTTGCTGGGTTTCAATTCTGCCCTGGTAGAGAAGGGCACCTAACTGTGGGGGGAGGGCTCCAGACTGCAGCACACTTTTCTTCTACGATGGAGGAGCTGGTCGTTCCCCTGCCTCCTTCCTGCTTACTGCTCTGTCATTCTTTCTTTCTTTCTTTCTTTCTTTGGTTGAGCCAGGTCTTAGTTGCGGCAGGTGGGCTCCTTAGTTGTGGCTTGCGGGCTCCTTAGTTGCGGCTCACGGGCTCCTTAGTTGTGGCATGTGAACTCTTACTTGCGGCACACACATGGGATCTAGTTTCCTGACCAGGGATCAAACCCGGGCCCACTGCATTGGGAGCGTGGAGTCTTAACTACTGCACCAGGGAAGTCCCTGCTTCCTTATTTCCATCAGCCATTCTGATTTGATGATGTGCATTGCATTTTTGAGAGAGAGGCCTGATATAAGTGCAAGATATTTTCATTGCTAAGTCATTTTTTAAAAATTTCTAACCCGTTGCTCTTTTTTAAAAATAATTGAGGTATAATTGACGTATAACATATGTTAGTTTCAGGTATACAACATAATGATTTGAAATTTCTATGTATTGCAAAATGATCACCACAGGAAGTCTAATTAACAGCTAAATCATTATAGATTGCAAAACTCTAAATGTTCACATCATTACATTTAATTACCCTCAGGCTTCACAGTGAAAACACAAAGAGCATTTGCCATTAAATTTATGTGGTTAGTCCAGATCACTCTTTTGAGCTTCTAACTCATGTAGCTCATGCCTTGTGCCCACTTCCATTAAGGATGTCTTACCATCGTATCCAGATTAGCATGTCCAAGCCTGAACTTGCCATCTCCCACTTCACCTCTCAAACCTCCCCTTCTGTTGTCTTCCCCATCGTTATAAATGTTCTGTTCACTCAGAGGCACAAGCTAAAGACCGGGGAGTCATTTCTGAAGCTTCACTCTCCAGTGAGCTGCCGTGGTTGATTCATTACCAAGCCCTGCCAGTTATACCTCCAAAAATATCATAAATGTCCTCCCTTTCCTCATTCTCCAGTGTCTCCACTCTATCCAGGCTATTGTCACTTGCTCAGATTCCTGCCTTAGTCTCCTCACTAGCCTTCCTGGCTTTATCCACATTTGACTCCCTCCTATCCAGTCACAGAACAGCTAGAGTGGTCTTTGAGAATTTAAGATCATGTCAGTTTCCTGCTTAAAACCTGTCATTGGTTTCCTATAGCACTGGAAATAAAATTCATATTTCTGTGGGCCCTGCCTACATCTCCAATCTCATCTGGTGGCTCTTTTCCCCTCACCAAGGACACTATGGCTACAGTGGCCTTCCTGTTCCTGAAACATGCTAAATTCATTCTTTTTTTTCTTTCTTTTAAATATTTATTTATTTATTTTTGGCTGCGTTGGGTTTTCGTTGCTGCACACAGGCTTTCTCTAGTTGCGGCGAGCGGGGGCTACTCTTCAGTGCGGTGTGCGGGCTTCTCATTGTGTTGGCTTCTCTTTGTTGCAGAGCACGGGCTCTAGGCATGCGGGCTTCAGTAGTTGTGGCATGTGGGCTCAGTAGTTGTAGCTCACAGGCTGTAGAGCGCAGGCTCAGTAGTTGTGGCGCACGGGCTTAGTTGCTCTGTGGCATGTGGGATCTTCCCGGACCAGGGCTTGAACCCGTGTCCCCTGCATTGGCAGGCGGATTCTTAACCACTGCGCCACCAGGGAAGTCCCTAAATTCATTCTTGAATTAGAGCTTTTGCATATGGCTGTTCCTTCTGCTTCAAACGTGATCCACTGCTACTTCCATGACTCGCTCCTTCTCAACCATCTGTTCCCAACTTAAAGTTCATTTCTTTAAATACTCTTTCCATGACGACCGCTCTTTCTACGGAAGATTCTCCCTACTGCTGCTTACTCACGCTTTTAACATCCTCTTTGTTTTCTTCTCACGGGAATTGTAATTATTTTATTCTTTCTTTGCTAATTTTCTGTCTCCCTGACTGAACTATAAGCGTCATAAGGACGAGACTTGTCTTGTTCACTGTTGTATGCCTAATATGTACTCAGTACAATTAGTTGGATGAATGGATAAAATCAATAAGAAAAAAAAAACCCAAATGAGGTGATACCAACAGGAGGTCATAGGAGAAAATGTATAGAGAGCCAATAAACACAAGAGGATGCCCAGAATTTGTCCCATAATTTAAAAGGAGGGAGACTGCACTTTTCATATATCAGATTGCCAAAATTTAGAGGTTTGGCCATATCTCTTAACCTTGATGAGAGTTTGGAAAAACAGGTTGTGGTATGGTAAATCAGTGCAGTGTCTTTTTCAGAAAGCATTTGGCAATATCTATCAAATTATAAAAGGCATATATTCATAGACCCAAGAATTCCAGAGATAGACTTGCATAAGAATGCAAATAAATATCTTCCAGAGTGTTTATTGTAGCTTTTTTGTTTTTTTTTGTTTTTTTTTTTTTTGGCTGTTCTGTGTGGCATGTGGGATCTTAGTTTCCCAACCAGGGATCGAACCTGTGCCCCCTGCAGTGGAAGCACAGAGTCTTAACCGCTGGACTGCCAGGGAATTCCTGACTGTAGCATTTTTTGTAATAGGAAGAATATGGAATAATAACAGCTAACATTTTTGAGTACTCACTGTGTTCCAGGACAGTATCTCATATACTTCACAGAGCAACTCTATGAAGTGGTTTTTATTATTATATTCCATTTTGCAAGTGGGGTAATTAGCTGGCAACTTCCCCAAGGAACCACAGCAAGTAAGTAACAGAGCTGAGAATTTAACCCAGAGCTGCACACTTGATCATTATGCTGTACTATCATTTAGAACCAGCTAAATATCTGTTTAAGTAGGGAACAAGTTACATAAATATGGTATTTGAAGTTCCACACTGTGTGTCCCTCCCACCATAAACAATTATAAAACTGAAAAAAATACATGAAGTGACTGTTTTTGGCCATTGCACAATCGGCAGTGTGATCCCCAAGTAAAAAAGAGGCATACAAAGTGAACCCCACTATATCGCTGGCTTTCTGCCTGATGGCACTTTCTGGTGCTGTAATGAGGTGAAATTCAAGCAGAAAACAGCAGAGGTTAATTTAACATTTAAAAAAAAATTTTTTTTTAATTATTTATTTTTGGCTTCATTGGGTCTTCATTGCTGCACGTGGCTTTCTCTAGTTGCGGTGAGCAGGGGCTACTCTTCGTTGCAGTGCATGGGCTTGTCGTTGCGGTGGCTTCTCTTGTTGTGGAGCATGGGCTCTAGGCGTTCGGGCTTCAGTAGTTGTGGCTCGCGGGCTCTAGAGCGCAGGCTCAGTAGTTGTGGCACACGGGCTTAGTTGCTCCGTGGCATGTGGGATCTTCCTGGACCAGGGCTTGAACCCGGGTCCCCTGCATTGGCGGATTCTTAACCACTGCGCCACCAGGGAAGTCCCTAATTTAACATTTGAAGCTGTTGAGGCAGCTGGGAATTGTAGGTCGGAGTATTAGACAAAAGGGTGTACAGAAAAGGAGCTCCAGAAATTTGCATATGGATCTTCTTAAGTCTTTGGCCAAACACTAAAGACATAAGTATGTTTAGGGTGAGACCTCACAGGCCTGGCAGAGAACAGCTACTGGGTCTCACAGCACTGGGAAACATAGGAGTTCCTATTAGGCGGAATCAAGAGACATCATTAAATACTCTGAGCATTCAATTGAGACCCCAGAAAGGCCATGCATTAGGAGCAGGGCTACTCTAGCCCTGGACTAGGTATCACTGTAGACCTTTCCAATAAAGCTTAAAAATAAACCATAAAAAGAACAACCTATCTGCCAGTAAATTAACTTTGCCAGAACAAGACAAAACATCCTTTAAAAGAAAGCAACAAAATCCTGACACTCAAAAAATTTAGCATTCACAATGTCAAAAGTAAAACGTAGAATTGCTAGACATGAAAAAAAAAATCAGGAAAATGTGACCCATAACCAGAATGAAAAAAAAAAAAAAGCAATAGAAATTTACCCATAGATGACAAATGTTGAAAGAGCAGACAGGTAATTTTAAACAGCTACTTTAAATATACTTAAGGATTTAAAGGAAAAGATTAACATACTGGGTAAGAGATGGAAAAGCTCACTAAAGAAATAGAAACAGTAAAAAAAAGAAATGGAAATTCTATTTTTTTTAAATTGAAGTATAGTTGATTTACAATATTGTGTTAATTTCTGCTGTACAGCAAAGTGATTCGGTTATACACATATATACATTCTTTTTCATATTCTTTTCCATTATGGTTTATCACAGGATATTGAATATAGATCCCTGTGCTATACAGTAGGACCTTGTTGTTTATCCATTCTATATATAATTGTTTGCATCTATTAACACCAGCCTCCCATTACATTCTTTCCCCACCCCCCCTTTCCCTTGGCAACCACAAGTCTGTTCTATATGTCTGTATGTTTCTGTTTTGTAGGTAAGTTCATTTGTGTCATATTTTAGATTTCACATATAAGTGATATCATATGGTATTTATCTTTCTCTTTCTGATTTACTTCACTTAGTATGATAATCTCAAGTTGCATCCATGTTGCTGCAAAAGGCATTAGTTCATTCTTTTTTATGGCTGAGTAGTATTCCATTGTATATATGTACCACTTCTTCTTTATCCATTCATCTGTTGATGGACAGAAATGGAAATTCTAGATATGAAAAATGTAGCATCTGGAATATAAATTCACCAGGTGGAATTAATAGCACACTGGAAACTAGAGAAGGAAAGATCAGTGAAATTGAAGATAGGAACATAAGAATTATCCAGAGTGATGCTCACAGAGGGGGGAAAAAGGCTGGAAAAAGGAAAAAGAGCAATGGCTACTGGATAATATCAGATGGTCTAACATGTGTACAATTGCAGTCCTAGACTAAGAGGAGAAAGAGACTAGGGTAGAAAAAAATAATTTAAAGAAATAGTGGCCAAAAATGCTTCGAAATTTGAAGAAAAATATCAATTCATTAGATCCTAGAATCTCAGTGAACCAGAAAAAGGAAAAAAAAAAATGCAAAGAAAGTCATACCTAGGCACAGCAGTCAAATTACTAAAGATGAAAAAGAGTAAATCTTTTTTTGTTATATTTTCTTAAAATTTTATTTATTTATTTATCTATCTATCTATTTATTTATTTATTTATTTTTGGCTGTGTTGGGTCCTCGCCTCTGTGCGAGGGCCCTCCCCAGCTGCAGCAAGCGGGGGCCACTCTTCATCACGGTGCGCGGGCCTCTCACTATCACGGCCTCTCCTGCGGCGGAGCACAGGCTCCAGACGCGCAGGCTCAGCAATTGTGGCTCACGGGCCTAGTCGCTCCGCGGCATGTGGGATCCTCCCAGACCAGGACTCGAACCTGTGTCCCCTGCACCGGCAGGCAGACTCTCAACCACTGCACCACCAGGGAAGCCCGAGAAAGAGTAAATCTTGAAAGTACCTGGAGGAGAAATATACATTACAAGTAGGCGAACAACAATAAGAATGATCACTGATTTTTCACCAGAAATAATGCTATCAGAAGATAATGAAAAAATGCTGTTAATCTGGGAACCTATGTCCAGTGAAAATATTCTTGAAAAACAAAGGCCTGTGATGGTGGGGGTGGGGTTGAGGGCTGGTTCCAAGGGTATATGGGAATTCTTTGTACTTTTCACTCAATTTTGCTATGACCCTAAAACTGCTCTATTTTTTTTAAATGAAGGCAAAAAATATATATTTTCAGACAAAAAAGCTGAGAGAATTCACCAGTAGACCTGCACTACAAGAAATTAAATGTTAAAGCAAGTTCTTCAGGTCAAAGAAAATGAAGTAAGGTAGAAACTGAGATTTATACAAAGGAATGAAAAGCACCAGAAATGGTGCATTTGTAGATAAATAAAAAATACTTTTTTCTCATTTATTAAATTTCTTTAAAAATAACTATTCAAAGAAGAAATAATAACATTATATCATGAAGTTTATAATATAATGTAAGGTTCTTTGGTTATATGTGAAGTGGTATATTAACTCATGGTAGACTGTGATGAGTTATGGATGTGTATTGTATTCCCTAGAGCAACTATTAAAACAAAGATGTATATCTAGAAAGCTAGTGGAGGAGTTAAAATGAAAAAAGAAAAACAGAGTTTAAAAAAAAACGCAAGAAAGGAGAGATAAAGGAACAAAATATAGATGAGACAAAGTGAAAACAAAGAGCAAAATCATAGACTTAACCATATCAATAATTACACTAAATGTAAACGGACCATATATTCCAGATTGTCAAACTGAATTAAACAACAAGACTCAGGGCTTCCCTGGTGGCGCAGTGGTTGAGAATCTGCCTGCCAATGCAGGGGACACGGGTTCGAGCCCTGGTCTGGGAAGATCCCACATGCCGCGGAGCAACTAGGCCCGTGAGCCACAACTACTGAGCCTGCGCGTCTGGAGCCTGTGCTCCGCAACAAGAGAGGCCGTGATAGTGAGGGGCCCATGCACCACGATGAAGAGTGGCCCCCACTTGCCGCAACTAGAGAAAGCCCTCGCACAGAAACGAAGACCCAACACAGCCAAAAATAAATATAAAAATAAATAAATTAATTAAAAAAAAAGACTCAGTTATATACAAGAATTGCACTTTAAATATACTGACACAAATAAATAAAAGGATGGAAAATATATGCAATGCAAAGTGTAATCATAAGACAATCGTTCAAGATGGTGGAGTATAAGGACGTGCACTCACTCCCTCTTGTGAGAGCACCAGAATCACAGCTAACTGCTGAACAATTATCGACAGGAAGACACTGGAACTCACCAAAAAAGATACCCCACATCCAAGACAAAGGAGAAGCTGCAATGAGACGGTAGGAGGGGCGCAATCACAATAAAATCAAATCCCATAACCGCTGGGTGGGTGACTCACAAACTGGAGAACAATTATGCCACAGAAGTCCACCCACTGGAGTGAAGGTTCTGAGCCCCACGTCAGGCTTCCCAACCTGGGGGTCTGGCAATGGGAGGGGGAATTCCCAGAGAATCAGACTTTGAAGGCTAGTGGGATTTGATTGCAGGACTTTGACAGGACTGGGGGAAACAGAGACTCCACTCTTGGAGGGCACACACAAAGTAGTGTGCACATCAGGACCCAGGGAGAAGGAGCAGTGACCCCATAGGAGACTGAACCAGAACTACCTGCTAGTGTTGGAGGGTCTCCTGCAGAGGCAGGGGCTGGCTGTGGCTCACCATGGGGACAAGGACACTGGCAGCAGAAGTTCTGGGAAGTTCTCCTTGGCGTGAGCCCTCCTGAAGTCTGCCATTAGCCCCACCAAAGAGTCTGTAGCCTCCAATGCTGGGTCGCCTCAGGCCAAACAACCAACAGGGAGGGAACCCAGCCCCACCCATCAGCAGACAAGCAGATTAAAGTTTTACTGAGCTCTGCCCACCAGAGCAACACCCAGCTCTACCCATCACCAGTCCCTCCCCTCACGAAGCTTGCACAAGCCTCTTAGATAGCGTCATCCACCAGAGAGCAGCCAGCAGAAGCAAGGAGAACTACAGTCTTGCAGCCTGTGGGATGAAAAACACATTCACAGAAAGACAGACAAATTGAAAAGGCAGAGGACTATGTACCAGATGAAGGAACAAGATAAAACCCCAGAAAAACAACTAAACGAAGTGGAGATAGGCAACCTTACAGAAAAAGAATTCAGAATAATGATAGTGAAGATGATCCAGGACCTCGGAAAAAGAATGGAGGCAAAGATCGAGAAGTGGCAAGAAATGTTTAACAAAGACCTAGAAGAATTAAAGAACAAACATCTAGAAGAATTAAAGAACAAACAAACAGAGATGAACAATACAATAACTGAAATGAAAAATACACTAGAAGGAATCAATAGCAGAATAACTGAGGCAGAAGAATGGATAAGTGACCTGGAAGACAGAATGGTGGAATTCACTGCTGTGGAACAGAATAAAGAAAAAAGAATGAAAAGAAATGAAAACAGCCTAAGAGACCTCTGGGACAAGATTAAACACACCAACATTCACATTATAGGGGTCCCAGAAAGAGAAGAGAGAGAAAGGACCTGAGAAAATATTTGAAGAGATTATAGTCAAAAACTTCCCTAACATGGAAAAGGAAATAGCCACCCAAGTCCAGGAAGTGGAGGGAGTCCCAGGCAGGATAAACCCAAGGAGAAACACACCGAGACACATAGTAATCAAATTGGCAAAAATTAAAGACAAAGTATTAAAAGCAGCAAGGGAAAAATGACAAATAACATAACAAGGGAACTCCCATAAGGTTAACAGCTGATTTCTCAGCAGAAACTCTACAAGCCAGAAGGGAGTGGCATGATATATTTAAAGTGATGAAAGGGAAGAACCTACAACCAAGATTACTCTACCCGGCAAGGATCTCATTCAGATTCAATGGAGATATCAAAAGCTTTACAAACAAGCAAAAGCTAAGAGAATTCAGCACCACCAAACCAGCTCTACAACAAGTGCTAAAGGAACTTCTCTAAGTGGGAAACACAAGAGAAGAAAAGGACCTACCAAAACAAACCCAAAACAATTAAGAAAATGTAATAGGAACATACATATTGATAATTACCTTAAAGGTGAATGGATTAAATGCTCCAACCAAAAGACACAGGGTTGCTGAATGGATACAAAAACAAGACCCATATATATGCTGTCTACAAGAGACCCACTTCAGACCTAGGGACATATACAGACTGAAAGTGAGGGGATGGAAAAAGATATTCCATGCAAATGGAAATCAAAAGAAAACTGGAGTAGCAATACTCATATCAGATAAAATAAACTTTAAAGAATGTTACAAGAGACAAGGAAGGACGCTACATAACAATAAAGGGATCAATCCAAGAAGAAGATATAACAATTATAAATATATATGCACCCAACATAGGAGCACCTCAATACATAAGGCAAATGCTAACAGCTATAAAAGAGGAAATTGACAGTAACACATAATACTGGGGGACTTTAACAGCTCACTTACACCGACGGACAGATCATCCAAACAGAAAATTAATAAGGAAACACAAGCTTTAAATGACACAGTAGACCAGATAGATTTCATTGATATTTAATTGATATTTATAGGACATTCCATCTGAAAACAGCAGATTACACTTTCTTCTCAAGTGCACACGGAACATTCTCCAGGATAGATCACATCTGGGTCACAAATCAAGCCTCAGTAAATTTAAGAAAATTGAAATCATATCAAGCATCTTTTCTGACCACAACACTATGAGATTAGAAATAAATACAGGGGGAATAAAACGTAGAAAACACAAACACATGGAGGCTAAACAATACATTACTAAATAACCAAGAGATCACTGAAGAAATCAAAGAGGATATCAAAAAATACCTAGAGACAAATGACAACAAAAACACGACGATCCAAAACCTATGGGATGAAGCAAAAGCTGTTCTAAGAGGGAAGTTTATAGCAATACAATCCTACCTCAAGAAACAAGAAAAATCTCAAATAAACAATCTAACCTTACACCTAAAGGAACTAGAGAAAGAAGAACAAACAAAACCCAAAGTTAGTAGAAGGAAAGAAATCATAAAGGTCAGAGCAGAAATAAATGCAATAGAAACAAAGAAAACAGTAGCAAAGATCAATAAAACTAATAGCTGGTTCTTTGAGAAGATAAACAAAATTAATAAACCTTAAGCCAGACTCATCAAGAAAAAGAGGGAGTGGACTCAAATCAATAAAATTAGAAATGAAAAAGGAGACGTTACAACTGACACCGCAGAAATACAAATCATCATAAGAGAATATTACAAGCAACACTATGTCAATAAAATGGACAACCTGGAAGAAATGGGAAAATTCTTAGAAAGGTATAACTTTCCAAGACTGAACCAGGAAGAAATAGAAAATATGAACTGACCAATCACAAGTAATGAAATTGAAACTGTGATTAAAAATCTCCCAACAAACAAAAGTCCAGGACCAGATAGCCTCACAGGTGAATATCATAAAACATTTAGAGAAGAGCTAACACCCATCTGTCTCAAACTCTTCCAAAAAATTGCAGAGGAAGGAACACTCCCAAACTCAATCTATGACGCCACCATCACCCTGATACCAAAACCAGACAAAGATACTACAAAAAAGAAAATTACAGACCAATATCACTGATGAATATAGATGCAAAAAAATCCTCACCAAAAACTAGCAAACAGAATCCAACAACACATTAAAAGGATCATACACCATGGTCAAGTGGGATTTATCCCAGGGATGCAAGGATTCTTCAATATACGCAAATCAATCAATGTGATACACTGTGTTAACAAATTGAAGAATAAAAACCATATGATCCTCTCAATAGATGCAGAAAAAGCTTTTGACAAAATTCAACACCCATTTATGATAAAAACTCTCCAGAAAAGTGGGCATAGAGGGAACCTACCTCAACATCATAAAGGCCATATATGACAAACCCACAGCAAACATCATTCTCAATGGTGAAAAACTGAAAGCATTTCCTCTAAGATCAGGAACAAGACAAGGATGTCCACTCTCACCACTATTATTCAACATAGTTTTGGAAGTCCTAGCCATGGCAATCAGAGAAGAAAAAGAAATAAAAGGAATACAAATTGGAAAAGAAGAAGTAAAACTGTCACTGTTTGCAGATGACATGATACTATACACAGAAAATCCTAAAGATGCCACCAGAAAACTACTAGAGCCAATCAATGAATGTGGTGAAGTTGCAGAATACAAAATTAATGCACAGAAATCTCTTGCATTCCTATACACTAATGATGAAAAATCTGAAAGAGAAATTAAGGAAACACTCCCATTTACCACTGCAACAAAAAGAATAAAATACCTAGGACTAAACCTACCTAGGGAGACAAAAGACCTGTATGCAGAAAACTATAAGACACTGATGAAAGAAATTAAAGATGATATCAACAGATGGAGAGACATACCATGTTCTTGGATCGGAAGAATCAATATTGTGAAAATGACTATACTACCCAAAGCAATCTACAGATTCAGTGCAATCCCTATCAAATTACCAATGGCATTTTTTACAGAACTAGAACAAAAAAATCTTAAAATTTGTATGGAGACACAAAAGACCCCAAATAGCCAAAGCAATCTTGAAGGAAGAAAACACAGCTGGAGGAATCAGACTCCCTGACTTCAGACTATACTACAAAGCTACAGTAATCAAGACAGTACGGTACTGGCAGAAAAACAGAAATACAGATCAGTGGAACAGAATAGAAAGTTGCACCTATGGTCAACTAATCTATGACAAAGGAGGCAAAGATATACAATGGAGAAAAGACAGTCTCTTCAATAAGTGGTGCCTGGAAAACTGGACAGCTACATGTAAAAGAATGAAGTTAGAACACTCCCTAACACCATACACAAAAATAAACTCAAAATTGATTAAAGACCTAAATGTAAGGACAGACACCATAAAACTCTTAGAGGAAAACATAGGAAGAACACTCTGACATAAATCACAGCAAGATCTTTTTTGACACCTCCTAGAGTAATGGAAATAAAACCAAAAATAAACAAATGGGACCTAATGAAACTTAAAAGCTTTTGCACAGCAAAGGAAACTATGAACAAGACAAAAAGACAACCCTCAGAATGGGAGAAAGTATTTGCAAACAAATCAACGGACAAAGGATTAATCTCCAAAATATATAAACAGCTCATGCAGCTCAATATTAAAAAAGCAAACAACCCAATCAAAAAATGGTCAGAAGACCTAAATAGACATTTCTCCAAAGAAGACATACAGATGGCCAAGAGGCACCTGAAAAGTGCTCAACATCACTAATTATTATAGAAATGCAAATCAAAACTACAATGAGGTATTACCTCACACTGGTCAGAATGGCCATCATCAGAAAATCTACAAACAGCAAATGCTGGAGAGGGTGTGGAGAAAAGGGAACCCTCTTGCACTGTTGGTGGGAATGTAATTGATACAGCCACTATGGAGTACAGTACGGAGGTTCCTTAAAAAATTAAAAAAAAAAAAAATTAAAAATAGAATTACCATATGACCCAGCAATGCCACTACTGGGCATATACCCAGAGAAAACCATAATTCGAAAAGACACATGCACCCCAATGTTCATTGCAGCACTATTTACAATAGCCAGGTCATGGTAGCAACCTAAATGTCCATCGACAGATGAATGGATAAAGAAGATGTGGTACATATACACAATGGAATATTACTCAGCCATAAAAAGGAACGAAATTGGGTCACTTGCAGAGACGTGGATGGATCTAGAGACTGTCATACAGAGTGAAGTAAGTCAGAAAGAGAAAAACAAATATCGGATATTTTTTTTTTTTTTTTTTTTTATAAGTTTATTTATTTTTTATTTTTTTTTATTTTTGGCTGTGTTGGGTCTTTGTTGCTGTGCGTGGGCTTTCTCTGGTTGCAGCGAGCGGGGGCTACTCTTCGTTGTGGTGCGCAGGCTTCTCATTGCAGTGGCTTCTCTTGTTGCGGAGCACGGGCTCTAGGCGCGCAGGCTTCACTAGTTGTGGCACGCGGGCTCAGTAGTTGTGGCACACGAGCTCTAGAGCGCAGGCTCAGTAGTAGTGGCTCAGAGGCTTAGTTGCTCCGCGGCATGTGGGATCTTCCCGGACCAGGGCTCGAACCCGTGTCCTCTGCATTGGCAGGCGGATTCTTAACCACTGCGCCACCAGGGAAGCCCCCAAATATCGGATATTAACACATCTATGTGGAACCTAGAAAAATGGTACAGATGAACTGGTTTGCAAGGCAGAAATAGAGACGCAGTTGTAGAGAACAAACGTATGGCCACCAAGGGGGGAAAGCGGGGTGGGGGTGGGATGAACTGGGAGATTGGGATTGACATATATACACTAATATGTATAAAATAGATAATAAGAACCTGCTGTATTTAAAAACTTAAATTAAAAAAAGGGTAATCATAAGAAAGCTGGGATGGCTAAATTAATTAATATAAGATAAAATAGACTTTGAGATAGAGTATTATCAGAGGGAATTTCATAATAAGGAAATCATTAATTCATTAAGAAGACATAAAAATCCAAAATTTGTATGAATCTAATAATTGAAATATGTGAAGCAAAAATTGACCAACTAAAAAGAGAAATAGACAAATCCATGATCATAGTTGGAGGTTTTAACACCTCCTTTTAATAATTTATAAAACAGACCAAAAAAATGAATAAAGATATGAATTTTGAACAATACCATCAACCAGCTTCACCTACTGACATGTATCCAACACTGCATCCAACTACTGAATACACATTCTCTTCAAGAGTACATTGAACATTCTTCAAGATAGACTGTATGTTAGGCCATAAAATAAATATATATCATAAAATGATACAGAGTCTATTCTCTGACAACTGTGTTAAATTAGGAGTTGATTACAAAGGAATGTCCAGAAAATCTCCAAATATTGGGAAATTGTCATATTACCAGATAATCCATAGGCTCAAAGAAATTGCAAGGAATTAGAAAATATTTTTAGGGGCTTCCCTGGTGGCGCAGTGGTTAAGAATCCGCCTGCCAATGCAGGGGACACGGGCTCGAGCCCTGGTCCGGGAAGATCCCACATGCTGCAGAGCAACTAAGCCCGTGGGCCACAACTACTGAGCCTGCATTCTAGAGCCCACAAGCCACAACTACTGAAGCCCACGTGCCACAACTACTGAAGGCTGTGCGCCTAGAGCCTGTGCTCCACAGCAAGAGAAGCCACCGCAATGAGAAGCCCACGCACCGCAACGAAGAGTAGCCCCCGCTCACCACAACTAGAGAAAGCCGGCACGTGCAGCAACGAAGACCCAATACAGCCAATAAATTAATTAATTAATGAAATAAATCTATTTTTTTAAAAAAAGAAAATATTTTTAAATGAATGATGATGAAAACATATCAAAATTTATGGGATACAATTAGCAGTGCTTAAAGGGAAATTTATAGCTTTAAATGCTTGTTTTAGAAAAGGTATGAAATCAATGAAATATAAAATACAATTAAAGAAAGTAAATACAATAAAAAATTAGTTTTTTGAAAAAAATTGATAAATCTCTAGCAAGAATAATGAAGAAAAAAAGAAAACATCTCACACCATACACAAAAATAAACTCAAAATGGCTTAAAGATTTAAATAGAAGACATGACACCATAACACACCTAGAAGAGAACATTAGCAAAACATTATCTGACATAAATTGTACCAATGTTTTCTTAGGTCAGTCTCCCAAGGCAATAATAGAAATAAAAGCAGAATAAACAAATGGGACCTGATCAAATTTACAAGCTTTTGTACAGCAAAGGAAACCATAAACAAAATGAAAAGATAACCTATGGAATGGGAGAAAATATTTGCAGATGACGTGACAGACAAGGGTTTAATTTCCAGAATATACAAACAGCTCATACAACTCAATAACAAAAAAACAAACAACCCAATTAAAAAGTGGGCAGAAGACCTAAACAGACATTTCTCCAAAGAAGACGTATACATGGAAAGAGGTTCAACATCACTAACAGAGAAATGCAAATCAAAACTACAATGAGGGACTTCCCTGGTGGTCCAGTGGCTAAGACTCCACGCTCCCAATGCAGGGGGGCCAGGTTCAATCACTGGTCAGGGAGCTAGATCCCACATGCTGCAACTAAAAATCCCGCATGCTGCAACTAAGACCCGACTTGGCCAAATAAATTAATTAATTTAAAAAAAAATATTGGGCTTCCCTGGTGGCGCAGTGGTTGAGAATCCGCCTGCCAATTCAGGGGACACGGGTTCGAGCCCTGGTCTGGGAAGATCCCACATGCCGCGGAGCAACTGGGCCCATGAGCCACAACTACTGAGCCTGCGTGTCTGGAGCCTGTGCTCCGCAACAAGAGAGGCCGCGACAGTGAGAGGCCCGCGCACCGCGATGAAGAGTGGCCCCCACTTGCCGCAACTAGAGAAAGCCCTCGCACAGAAACGAAGACCCAACACAGCCAAAAATATAAATAAAAAAAAAAAAAAAAACTATTAAAAAAAAAACTACAGTGAGGTATCACCGCACACCTGTCAGAATGGCCATCATTAAAAACTCTACAAATAACAAATGCTGGGGACGGTGTGGAGAAAAGGGAGCCCTCCTACACTGTTGGTGGGAATGTAAGTTGGTGCAGCCACTATAGAAAACAGTAAGGAGTACAGATGAACCGGTTTGCAGGGAAGAAATTGAGACACAGATGTAGAGAACAAACGTATGGACACCAAGGGGGGGAAAGCGGCGGCAGGTGGGCGTGCTGTATAACCTGCTGCATAAAAAAATAAATAAAATAAAATTCAAAAATTAAAAAAAACCCCACAACAGTATGGAGGTTCCTCAGAAAACTAAAAATAGAATTACCATGTGATCCAGCAATCCCACTCCTGGGCATATATCCAGACAAAACTCTAATCCAAAACAATACATGCACCCAAATGTTCATTGTATCACTATTCACAATAGCCAAGACATGGAAACAACCTAAATGTCCATCAACAGATGAATGGATAAAGAAGATGTGGTACTATACACAGTGGAATACCACTCAGCCATAAAAAAAGAATGAAATAATGCCATTTGCAGCCACATGGATGCCACTTGAGATCATCATATGAAGTGAAGTAAGTCAGACAGAGAAAGACAAACACTATCTGCAGCCAATCAATCTCCTGGCTTCTCAATGACCTTGAGATAAAGTCTAACTCCTTAACATGACTTGCAAGGCCCTTTTGAGCTATGCTTGCTGCCTCCACCCAACCCCGGGCCTTAAATCTCACTCTTCTTCCTGAAATTCTCCCTTCCATTTCCCCACCTCTTGTCTGTCTCTGTGTTCCAGACCTACTGAACTTCTTTCAGCTCCTCAGAAGCTGCCAAGTTCTCTCAGATTTCTGTGCCTACAGGAGTCTCTTCTCACTTCCAGGAACATTTTTGCCATCCCCACTCCTCAGTACCTTTTCACCTGGCTAATTCCATGCAAACTTCTGGGCTCTCTGTCACTCTAGAACCTGTATCTCTCCTTAACACTTAGCCCTTGACTCCTTTGTACTTAACTCACTATCTTGCGAGTGTTATGTATTTGCTGTGTCCTCTCCACACTGGGAGCTCCATGGGACCAGGGGCTATTCTATTTAATTATACATATGTTTACACACACACACACACAGATCTTGTACACACTGCTAGTAAAGTTGATTGTTTCTGAGTAGAGAGGATAAGCATTTTTTTAAATGTTTTAAAATACTTATCTATATTTTCTGATTTTCATAATAAACATCTCTTGTTTTCCTAATAATAAAAAATAATAACACAATTTCAGACTTACTGTAAAGCTACAGTAATCATAACAGTGTGGAAGTGGCAAAGAACAGACAGATAGATCAACGGGATGGCATAGAGAGTCTAGAAATAGACCCACACAAATACAGTCAACTGAACTTTGACAGAGGAGCAAAGGCAATACAGTGGAGAAAAGAGAAATCTTTCAACACATGGTGTTGGTACAACTTGACATCCACGTACAAAAAAATGATCTAGACACAGACCTTAGACCCCTCATGAAAAATTAACTCAAAATGGATTATAGACTTAAATGTAAAACACAAAACCATAAAACTATAAGGTATCCTGGGAGAACATTTAGATGATCTTGAGTTTGGCAATGGCTTTTTAGGTACCACACCAAAGCCATGACCCATGAAAGAGATAACTGATAAGCTGGACTTCATTAAAATTAAAAACTTATGCTCCGTGAAAGATACTGTCAAGAGAATGAGAACACAAGCCACAGACTGGGAGAAAATATTCACAAAAGACATATCTGATACAGGACTGTTATCTAAAATACACAGAGAACTCTCAAAACTCAAAAATAAGAAAACAAATGGGAGAAAATAATTGCAAACCATATATCTGATAAAGAACTCACACAACTTAATAGCAAAAATATATAAGGAACTCATACAACTCAATAGCAAAAAAAATCAAATCATGTACCTGTTGGCCATTCGTATACCTTTGTATACGTTCTCTGGAAAAAATGTTTATTCCGGTCTGTATTTTAAAACCCCCCAGTAGTCCTTTCTTCCTATGTGTGTCCTTTTCTTTTACACAGAACACTTCACTTCTGACACTCTGCTCACCAAATGTGAAGGGAGTTTCCCCACACCAAACAATTTTGTGACACCAGCAATTTAGCTCAATTCTGACACTATGTACCTGGAGATAACATCAGATCCTACAGGGTAAGGGCTCAGTCCCACCAGACTGTCCCACACACCACCACTTCAGATGCCAGTAGAAAGTTCAGGTGGTTACCTGTGCTTCTGACCCACTGGCTATAAATCAGAGATTCCCACAATGCCTTCCTTGGATTCAATTAATTTGCTAGAGTGGCTCACAGAACTTAGGAAAACAGTTTACTTACTGTTTACCAGTTTATTATAAAAGGATGTGATAAAGGATACAGGTGAACATCCAGATGGAAGAGATGTGTAGGGGGCAAGGTATGCGGGTAGTGGCGCCGAGCCCCCATGCCCTGTCCATTTGCACCACTCTCGCCACACCTCCGTGTGGTCACCAACCTGGAAGCTCTCCAAGCCCCATACTTTTAGGATACTTATGGAAGCTTCCTCACGTAGGCAAGATCAATCATTAACTCTATTTCCAGCTCCTCTCTCCTCTCTGGAGGATGGGGGAATGGGGCTGAAAACTCCAAGCCTCTGATTATGGCTTGATCTTTCTGGTGACCAGCCCTCATTCAGGAGCCCACCCAGAGTCACCTCATTAGAACAAAAGACACTCCTATCACCCAGAAAATTACAAGGGTTTCAGGAACTGGGGACAGAGACCAATAGATATTTTCTATTACCTCACAAGATACTTTGTCCATTTTTAAATTGGATTATTTGATTTTTTTGCTATTGAGTTGTATGAGTTTCTTATATATTTTTGCTATTAAGTTGTGTGAGTTCCTTATCAGATATATGGTTTGCAATTATTTTCTCCCATTTGTTTTCTTATTTTTGAGTTTTGAGTGTTCTCTGTGTATTTTAGATAACAGTCCTGTATCAGATATGTCTTCTGCAAACATTTTCTCCCAGTCTGTGGCTTGTGTTCTCATTCTCTTGACAGTGTCTTTCACGGAGCATAAGTTTTTAATTTTAATGAAGTCCAGCTTATCAGTTATCTCTTTCATGGGTCATGGTTTTGGTGTGGTACATAAAAAGCCATTGCCACACTCAAGATCATCTAAATGTTCTCCCAGGTTATCTTATAGTTTTATGGTTTTGTGTTTTATGGTATATATACACGATGTAATATCATTTGTCCATAAGAAAGAAGGAAATCCTGCCATTTGTGATATGGATGGAATTTGAGGGCATTATGCTATGTGAAATAAGTCAGTCAGAGGAAGACTAGTACTGTATGATCTCAATTATATGTGGAATCTAAAAAAACCAAACCCAGAAACAGAGAGTAGAATTGTGGTAGCCAGAGAGATGGAGAAGAAAGAGTGATGGTGGTCAAAGGGCACACATTTCCAGTTATAAGATGAATAAGTTCTGGGGATCTAATGTACAGCAGCATGATGACTACAGTTAACCATACTGTACTGTATGTTTGAAAATTGCTAAGGGAGTAGATCGTAAAAGTTCTCACCATATATACACACAAAAAGAACTATGTGAGGTGGTAGACATATCTTAGTCTATTTGGGCTGCTATAACAGAAATGTCATAGACTGGGTAGCTTGTAAACAACAGAAATTTATTTCTCACAGTTCTGGAGGCTAGGAAGTCCAAGATCAAGGTGCTGGCAGATTGGGTGTCTGGCGAGAGGGTTCACTTCCTAGATGGCTGTCTTTTTGCTTTAACTTCGCATGGTGGAAGGGTCAAGGACTTCTTGTATAGGACACTATTCCCATTTATGAGGGCTCCACCCTCATGACCTAATCACCTCCCAAAGGCCTCATCTCCACACATATAACATTGGGGATTAGATCTCAACAGATGAACTTGAGGGAGACACATATATTCAGTGCATAGTATACTGTATGATTCCAATTATATGACATTCTGGAAAAGGCAAAATTATGGAGACAGTAAAAGGCCAGGGGATAGAGGGGAGGGAGGGGTGAATAGGTAGAGCATAGAGGATATTTAGGGCAGTGAAACTATGGGTCAAAACCCATAGAATGTATAACACAAAGAGTAAACCCTAATGTAAACAATGGACTTTGGGTAATGATGTGTCAATATTGGTAATCAGTTGTAACAAATGTACCCCTGGTAGGGAATGTTGATAATGGGGGAGGCTGTGTGTGTGTGGACATATAGGGGGTATGTGGGAACTCTCTGAACTTCCTGCTCAATTTTGCTGTGAACCACAAACTGCCCTAAAGAATAAGTGTATTAATCATGATTATGTTGGAAAAAGAAGAACAGTTTGTTCTTTAAAGACAAAAATAAAGGTGTTTTTGTTAAAAAAAAAAAAAGAATAAGTGTATTTAAAAAATTAATGAAAGAGACCTTAAAAATCAAAAACCAACTGTCAGAGGTAATCCCACCCTGAGTCAAAATGCTAGGTGGTGTCTGAAAGTACCCACTTTCTAAATCTGGGATATGAGCAAGTTATGTGAACACTCCAGGGTTGATTTATTTTCTGCTTGAAAATAAAGAGTTGGGCAAGGTCAGCGGTTCTCGTGCTTTTGAGTTTTTCATGAAAAAGTAAATTAAAAATGGAAATGAGTGTAGAGGTGTCCACTTTTCATTTTGTGAAATAAACATATTTTCAAAACTCCACCATCTACTGTTACCATTTCATCATTAAAAAACATTTTAGTACAGAAAATTAGGACATAATTCTTAAAAAGGCAATCACTTTAATTGAATACCCTTAGTTTTATGAAAAACTCTACATTTTCCTTTATTTTTCTATTTTTTCAACTAACTGCTGAAAACTCTATGCTATCTGGAACCAGTTTGTGGACCAGTACTTGGAATGACTAAATGATGTCTTCCAAACCTAATATTCTGAGGCTTGATGCACAAGTAGGTTGGTGTGGCAGAAACGTCCAAAGTGCTGGTCCTAAGCAAACAGTGAACACTAACCATCAGGACCGAAGTCCCTGACATTTATGCTGAGCATATTATTGCTAATGATTAAAACAACCCCACGGGGTAGGTAACATCGATGCAAAAAACTGAGGCTTGGAGGGCTTCCCTGGTGGCGCAGTGGTTGAGAATCTGCCTGCCAATGCAGGGGACACGGGTTCGAGCCCTGGTCTGGGAAGATCCCACATGCCGCGGAGCAACTAGGCCCGTGAGCCACAATTACTGAGCCTGTGCTCTAGAGCCTGTGCTTCGCAACAAGAGAGGCTGCGACAGTGAGAGGCCCGTGCACCGCGATGAAGAGTGGCCCCCGCTTGCCACAACTTGAGAAAGCCCTCGCATAGAAACGCAGACCCAACACAGCCAAAAAAAATAAAATAAATAAATAAATAAGTCAGGAGCTCTTTTTTTTTTTTTTTCACACACACACACTGTATTTTATTTTTACAAGAGATAAATAGACTGACACCAAGCATTGTACATGGATGACCACAACAAAAGCAACAATGATTGCAATTACCAAACATGAAACACACTCATACTATGTCATAATATTGACATTAAGTCCAGCAATCCTCCACTGTAAGTCAGGAGCTCTTTTAAAAAAAAAAACTGAGGCTTGGAAAGACAGAGTAAACTGTCAGAGTCCAGCTATAGCAGTTGCAGCACCAGAACACATACCCAAGCCAGTCTTGACTCCAAAGCCCATGTTGCTTCTGCCTTCAGATTCTGGTTTTCTGCCTAGCATGCTCTTTTCTTCTGGTAGCAATATTCTCCTCCTCTGAAAATGGCTCCTTTCTGTGGTGCTCCAAGGACAATGGTGCTTCAAGGACAAGGACAACTCTGTCTGAAAAACTTTCACCGTTACACCCCCTACTGGACTCTTAATCGGCCTCCCCATAATGTCGCTCTGCTTACGAAATCCCTGAGCCCACCTGGGCAACGCCCACCTGGGCAAAGGGGCCTGTCCCAAGAAAGGAAAGGCATATGGCCTGTCCCACTCCCACCCTTATGAAGGAAGGTATATGTGCCTCGACCAATCAGTAAACGAAATTTTTACCTCGGACCATTCCTTTGTTTTGCTGGCTATAAAAACTGATGCATAGCACGTGTTCGGGCTCCACTCTCCCAGACTACTAGGAAGAAGACCGCTGTGCTGGCAGCGACCATTCCCTTTAATAAATTCTATCTTCTTCACATTCTGCCTTATGTCTGGAAATTCTTTTCCAGCCCGTGTTCGGACCACGACATTTGGTGGCCAGTCCAGGGATCTCTTTCCCCACCTCCTGTCCTCATTCCTTGGGACCCTCTGTGAACAGGCAAGTTGCTGTAGAAGCAAAGGAGGAACTCTGGCCAGGGCCACAGCCTGGTGTGTTCCAAAGGCTCCAGGGCTCACTTCGCCCCAGTAACTGTCACCCAGAACAGGTGAGGATCCCTCTATCTCCTTTCCGATCGGGACTGGGCCTATTGGTATGGTGTGGGCACGGGCCAGGCATTTAAAAGCCATTAGGGCGCCGGCCGCTGGAAGACTCCTGTGAAAGGATAAGGGGGTCACGGAACGGACCAGGCTATTAGAGCATCGGCTCCCAGCAAGACAACTTCTGAGCAACGCGAGGCACATTGTGGACGAAGAAAAACACGAAGCCCACAGTCCCTTGGCCACCAACTCCTCGGTAGGGTTAGAAGGCGGACTCCTCAGTCCTCTTTTCTGTTGCTTCTGCTTCTTTCTCCTCGGCTCCGACTGACTCCAAAGGACCTCGCCGCCTCCAGATCGTCCCAAGAGCTCCTTCCCATCCCTGAGAGTCTTCTAATGGTGAGTCAATTCCCAGCTGGCTTGCGGAGATTCCCCTCTCTGTACACTGGTGCCCTGGCCACACGGTTTCTCACTGCTCTGGCCACCTCCCAGGGTCGGAAGGGACTTTTGGGATGGTCGGCCTTTTTATGCCTTAGTCGCAAGGCGATGTCACTGAGACAGAGAGGGAGGCCTTTTTGCCCATCAGTGATTCTCAGTACCCCCATTCTATGGCATTGGGGCTAAGTATAGGTTCAGGCAGGTCTATCCCCTTAGACTCACCTCTTAGTTGTATTCTCAGGAAATGGAAGGAATTTGACCCAGACGATCTCAAAAGGAGGAGGCTCATATTCTTTTGTAACACGGCTTGGCCCAAGTACAAACTGGGGGACCAAGAATGATGGCCTCTTCATGGGACACTAAATTATATCACCATCCTCCAACTTGATCTCTATTATCGGAGGCTGGGAAAGGATTCCAAGGTTCTGTACATCAGGGCTTCAAGGCCCTCAGTCAGAATCCGAACCTGAGGGACTCCTGTCGCGTGCTTCTCTCCAACGCCGCTTTAATGCCTCGTGCTCTCCCCTCTCCTCCTCCTTCAGCTTCACTACCTCGTCCCTCCCCATCTCCCCCTGCACCACATATCTTGGATGACCCTTCTTGTCCCCCATCTCACCAGCCTCCTCCACAACCCCCACCTCTCTACCCGCAAGCAGACCTTCCCTCCCCTCCCCACACTCGGTCACGAGCAGCCCAACGCTCTGAATCGAGTCCCAGCATGGTTCCCCTACGAGAGGTCGCTAATGGAGACCGAGGTACTATCAGGGTTCATGTCCCCTTCCCCACGTCCAATCTCTCATATTCAAGGGAAACTGGGCCCCTTAGCCAGGACCCCTCCACCTTCATCAGGGAATTCCAGGCCCTAACTATAGCCTTTGACTTAACCTGGCCAGATATTCCTGTGTCCTAACTACCTGCTGCATCACGAAGACAAGGCCGGGATCAGGGCCTTGGCTCAGGCCTGGGCAGGTGAGGCACACGCCCGAGGTCCTAATGAGAACCGAGCGGGGGAAGAGACAGTCCCACGGGCAGACCCAGGATGGAGATACCAGGCAAATGAAAATGGGCCAGCAGGAGGGCTCACTAGGAGAAACTTCATGACTACATATCTACTAGAAGGTATGAAAAAGCCAGTCATCAAACAGGACAATTATAAGAAACTCAGAGAAGTTACCCAGGAACCCTTTGAGAATGCGGCCCTTTTTCAGGCCCGATTGGTAGAGGCTATGAGGAAATACACCAACCTAGACCCTGAGACTCCTGAAGTTCAGGCTATATTGCAGTTCACTTTATAAGCCAGGCATCGCCAAGCATAAGACAGAAATTACGGAAACTAGAGCAAGGGCCACAGACCCCATTTTCTGTCCTATTGACAGGGCTTTAAGGTCTTCACGAATAGGGAGGAGGCTTCTAGGAGTAGACAAGAAAGAGAGGAGGAAAAATTAACACGACATGCTCAATATATGGCTCTTGCCATTACTCAGTCCCTCCCACAGCAAGGACTCATGGCAGCCCATCTCCTGTCGCAGAAACCACAGCTGACCTGCCACCAGTGCGGTCAGCAGGGGCACAGTGAAGAACGGCCGCATCCCACCCCCCGATCCCCCGTGCCCTTACTGTCGTCAAAAGGGCCACTGGAAGAGGAGTTGTCCCTGCCGCCCTCAAGCTGGTAGGCCAACACCATGACCACCCAACACCTGGGGTATTTCGGGTCCCAGTCCCCTGGCTGAGGTCAAGGCCAGTTGCTCCTGTTGGTGGTAGTTGACTACCAGGAGTGAGAACGGGATTACGCTCAAGATCTGGGGCTCCTGGATGCGGATGACTGAAGGTGCCCAAGTCTCAATCTACAGGCCCCTATGTTCCCCAGAAGACCGGAGGAACCCCAGGTAACCCTGGATGTGGCAGGGGCTACTATAACCTTTCGAAGTGACACAACGGCTACTTATTCAGCCCCGACCTCCTTCTCTGGTCCCACTCGCTGTTCCTCGATGCTCCTAACAGGGATGGGAACAGGCTCAGCCGGACTCTTAAACTTTATTTTCATGGCCCGACAGCTCTCTCTTAAACTTACACAACAGATTGCCAACCTCGCAGCTCAAATTAACATGCTACAAGACAAATAATTTCTCTGCAAGAGTAGTTTTACAAAATAGAAGAGCTCTGGACCTCCTAAAGGCTTATCAGGGAGGGACTTGTGCAACGTTAAAGGAGGATTGCTGTTTTATGGTCAACCATCCGGGCAAGGTCCAGCCCAATCTTCGGGCCATGTATTTTTAACCTTCTTGTTAAGTTTGTCTCTTCCAGAATACAACAAATAAACCTCCAAATGATGATGCAACAAGAATACCGGGGGCTTCCCTGGTGGCGCAGTGGTTAAGAATCCGCCTGCCAACGCAGGGGACACGGGTTCGAGCCCTGGCCCGGGAAGATCCCACATGCCGCGGAGCAACTAAGCCCGTGCACCACAACTACTGAGCCTGCACTCTAGAGCCTGTGAGCCACAACTACTGAGCCCACGCGCCTAGAGCCCATGCTCCACAACAAGAGAAGCCTCTGCAATGAGAAGCCCGTGCACTGCAACGAAGAGTAGCCCCCGCTCGCTGCAACTGGAGAATGCCCGCACGCAGCAACGAAGACCCAATGTGGCCAAAAATAAATAATAAAATAAAATAAATTAATTTTTAAAAAAAACAAGAATACCGGACAGGGCTTCCCTGGTGGCCCAGTGGTTAAGAATCTGCCTGCCAATGCAGGGGACTCGGGTTCAATCCCTGGTCTGGGAAGATCCCACATGCCATGGTGCAACTAAGCCCGTGCACCACAACTACTGAGCCTATGCTCTAGAGCCCGCAAGCCACAACTACTGGGCCCATGTGCCACAACTACTGAAGCCCGCATGCCTAGAGCCCATGCTCTGCGACAAGAGAAGCCACCACAATGAGAAGCCCACACACAGCAATAAAGACCCAATGCAGCCAAAAATAAATAAATAAATTTATTAAAAAGAAAAAGAGAATACTGGACAGTCAACACTCCTACGACCCTTGAACAAGCCACCATCTCTTTCCATGGGGCCCGCACTCCTCCCTAGATGCACCCTGACAGAGAGCAGGCAAGGGAACCCAGGGCCCCACGACGCCCTCACTCAGCAGGAAGCAGAGTTCATCGCCCCTTCTCCTCACAAAAGGGCTTCCTGAGTGTCTGAGAGGGAATTAGGCAGTTAGGTAGATATGAGTAAGGTATTCAATAAGGCCAAGGAATTGGCCCTACACATAAAGAGAAGGGGGAGTGTGGTGCTCCAAGGACAATGGTGCTTCAGGGACAAAGGATGACCCTGCCTGAAAAAGTTTCAGAGGTATACCTACTGGACTCTTAATCGCCCTCCCCACCATGTTGAGATGGTTTTGAAATCCCTGAGCCCACCTGGGTGATGCCCACCTGGGCAATGGGACCTGTCCCAAATAAGGAAAGACATATGCCCTGTCCTACTCCCACCGTACAGAAGGAAGGTATGTGTGCCTCGATCAATCAGTAAACGAAAATTTCACCTTGGACCATTCCTTTGTTTTCTGGCTATAAAAGCTGATCAATAGCATATGTGCGGGCTCGACTCTCCCAGACTACTAGGAATTCGGGCCGCAGTTCTGGCAGCGACCCTTTCCTCTAATAAATTCTATCTTCTTTACGTTCTGCTTTATGTCTGGAAATTCTTCTCCAACCTGCGTTCATACCTTGACACTTTCCCCACTCCAACATGTGGACTCTTTGAGATCAATCTCCAGGCCATAGTTGACTCATCCAGGCGTGGGTATTTGATCCAAGAAGGGCGTGCCAGTCAGAGTTCTTCCTTCTGTGTCTGAGTTTATACCTCGAGAGATTAGTAGGCCTACCTTCCAATGCAGCAAGCCATAAGACCTAAGACACAGTAGTTTTCAGCTGTCTCCCCACCAGACCCTCGTTTGCAAGGAGAGAGAAAGAAGTGACATCAAGGAGGAACAGAGGAGGGAGAGACCTGGCAGCCTTCAAGTTCCTGCATCTGCTGGTTCCTGAGCCCCTCCATCCCCACCTTCCTGTGGTCAGATTGTCCCACCTTTCCTTGAATTTATTGATTTATTTTAAAAATAAATTTATCTATTTATTTTTATTTTTGGCTGTGTTGGGTCTTCGTAGCTGTGAGCAGGCTTTCTCTAGTTGTGGCGAGTGGGGGCTACTCTTTGTTACGGTGTGCGGGCTTCTCGTTGTGGTGTCTTCTCTTGTTGCGGAGCACGGGCTCTAGGCACGCGGGCTTCAGTAGTTGTGGCAAGTGGGCTTGACAGTTGTGGCTCACGGGCTCTAGAGTGCAGGCTCGGCAGTTGTGGTGCACGGGCTTAGTTGCTCCGCCACATGTGGGATCCTCCCAGACCAGTGCTCGAACCCGTGTCCCCTGCATTGGCAGACGGATTCTTAACCACTGTGCCACCAGGGAAGTCCCTCCTTGAGTTTAGTGAGGCAACAAACTCCTCCTTTTTTTCTGAGCCAATGTGAGTTTTGTCCCATGCAACCAGTAAGGCTTCCATCCCATTCTTCTTCCCTGGGAAGTGTGGAGCCCTACATCAAGGACACCCTACATCGAGGACACAGGACAAAAACTCAGGAATTAACCAAGCCCCCATAGCAACTGTTGCCATGGGCGCTCCTAATCTGAACCAGACAGCCCCCCTCCCCCATTCCATATTAGGCAAAATAATCACCGTGTAGTAACCTTGTAGCATCCTGACCAATCACCTAATGCCATCCTGCCAGCAGGAATTTTCTTTGTCTTGAGGCTATAGAAGTTGTCTACTAGCCCACAAAGGGGGTCGTCTCTCCCTGGTCCATCAGGAAGTCGCCCGCTGTATTTGCAGCGCCCGTAACTCTGCTCTTTGTTCTCAATAAACTCACTCTTTTCTAAAATACTTCGTGTCTCGAAATTCTTCCAGCCCGCGCACGGACCACAACACTTTTGATACCCCCATCTTTATTTCCTGGAGTCTGTATAACATAACTGAACAATTAATCCTATGAGGTCCTGCATTGTTTCCATGGTACCTCTCCCAAATTGGCTGAGAGATTCCTGAGTTCAGGGCAAGAACCAAGTCCTGGAGTCCCCGCTCCCGTGGCCCGCCCCCGCCGCTTCCCTCCACCATGGCGCCTAACACAGGAAAGCACATCAGAGGTTCCACAATTCTTTTCTAAGATCCACTGATTACAGGCCCTGGGCCAGCCGGAGGCCGGCTTCTTCCCCCAGGGAGGCTGCAGGAGGGCGCCAATGTGGATAGCACGGACAATGTGGATATACTGGAGTCCGGATTCCAGTCCGGGATAGGAGAGGGCGTCACCTAACCAGGCCAGTCCCAGAGTGGAACTCGCCAGCCCGGCGGCTCGGCGCCGCCTGCGCGCCCGCCAGCCGGGCCCTGGGCCGGTCCCCACCGCAGAGCGCGCGGAGCGGCTGGGTCCTCTACGTGCCGGCATCAGGTGCAAACCCGGGAGCGCGGGCCGTGGGTGTGCGCGTAAGCGCCCGGAAAGCGCGGAACTCAGCCGCCGCCCCAGCTCGCCCGCCAAGCTACCCTGGGATATCCTTGGGTCCCCCCCCACAACCCCCCAGCTCGAGCGGGGGAGGGATGAGTTCGGACACGTAACCGACCTCCAGGCCCCTCTCGACTCCGCGTGGGGGGGCAGGCGGGGGAGCCGGGGACCGCTGTTCCAGCCCGCTGGCCTTCGAAAGATCCTCCTGGGCCAATGGCAGGCGGGGCGACGCGCCCGGATTGGTGCAGGCGCTCTGCTGATCACTGTGGAAACCCAGGCGGAGGGGAACGCGGGAGGATGCGAAGCTCCGGACGGGGGGAGCCAGCGGGGCGGGCAGAGGAGGCTTCGAGGCCCTGAGCTACCGAGGAGTTTTTACAGGAGGCAAAAGTCCACTGCGGGCTGGCGGGCGGAGGGAGGGGCGGAGGGAGGGGACCGCTTGGGGGCACTGGGAAGCCTGGACGGAAGGCAAGGATACTCCGGAGCGAAGGCGAGGCGGCTGGGGGAGGGGGCGCGGTGGGGGGAGGAGTAGGAGAAGACAAAAGCCGAAAGCGAGGAGGGCCCGGGCCGCACACACCGCAGTGCACGGGGCAACCCTGTCGGCAGGCAGCATGGGGAAGGGGGGGAACCAGGGCGAGGGGGCCACCGAGCGCGAGGCGCCGATGCCTACCTTCCGCTGGGAGGAGATTCAGAAGCACAGCCTGCGCACGGACCAGTGGCTCGTCATCGACCGCAAGGTCTACAACATCACCGAGTGGTCACACCGGCACCCGGGGGGCCACCGGGTCATCGGGCACTACGCAGGGGAAGATGCTACGGTAAGGGTCTGGGGCCTCTCCCGCCACCTTTCTCTGCTGCAGGAGGGAGTCAGGAGTCATGGGTCCCAGGGCGCCAAACAAGACCTCCAGCGCCGAGTGGAGCTTGGGGCGTCCTGGAGGGAAGGAAAGAGTCTACTGCGCTCGTCCCCCGCCCCGAATCCTCGTCCTCTGGGACAGCTGGGCCAACGTGCTGTGGGGGTCGGATTTTGGAGCCCGGGAGGCAGATTCGAGCGGTGGAGAACCATGCAGGATCTACCGCGCGCACTGGGATCCTTGCGTCCGTTCCTTCCTCAGAGTTCAGCCGGAGCCTGGGACTCCGCAAAGAGGGCGCCGGGGCCCTGGAGCCTTGACGCCCCCAGCGTGGAAGATGGCCGCCCCTGGGCCCCGCGGAGAGGAGCGGGAGAGGAGCCAGGTGTGGGACTCCGCGCGCGTCCCCCACTCGCCAGCCAGACTAGGGGGCGGGGAAGGAAAGCTCGTCCCCGGCCTAGGGCTCGCTCCTGCTGGAATTCCAGTCTCAGAAGGTCCGCAATGGCTGCCGCGGAGATACCGCCTGGTAGCTCCTGTTCCCACGCTCTCAGAGACTACCAGGACCCCCTCCCCCCGCCCCCGCCCCCGCCCCCCTCCCCCGCAAGGGTCGGCCTTCTTGGGGGCCCCGGGTGGGAATTGGTGGAAAGAAAAAGGGCTGCTGGAGTTTGCAAAGCCCAGGTGGAGAGGGGCCTTGAGACGGGACGGTTTAGCAGCACTAGGTTAGCTTGGCAACAGGTCCAGCTGCGTTCGAGGTTACTCTGGGACTTCAACTCAATGGTCCTCTGTTCCCAAATCCGGCCAGGAATGCCCTCCCTCATCTTGCCCTCGGAAATGTAGTGGGACTCTGGGATCTTCCCGGAGCCGGGGCTGTCCATCTTACGCTCACCTTTGCGCACCAAACCTGCAGCTCTGCGATGACACAGCACCCCACCACGCCCCCTACCCCCCAGCCCCAAATCCTTGCTTATTCTTCGGGTGCAGCTGGATCCGCTCCCCCCACCCCCACCCCGTGGACTCGAAGAACAGAGGCCGGGAGGGAAGGAAGGGGCCACTCTTGGTGGCAGTGAGCTGGAAGCAGAGAAGTTCTGGTGGCATGGAGAATTTGGGAAAGTGACTAGGGAGAGATCAGCTTGACATAGCTCATTCCACCTGGAGCTCTGGCATGCTGACCTGTTTGGGCTTTTGTTGTGCAAGCTGTATGGGGTCGTCAGTTGGTGGAACTCTAGATCTCCCTACCTCTTCTATCTAATTGGGACAGACAGAGTCAAGTGTTGGGGGGCAGATCGGGCAGCTATAATGTAAGCTGTTGCTTGGCTCGCTGCTTTGGCGAGCAGAGGGTCAGCAACAGCGCCTACAGCTTTTGGCCCGATCCCGTTTTACCTGCTTGTGAACTCGCCTTGAGCCCTTGGGGCGGTGATACCGATTGTAACTTAGGTGGGTATAAGATTTTCAAGCACCATCAGTGTATTATCTCACTGGGACCTTCCCACAGCCCTGTGAGGAGGTGGGGTAAGAGTGATTCCCAAGTAAAGACCTGACTCCTGGTTTGGGATCTTTCATAGGTGAATTCTGAAGGTTCCTGTCCTGGTTGAGCCTTCACCAGAATGTTTCCTAGAAGGAAAAGTCAAATCCAATGGATTGGTCTGTTTATTCCGTAGTGTTAAATAAATATATTTTCTTTTGCGGCAAGGCATTTCATAAACTGTAAGCACTAGGTAAATGCAATGGAGTTTTCTTGTTACCGAGTCTAAGCTCACATTGCTCATCTCACGACAGGCCAATAATCGAGAGACGAGTTGATGGGGCAAGGAATAACAACTTTATTCGGAAAGCCAGCAAACTGAGAAGATGGTGGGCTCATGCCCAAAGAACCATCTTGCCTGAGTTAGAATTCAGGCTCCTTTTATACTAAAAGGGGAGGGAGTAAAGTCAAACATTTCCTGGTTCCCGGCAGCCTCTGGAGGGAATGTATGTGTTAATTTCTTCCTCCCAGTAGTCATTCACAGGTGGGCCTGGTCAGGATGTTTTCTGTGAGCTAAACAAAGGTATTTTAGCTTAATGTTCATTACCTGAGAAGCAGGGTTCCCAGAGATGGGCCATTATGTATAATTTAAGCTTATAGGCAACATCCCTTTAGTGATTAACTTGTAATAGAATGCAAAATGTTCTTCTGTATTAACATTATCAGGTAAGTGAGCGGAAGAGTCAGGATTATGTAACAGCTAGAATGTAAAGTAAACAAAGGAATTTGGAGGAAAATTTTAAAAATCCATGCCAGCTCTATTTGGTGTAGCAAGATATAAGACAATCTCTATGCCCGGAGCTTACTGCCTTCCGAGATAAAACTTTGGGGGCATGAAATGCACTAATCTAGCAACTGGATATTTTTTCTCTCTCTCTCTCTCTCTCTCTCTCTAGCAACTGGATATTTTCTTTCTTTCTCTCTCTCTCTCTCTCTCTCTCTCTCTCTCTCTCTCTCTCTCTCTCTCTCTCTCTCTCTCTCCCTCCCTCCCTCCCTCCCTCCCTCTCCCTCTTTCTCTATTTTCTGGGACCAGGTTGGAAAAAGGCCACAGGAAGTCTGGGGTCTCTGGGCAGGGGACTTGAGAGGGGCAGGAACAGGCTAGGAATGGAGAGACTCCGTCTCTTTATTTTTGGGCTGTTGAGCAGGTGGCTTTCCCCTTGGGGCATGCACTTCTTCTTCAGATTTGGGGGAGTGAGTATTTATGGTCATGTGAAGTTTGGGAAGGACTGATCAGCAGATAGACGTCAGATTCCAGGGAGCACTTGAATGCACTGTTACGAGCCAATCTCGATGCAGTAGTATCCTCACCAGAGGCTGACAGTCAAGGAAGCCAGATAATCTGGGGCCTCAATAGGGGATTTTCCTTTTACTGAAGAGAAGACCTCAGAAGCCAGGACGGCCTCCTCCCCAGAAGGATGGCTTAGTGAAGGGTAAGGCCAATTGTCATGTGGTCCTTCTCCCTGCAAGAATAAAAACTGAAACTAAATTTTTACAGCTCACAAAGCACATTTGTACGGATCACCTCATTTAGTGTTTCGATCAGCCCTGTAGGGAGTAGCTCCCTTGGGTTTGAACACCTTGCTCTCTTCGCAGCACTCAGACCTCAACTCAGGATCTACCAACACAGAGACCTCCCAGCCCCCCTTCCCTTCCCTCCTCCTCTCCTCCTTCCTTCCTATTTACACCTTGGGTTTCTTCCCCTCTGGTCCTCTGGCACTTCCCTGGTCTTTGCCTTGCTGTGGGCAAAGGGAGCCCTCGCCTGGGTCCCAGGGGTGTCTCTCCTCTTTCAGGGCAGAGTCCCACCACTGCAGAACTTTTTTTTCTGTTTTTCAATTGAAGTATAGTTAATTTACAATGTTGTGTTAGTTTCAAGTGTATAGCAAAGCGATTCAGTTATATACAGAGTTATAAAAGTTATAAAAGTTCCCCAGAACTTTTCCTCTCTAACAAAGACTCATCACACATTTACTCCAGTGTCTCTGTGGTTCCGAGCTGGCCCTGGGCACAAAGATGAAAAACTCACAGATAGTGAGTGCATCTGCTGGATTTCCTTCTCTCCTTTCAAACTGGGACTTGAATCTGGACCCTCTGCCTCTAGGCACCAGCTCCCCCACCTCTGCCCCACTCGTCTCGGTGACTTTTTTTGCCCTGTCTGCATCGGTCGCCTCTTGGAATCCAGGGAAGGCGAGAAGAGATCAGGTATCATTCCATCTTTTAACTTGCTCCTATGCCATTCTTGGGAAAAGGCAACAGGTTGAAAATGGAATGAATCTCTGGCCTCCTTAGGGCAGGAAGGTAGAGGTATTGAGAGGCAGAGGACCTGGGTTCGAGTCCCAGCTTTAGGAATTCTAGGCAAGGCACTTAACCCTGAACTTCACTTTCCAGGTCTAGGAAATGAGAAGGTTATTATCAGGCTCAAATTGGCTGTGGATGAGATCATTCTTTAAACTTCAGAACACTCGGCAGGTATGGGGGGACATTACCGTGGAACCCTTAGCCTCCTGAGCACATGTGTGCATGTTCCCAGCTCGCACAGTAGGGGGTTCAGTAAACAGGAAAAGAACAAGCGTGAAGCAGAGGAACCTTGGTGACCTCCTTTTTGCCAAAGGTAAAAGGCATTTACCTGAAATCCCTCCTGTGGTTGTGCCTGGAGGGCAGCCCCACCCCCTCAGCTAGATCTTGGTAGGAGCAGTCGACTTCCTGCTACCTGCAGCCTCCGGAAGACCCCGTACCGAGCCCCAGCCTCCCTGGTATCTTTGGCAGCTTATCGAGGTGTGTTTCCTTGCTGTCATCCCTTCATGCCCAGGCTGCCTGTGCCTGGCATCAGCAGGGAGGCTCTCGCCAAGGGCCCTTTGGCCACAGAGCACTACCACCCCCCCCCCCCCATCGCTTCTTTCCCTTGGAGGGGACATCCTGCCCACATCTCTCCGCCATGGAAAGGAAGTTAGCATCCCTGTTTCCAGCTGAGAACGTAGGGTCCCTCCTCTGCTTCTCCCTCTCTAACCCTGTGCTCCACAGAGTCTTGGTTCCCAGGGCTGCTGCCGGCAGCATTGTCTGCCCTGAGTTCGCTTCTCCTGCGCTTCCCGAGTCCCTGGCCATGTGCCCAGATGTGGGAAGCTGGATTAGAGATTCACCTTGCTCTGCAGAGAAGGTGGACACAGGCAGAAACAAAGACGTGACGCCTGATGCTCAGCGTACGAGGAGCTGTGAGTTCTGTTCAGTGCCTGGGAGCCGGGCAGGGAGGACGTGTTCATGCAGAAGGGGCTGGCATGGGAGCCGGGCGATGGCGGAAGCAGGAACTGGTGAAGGTCTTGCATTTGAGAATTCGGGTGTTCTGTCCCTCCATCCTCAGCCTGACCTCCCCAGCACCCAACATGCACACCTACCCTCCTGGGGACGGACCTGCCCCCGCTGGAACTGTTGGCTACTCCCTCCCCTTTACTTGTGTCCCCAGCCTTCTTCCTGGAATGTCTTTGCCTCCAATCTCCCTGTCGGACGAGGATAGAGCCTGCTTCCAATTCTTGTTCCAAAGTTAACGTTTGGATTGGCCGTGTCCTGCCTTGCCCCTTGTCCTGCCTTGTGCCAGCCAGACACTTTAACTTTTGGGAACCCGCTGCAAGTTTGTGCGGCACATCTGTGACCCTTGCAAGGGGGAGACACAACAAGTGATCAACTCTCAGGAGGAGGAAGCTCATTTTGATCGAGGTCTTTGTATGAACAGCAGAAAAGTCTAGAGTTAGGCGCACCTGGAGTGTGACCCGTGGGCAAGTAGTTTCACCTCCATCAGCCTCCTTTCTCACCTCGAAAATAGGACCTGCCTCACAGAGTTTGGTAAAGATTCGTGGGTTATGTACACAAAGCCCATGGCTCAGTGGCTGACCTGTGTAATCTCAGCCACTGAGAAGGTGAAGATGTTCCAGAAGCACAAGCCGGCTTGTGCAAAATGGCCGAAGAGTGGAAAATTTCCTGGGCTGAGAGGGTGCACAGCTGTGGGGGTCCTGTGAGCCTCTCCTAGGCATCGTTGTTGGCACTGGGGTTATTGCAACAAACGAGACAGGCTTGGCCCTTTAGTGGAGCTTATATTCTAGTTGGGGAAACAGGCAATAAAGAAGTGAGCACATAATATAGCTTGTAGTTTTGATAACTGTTAAAACAGGGTGATGTCCCAGAAAGCATGAGACTGGAGGGTGGCTCTTTCAGATAGGGTGGTAGGTTGGGACGAGCCAGCCCCGGGACGCTGAGGGGGCAGGGCTCCAGGCAGAAGGAAGAGCCAGAGGCCCCGTGTGGAAACCAGCTTGGTGGGTTCAAGTGTGGTTTCCACCAGGTCTGCTCGGAAGGCTGCTGGATCTACCATGGACAATGAGATAATTGAACAGCGCTCGGCTTTCTAAACCTGCGTGAGGCTTGTGGGGATGCGGTCCTTGGATCGGGTGAACCTGGATTTGACCCTGACTCTGCCACTTGGGTGTCAGCTTCCTGGGCTCCAGGGCCTTCATCTGTAAAGTGGGGCTTTGAGGCATCAGGGAGGTAACAGAGACAACTTTCCTGGCTCCCCACGTGGCACGTGGCCCTTCCTCTCCCTTGGCCTCAGGGAGATGAGGCCACCCAAGGGCCCTCTGGAACTGACCCAGGGGCGGCCCTAGTCAGGACAGGAGTCCGCTCCAGCAGGTTCCTCAGCCCAGGCAGAGGCCTGGAGGTGTGACCTGGACCTGGTGGGGGGCAGCGGGCGCTGGAGGAGAGGTGATGCACTTGCAGGCTGTCTGTCTCCCAGTGAAGAGTAGAGATTGTTGCGTTATTTATTATCAGCCGTTGTTCCTCAGAAAACTGCCTTACCAAGAATGTCCCCTTCATTTCTCAAAAGCCGTGGTGTCATGTGAGGTGGACCAAGGAAAGGGCCTTTTTCGGCTCTGACTTTGGAAGGCAGCTGTGCTCACTGCCATACCACCAATGCCTGGGCCCTGACTTTGGAAGCTCCTGGTAGGCCCTTTCCCAGGGCCTTTGAACACTGGAGCTGGGAGGGTCCTCCCTTGCAGAGGAGACGGAGGCTGGGGGGGGCTCCTCCCTTGCAGAGGAGATGGAGGCTGGGGGCGTGGGTAGCAGCTGGCCCAGAGTGGACCCCAGGCTCCTCGCTGCCCACAGGGCCCCTGGAATAGCAGCCCATCTCTCCTCTGAAGATACACTTGCTCTGATCCTCTGCTACCATCCCTTTCTGTTCAGTGAGGGGGGTGCAGACATTTTTAAAAGACTCTGGGCCCAGTTTTCCTCTGCACAAAGCGTTGCTTTGTAAGTCTGTTCTAGACACAAATAGAACAAAGACCAGGCAAAAGGGCTTGATGCCAAGGAATGGGAGAAGACTGGCAATTACCACTGTGAGATACTTTGGCAGGGGGGTGGGGTGGGGGGAGGGGGAGGCTGAGCAGATTTTTTTTTAATAAATTTATTTTATTTTTGGCTGCGTTGGGTCTTCGTTGCTGCCCACGGGCTTTCTCTAGTTGCGGTGAGTGGGGCCTGTTCTTTGTTGCGGTGCGCGGGCTTCTCACTGCGGTGGCTTCTCTTGTTGCGGAGCACGGGCTCTAGGCGCGCGGGCTTCAGTAGTTGTGCCTCGCGGGCTCTAGAGCGCAGGCTCAGTAGTTGTGGTGCACGGGCTTAGTTGCTGTGTGGCATGTGGGGTCTTCCTGGACCAGGGCTCGAACCATGTCCCCTGCATTGGCAGGCGGATTCTTAACCACTGCACCACCAGGGAAGTCCCAATAGTGATTCTTTAATATGATCAGATATCCTGTCCATATCCAAAATCTCTCATTCAACACCAAAATGTCTTGGATAACTGCTGGGTTCCCCACCCTCCAGTGGGAGCCTTTCGAATCAAACATTGCAGTTTTTATAAGCATTTGTTATATCTTTTTCTGTCTCTTTTAATCTAGGACCCCTCCCCCCACACACACACACACACACACACACACACACACACACACACACACACACACATGCACCCTCACTTTTTTCCCCCACTACATTGATTTTTCTGATTGTTTCTCATGGTATCATGCGACTTGTTCCTCTCTCCTAATAAAGTCTCAAGACTTGTTTTTTAAAAACTTTTTTTAATTGAAATATAGTTGACATACAATATTATGTGAGTTTCACCTTGAAGCTTGGTTTGATGCAAGGTGAACATTGTTTATCACTGCGACATCATATTGTGTCCCATGGGGGGGGGTCTATGGTCAGCACATCTAATGGAGATGCTATATTTGTTTTATCTAATTTACATAGTATGTATAGAAAAAAAAATGGAAAACAAAATCCTGAAATATTAGCAATGGTGGTCACTCTCTGGGTGGTATTTATTTTCCTCTTTATTCTTCTGTACATTTTCTAAATTTGCCAAAACTATGCACATTACTTTATAATTGGAAAAAAAAAGATTAAAAGGCACAATCTTAATTTTTAAATTTTTTAAAAGCAATACAGCAATGTTAGAGAAAGTTTGGAAAAACTAAGACAAAGCAAGGCATAATGCCACCACCTTAACACATAACAGTTTAGAGTTCTACATAAAAAAGTTTTCATAATCTACATAATTATTTTCATACCGTTTCAAAATATGAAAAAGCTCCCCTCACCCCTCCAGAAATGCGTTTTACGGAATTCTGCATTTGTTTCCGGTTTAACACGATCTAAGCACCTTTCGCATGCTTGCGGTAGGCTCCAGGCTTGTTCTTTCTGTTGATAGGCGTGTGCACCACGTGGTGGGTGGTGCGGTTCGCCGGAAGTCAGGCAGCCCACGGGGCAGGAGCAGCTCGAGGAGAATCGGGTTCCGGGCTGTGCCCCGCCCGGTGCCCGCGCGGTGTATCCCTGCAGGGGCGCGTTTTCGTGACTCACCCAGCGGCAGACCGCACGTCTCTGCGGTTTTTGTAAACACCCATGGCAAGTTCCGCGGCCCCTCATCAGGGCAGAGCCCGAAGTGACACCTCCACTGGAATTGGGCACTTGGGTACCTGCCGGAATGAGGCTGAGAGAGCATTTGGGATCGGATCGTTGCGGCCCCGTTCGGTGTCCTGGTGTCCTAGTGGGACAGAGCTTCTGCTGGCGAGCCCTGTCTTGCCTGGGGCGGAGGTACTGGCTGAGGTCGGGGTCTCCCACTCACCACCTGTCCCCTGCTCCCCAGGATGTCTTCCTGGCCTTCCATCGCAACCTTGATTTCGTGCGCAAGTTCATGAAGCCCCTGCTGATCGGCGAGCTGGCCCCTGAGGAGCCCAGCCAGGACCACAGCAAGAATGTGAGTCGGGCCTCACAAGGAAGAAGGGGAGGGTTTGTGGGGGGAGGGGGTCTCGCCCCAAGAAGGAGAGTGCAGGGCGTGGGGCAAAGGAGCCTTTATGCCAGTCCAGGGGGAGCCACTGCTCATCACCTAGGGTCAGGGAGGACTCAGAGCCTCCGATGGCCCTGGTGAGCCCCCCTTCTCCTGCTGCCCGCCTGGGCTGGCCCTCGCCTTGGAGTAATTCATTCCCAGCCTCTCCACCTCTGGGGCTTCAGCGGTGCCAGGCTGGGCACAGGGTCTTTCCCTCTTGCCCAGCACCCTGCCCTTGTATCTGGCCTTTCTTCCCCTTCCTGCCCTGCCCCTGCCTCCTAGCTTCCCTCTTTGTCCCAGTGATGCCCTCCTTTCCCCAGAGCCACCCTTGACTCTGCCTCCATCTCCCTGACCCCACATGCCCAGTGCCCACCCAGCCCTCTCTTGCCTGATAGAGTGTCCGGAACAAGCGGTGCGTGTCAGGTAGTGGAAAAATAAGCTTTTTAAAAAAAAAAATTGTCGTGAGACTTCCCTGGTGGTGCAGTGGTTAAGACTCCACACACCCAACGCAGGGGGCCCGGGTTCAATCCCTGGTCAGGGAACTAGATCCCGAGTGCCGCACCGAAGAGCCTGCACCCAGCCAAATAAATAAATAAATAAATGTTTTTTTGAAAAAGAAAAGAAAACGTTTGCTATAAACCTTGTGTTTTTAAAAATTGTTGTAAAATAGATACAACATAAAATTTACCATTTTAACTTTTTTTTTTTTTTTTTTGGCCACACTGGGCAGCTTGCGGGGATCTGAGTTTCCCAGCCAGCGATTGAATCCAGGCCCTCCGCAGTGAAAGCGCAGAATCCTAAGCACTAGACCACCAGGGAATTCCCCATTTTAACTAATTTTAAGCGCACAGTTAAGTGGCTTTGAGTACATTCACGTTGTTATGCGACCATCACCACCACCCATCTCTAGAACTTTCATCACCCCAGACTGACATTCTGCCCCCATTAAACATTAACTACCCATCTGTCCCTCCCCCCAGCCCCTGGTAAACACTGTTCTTTCTATTGATGAATTTGCCCAGTCTAGGTACCTCATATAAGGGGACTCATAAGTATTTGTCTTTTCGTGTCTGGCTTAATTTCACTTATCTTAATGTCTTCAGGGTTCGTTCATTGGTAGCATGTGTCAGAATTTTCTTCCTTTTGAAGGCTATATATTCCACTGTATGTATAGACCACCTTTTGTTTAGTCATTCATCCATCAATGGAATTTGGGTTGTTTCCACCTTTTGCCTATTTTGAATAATGCTCCTGTGTAAAATGCAAGCTTTTGAGTTAAGCCCTTTCTCTGCCACTGAACTGGCTGTGGACAAACACATAGTCCCAGGGCTGTGCCAGGCTCAGGCAGGTATGCGGTGACAGCAGCTCTTGCAGTGACCTGCGGCCGGGCTCCTGTGGAGCTTAGGTGTGTCGATTGGTCCCCTCTGGAGCAGCTGGGAAGCTGACTCCTTCCCGGTGCTCTGGCTCAACAGTCCCAGATCACTGAGGACTTCCGGGCCCTGAGGAAGACCGCGGAGGACATGAACCTGTTCAAGAGCAACCACCTGTTCTTCCTTCTCTACCTGGCCCACATCATCGTCATGGAGAGCATCGCCTGGTTCACCATCTTTTACTTTGGCAATGGCTGGATTGCAACCGTCATCACGGCCTTCATCCTTGCTACCTCTCAGGTGAGGCGTGACACTCTCACCTGTCACTCAAAGCCCCCGCCCCCTGACTCCCCCAGCTGGCAGAGGCCTGGTGCCTGGGTGCCAACGCTGGGAAAGCATCCGTGGCCCTCTCTCCCCCCAGGCCCAAGCTGGATGGCTGCAACACGATTACGGCCACCTCTCTGTTTACAAGAAGTCCACGTGGAACCACATAGCCCACAAGTTCATGATTGGTCACTTAAAGGTAAATGTCAGCCGCCCTGGGCATCTGTCCTACCAGTTAGTGGTTGGTGTAGCACCATCTCACTTCACTCAGACCAGGCCCACTGTCAGGTCAGTGTCCCGGCTGACCTGCAGGACCTGCCAACCCTCCACTTCTCTGAACTTCCAAGCCCTGTCTCCTAACCACATTAGACATGCAAAACCAGTGTCCTAGTTCTAAAAACAAACACATGCTTCTTAGTTGATTATATTTGTTCCTTACCTAAGGACTTACTAATAAATTCCTTTCAGTTTGGGGCCGGTAAATAAGCAATCTCTCTCTCTCTCTCTTTTAAAATTCTTTTATTGAAGTATAGTTGGTTTACAATGTTGTGTTAATTTCTGCTGTACAACAAAGTGATTCAGTTATATGTATGTATACATTCTTATATATACATTCTTTTTCATATTCTTTTCCATTATGGGTATTGAGTATAGTTCCCTGTGCTACACAGTAGGACTTTGTTGTTTATTCATTCTATATAGAATGGTTTGCATCTGAAGAAACAGTCTCTCTTGATAAATCGGTATGCTTCCCTCCATCAGGTAATGTTTGCTATCTGATACATTGTGTTTCTCTTTTTTTCCCGCCTTGGATGCCAGGAAACACAAAGCAAAACATGAAACAGCAACTGTCCCTTATCTTCCTCTTCCTTATATGTATCCTCCCCTCCCACTACCTGTCATTTACACTTTTATCTTTAACCGTTCTGCTGTAGATGAGTCCTTTATCAGAAGCCATCTCCAGTACGTTTTGGAAGTATATGGGGGCATGAAAAGGGAATATTGTCATCATATAAGTCTTTTTAGATAAGGGAAATCAAACAGTGTACTGATCAACTGAGCCAAAGGGCAAGAGTTGTTTCAAACTCAGAAGGGAAGATAGTTCTCTCACCACCCTCCAGATCAGGAGGCAGACCTGCAGTAGCCTTCTAGCTCGACAAGTTTGTAAAAAGACGACAAGTTTGTAAAAAGACGAGCTCGACTTGCCAGCGACCTTGTGCTGCTGTGATTGATAGGCGTTGTTATCTCCTTGGTTTCGGGAGTAAGTCCTTGCCAATTCTCGCTTGGAAACAGATCTCATCCCCCACCCCAGCCCTGCCTCCACATCATTCAGCTGCTTCCTAAGAAAAGCTGTGTCCTAAAGACCCCCATCCCTCCCCACCCTGGCTTCGGAAGAGCTCCGTGTCCGGGTTGAGCGTCTCTCCCTGTGACCTGACCCCATCCAGCTCCTGGCTTGCCGGCTGCGGATCTGGTTGGGCGTGAACTACCATTGAACTAGTAACCAGTTCCTCAGCAAACAGTTTGCCTGGACCTGAGCCTGGAGCTGTCTGAGAACCTGGTTTCTTTCCAGAATTTCAGGAGTGAAGGATGCACATAGTTGAGCGCTTTGTTTCATTTTATACTCTTTTCTGTTGGAGAAAACCCTCCTCGTTATTGAAAGTAACATTTCACTCCGGACCCATGTTATCCCCACACACTTAACAAAGATGGACTGTGTCCTGTTTTCAGACTCTGGGCGGGAGCCGGGAGGGCCTTTCCCGTCTGATGTCTCTCGGTCCTTGAAGGGCCCTGGGACACAGCTCCTGCATCAGACGGAAGATGCAGTCAGGACAGAAGACTGGCCTCCATGTAGAACGTTGACTTGTAAACTCTGGGGTGACAGGGTACGCAGGTTGGGAGGCTACAGGAGGTCAGGGACCTGGGTTCTGCTGATGACTTGCCAGCCCGCTGCTAGCTGTGTCCTTCGTGCTGTGTCCAGGCCAGTGGTGTGGCTGGGCAGGGGTGCTCCAGAGCGAGGACCATCACAGCTTTCGTGGAATCACTCTGGCACCCACTGGCCACACAGCTGCAGACAAGCCTTGTAGGTCCAGCTGTTCCTCTGGTCCCTTTGTTGGGACAGAAAGGAGCTGGCTGCAGGGAGGTCCTCGGGTGCCCTGCCAATTTGGACGTCTTAGCTCAAGACAGTGAGGGCACTGAACAGGGTGCTGGAAGCTTCGAGATGTTGGGACCCGCTTCTTACTGTCAGCCTGCACTGCTGTAGGGTTCCACGGGTGAGCCCTCCACCTCCCAACTCCTCAGCCCATGTCACTTCCGGTGGACATTTCTTCCCAAGGGTGATCTTGTACAAAGACAGTTCTGAGAGGTCGAATCTCTGTTTGGCATTGCACTGAGGATAAAATGCAAACCACCAGGCCTGGCGCCATCTAGACTTTACATCTGGAGATGGAAATCTTTGGAACCACATCCTTTTCACAACCTTATCTGGGGCCACCAGGGCCGGAACTAGGGTGAGGCAAGTGAGCACACAAGTGTGTCCCAGGGGCACAGAATTTAAGGGGACATCAAAAAGAGTCAGGAATTGAGATAAGTAACATTTTAATGCAATATTTAAAAAAAAAAAAAAAGCAAAATTAATGCCAAAAAATCCACAATGAACAAAATACCAACATTTCAAATAAAGATCAGGATTGTGTTGAGCCATATTGGAATCTGAAGCCGAAGGACAGCTTGTACCTTACATACATGTTTGTATGTATTTGTGCTTTTCTTTTTTTGATGGTAGATTTTTTTTTTTTTTTAATATACATTTATTTATTTATTTTTGACTGCGTTGGGTCTTCGTTGCTCCGCACGGGCTTTCTCTAGTTGCGGCGAGCGGGGGCTACTCTTCGTTGCGGTTCACGGGCTTCTCACTGCGGTGGCTTCTCTTGTTGCAGAGCACGGGCTCTAGGCACACGAGCTTCAGTAGTTGTGGCACGTGGGCTCAGTAGTTGTGGCTCGGGGGCTCTAGAGCGCAGGCTCAGTCGTTGTGGCGCATGGGATTAGTTGCTCCGCAGCATGTGGGATCTTCCAGGACCAGGGATCGAACCCGTGTCCCCTGCATTGGCAGAAGGATTCTCAACCACCGTGCCACCAGGGAAATCCTAATGGTTGATTTTTTTTCCCCAGAGCATTAAAATAGTTGAAAACTACTTAAAAATTGGAAAGGGTGGTATAGTAAAAATCCTAATATGAAGTTTAAATTGATTATTTATACTGAAACCGAATTTATTACTATGTTACAGTTTAAGTTAATTAAAAATTATTTAAGGGACTTCCCCGGTGGCACAGTGGTTAAGAATCCAGCTGCCAATGCAGGGAACACAGGTTCAAGCCCTGGTCCGGGAAGATCCCACATGCCGCTGGGCAACTAAGCCCGTGTGCCACAACTACTGAGCCTGCGCTCTAGAGCCCATGAGCCACAACTACTGAAGCCCACGCACCTAGAGCCTGTGCTCTGCAACAAGAGAAGCCACCGCAATGAGAAGCCTACGCACCGCAACGAAGAGTAGCTCCCGCTCGCCGCAACTAGAGAAAGCCCGCACGCAGCAACGAAGACGTGACGCAGCCAAAAAATAAATTAATTAATTTTTAAAAAAAGAAAAAAAAGTTTTTAAAAAATTATTTAAGAGACTTCCCTGGTGATCCAGTGGTTAAGACTCCGCACTCCCAACGCAGGGGGCCCGGCTTCGATCCCTGGTCAGGAAACTAGATCCCACATGCCGCAGCTAAGACCCGGCGCAGCCAAATAAAAAAATAAATATTAAAAAAAAATTATTTAAGACTGTCACTTGGTTGAGAGAAATTGTCAGACTTGGCAGTTCTCTCAATTGAAAATGGGATGAGCAAAAGCGTAGATTTTTAGAAATATTGTTGATGAGTTTGCCTCAGGGTCTGCTATGGCTCTGCCCAGCACTGCTGGCCCAACTGAGGGGGCCTTCTTTTGGCTTCTGGAACATTCCACGCTCCCCTTCCCCCAAGGCCTTCACCTAGGCTCTTCCCTCTGTCAGAAAAGGGACCCTCACTCTGGCTGGCCCACTCCTGCCCAGCCTGCTGCCCAAGGGCAGTCCTTCTGAGTGGCCTCCCGAAACTTTTCCAGCTCCGTCAGCCCACCCCAGTGTGGAGTGATACCCTCCTCTCCCTCGCTAGACAAGGGCTCGCCTCCTTCCCCACTTCATCCCCAGGGCAGGCAACATTGGCACCACATTCCGAGAGCACAGCACTGGGTCACTGCTCCAGGGCAGGCAGGGCTTCCCAGTGCCCAGGAAGGATACGGAGGGTTGAGCCTAGTGAAGAAGGATGGAGGAGAGTCACAGCAGAGAATAGCACCATCAAAAAATGTTTTGTCGTTACAGCCGATGCCAAGTTCGGGGATGGCCCCACCTTGCCTCCTCTCATCCCCGTGGTGCTCGTAGCCTGTCTTTCCTCCAGTTATTCAACAAACATCTCTTGGTTGGTGCATTGTAAACATCGTGCGCACATGCCTTGCCCCTTGATTTCTTTGTGCCTGGGACTCCCTTGCGCTCTTCCCAGGAATTTGGTTCCTTTTGTCTAGAAAGGCCAATGTGTCATCTGATTCCTTAATCCTCTAAGCTCTCATTCGCTGACTTTTTTTTTTTGCCCTGTTGGGTTTTGAGGCCCTCCTGCTTACAGGGGCCTGAGGTCACTGCAAAGGCCACGGCTGCTCAGAGCTGTTCCCGCCCATGGCCGTTAGGGTCCAGAGACTATGTTTGTACCAAACATCTTCCAAGTAAAATATTTGTTTTTGCAGTTAGGCCTTTTTATAGATGGCCAGACCCTTGGCCAAAGCATTGATTGATCCAGCGACAGTTCACCAGTGAAGTCCTCATGCGGAAGAGTCAGAGGAGTCTTGTTTCCTTCTTTGCATCACTGGGTGACTTTGTAGAGGGACGTGCCTTCAGAATGTGTCCAGAGCTGGAGCTGGTGAGACAGAAATTTGTGGCCTTGAAAGAAATACTCATGTAATGCTTCTTGTCTCCTAGAATTGTAATTTTATTATTATTGTTTTTGGCCGTGCCGCACAGCTTGAGGGATCTTAGTTCCCCGACCAGGGATTGAACCCAGGCCCTTGGTAGTGAAAGCTCAGAGTCCTAACCACTGGACTGCCAGGGAAGTCCCTAGATTCATAATTTTATATTTACCCGTTAGAACCAGGAAGCTCTGTTGGTGATTGTTTATGAAGCTCCGCCAAGCCTTCTGGGCGTGATGTGACTCAGCTGTCACCTCTCAGTGCAGTGGCATGTCTGGCTGCTGGGCTGTCTCTTGCCAGCTACTCTGTGGGCCATCTGAGAGCAGGGACCACTTGTGGTCTTCATTTTTTTTTTTTTTTTAAAAAGCTTTCTTGATATAATTCACATGCTATACAATTTGCACATTTTAAGTGTACAAACCAGGGAATTCCTGGCAGTCCGGTGGTTAAAACTCTGCATTTCCACTGCAGGGGGCGTGGGTTCCATCTCTGGTCAGGGAACTAAGATCCCACATGCTGCGCGGAAAGGCAAAAATAAAGTGTACAAACCAATGACTTGTAGTATAGTCCCAAATGTGTGCAACCACCATCGCAGTCAGTTTTGGAACATCTTGATCACCCCAAAAAGAAACCCCACACCACTTAGCCATCACCTCCCAACCCCCTCATCCCAACCCTAGCACTAGGTAACCACTCATCTTTCTGTCTGTGGATTTCCCTGTGCTGGACATTTCATATAAATGGAATCCTTTGTGGCTGGCTTCTTTCACTTAGCATCGTGTTTTCCAGGTTCATCCACGTTGTAGCGCGTGTCAGTGTTTCACACTTTTTTATGGCATGGCCAAACATATTCCATTGTATGGATCTGCCATATTGTATTTATCCAGTCATCAGTTGATGGACTTTTGGGTTGTTTCCGCTTTTTGGTTATTTTAAATAATGCTGCTGGGAACGTTTGTGTACAAGTCATTGTGTGGCTCTGTTTTCATTCCTCTTGGGTACACACGTAGGGGCGGAGTGCTGGGTCATATGGTAGGGACCACTTCTTACTGTTCCCAAAACAGAAGTGTTCCCCTCTGCACAACACACGCAAACAGGAGACGAGCAGAGGATGAGGGACGTAGAGCCTCACGCCCGGTGTTGGCAGAGAGCTGAGACTCCACCACACGTGCTGATGCACGTGCCTCTCCGTTCATCCCCCGCACCGTCTTATGATCAGGGAAATAGGCCTGGGGCAGGGGGTAGTGGCCTGGCCCCATACCGAAATCCTGGCCAAGGGGCTGCCCAGCACTCTGGACTCAGCACCGGCAGGGCTGCATTCTGACTCTCAGGGGCCCGAGGCCCTGTGTATAGTGGAGAAGTCAGCCCTGAATATTGGACCTGCTAGGAACTGGTCCTGAGCTGGACCTGTCGTGGATCCCCTTCCCGCGCACCGAGGACTGCACTGCTCACCCCTATTCCTCCCCCGACAGGGCGCTTCTGCCAACTGGTGGAACCATCGCCACTTCCAGCACCACGCCAAGCCCAACATCTTCCACAAGGACCCGGATGTGAACATGCTGCATGTGTTTGTCCTGGGTAAATGGCAGCCCATTGAGGTACGATGAAGGGGACCAAGTGGCCATGGGGAGTGTTTGGCCTGCGCAGGGATCAGGGGAGGAATCCCGTGGGGTGGAGGGTGTCTGATGTTTACACGAAAACCTTTCCTGGACACCCTGAATTATTCAAGCTGAAATGTCTGTGGGATGGCCTCCTGTGTAAATAAGGGATGCAGCTCCTTATCAGAGTATTAGATGCCTCCCCACCTCCCATGGGCCGGGGAAGAGCATTTCCTGGCTTGTTCCTTCCAGTTTAGCAGGAAGGCACGATTCCAGAGCTCAAGCTTGGTGCCCAAAGACCAGCCCCAGGAAACCTTACTTGGAGAGTCACAATCCCCGATGCTGGGAGGGACCTCAGCAGGGTCTGGTCCCACCTGCTTCACCACAGATGCCAAGCGAGGCTCGGCAGGAGGAGGGCGTGTGTTCAGGGTCACATCGTTTAGTGGCCAGTCTAGGATGAAGCCCCAGATCTGACAGCTAGGCCATTTCCTTCCACTCCATCACACTGCCTTGTTTTTACATTAGTTTTTTAAAATTATTATTATTATAAATATAGAACATACCTGTTACAAGCATTTAAATAATAATAGAAATAGACCAAACTAAGAAGTGAGTCTCCTATTATCTCTACCATCCCCCCTTTGCCTCTAGTGTCATGCCCCTGAGGGTGACCACTGTTGACAACATACTACAGAATCCTTCCAGATATTTTCTATGTGTGTAGACACACACACGTATCTTTTTTAAAAACAAAAATTAAGGGCTTCCCTGGTGGCGCAGTGGTTGAGAATCTGCCTGCTAATGCAGGGGACACGGGTTCGAGCCCTGGTCTGGGAAGATCCCACATGCCGCGGAGCAACTAGGCCCGTGAGCCACAACTACTGAGCCTGCGCATCTGGAGCCTGTGCTCCGCAACAAGAGAGGCCACAATAGTGAGAGGCCCGCGCACCGCGATGAAGAGTGGCCCCCACTTGCCGCAACTAGAGAAAGCCCTAGCACAGAAACGAAGACCCAACATAGCAATCAATCAATCAATCAATCAATCAATCTTTAAAAAAAAACAAAAAACAAAAAAACAAAAATTAAAACTTAAACAGTTTTTCTGCAACTTGCTGCCTCACCAAACGTAGACTTCTTTGCTGGAGTCAGGAGTGTATGGGCCTCCACCTGGGGCTGTCCAAGTGCTCTGTCGCATTTCTATACCATAATGTAACCCACACTATTTTATGACAGGAAAAATTGGTGTTGCTAAGTCTTTGAATAAAGGCCCCCCCAATGCATTTAAAGAATTTAAAGACTGTCCTCATTTAACATTCTGTAAAAAGTAGAGCCTCTATGTGACAGCCTCTAAAAAAAATCTACGTATGCTTTACTTTTCAGAAATACATTGATGATGTAAACCAAAGTTTAGAAGATCCTTGTTGCTTTTCCGTAGATCTTAAGTGTGACCGTACCACGTGCAGAGTAGGGGCCCGATAAGCATTTGCCAAGAGAGGCATGTTTACCCTCAGTAAGGAGCAGTGTCTTTAATTGGTCATATTCCCAGTAGTGTTGGCATCCAAGGATTGGAACAGGGAGAGAAGAGAGCCTGTCCCCTCAATTCTGGTTGGTACCCCCCTCTCCCATTTCATATCTGACAGACTATCTGAGCAGAAACATGGGTTTTCTGTGACATTGTCAATTCAGAGGAAATTAGCCAAAATTCAGTACTTTGGAAGTGTGGAGGCTCTCTGGCTGGGCAAGGATTTTATTCTCTGCCAAAATACATGCTTGCATTTTCCTTCTAGGAAAGAGTTTGCTCGCTTTGATTTGAGGTGTCTAGATAGTAGGACTGATTAACCTGGGTCCATCTGATAAGAAGACAAAGGCTTCCCTTTCTGGGTGAGGCTTCGTGTTGTAGAGCTGTTGACTGGCTTGACAAATGCTCTCTGTGTCCCTGACAACGAAATCTAGTCTCACCAGTGACGCTGGCAGCAAGCCGTCTCTCCTCTCCGTGTGGGTGGCCAGCAAAGCTTCTCCCAACATCTCTCCCTTGACACCTCTCGAATGCCGACTTCTGGGGAGGGGGTGCGGTGGGAGGTTTTGGGGATCTGGCCATCCAGTTGCCAGTGGCCTTGAAAGACCATGGCCACGGCCACGGTGCTCCATGAAATCCTTTCTCTCACATACTCGGGGGAAAGGCCAGCTGTTTCTGGGTTCCTGGTTGAGCCATACCCTGGTGTCCACAGGACCATGCTGCCTGGAAGGGACCTTTCTTTTATGCTTAGAAAGTTCTTCATATATTTTCAGTGTTTTATGGTTTCACTTTTTTTTTTTTTTTTTTGGCCGTGTGGCAAGCGGGATCTTAGTACCCTGACCAGGGATCGAACCCGTGAAGTCCCTGGTTTCACTTTTATTTATTTATTTATTTATAATTTTTAATTTTTAAAAATTTTTGGCCACACCATGTGGCATGCGGGATCTTAGTTCCCGGACCAGGGATCGAACCCATGCCCCGTCCAGTGGAAGCATGGAGTCTTAACCACCGGACCGCCAGGGAAGTCTCTGGATTGGAGAATTTCTCCTTCTTCTCATATGGTGGACTTAGAGCAGTGAGGAACCTTCTTGCTACCGAAAAAGAATATCTCGCAAAGAGAGGCCATGATTCCTTGAGGCCCTGTTGTTTTCCAAGATCTCCAAAACCTACTTCCTGACTCCAAAAGAAAAGTTACAATGAAGCTGGGAGGTTGGCCAGGAGGAGCTGGGGGAGCTGCATCTCGGGCAACTGTACGAAGCCAGGGCCCTCAAGGAGGACTGAAGTGTTCCATGTTGGTGGCACCCTCTGGCTCCTGGCAGAAGCAGAGGCAGATCCCCTTTGGAGGAAAGTCTCCAAATATAGGTATGAAGATTCCCATAGGCTAATATCAAGCAATGAGCTCACAATCAGAAGCACAGCACAGAAGGCTAGCCACTATGAGTGAGAATCGGAAGAAACAACATATAACAGATTTAGATGCTATAGAACTCCAGATACTCAGGTCCTATGTACAATATAGAAAGGTTATGTATGAACTTAAGATAAATAAACAACAAGTGATTATCAAAGAGAACCAAACAGATTTTTGAATGACCAAATGAAGTATAGATATAGATATATATCTCCTAAACAATGGGTTAAATAGATTAGACAGAGCTACAGAGAGAATTAGAGTCCTGGAAAATATATATAAATAATCAAAAAGCAATATGGTTTGCTCTCCGTTGGGTCCCCAGGGCCTGTGCATAGTAGGCCCTCAACGTGTGTTTGTTGAATGAATAAGCTGCTTTGTGTCGGCCTGTGCTGGGAGTTGGAGGCTCGGAGCTGGCCATCGTCCCTCTTCCTAGGATACTCCCAGCCCAGTGAAGGAGCCAAGACGTGCCCTCAGATGGGCATGTTACCAGCTAGGGTGTAGCAGGCAGGAGACATCAAGCCAGCAGCTCTGTTGAGGGTGTTAGGAGTTGAGGGAGTGCTGACGGCAGGGCTGTGCACCCAGGGAAGGGGGAGGGGTCTACGGGGTCGAGAGGGTCTGTGTCTAGTGAAGGGAGGGGTCTGCAGGTGGAGAGGGTCTGGCTGCGGACGAGAAGTGGTGGAGCCCCCATCAGAGCCTGGTTCCCTGGACCTCTTTTTTTTTTTTCTTTTTGGCTGCACTGCAGCATGTGGGGTCTTAGTTCCCCGACTAGGGATGGAACCCATGCCCCCTGCAGTGGAAGCGTGGAGTCTTCACCGCTAGACCGCCAGGGAAGTCCCCTGGTATCACTTTGGAATGCTTGACTTTTGCCAAACGGGACTTGGCTAAGACCGATGGTCAACCTTCATAATTCTCAGGAGTCAGCCAGTTTTCCTGGTTTCCCCTTACCGGGTCACACCACCCCTTCTGAGTGGGAGGGTATCCCCTCCTGAACCCCAGCACCTGGTCTGGGCTGAGTGTCAGCACGGGACGCTGTCTGGGTGACTTTGGCATCATGCCGATCTGTGCCAATGCATCCGTGGCTCCTTAGAGCTCACTGCAAGCTTGTCATGGGCCGACTTTTCCCTCCCAGAAAGAATTTACATCTTTACATTCAGCCTTTCCATCCAGAAATAAGACATCTTTCTCCATTTACGCTTGAGTCTCCTTTTTATATCTCTTAGAAAGGTTTTCCTTTTTTTTAAAATTTATTTTTATTTATTTATTTATTGTTGGCTGTGTTGGGTCTTTGTTGCTGTGTGCGGGCTTTCTCTAGTTGCGTCGAGTTGGGGCTACTCTTCGTTGCCACGCCTGGACTTCTCACTGCGGTGGCTTCTCTTGTTGCGGAGCACAGGCTCTAGGCGCGCAGCTTCAGTAGTTGTGGCATGTGGGCTCAGTAGTTGTGGCTCGCGGGCTCTACAGTGCAGGCTCAGTAGTTGTGGCGCACGGGGCTTAGTTGCTCCGCGGCATGTGGGATCTTCCCGGACCAGGGCTTGTACCCGTGTTCCCTGCATTGGCAGGCAGATTCTCAACCACTGTGCCACCAGGGGAAGTCCTCCTTTTCTTTATATGTCTTGTGGATGGTTTTCTTTTGTTTGATTAAATCCTAGGTAACGTGTGCTTTTTGTCACTATGATGGGGGTTCCTCCAGAGTTCAGGAAACATGCTGATGTCTGGCTAGTTATGTCCAGCTAGTGTCCGCTTATGTCTGCTTGTGATTCTAGTTGTTTTTCAGTTGATTTTTTTGAATTTCCCGGGTAGACAGTCATATCCCTGAAAATAATGAAAATTTAGACTCTTTCTAATCGCTCTACACTCTTATTTCTGACTTGGGTTTTATGGCATTCCTGGAACTTCAGAACAGAATTAAATAGTGGTGATGTCAAGGGCGGTCTTGTTTTGCTCATCCTGCTCCTCCACCACCCACTTTTTTTTTTTTTTTTTTTTCCCATATCATGGGGGAGAACGAGGAGGCCCTTAGCCCTGTAGCTCTGTAAACGGGCTCTCAGAAGGCAGCTGCTTCTGCCTCCCTGCCTGAGATCCTGCTTTTCCTGCCCATCTGGGAGGCTCTCCCTGCCCCACGGCCTGTCTGCAGCTGACCCTCCAGGCTTCCTTCTTGAACAGGCCAGATATTCCCTTGGAGCACCTGTGGCCCTCCTCTCAGGGCCCTTGGGCTGGAGTCTTGCCACCTTGCATGCCTGCTGTGGCTGTGTTCCTCATTTCTGTGTGTGAGTCTGGGCAGGACTTTGCAACTGCTCCCCTCCCCCTTCCCCTGAGCAGACAAGGAAGGCCCTTGTCATTCCTCAGACATTTTGTTCCAATGCTGAAAAGTCCCCTGCACATGCCCCTGGCACCCGCTCAGCCCATAATCCAAGCCCGGCCTTGTGGTCCTTGCAGAGGCTGAGCACAGGAGGGTCAGCTGGCCGGGGCCCAGGGTTGTGGGCCTCCAGGAAGACAGGCCGCCGGGGCTGGCCGTACTCCCCCTCCCTCTGCCTCTGGCCTGTGCTCCCTTCAGCCTCGGCTTGAGGACGTGTCAAAGCAGGTCCTGCATGTGCCGCCACTCCTTGGGGTCTGGACACGACAAGCCACCCGGAGCCTCGCCCGGAGCTCGAGTGGAAGCACCCCCTATCTTCCTGCATCTCCCCTGTGGTGGCCTCACGACCCGAGCTTTCTCCCTGTGTGTGATGGGGACTGTCCTGGAGGGCAGAGGCGTGTGGGTCCTCCAGGCCTGTGGTCCCCACTGGGGAGGAAGGTTGACTCTTTCTGAGTCCCCGGGCCTAGCACCGTGCCGAGCACTGCACGTGGGGCGTCACTTAATCCTTGCTTAACCGTGAGGCAGGAGCTCTCATCAAACCCATTTTATAGATGGAGCAGCTAAGGCTGAGAGAGTGAAATAACTTGCTCAAGGCTACAGCTAGAAAAGCAGTGCCACCATCCAAACCCAGGCTGTCTGGCTCCCAGCCAGGGCTTCTGGGTCCTGTGGGACCCTGCCCGGGGCCACCACCTGCTGGACACTAGAGGCCTGTGTTTGTTGGATCCCTCCAGCTTCCTGATGAATTAAGAAGCCAGAAGCCCCTCCTCCTAGCTTGGTACGTTCTAAAACAGCTCTCCCCATCCCTTCCCTGCGCCCATGACATACAACTGAGTGTTGCAAAGAACTGAGCGTGTGAAAGTCAAGAAACCAGAAGGTTGGCCCCAGGCCAGGCCTGGCATCACCAAACCACAGCTGTGCTTGCTGGTTTTTGGAGGAAGGCTAGTGCCCTGGATCAGCCTTGCCCTGACAGGCGACCTTGCAGTTCCCCTAACTGAGGTCATCAAGACGGGAACAGGCATCCCGTGACATTTTGCATGTTACCGCACACGGGCGCACGTGTAACCGTGACTGGCCTTCCCTCACAGTTCTGAAGTGCTTTCACAGCCCCATCACCAGCGGGCCCTCGACAGCCCTAAGAAGTACTAAGTAGCCATCATACCTCCACTTTACAAATAAGGAGCCCAAAGCTTATGGGGTGGGAGGGTGCGGGGACAGCAAAGCAATTTGCTCGGATAACAGATTGTTTCCAAATCTGGAGCCCCCGCCTCTCTAAGGCTGGGAGCCCTCAGGGGTGGACAGAGAGGCCTGCCGCTGCCCGGGGGCAGGGACTCGGCATCTCCCGCAGGACAGTCTGGGGCATTGAGGGGACACACATGGGAGCCTGCAGTGCTAAGCGGCTAGGGGCAGGTGGGGAGCATCAGCCCCGTGTAATCTCCTGTCACCCCCTACAGGGCACCATGGATCAGTGCAAATAGGGTGCTTGCTGTGCAAATGCAGCTTCAAACCAACTCCCCAGCTGCGCCCACCCCTGAGTCCTTCTGTGGGGTCCCTCCGCCAGCCAGCCTGCACTGCCTTTAGTGCTCACTCCCCGAGCAGAGCTGGACCAGCCCGAGGGTCCTCTGGGCCTGGGGCTGTCCTCTGGGTTGACCTGCGGGGCAGAGATGTGGTAGGAGGGCTCCTGTCCAGGGCTGGAGAAGCCTGCAGACAAAGTCTGGGCCTGGTTCCTGGCTTCTGGGAGGAGGTTAGAGCAAGACCCGGGGGCCTGTTCAACGGGCCACATGCTCCCCAGAACTCAGACCACCAGACCGGCCACTCAGGGGGCGCCTCTAATCCCTCCCTCTGAAAAGTTGTCCAGCACTGTGTCTGGTGTCCCCTGGCTGGGATCTCTCCAAGGCCAGCCGCAATCTTACTGATAGCCTTCGTGCAAAGGATGTGCATTCTGGGGATGGGTGAGACCCCTGCCGAGGCACAGGAGGCCACACGGAACAAAGGGATTGATTCTGGTGGTGCTTCAGCTGGGTGTGCCATGGCCATGGCCTCTGTGCCAAGATGCATGTCCTGGGGACAGGCTTGGCTTTGCTCCCACCGGGGCCCCTCTGTCCGTGGGCCCTCTCTGTGATTTTGGCAATCACTCCCCTCTTGTGTTCTCACCTGGAGAACAGGAGCGCTGGCCTAGAGGACATCCAGGGTTTCGCCATCCATATCATGCTTTGATCTCCCAGCTGAAATAAGCAGGAGTGGACATCATTGGATGAGAGCGGCGCCAACCTTCGGAGCCGGGGGTGGGGTTGGGGGAAGGGGGGCTGAGGAGCCGTGTCCCAGGGGTCAGCCCCTGGCATTTATGCCCTTGTTCTCATTGGCTCCTCTTAACATCCAGTGATTTGGATGCCAGACAGGGCTCAGGCGGGCTCAGTGACCTGTGCAGTGTCTCAGCGCAGGTGAGAGGCAGAGTCGAAGCCCAGGCTCCCCACACAGACCCCCAGCATCGCAGGTGCCCCTCTTCGAGCAGCATCTTTTGGTCTCAGTCCCCTAGGGGCCAGGTGGGCTGGTCCCTGGGGCGGTGGACCTTGAATTAAGGAGCTGCAGGGACCCTGTGGGGCCGTGGGTCCCGTCACCCGGGCTCATGCTCAGTGTGGCCTGAGCCACTTTGTACAGTGAGGATGGCCATGACCCAGCCAGCCCTCCCAGCCCTCCTCACTTGAATGTCTGGGTGTCACGGTGCCCTGGGTGGGACCAGGTGAGCAGGTGTGGCCTGAAGAGTCCATGTGGTGACCTCCTCTGGCCCGCCTGCATCCTCAAGTGAAAAGTCTCAGCCTGGAAATTGCAGGAGGCTCCGGGAAGGTAGATGTGCCCGGCCAGGTGACTGTTAACAATTCCCCAGGCCCTGACCTGAGTTCTCCTGCCCACTGCAGGCTCCAAGGAGTTTCTCAGGGGGACCCAGGAGCTTTTCTGTCTCCCAAAGGGGTGGAAACTGGCCAAGGAGCTCCCTCTGGGTGTCTGTGCCCCCGACGTGCGCTGTTGAGTTGTGCATTCACTCAACATTTATTTAGTGCCCGTCGCATGGGCTCTGAGTCCACTTTCTTGGGTTCAGATCCCAGCCGGCCCGCTTCTCCTGTGGCCTTGGGCGGTGACTTGACCCAGAGCTTCAGCTTTGGAAGCACCGCTCGTAGAGGAGCGCATGAGCTGAGGCCAGCATGGGATGCGGCTTGGGATCGGCACGCCCAGCGAGGGCTGAGGAAGTGTTGGCCGGAGTGGCCGGATGCCCAGAGGGGCCCAGCCTTGGGAGCCCAGGGTGCAGAGGACAGAAGCCCCCTGGGCAGGAGGAAGGAACAGTGCTGCAGAGCGGGTGGAGGAGAGCACGGGAGGCTGGAGCCTGAGGGGTGCTGGGGGCTCACGGTCTCTGCTCTCTCCTCAGTACGGCAAGAAGAAGCTGAAATACCTGCCTTACAACCACCAGCACGAGTACTTCTTTCTGAGTGAGTGCTGGGGCACCCCGCAACCACACCCGGACCCCGTTCTCACCCCAGTGTGGCCCTTTGTCTCCCCTCCCACCTGACAACCTTCCAGACCCAGAAAATGACACCAAACCTGTGAAAGGAGAAGGGACCACAGCAGCCATCCCAGGCAAACCCCACATGGCCCATGATACAGAAGGGACATTGGCCCAGACACCTGCCCAGGGTCCCACACTCATGATCGCTGGGCGGGGTGCCGGCAGGTGCTGTCTGCTCCCAGGCCCCTCCTCGGGTACCGGGGCCCCGGCCGCCTCTGCCCGGGAGCTGCAGAGCTGGCACCACATTCAGGCTTCTGCCCCCGGCTCCTCCGCGGCTCCCAGCCCCGCCCGGGTGAGCCAGGCCTCGCTAAGTGCCTCTCCTCTCTCTCCTGCAGTTGGGCCACCGCTGCTCATCCCCTTATACTTCCAGTACCAGATCATCATGTCCATGATCGTTCACAGAGACTGGGTGGTGAGTCCAGGGGGCCCAGGAGTGTGGGGAGGAGGGGGACTGAGGCGAGTGGACCCTGGGACCCAGGGACCCAGGCAGGGCCCCTGGCATCTCCTCCTGGGGTGGCTGCCTTGTCACCCTCAGGAAGGGACTAGCTCTGAGGCCGCCAGGAGCCAGGGAGGCCATAGCGCCCCAACCCTAAAGATCCCCCCACGCAGGGCACCCACTGGGAGAGCCACGGCCTTGGCAGAGCTCCTCAGAAAGTTCCTGAAGGCAACGTATGAGCCCACCCATCCAAGGCTCTGCTCCAGCCATCGCCCTCCTGTGTCCCCGTGCGGCCCCTAAGACCCGGTGGACCGGGTCACACTGCACTCTGGTTGGTAAATGGAGAGCCGCCGGGCGCTTAGTTTGCTACAGCTGCGTGAGAAAGTGCCACAAACTGAGTGGCACTTCTGTTAAACGACAGAATTGCATTGTCTCACAGTTCTGGAGGCTAGAGTCCGAGATCAAGGTGTCTGCAGGGTTAGTCCTTCTGAGGGCTCTGAGGAAGGATCTAGTCCAGGCCTCTCTCCCTGGCTTGTGGATGGCCATCATCTTGTCCCTGTGTCCCTTTCCATCATCTTCCCTCTGTGTGTGTCTGTATCTGTGTCAGGTTTCTCCCTTTGTATAAGGACACTAGTCCTAGGGGATTAGGGCCTGCCCTAATGACCTCATTTCCACTAATTACATCTGCAAGAACCCTATGTCCAAATAAGGTCCCGCTGTGAGGTCCTGGGGATTAAGACTTCAGCATACTCATTTTAGGAGACGTGATCCAGCCCATAACTCCAGAGAGAGAAAGGGACCCTGGAGAGGGCCGCGTAGCGTGGTGCGCAGAGGTCCTTGGCTTGATGTAGATGTGCAGGCGTGGTTCTGTGGAAGAGGACGATGTGCCCATGATGGGATGCCCTGGGTGAAGCAGTGACCCTAGGCAGAGACTGCTTTTGGCAGAGCAGGGTTCACTGGGACGGGGACAGGGCCCCTGCCCTCGGGACCAGGCGGATAGTCACTGAGTCAGTATTGCTGGTCTTTTTTAAAAAACCTAGTTTCATAAATGAAGATATTGAAACTCTGAGAATTTGGGACTTGCCCAAGGTGACACTGAGGGGTGGGTCAGGCAGTAGAACCCAGGCCTCCCGATGCCACGGCCTGGATCCTGTCCCCACACCTCAACCACCACTCTCCCATGTTTGTACAGCAATTGAAGCACTTCAAAGTACTTTGTCTTACATTCTCTCCTTGGCGTTATTGGCAAAGGTGCCTGCTGATTCTGCTAAGAGGGCCAGGCCTGGGACTCGGGAGCAGGTGGGGCTGTTTGGGGAGGAGGTGGGATTCTGAGGTCTCTGCCAGCCCTGTGCTGGTAAAACCTGTACTACACTCTTCTAAGACACGCTCTTTTATCCGTACCCGCTGTGTTCCGGGAACGGTTAAGCACTGCCTCCTACGTCGTGTCATCTAACCCTGTTTTGCCAGCAAGGCAGGTACAGGCCAGAGGGAAGGAGTTTCTGGATCAGTTAAGTGGTGGAAATTGGAATCCAGGTCTCCTGCACCTGAGCTCACCTGGGCCCTGGAAGGGGTCACAGCAGAAAGGGACCTCGATGCTGCTGCTGGGGACACTTTAATCTGCTTTCATGGCAAATGACTCCTGACATGAATATTTAATCCTTTTTTTTTTTTTAAACTGTGTTTGTTCCCTAAGGAACAAAGCATTACATAGGGGCAGCGGGAAAGGGAATCAGACTTTGTACCTGAACCGGCTCAGGTGGCCCAGCCAGAGACATTTGATCGGGCCCCTCAGGGCAGGGCTCTCCCGCTGGGGAGTAGGGTTCAAGCTTGGGTTTCTAGTACAAAACTGTAGCTGACTGCAGCCAGGCATGGCGCCAGACCCAGCACTCCCCTCAGGGGCCCACATGGGCTGAGGCATGCCCTGCGCTGTGGTTTTCTGATTTATGGTAACAGTGAGCTTAGGTGCCAAGTGCAGCTGTGACCTGGGGCAGTGGTCCTCAACAGGGACAATTCTGCTGAGCCACTTGGCAACATCTGGGAGACTTTTTTCTTTTTTTTCCGGCCGCGCCATGCGGCATGCGGGATCTTAGTTCCCTGACCAGGGATCGAACCCGTGCCCCCTGTAGTGGAAGCTCGGAGTCTTAACCACTGGACCACCAGGGAAGTCCTGGGAGACATTTTTGCTTGTCACAACTCAGGGGGGATGGAGAGCTGTTGGCCTCTAGTGGGCCTCCTACCATGCCCACGACAGCCCCCCACAGCTGAGAACTATCCAGCCCCAAATGCCAGCCAGCATTGCCAGTGGCTACATCCTGGGGATGTGTCCCAGGCCTCAACTTCCTGGAGGTCCGATGTACCCGATACCACTAACTGCTCCTTCTTGAAATTCTCCCTGTCAGCTTCCAAGTGCCGCCTCTGCTGGGTCTCCTCCGCCTCTGTCTCCCTGCATCTCCTTCATCCCTTACCTGTGAAACCAGCGGTCCCATGGTCACGTATCGCTCTGCACAATGATACATAAGCACACACCTCCGTTAATATATATGTACGTACTATTGCACTGCGTACACACAAACAAGGAATTAAAATGAATGTTTAGACCACCTCGGTCCCGAGGTCTTGCCCTCCGCCGGCCCTTCGACTCCCCTCCCCAGTCGCTCCCCCCAACCCCTTTCTACCCCAGCTGATGGCACCCACGCCAGGGACCAGCCCAGATTCCTCGTGACCAAGCAGTCCCCAGGTGGAGCTGTCCCTGCCTCTTAAATATTTCTGGAATCTGTTATCTCCTCCTCAGTGCCGTGGGTCCTCCTGGTTTGGGCCTCTGTCATTTCATTCCTGAGCTACTGGAATAACCGAATCTCCCCACCTCCAGTTGGCAGGGATCCAGTTTAAGGTCCAGATGGGACCATGTTCTTGTTGTTTAAAGCTCTCAGTGGGTCTTCATTGCCGGCAAGGAAGAGGCTAGTCCCCCCAGGCGGATGTGACCTGGCCTTGGTCTCCTGCCTCCACCTCGAGCGCTTGGGCTGGAGTATATGGAGCATATAATCTGTGTGTAAACACAGCCCCTGCCCGGTTGCTTCTCTGGGCTTTTCTTCGTATTGTCGTTCTGCAAACATCCATCCTACTGTTCTTTGCTTAGCTGACGTCCGGCGTATCCCAGCCCAGCTCAGGCACCACGTCCTGATGGAGGCCTTTCCTAAATCAGGATCGGGTCGGGACGTCACGCCACACTCCCATCACCCCTGTAACTATGTGTCCCCTTCCATATGATATTGAAGGGATCTCTGTATAAGTCTGTCCTTCCAGACGAGGGGCTCTGAAGGACTTCCTTTTGCCCCCGTCACCTAACTCAGTCCCTGACACAGAGAAGGCATTTACTGAATGTTTGTGGAGCTTAACTGAACAGAGCTCGTTTGAAGGATGAGTTTGCTGAGCAGATAAGGGGAGAAGGAGCTTCCAGGTGGATACAGCCAGACGCAGACACTGCAGCACCGCCTGGCTGTGGGAGATGGGCTGCAGGTGAGGCCATGTCGGTGGGCAGGCATGTGAGGGCTGTGCAGCCTACTAAGGGGCTGGAATTTATCCTTTATCCCCCGGCGGGGAAGGAAGCCCGTGATGGCTTTGAGGATTGCAGTGGCGTGGTCCAGCTTGCATGTTAGGAAAGTCTCTATGGTAGCAAAGTGGTGCAGAGACCAGATTGGAGTCTTTAGAGCTCAGACTTGTGGGCTATGCTTATTGTTGCAACACCTTCAAGCCATGTAGAATCTCGGGGGGTGGGGGGGTGTTCTTTTCCCATCCTGCAGATGGAGGAACTGAGGCACAGCTCAGAAAATTACTTACAGCTACACAGAATAGGGTGGAGCTACAATTAATAGCCAGCAGCCTGACCCGGAGCCTCTGCTCTCATCACTACCCTGCCGAGTCTCTGGGGAGAAGTGATGAGGGAGAGGAAACAGTCAGTGCAAAGGCCCTGAGGTGGGAACAAGCTGGGTCAGGGTGGCTGAGAACAGAGTGGTCCCCAATCCCTGTGGGCTGATCTGGGTGGGATGGGAGGGCTTAGCAAGGAAAGATAAGAGTCTGCTTGGAGCTAAGATGGTCGCTCTGGTTGCCATGGTTATGGAGATGTTGGGGCAGCTGGGGGAGGTGCTTGCCCAGGAAGGGAGGAGAGGCGAGTGGAAGAGGGGCCAGGAGGAGAATCAGGTGTGGGAAGAGGGCCAGCAGTGTCAGAGGTTGCTGGGAGGGCCCTGAGGTGGGCGATGGATGGTGTCCCTGGCCTTTGTTGTGCTGGAGTGAATGTCCAGGAAGGAGACCCAGGTGCTGAGGAGCAGTTTGTGAGCCTGCGGGTGTCAGGGGTGCGTGCAGATCGTAATGCACCTTCAGAATCCTCGGGACCATGCAAGAGCTGCTGACCCCCGGCCCCTCCCCATGGCTGGCATCTGCTGGTCCCCATCCCTGTTTATTTCCCTAAATGCAGAGCTTGCAGCTCCCTTCCTGCTGCTAGAACACTCAGCATTTCCCTAGACATAAAGACAGTCCTGCACACCGTGAACTGGCAGGCGTCGCGCCCTCAGTGGGCCTGGTGCCCAGTTTCACGGAGGCCTATTGAGCTTTCTTGGCCCCCTTGGCCCAGCAGTGAGAGGGAGGTGCTGTGTACACACACCTGTGGTCGGGAAGCCGTACCCGGGGGCGGGCAGGACACTCCCATATCTAACTGTTTCTCTCCGCAGGATTTGGCCTGGGCCATCAGCTACTATGCCCGTTTCTTCATCACCTACATCCCTTTCTATGGTGTCCTGGGAGCCATCATTTTCCTCAACTTTATCAGGTGCCTGCGCTTTGCTGGTTAATAATCCCTGGGCCCTCGAGCACTGGCACTGATGGGGGCTTTGATGCGAGGCCCCCATGAGGAAAGGCTCAGAGGTCCCCACTGCCTGCCCCGGCCCCTCATCAGGGGCTGCACTCACTCCACCCCCCAGCCCCCACCCGCCCTGGGCCGCTCCGGGTCGGGAGGGAGGCTCTGTTCCCACCGATTCCCCGGGCCCCGTGGAGACCGAGCACGCCGGGCTCCAGCGCTGAGCCGAGCTCCCTTCCAGGTTCCTGGAGAGCCACTGGTTTGTGTGGGTCACGCAGATGAACCACATCGTCATGGAGATTGACCAGGAGCCCTACCGTGACTGGTTCAGCAGCCAGGTGAGGGTGGCCAGAGCTGGCCACCGGGGGGCCCTGCGGAGCCTGGACCCGAGGTCCATGTCCTCGGTTCCCGGGAACGTGGCTGCCCAGTGGGCCCGGCGCCGTCCTGCGCTTCCCTGGGGCTGCCTGTGTCCTTCCGCTGGGAGGAGCAGGGCTGGGCAAGAGAGAGTGGCGGGGAGGTTTTGGAGGGACCAGTGGGGAATCTGGGCAGGGCGGTGAGACGCCTGGGTAAGGCTGGGCCTCGTGGGAAGGAGTCGGGGCCCTCTGTGCTTTTGCTCGTGGCCACTCATCCCCCTTCTCCCTGATAGCTGGTGGCCACCTGCAACGTGGAGCAGTCCTTCTTCAATGACTGGTTCAGCGGGCACCTCAACTTCCAGATCGAGCACCAGTGAGCGCAGGCGCGGGCGGGGAGGTGGGGGTGGGTGGAGGGCGTACCGTGGATAGCCTCCAGCCTCCCCGGCAGAGGGCAGCAGGGAGGGACTACCTCTCTCTTCCCCAGTGAGGTCCCCCCACCGACCCTAGAGCGTGTCTTCGCCCCAGCGCCCCCCGAAGCCTGGAGAGGGGTTCTCCTGCCCTGGGCCACATGGTCATAGTGACGACCACCCCTGCACGTGTGGCTTGGCATCTTCCTTGATCCCGTGAGCCTAGCAGGGCAGGTGATTGGTCCCTTTATTGCCAGGGAACCCGAGGCCCAGCCCTCCCCCTCCACATGCCAGCCGCCCCCGTGGGCACATAGGGTGAGATGGACGGGGTCCCCTGGGCCCGGCCAGCCTCCAAGTGGGCTGTGAGAGGAGGTGGGTGCTTCCTCACGCCCGGCCCCCCGCACCCTCCCCAGCCTCTTCCCCACCATGCCCCGGCACAACCTGCACAAGGTCGCCCCGCTGGTGAGGTCCCTGTGTGCCAAGCATGGCATCGAGTACCAGCAGAAGCCCCTGCTGCAGGCCCTGCAGGACATCATCAGGTAAGGGCTGGCGGGCACGGGTGCTGGCGCCCCTTGAGGTCCGTGGGGCACAGGGAGGAGACTGAGAGGCACGTAGCTGGGACCACCCATGGTGGAGACAGGGGTGACAAGAGGAGCCGAGGCCCTGCTGGCACTGGTGCCCCCACCCGGCCCCTCCGTCGCCAGGAATTGCCTGGCCTCTGTGTGGGTTGGATGAGGACCTTCCCTTGGTCCTTCCACAGGGGTCTCCCGGGGAGCCCTGGGCTAGCAGGCCCGCAGGCCCCTGGCTGAGAACTGAGAGGAGGCACCCATGCTCCCAGCCCCCCACTTCCTGAGGCTCCCTGGTCCCTGACTGTCCCTGTCCCTCTCTCTTCCCAGGTCCCTGAGGCAGTCTGGGCAGCTGTGGCTGGACGCCTACCTCCACAAATGAAGCTGCAGCCCTCCGGGCGCCCATGGGGAAGGGGGACCAGGTGGGGATGGTGGCCAAAGGGAAGGGTGGGATTTCGTTCAGGGGGGTGTCATGAGGCTGTGGTACCTGCTGGCTCACAGGCTCTGGGTTCGGTCTTCCCTGTTTTGCTCTCTGGTTTCGCTGCCTTCGCGCCTCCCCCCAGCACCCTCCCTCCTGGGGCCTGCCCGGTCAGCCCGGCTCTCCCCACCTAGGAGCAGGGCCAGGTGGCTCCATCCCTGCCATTACCCTCTGTCCCTAAACATCTGCCGGACCAGAGGTGCACAGGTGCAGCCTGTGGCCCCCCCGCCCCTTGCACCTGGCCTCCAGGCCTCACACCGCCTTCTCCCTCAGATGCTCTTGAGGTCTGCAGGGCTGGGTCCTAGCCAGCAGGACGGCTCCCTGAGCCTGCAAGCCTGGCTCCACCCTCTGATCGCCGCCCACCGTCTGCCCCTATGTGGGGTGGCGTGCTTTGTGCCTGGGTCTCCTTCCCACCGCCAGGATCGGTACTTGGGGCGTCCCTGCAGGCCCCACTTTCTCTTCAGATGTCTTCAGCCCCTGGGCCCTGACGCCAGGTTCCCTTTGCCTGTAGCGCAGCCAGCTCAGGCCTCGGGGCCCAGGGAAATGTCCTCCTGGCCCCACTGGAGCCCTCTGACCCAGGGCTCGAGCAGTTCCATCCTGCTGCCTCCCAGCTCTAGAGCCTGGGACTTTGGGTCCAAGGGGGCAGTGCCACAGATGGGCTTAGCAGAAGCAATGGCCAGGTCAGGGGTCAGCCAGCCTGTAGGCTCAGCCCTGTGCCCCCATCCCTGTTCAGATGTTTGTCCCGGTTGAGAGGCCTAAAATTCTGGAGCAATCAGACCCTTCCCCAGAGTGCTCCGTTACCTGCCAGGCAGTGCCAGCCAATCCCTGGCTGCTTGGCCCGTGCAGACTTGGGTCCCACAGGCTGCAAGCGGGCACTGGAGCCCGGGGGCTCATCCCAGCTCCTCCCCAGGTTGGAGCTGCCCGCGTGGACACTCTCTTTCACCGTCTTCTATGCTGTCTTTTCCTGGTTTTTTAACCTTTTGCTACAGGATGCATTCTGACGGGGGTGGCAACGGGACTGGGCCACGTGACAATCTGCCTGTTACCACCCGCCCCTCGCAGCCTCCCCAGGCCCCACAGTGGGTTGAGCTGGGCTCACTCACTGAGGCCATGGTGGCCCTGACTGTCGGGAGGCAGAGAAGGAAGGAGTCCCAGAGGAGGTGACCCTGAGGAGCCGGGGGTTTGGGGGGGAACCTAGTGGGACAAGGAGGGGTTGGGGCTAGAGGCCAGACAGCTGAGGGGACAGGAAAGTGAGAGGGGAGGGTGGGGAGCTTGGTGCCACTGGGAGGATCCAGAGCTGCTGCATTTGGAAATTAACCCACTAACCATTATGTAGCTCCAGGGGAGGGCGGGACAGGAACCAGCGCTGGCCAGCCAGGAGGGACCCGCCCTGATGGACCTTCAGGTTGCCATGGCAACGAGGGTCCGCCTGAGGGCCTCCCACTGAGAACACACTGGCCAGAAGAGCCGCTGTCCCTCCCCTGGGGCAGAATGGATCCATAGGGAACTGATCTTAATTTTTATCATGTTGCTTCCCCACCCCTACATTTTTGGAAATAAATGAAGTGATTTTATTCTCACTTCCTTGATCAGCGCTGGCCTGGTGCCCCTCCGTGTCCTGCATGCCGATGCTGGGCGGGGTGTCGGTGGAGGGTGGGGGAGGGGGCCCATGTTGCACTGGGAGCACTTTTCCTCTGTCCACCCCTCCCCAACCCCCTCCACCCGCCACGCCTTTGCTCGGGAGAGGACTTCCTCTCCCCTTCCCCGAAGTGCACTCCAGGCCAGGAGTTTTGGACAAATGGCCCAAATAAATGAGCCCTCCTTCCTCTTCCTGGGGACTGGGGACTGGGGACTCTCCGCAGCTCCCGCAAAACCACCACCGGAGTGAGGCCTTCCGGAAGGTCTCTGGGGGGCAGCAGGGGGCTGGCACAGGCCACCTTCCTGACATCCTCGTTCCCCATCCCCCTCCTCCCTTAGGGACCAGTTGGCTGCCCACAGGCCCACGTCAGCTGGCTTGTGCTAGACTCCCCTTTACCCGTTTCTGGTCACTGTACCGAGCGCTGGGGGCAAAGAGCCTCAAGGGGCTGAGGAAAGCCCTGGGGACCAGATGTCTTGTGGCCGCTGTGCCCGCGCAGTGGCTCATTCAGTCCCCAAGCCTGGAAAGAGTCCATAGGAAAGCGCCAGGGGCACTCGTACAGTTTACCTCCCAGTGGCTCCCACACTGCTCTCTGATGACCCCGCTCTGGGCTGGCTCAGCTGGCAGGTCAAGCTGGGTGTGCCAGGGGAGAGCCGAGAGATTCACGGGGGCCAGAATCCCAGAGGCTCCCCTGGCCTCGCATCTCCTCCCAGCAGGGCTGGCGACGGCTCCAGAGTAGACACTTGTCCTCCCTCTTGCTTTGCCTATGACCTCAGTATAGCCGGCAGGGACAGCCAGGTGATCCAGGTAGGGTGTGTGTGTGATTCCCCGGTGGGCACAGACTGTGGAGTAGGACCTAGGATTCCAGAAGCCTCGAGCCAGGAGGCAGAGACCCAGCCCTGGCTCACTGAGTGGCCTCGGGTGAGTCCTTTGCCCGCCCCAGCCTTCAAGGCCGAAGTCTCCCCATTTGTACAGAGAAGGCAGTGGGCTCCAGGGCTCCAAGGATGCTGTCGTCTCCCAACACTGTGAGCCCTTGGCCTTGCCCTGCCTGGACACCCATTAGAAGCCTTCAAATCTGGGAGACCTTGGGGAACAGACCTTTCATCCTTCTTACCTGTGCCTGTGTTCTGCCTCCTACCTGGGCTGGGCCTCGCACCCTGACTCGCAGGATGGTAGAGTACACACACACCTCTGTACCCCTGCCAGCTGAAAGTCCAGCATCCATCACCAGTGACAACCAGGATCCCAGGAGGGGGAGGAGAGTGGTGGCCGTTTCCCAGACCGTGGGCTCTTCCCCCATCAGGCCAAATGTCAGACTGCTCCTGAGAGGCCCAGCGGCTGGGTGGACGAGGTGGAGACATGCAGGGAGTTAGTCCCTGTGGAGGGGATAAGAGCTCACCCGTGGCAGGTGGCTACCCTGATAAGAGTATCAGCTTTGTGGGTGGCGTGGGCATGTGCTGGGCACCAGGCCCAGAGGAGGGGCTGGCAGAGCAGCCTGGACTGGGTGTGGACCTGGAGCCCCAGAGGTGGTCACTGGCTTGACAAGTTCCTCAGGCGTCCAGTGGGACGCTCAGACCCTCCTGGCCCACTGGGAGGAGAGAGGAGGCCTTTGGTGAGAGGGGCAGGGCAGAGGTGGCAGCCACCTATACTGGGCACAGACTGCCCTCAGGAGTGACAGGCTACTGCTCATGTGACACAGTGCCCTGGGGACTCCTCAGCTGTCCCAGCCATGCCATCCCTGGAGAGGTGTGCCCCTCTGGACAGGAGGCAGCTTCTCACCCCTGGTCTGAGTCTGAGATGGAAATGATTAGCTGTGGATCCAGTGGGGTATCTACACCATCTATGAACAAACCGAGGCCTGGAGGGGGAAGGCAGGGCCCAGGCAGGTCTGGAACTACTAGCCCGTGCATAAACAGAACAAGAGAACACCTGGCATGCTAGGACTTAAAGATCATGTCTCTACTGTCCTCTGCTATTATAAATACATTTCTTTGAATTTTGAAGGCATTTGGGTCTTTCTTCCAAATTATCTGGTTTAAGAGCAAGTATCCAGGAGGACTAGTGACAGGTACCGGGGGCTTGGAAAGGGCCAAGGAGATGGAGGCAGCCAGGTACTCCAGGACGTGTGGGGGGGAGGGGGGGGCGGGAAAGACCCACCACCTGTCCAGTCACATAACCTACCAGCCACTCCCAACATTACAGGCAGGGGCTGGGTCTTGTGAATCTCCTTTTCCCCCCATCTGCCCAGGCCAGCTCACAGAAGACTCTGATTAAATGCTGGTTGATTGAAGGGGGCAAAAGGCATGGCTTCCCTAAGGAGTTTTGCTTTTCCTCTGGGCCCAAGACTGTGCAGACCGTAAAGCAGGGACACGGCCTTTCCTAGAGGTTCCACCAAGGCCCTTCCCTCCTTTCTTGTACAGACCCAGCCCAGGCCCCGTGACTGCATAAGAAACCTATAGACATGGAAGGGGGAACTCAACTAGGGAGAGGGGTGGTTGACTTGTCCTCAGGGGTTCCAGCATGGGGGACAGAGAGGGACAAGGGCAAAGATGACCCACCAGTGAAGGATTTCAGGCAATAGGGAGTGGGGTGACTAATTGAGGCCAGGGGGCCTTCCCAATGGTCCTTTAAGCAAGTTACTAGGCAACTACCCATTTGCAGTTGTGAGGGCGCACTGCCCTCAGCCACCACCAGGGGCAGCACGGAGCTCAGCCTGCCCCACATTGGTGCAGATACTCCAGGTACCTCTGGGGGGCGTTGCAGGCTCAGCGTTCCCGCTGGGTGGGCACCCGCTGTCCCTGAGTCTAGTGTATTAGCATTTCCCTGATAAGGGCATCAGAGTCACTGCAGGAAAGGCACTGACCATCTGCCCAGGGGGATTGCCATCCCAGGGCCCACAAGGCACCAGGAGTCAGCAGGTGACCACAGGAAGGGGGACTCCCACAAAGAGAACAGCCTGTGCAGGGGCCCTGGAAGTGCGACTTGCCCTGGACACAAAGATTTGCTTTCAGGGCAGGAAGTACCTTTCAAGGACAAAACGGGCTTGGAGGCAGCCAAGTGCTTTTCTCAGGTGAGCGCAGGTGATGGCCCCAGGGCCATGGACTCTGTGCAGAACATTTTAAAAATAAATGTCTAAGCCCTATTGCTGGAGCCCCTAAGCAAAGAGCCCTCTACATAACATCCATTTTTTTATTTTATTTTTTTCAAAGCATCCCTTTGATCTTCCATCACCCTAGGAGGTCATACTATTACTCAAAGAGATTGCATAACTTCCCCAAGGTCACAGCCTAGAGTCCAGGTAGAGGCAGGTCTTTCCCTTGGCTGCCTGATTCCAGAGAAGAGGGGGTGGAAGCTGCGTGGAGAGGGTCAGGGTGGGGCTGGGTGGTCCCTGGAAAGACTGGACAAGAGTTGCAGTACCTGCACCTCTTCCACCTCCTGTAGGGAACCCAGTCCCGGGCCATGGGAGCCCAGACAAAGAGTGGGGAGCAATCCTGCAGCTGGTGGGGAGATTCCGGCTCCCACTCCAGAAAGTCCCTCAGAGAAATTCTAGCTCAGCATTTCAATTTTTTTTTTTTTTAAGCTGCTGCTGACATTTCTTCAAATGAAATCTTCTACTCAGCTTGAAGCTGCTGAAGTGTGTGTGTACTGGGAGCGGAGGGAGCCCTTCTTCCCACCTTCAGGAAGCCCCAAGAGGCAACTCAAATCCCTCCCCAGAAGTGTCCAAACACCACAGGCCCAGGCCAACCACACCCATCTTCCAGATGAGGAGCCCAAGGCTTATTAGTGAAGGACAGCGCTGTGCTCTCAGACTCTAGGGGCGGAAACAGCCCCTTCCCCGGGGTCCCGCCTGAATGGTTCACTGCAGGCAAGCACCTGGCCCCGGGCAGGCACTGGGGAGATCCGGGATCACCTCCTGTAGGCCACTGAGCATGGTCAGCTGCACCTCCACAGGTGTGATGCCAAGTGTGGGTCTGAGATCAGCAGGGGGCCCGCTGCCCGTGGTCCTCTGAGGCCCCTCAGCGCTGAGGCTGAGGCTGCAAGAAGCCAGTGCAGATCCAGGACAGGGGTGCCTCTTGTGCCCCCCGGGGGCGCCTGCAGACATGGCGCTCAGCCCTGAGCCCCCGTCTGCCGCCAGCCCCTGTCCCACTGGGCAAAGGAGTAAAGTGAGGTGAGCCCAGCGTGATCTGCCAAGGTTGCTGGTGAGTGGGTGAAGAACAGGAAGGGACCAGGCCCTCAGGTGATCTGAGCCCAAGGCAGATGCCAGCTCCCTGACCCAGAGCGGAGGGGAACTCGGAAAGCCGCCGTCCACCACTACCCCCTCGCCCCGCCAAGACCCTGATGGCCCAAGGATCTGAACTCCAGCTCCAAAATTCATGCAAATTCAATACTCTAGTCCATAATATATCTGGGTTTGTTTTTATATAAAAATAACCTTTTTCCCTAAATTTTTGCGCTAGGAAAACATGCCATGCTCACCGTGTGGCTTTATATACCATGCCCCCAGCCCCGGTCCCGTGGGGTCTAGAGCCGTGGCCTGAGGGTTGTGGAGCAGGCAGGGAGGGGGCCCAGGACGGCGGGCAGGGTCCTCAGGCTGAGGCAGGGCAAGGTGGGGGCAGGTGGGGGAGCCCGTCTGGGTGGCTGGGTGGCGCTGGGGCCCTGGGTGCCGCTGCCTTCACTGGTGGAGGTAGGCTTCCAGCCACATGTTGCCAGACTTCTTCAGGGACCTGGGAGGCGGGGGGCAGGAAGAGGTAAGGGACTCAAGTGCAAATATTAACCCCCTCCCCCCACGATGATGAGTGTGAGTAGAGATGTCCCCGTTCCCTGGTGAGCCCCTGTCCCCTGGGGCAGGCACTGGGTGGGGCTGGAGGGGGGCATTGCGAGAGGAGGCTACACTCTCATTAACTGGAGCGGGACCTAGACCTTGAGTCGGGAGGCGGGGCAGCCAAGGCCAAGTCCAGGCAGGAACCAGGGTGGGCCTGTCTCTCCTTCACCCAGCTCTCTCTGTTGTTTCCTCCTGCTGAGCCCCGCGACCCAGAGATTTGTAAGGCTTGGAATCTGCCCACCAGGAGCCTGACATCAGGCAGAGGAACCAGAAACATCAAGGACTTGCTAGGAAACCCTGTGCCAGGTGTCCTAAAGGGGCCATGCCAAGTGGCAGGGGCCCCAAGGATTGGGCTGGGAAGGGCCATGAAGGAGAAGTAGGCGGGACTTCCCTGGTGGCGCAGTGGTAAAGAATCTGCCTGCCAATGCAGGGGACACGGGTTTGAGCCCTGGTCCAGGAAGATCCCACATGCCGCGAGCAACTAAGCCAGTGCGCCGTAACTACTGAGCCTGCGCTCTAGAGCCTGCAAGCCATGACTACTGAGGACCGCGCACCTAGAGCCCGTGATCACAACAACAGAAGCCACCACAATGAGAAGCCCGCACACTGCAACGAAGAGTAGCCCCCGCTCACCGCAACTAGAGGAAGCCCACGCGCAGCAACAAAGACCCAACACAGCCAAAAATTAATTAAAAAAAAAAAAAAAAAAAAAGGAGAAGTAGGTGTTCCAACACCAGTATAGAAGGAAGGGCATGCAAGTAAAGGGAACAGCATGTGCTAAGGCACAGAAGTGGAAGAGCTCTGGCTGAGAATCCGGCCTCTGTTCCCCACTGCCAAGGCTACCATCAGGGCCAAGCCAGGTCATCCCTGGACGGCTGCAGGAACCCCCACTCTGCTCTTTCTGCCCCGTTGGTACATTCCCACAGTCAGAGCATCTTTCCAAAATCGTGCCGCTCCTCCACTCAGCAACTCTCCCACACACCTAGCACACTCCTGCCTCAGGGCCTTTGCACGGCTATTCCCTTGCCCCAAATATTCTTCCCCTAGATGTCTCCATGGCCAGCCCTCTCCCCTCCTCCCTGCCTTGCTCACACGTTGCCTTCTTAATACCACCCTGCCACCCCCCCCACCAACAAGAACTGCAACCCTGCCTGGCACCACCCAGTCCCTCTCCTGCCCCCACCCACAGGTTCTGTGGTTTTGTTTTGTTTTTTGCCGAAGCACTTCTCCCCTTCTCACATTTTCTGTAATTTACTTATTTTAACTGCTTGTTTTCTGTTTCCCCCGCTCGGATGTCAGCTCCTGGAAGGCAGGGATGTCAGCCTGTTTTGCTCACTGATGTATTTGTAGCACCAAGGACAGGGCCTGGGCCTATGGTAGGTGCTCCCTAAACCCTGGCTACGTGGGTGGACACTGGCAAGGGAGGTCACGGGCTGAGGGCAGAAAGGCTGATCGGAAAGGCCTTGGATGCCAGCTTCTACAGAGGAGCCCACGTGAGCTCAGAGAGCCAGGTGGGTGCTCAGGACGGGGCTGACCAGGCCGAGGGTGGGCAGGGGCCCCCAGGGAGCCACCGTGAGCAGAGAACCCTTACCCGATGATGTCCACCAGGGCGGTGAGGAAGGGCTTCACCTCGTAGCTGAGGCCGTGCTTGGCGCACAGGGCCTTGACCAGCGGGGCCACCCTGCGGTAGTTGTGCCTCGGCATCGTGGGGAAGAGGCTGGGGGCGGGGAGAGCGTGTGCTGGCACCCCCCGTCCACCCATCACCCCCCGGGCCCCGCTCACCACCTCCCGGGCCCTCCGGGAAATCCAGGGCTCACGTCTCGGCCTCCCTGGGGGAAGACTGGACAGAGAGGCTCAGGCCTCACTCCCACCCCCGTGGGCCCCCGGGGCCTGCGCTCACTGGTGCTCAATCTGGAAGTTGAGGTGTCCGCTGAACCAGTCAAGGAAGAGAGAGGGCTCCACGTTGCAGGTGGCTGCCAGCTGCCGGGAGTGGGCGGGGCACGAGTGAGGGGGCTGGCACGGAGCCCGACCCCGTGGCAGCCCCATCAGCGCCCCCATGCCTCTCCGCTGGGACCCCACCCCCACCCCCACCCCCAGGACGGACCCCGCCTCTGCTGCCCACCTGAGAGCTGGCCCAGTCCCGGTGCTTCTCGTGGCCGATCTCCTTGGGGATGTGGTTCATCTGCGTGATCCACACGAACCAGTGGCTCTCCAGGACCCTGTGGGGGGAGGCTCAGGCACTACCCCACGTCCAGCTGACCACTCAGCCCCGGGCTTCAGCTTCCCCATCTGTACTATGGGATTGCGGCAACCCCTCCCCGCTAGTGTTTAAAGCAGCTGAGTGGTGCACGGGCCATTGCCAGGCTGAACCCAGAGTTGCCCTACTCAAGACGGGGGACACCCCCGGGGCCGCGTGTGAGCCAGGCCGCTTCCCTGAGGCCTGCCACCCCCAGGATCTTGCCACTCAACAACCCAGGGAGACAGTACTGTCCCCATTCTGCAGATGGGGACATGGAGGGCTGTGGTCAGGGGCCCCTGCCGCCTGTGTGTGAGCTCCCCATACCCTGCCATGCCAAACCTGGCCATACCTGACAGCCACAAAGAGGAACAGCGCCCCAGGAACACCGTAGAAGGGAATGTAGGACAAGAGGAAGCGGGCGTAGAAGCTGGCGGCCCAGAGCAAGTCCTGTAGAGGAGAGAGCAGGAGGGCAGAGGCCTCGAGGCAGCCGGGAAGGGGAGCTGGGTCATCCACCTTTGGCTTGATGTGCCTCGGACGGGCGCGTCACCGCCCCTCCCTGGGCCTGGGTGTCTCAGCCAAGTAAGTGGATAGGGTCCTTGCCCTGCCAGCCTCACGGGGCTGACCATGGAGGTGAAGGTGCTGTGCAGGGGTGTGGGCTGAGGGAAGCCTTGCCCGGGAGACAAATGCCTGGCAGAGTGGGCCCAGTGGATCCCTAGCCCCAGGGAGGACACCCCCCACCGTGAGAGACCCACAGCACGCCCTGTGCATACGCCCACTCTCCCCCTGCAACCACACACAGGCACACACTCACTCCCCCTGCGCGGGTGCACACGCGAGTACCGCACCATCACAAGCACATCTGCTTGCGTTGGTTGAGAGGGGCTGCCCCCTGACGCCCCACCTCCTGCCACCACAGCTGTACGCCCAGGGGACCCGGGCAGGGCCCCCACTCACCGTCCACTGCATGCACACCAGCATGTACGCCAGGTTTTCCACCTCGAAGTTCACCAGGGTGAGCAGGGGCGGGCCGACTGCAAGGAGGGGCGTGAGAGGGCTCAGGGGTGGGGCGGGGTCCCCGAGCAGGCCGGGCACAGGGAAGGGGGAGGGGCTCTGTTCCTCCAGGAACGCCAGCGGCACTCGGTGCTGGTCCCATCCTGCTGGGATGAGCCCGCATCACCCACAGGGCCTGGTCCTCCCTCATTCCCTCCGGGTCTGAGCCTCTCCAGGCTGGTCCTCGCCGCGCCACCTCCTGTGCCTCTGCAGCAGGTCGGCACCAGCCTTATACGTCCGCACCCTTCAATCCTCACCTTGTTGCCCCAACGATTGCCCTAGAGCTCTGGATCGCCCTGAGGTGAGGGTAGGAAGGAACTCTGAAAGCTCCAGGCAAGGCTGTGGTTGCTTCCTTCTGCCGGAAGGTACCCCAGGCAGAGGGGAGGGCTGGGGCAAAGGCCTGGCGATGGAGGTCGGCATGGGCTGCACGCTAGGGCAACCAGAGAGAGGCCGGGAGAGACCTGGAGGTGCTGTGCTGAGGGGGCTGGAAGCCGTCAGGTGGACCGTGCAGGCCCCGGCATGGCCCCCACCCCCAGGGGGACAAGCGGACACTCACTCAGGAAGAAGTACAGGTGCTGGTGGTTGTAGGGTAAGTATCTGCGCTTCTTCTTGCCGTACTGTGGGGACAGGCAGCCGTTGGGGAGGGCGGCTCTCCAGGCCCTCCTTGTCCCAGGCAGGGTCAGGGGGCCGGCTGGGGCCCAGGGGCCAAGGCAACTCTGGATTCTAACCAACCGGGAAAGGGGGAAGGGGTACCCCCAGAGCAGGGGCTCAGCTTGGAGCTACAGTCGGGGGCTGGGTCAGGGGCTGGGCCACAGCGGGGGGCTCAGGGACTACCAGTTCCCCTCTACTGCAGGCCCAACCCGAGCGTGTCCCCCATGCACCTCGACGGACGACTCCCCCAGAAGGAAGACGGGCGCCACGGTCACATCCGGGTCCTTGTGGAAGATGTTGGGCTTGGCGTGGTGCTGGAAGTGGCGGAAGTTCCACCAGTGGGCAGAGAAGCCCTGCAGGGGAGGGGGCTCTCAGGAGTGGGGCCAGGCCACGCCCCCCTCTCCATGGCAACGGCACACTTGCGCAGACCCAGTGCGGCCTCCCCACCAAGCCCCTGGCTGCCCACCACCCGCCCCCAGCCTCACCTTCAGCTGCCCCATCACAAACTGCTGGGCCACGTGGTTCCACCGGGACTTCCTGAAGATGGAGGTGTGGCCCAGGTCGTGCTGCAGACACCAGCTCTGGGCCTGGGGAGACGCAGGGTCAGGAGCTGAGGCAGGGAGCCGCCTGGGGCCCAGCCCTCCCAGCTCTCAGGGCACCCCCAAAGCTGGCACTCCACTCTAGACCCTAGTAGGCCAGTTTCCTCGGGAGGTCCAGGGGCTGTGGGTCTGTCATGGAGCTGCAGGCGGCAGCCGTCCAGCTCCCAGTCGTGGGCTCTCTCTGGGCTTATTAAGTTAAGAGCTTCCTTTGCATATTTAAACTGCAGCTTGACCCCCAGATACACACTTAGGGGACTGGTCATTCATTCATTCATTCATTCAGCAAATATGTCCCCAGTGTCCATGTGTGCCAGGCCCTGTGTCTGCTGGTCAGTTTAGGTGGCTGCAAGATAGTGCTGGGGTCACCTGGGAGACGGCCAGGATGAGGGCGGCGAGGGTGCTGGGCACCCAGCCGGGGCCGAGGAGGTAGACGATGAGCCAGGCGAGCAGCTCCATGGCCAGGATGTGGCCCAGCAGGAAAGCGAAGAAGGTGGGCTTGGCCTCAAATAGCTTCATGTCCTCGACCGCCTGGCGCAGGGCTCGGAAGTCCTCGATCAGCTGGGCCTGCCACAGCGGAGCGGCTGGTCAGCCGAGGAAGCGAGGGAGGCCCCAGGCGTCCCCGGAAGCCCCCCCAACAGCCACTCCTCCCAGTGTCAGACCCAGTGGGTCTGTGGCCGAAGGGGATGGAGGGACGAGAGTGCCCAGCCTGGGGTGTGAGCTGGGCTGCTGGCTGGCGGCAGAGGCTCCTCCGCCACCCACAAAGGGTGTGGGGTACCTGAGAAGCAGGGAAAACCGCAAGAGTGCAGCTCATCAAAATTCTCATCATAGATGGGGATGCAGGGCCCAGAGCAGGGAAGGGGCTTGCCTGGGGTCCCCCAGCAAACGCTGGCGCAGGTGTCCCTACAGCTCTGCCTACAACTGTCTGCCCGGGAAGGGATGGCAGACCCAGCCTTGGCCCCAGGGCCCCTTGGGATAATTCGAATGAAGCTGCTACTGGCGATGCCTTCCGTCCCCTCCAGCCCCCCGCTGGGGGCTTAGCCTCCACCAGGGCCCTGCTCACATTCTGGGGTCCATCCTGGCTGGGCTCCTCCGGGGCCAGCTCTCCAATCAGCAGGGGCTGCAGGAACTTGCGCACAAAATTGAGGTCCTGGTGGAAGGCGTGGAAGGCATCCTGAAGGAGAGTAGACAGTCAGGTGGACAGACAGACCGCTGGAGTAGCACCCAGAGGCAGCAGGCAGAGACAAAGTGGAAGGGCTGTCTATGGAAGGGCAGAGCAGACAGGCACAGGCAGGCGGGCGGGCAGCTGGTTTTTCAGCAGTCACAGAAATAGGACCACACGGGTCAGCCCTGCCTGTGAGCCCTCCCTGGTCCTCCCCAGGCCTTGGGTGCCCCAACGGACATCCCTCGCCTGCCAGGCTCCAGCTGTTTCACGCCACCATGGGGCCCTTCCCCAAATTTGGTTGGGTATTTTAAAATCTGGATTTACAGGGGACTTCCCTGGTGGTCCAGTGGGTAAGACTCCGTGATCCCAATGCAGGGGGCCCGGGATCGATCCCTGGTTGGAGGAACTAGATCCCACATGCATGGCGCAACTAAGAGCCCACGTGCCGCAACTAAGACCCGGCGCAGCCACAATAAATAAATAAATAAATATATTTTTAAAAAGTCTGGATTGGGACTTCCCTGGTGGCGCAGTGGTTAAGAATCCGCCTGCCAATGCAGGGGAGACGTGTTCAAGCCCTGGTCCGGGAAGATCCCACATGCTGCGGAGCAACTAAGCCCATGAGCCACAACTACTGAGCCTGCGCTCTAGAGCCAACGAGCCACAACTACTGAAGCCCGCATGACTAGAGCCTGTGCTCCGCAACAAGAGAAGCCACCGCAATGAGAAGCCCGCACACCGCAACGAAGAGTAGCCCCCGCTCGCCGCAACTAGAGAAAGCCCGGGCGCAGCAACAAAGACCCAATGCAGCCAAAAATAAATAAATAAATTAATTAATTTTAAAAAATAAATCAGGATTTACAGAAAGTTCTCCCTGGAAGACTCTGATTCCTTTCCTGAAAGGGTTTGACTTTTCCAAAAAGATCACTGGAAAGCTTTCTTGAAATCATATGCTTTTCTACTGGGTCACAAATATCAGATTAATCAGCTTTCACAAACACAAGCAGCGGGTAAAATGTGGGTGAGGAAACTTGTAATTGATGACCACTGGGCCACCGGGAGAAAAATATCAGTCGAGGACCACACAGCCCGAAGACACTCGAACAGTTAAACTCATTTGATTTTAAAAGCAAGAGTGGAAAATATAAGTTTTTTAAACAGTAAGTTAAATAAACAATCTAACATTCCTGTGATTCTCTGTAATGGGGGCGGGGTGCAAAGCAGGAGAAGGGGTTGGAGGAAGACAGTGACCCCAGGAAAGATAAAGGGCTGTGGAAAGGGACCGGTCAGGAAGTGACCCCCCACCTCTAGCAGCGGGCAGTTCTGAAGTGTGAGTAAACTTGAGCTTCACACTTGGGACTCACTCAGTCTTCCTGATCTAGCCCTGGCGTCACTGGCTCATTGTTGTTCACAGCTCTGCAACCAGTTTTTATCTTTGCACTTTCAGAGGCTCTCTCTGAGGGAGCCAACCCTCAGCCGGCCAGCAGCCTGAACTGTGGAAGCAGTGCCTGGAGTAGTGGCGGGTCCCCTTGGGCCGGGGAAGGTGACTGCTGGCTGCTAATGAGCCTAGCAGCGTCTGGTGGGTGCTAAAACAGCAGGGCCCCTGTACTCACTCCAGGACATCCCACACCGTCCCATCCCTGGGGCCAGAAACACCTCAGGCCCCTCCAGCCCCCACCTAAAGGCGACCCCTGCAGGATTCACCCAAGGGGTCCCCTTTCCTGCTCTCTTACTGGCCCAGGGCAGTCTGAGGACCTGGGGGCTCAGAGGATGTAGCTTCTGGGATAACCTAGGCCCTTGGGAAGGCTGACTTGGGGCCCCTCCCTGGAGCTCATAATAGGGGAAGGGGTTGTATAGGTACAGACCTCACCCTCACCAGGGAAGAGCCTTGATGGAGGGGCAGCACCCCTGGGAGGGGGGGGAGGGGAGGCTGGCCCCACAGGAAGCTTCCCCGGGCGCTGGCCTACTGGGGAGCGGGGGGAGTGGCACGGGCAGGGGAGCCAAGAGGAAGACTGCTCTTGTGCGTGGTTGACCCCGCTCACTGTGACCTTGAGCGAGTCTGTTCTCCTGCCTGGAACTAGGCAAATCCAGGGGGCAAATCAAAGGGGCGCGCCTCCAGGGCCTTTCGGGCTCTGGACTATAGAGCGTTACGTTTTTTTTCTTTTTAATTATAGTCAAACACACATAAAATTGACCGTCTTCACCACTTTTTTTTTAATAAGATATGTGAGGTACACCCTTAACTTTTTTTTTTAATTTTATTTATTTATTTATTTTATTTATGGCTGTGTTGGGTCTTCGTTTCTGTGCGAGGGCTTTCTCTAGTTGCGGCAAGCGGGGGCCACTCTTCATCGCGGTGCGCGGGCCTCTCACTATCGCGGCCTCTCTTGTTGCGGAGCACAGGCTCCAGACACGCAGGCTCTAGAGCATGGGCTCAGTAATTGTGGTGCACGGGCCTAGTTGCTCCGCGGCATGTGGGATCTTCCCAGACCAGGGCTCAAACCTGTGTCCCCTGCATTGGCAGGCAGATTCTCAACCACTGCGCCACCAGGGAAGCCCCTTCACCATTTTGAAGTGTACAGTTCAGTGGCATTAAGTGTACTCACACTGTTGGGCAACCATCACCGCCATCCATCTCCAAAACTTTTTCATCTTCCCCAATTGAAACTCTGTCCCCATGAAACCCTAGCTCACCATTTCCACCTCCCTCAGCCTCTGGAAACCACCGTGCTGCTTTCTGTCTCTATGAATTGACTCGTAGAAACTTCCCTGGCGGTCCAGTGGTTAAGACTCTGCGCTTCCACTGCAGCGGGCACGGGTTCCACCCCTGGTCAGGGAACTAAGATCCCACCTGCTTCGAGGTGCGGCCAAAAAAAAAAAGAATTGACTTGTAGAAGAGGAATCATACAGTATTTGTCCTTTTGTGACTGACTTGTCACTTAGCATAATGTCTTCAAGGTTCCTCCATGTGTGGCATGTCAGAATTTCCTTCCTTTTTAAGGCTGAACGAGCGTTGACTCTGATTACCTCTCGTTTTCTTTGACACCCCCCTGGTGGCACACAGAGCCCACATGCGCACAGAGGCACACGGCATGCTCACAACGAGTGTGACACCAGAGGTGCACACGTGTCACGGAAGTGCAGTGCCTTAAGCATGCGCCTCCACAGGTGCAGACACCACCACCGACCCACGAAGGCTCCCAGACACGCTTGGGAATCCGCGCACAGGCAAGGCCACAAGAACACCTAGACAGACAGACCCAGCCTGGCACACATGCAAACTCACAGAGCAGCTGTGTGTACTGTGGCTACGGCCCCGGGCTTTCCTCCCTCCCAGCCCCGCTCTCTCACGACCTCTGTGTCTGTTCTGGGGCCACCCCAGTGCCCGGCAGACCTCAGATGCTCCAGGGCCATGCTGAGGAGCTGTGGGAGCCGCTCTCCCTCCCCGACTCCTTTCCCTTTGTCCTGATTCACCCAAGCCAGGCCTGGAAATACCCTGAGGGAGGACAGAGCCAGGCTTGCCCGAGGGACCCCCAGCCAGGCATGTCCTTTGCACTGAGGAGGGAAGGTGTGAGCCCCCTCAGGTCCGGGCAGGGACATCCCAGAGGTCGTGGACAAGCCTTCAGCTGGTGGGTGGGAATGCGCGGGGCTGTGGCAGGTCCTCGGATAGCAGCTCGGGTTCCTGGGGCTGGGTGGGCACTGCTGAGCCTACGCTTCTTGTGGTCTGAGTACCAACAAGGTGGGTCCCTGGCCGTAGACCAAAACCTCAGCAAACAGCTTTTTCTGGAACATTGGCTGGGGCCATGTGACTCAGTCCTCTTTGGCCTCTGCTTAAGGATTCAGGAGCTGGGCAGAAGACTCAGGGAGGTTGAGCCACTTACCCAAGGTCACACAGCTCTATTTGATGGAGGTTGGACCAGAACTTGGTCTGACTGTAAAACTATGCTTGTGGCCACTCGGCAGTAGCCCCAGGGTGGCCAGTCCCGGTCAGAGGGGAGGCAGTGGGTCTCCTAGGTGGAGGGAAGGGGCCCTCATCGTGAGGCTGGTCACCATCCCGAGTAGCCAAGGATCTGACTGCTTGGAGACCGGGCTGTGGGGGTCAGGATGGTGGTCCTGGTGTTTCTGGGGCTGCACTGACCAAGTTTCAGTGTACTGCAGGAGGCCCCACCCCTGATGCGCCTGGAAACGTCCTCCCAGGGGCATAGGTGTAAACTCTGCGACCCTCCCCCACGGGAGTGGCAATTGAGGCCTCTCACTAGTTCTTGGAACAGAGTTGGGTGAAACTTTTAGAATTAAAACGATGTCTCTAAACATAAGCTGCGGTTGGCAGGGACAGGCCCTTGTTCACAGCGGCGGCCTCAGAGCCCTGCACAGCGCAGGGGCAGGATGGCAGGGGTGAATAAGTGGACAAGGAGCTCACAAGCCAGGGGTCTGAACCATTTTGCCCGCGAGGGAACAGAGGCTCTGGCCTGCCCAGGTCAGAGTTTGTAGTGGCAGAGCTGGGATTCGAATCCAGGTCTATCTTCTGTGATGTCCCTGCTCTCCCAGGACAGAGCTCCCACCCAGCCTTGCTTCAGTCCCTGGAAGCCTCAGAGTGGCTCCTGCCCTGCCCCCAGCCCCGCCTTGAACTCCAGGTAGCAGCTGGTTAAGGGTGGGAGTGGGGAGACTTAGGAGCCAGCCTGCAAGGGATGGAATCTGAGCCGCCACTTATGAGCCGAGCCCTGGAGCCACAGACAAGGTCGCACCCCCTCTCCATCCTATATTTTGTCAGTAAATCAGGAACCACAAATACCCATCTCGTGGAGCTGCTGGGAGGACTGAGCCAGTGCAGGCAGAGCACTTAGAAGGGGCCTGGCGTCCAGTGAGATTCGGGCCCGCAGGCCTGAGGCAGGAGGGTGGAGGTGCGCCCTGCTGGTCACGTCCTGGCCAGCCTGAGGCTAGGAAACAGGAGGGGCTGGCAGCCTCCTTCCACCCCAGAGATAAGGTAGGGGCGGGGAGCATTTCTGGTCACTTCTGCAAAGAATCTGGAATGTTCCAGATCAGGAAGGGGGTAGAGCAGGGAAGGAAGCATGGCTGCTGGGGGTTCGGGTGGTCTGGGTCTGCTCCTCTTAACCTCGGCTCAGGAGGCAGCAGTGGGTTGTGAGGATGGGGGAGTGGACACACCCAGGAATTTCTTCCTCCCTCCCTCCCTCTCCTGGGTGGGAAGATAAAGCAGGATCTCACGCCCAGGTCAGACGTTCCTTCCCATCCTCTCCCTGGGTCTCCTCACAGGAGGCCGATGGGGAGGCACTATCAGTATCCCCATTTTATAGATGAGGAAACTGAGGCCAAAGGGCACACAGCCCTGAACATGAGCATCAACTCCCGCTGGAGCAGCAGAGCCCAGCTCAAGGACGGATGTCCTCAGGAAGTTGCCCCTGTCCCCCCAGCACCCCTGGTGTCCCTGGTGACAGGTGTGGTGGTGGTGGTAGGGGTTCCTCCATCCAGCACCCTTGGCCTCACAGGTGTCACTGACCCAGCAGTGGCCTGAAGTGGCCAGGCCCTCTGGCCCCGGGTCCTCTCTCCACCACTGAGCTCTGGCTCTTTCCCGCTGCTGTTTCCTGAGAAACCCGTGGCTGCCGCTTGGGCATCCTTGGGAGGAAATGCAGAGGGACTGCCAGGGTGCTTAGTATACTAGCATCCCCACCCCTGCTCCCCAAGTTCCTGCCCAGCACCATATGATCCGACGCCTCCTCCAGGGCACTGCCATCCCCCTCTCTCCCCACCAGGGGCCTGGGTGGGTGGGGACATTGCAGAAAACACCCACAGAGCCCAGAGAGGTCACACTTCACGGGGAGTGGCCCTTAGGCAGCTTTCAAGGCAGCTGGCGTGGTAAGCGGAAGCAGAGTATGGCTCTGGAGCCAGGTTGTCTGAGTTCCTGGCCAGCCCCTCTCTCCGGCCCCACCCTCGCTCCAGAGCCTCAGATCTGCCCAGACCTGCCCCTCCCCAACTCCCAGATACAAACCCCATCCTCCAAGCCCAAGGACAAAGGCCCTGCCCTTTGAGGGTTCCAAGAAGATCCCTTCAAATCACCCATATTCAAGCTCAGTCTCCTCATCTGCAAAATGGGCTAACGCTAGGACTACCTCTGAAGTTTGTTTTCTCAAGACCACACTGAGCTAAATCCTAATGGTTCCTGTTGGTGTGCCTGAGCCCACAGCATCACTTGCCCCCTGCCCTGGACATACCTGCACGCCAGGGCCCAGATGAATGGCCACCTCTTCCAAGTGGCCTCCCCTGGGGAGGGCAGGTCCCCACCATCTCTTCTCTTAATGCCTCCCCCTTCTCCTAGGAGGCTCTGCCTTCCCCCTCCTCATTAGGGATCTGTTTAAATGTATATCAGATTCCCCTGGCTTCCCTGCTCTGCCCTTCAAGCTCGCCTTAGAATAAAACAAAAGTCCTGCTTCCCCTGCTACCTCTGGACCACACTGCCTGCCCTTCTCCTCACTGCTGTGCTCCAGCCACGCTGACAGCTGATAGCCTTGCTGTTCCTTAAATGCACGGAGTACAGTCCCACCGCTGAGCCTTTGCCCTAGCTGGTCCCTCTGCCAAGGAACATCCTCCTAGCAGACTTTTTTTTTTTTTGTGCAGCATGTGGATTCTTAGTTCCCCGACCAGGGATCGAGCCCGTGCTCCCTGCAGCAGAAGAGTGGAGTCCTAACCACTGGACTGCCAGGGAAGTCCCTCCTAGCACATTTTTTGTTCACAGCTGTATCTTCAGAGGTTAGAACAGGGTTTGGCACATAGGATATGCTCGTTGCATATCTGCTGTTGGATTTAATGATTTGATAATTGAAGAATGAATGAATGAATGAAATAAACAGCTAAGTGGCAGTGGAGCAGGTGGTTACGAGCATGGGCTGTGGATTCAAATCCCAGACCCATCACTTAATTTCCAGTCACTATGCCTCTCTGAGTCTGTTTTCTCATCTGTAAAATGGAAATAGCAGTAACAGTACCTGTCCCACAGAGGTATCGTGAGGATTCAAAGAGGGAGTATCTATAAATCAAGCACTGAATTCGGAGCCTGGCACATAGTAGGTGCTCGGCGCCCAGCCCTGTTAAACTCATGACCAGCAGCGGCTGGGCCTCACCCCTCCATGGCTGGCTCCACTAGTCTCAGGCCGCCTATGACTCTTAGACAAACCTGGCCCAAGGCCCAGAGCACTCTCCCCAGGGTACCCGGCTTTGTATCCCAGGATGGCCACAGACTGACTTCACGGCGCAGGAACTCTGGGCATTTCCTGGCAGGAAGGCTTTTGTGGCGTGAACAGGAGAACAGCTGATGGGCAGCAGGGGCTGCTAAAAGGTGGCTGCGGGAACAGAGCCCGGCAAGATGGCTGCCCCACCCCCACCTGTGTTCCAGGGCCGGGGATGGCGTGCCTGGGGTCTGGGCTGGACCACACAGGGCACTGGGGTGATCTGATCCCTGCTCTGCCCTGTGGGCCCACCACAGACAAAGACTGGGGTCCCCCAACCCCAGCCTCCTCACAGCCCCTTTGGCCTGAACAGACCAGGTATTTCTGGCAACTCCAGCCCAGTGTTTGGGGCCTCGGGGAAGCTAAGAGATGGCCTGACATCATGTCCTGTGACAGCCGTGAATGAACCAGACAAGGTCACCCAGCAAAGAGGTGGCTATGCCATGGCTGTCCACTGCACTCTACAGTCTGCAGGGCACACTCACACTTATCAGCTGGCAACATACACTGACCAGGAACAACTACACGGCAGCTCTGGGGCCAGGGAGTTGAGAAGGCACAGTCCCGCCCTCAGCCGGCTCACTGTCTGGCCCAGCTGTCCCCACTTTACAGATGAGGAAACTGAGGTTCAGAGGAGTGACATGCCTGGCTCCAGGTCCCTGAGAGCCTCCAATGGCAGAGCCGGGACCTGGCCCCAGGGAACGGACAGAGTGTTTTAATGGAAATGGGAAAACAGACCTTACTGGTGACGAATCAGTGAGAAAACTGTCAAGTGGGGTCTAAGGGTCTAGAGCTAAATGGGGTTCCCACACGGGAGGGCCCCCAGCACAGACCTGGGCACCAAGCAGGAAAAAACGATTCGTAAATATTCTCCATCGTCTTCCTCTTGCCAGCCTCCATCCCGTCCGACAGGTCAGAGGTTGAAAACAGGCCAGAGTAGCCACCCCCAGCATCCTGGAGGGGTGGCCAGGGCTCAGCCAGGCTGAGGGGGGAGGGGCTGTGGCACCTCACGCCCCCCACGCCCTGGCAGCAACGCACACATGTATAACCACGCACACAAACACGTGCCTCGTTCGCACATGTACAGGCCTAACACGGCCACACACTCCCTGGCCCACAGTCAGCTCCAACTCCGTGGCCACCGCCGGGCCGCTCAGCACCACCCACAAGGCTTTCTCGGTCAGCTTCTAGAGTTTCAGGAGGTTTCTGACCCTAACCTCTCAGCTTCCTGGGGAAGTGAGAAAGAGACACTTCTCCCCCTAAAAGAGTCCCGGGAAGGTTGCCCAAGCCATGGGAGAAGGCAGTGGGCAGACAGCAGATGTTTCTGGCAACAGGGGCACTGACCCTCCTGCGACGGGACACAATCGCTTTTGTTATCTAAAGTTCCGCCAGTTAGGGATTCATCCCCTGGAATCTTGAAGACCTTCCTGGTACCCAGCGTGACCAGCCTAGAATTTTGGATGGTCAAGGACAGAGTGTCATGGCCCCGAGTCCTATTGTCCAGATGGGGGACTGCGGGAAAAGGGTCTGGTGAGGAGTCTCATCCCGATGCTGCTCTGCCAGATGGTCCCACTGGACAGGCCACATTCCTCCTTGACCAAAACATGTCTGAACATGGCTGGGAAGGGGAAGCTGGGGTCCACAGGGGCCAGCCTGTTCCTGGGGTGAATGTGCTTCCCAAAGAGGCCCACCCAGCCTGACTAGCAAAATTCTCCCACATGCAGCTGTTAGCCCAGGAGAGGTGAGTCACGGCTCCTCAGAGCCATTTACAGCAGCAGCTCTTGGGAAAGCCACAGACCTCTAGGCCTCGCTCAAGTTTTGCTGCCCAGCCTCCAGCCTCTGATGGCACATCCTTGCCAGCCCCTGGGGAACCCGCCCTACCTCTGGCTTCCAGCAAGCGCTCAGCATGAGGAGCCTGGTCTGGGAGAGCCAGCACTGAGAGGAGGAACGTCAGAGCATCAGGGAGCCCCCTCACCAAGGGCCAGTGCTTTCTGCCATGACACACCCACCTCTGAGAGCCCCTTCCTCCCGCACAGATCTGCTCCAGCCCAGCCCTGCTCCACTGCCGGGGGTATGGGTCCTCCATGCTGATGTGGTCTCCTTACTCCACATCAGGCCCCGGCTAGTACATCCCAACTCTGGGTCCCCAGCCGGGAGGTCAAAGGTCAGCGAGAGTAGGAAGGATGCTAAGGCCCCGCCGGTGGAGCAGGGCACGGTGCCCACGAGCAGGCCCCGGCGAGCGCTGGGCTCTACCCCGCCAGCGGTGGGCGGCCTTACCGTGGCGTCCTCGGCGCCGTGGTGGCCGATGAGGCGGCTGCCCCCCGGGTGCCGCTGTGCCCAGCGGCTGATGTCGTAGACGCGACGCTCGATGACCAGCCACTTGTCGCCTGGCAGGTTGTGCGGGCGGATCTGCTCCCAGCGGAAGGTGGGCAGCGGCGCCCCCAGCTGCGCAGGTCCCCCTCCGGGCTCCCCGACGCCGCCCATGGCTGCGTGCAAAAGTCCTCGCGAAGCCGGGACCTCGCCGAGCGAGACCCCTTGAGGAGCGAGGCCGCGTTCAAAGACCTCCTCCGCCGCCACCCGCTGCTCCGCGGCCCCGCCCTGCCGCTGCGGCCGCCGTACGAGCGTGCGCCGGGCTGTCTGCGGGCAACTTTTCACTCCCTTATAATCGCGCTGACAGCGCTCGCCTCGCCCCTCCCCGCACCCCGGCCCCCGCCGCCGCCCCGTGCCCGCCCCAATCCCGGCGCAGCGCCTTGGCCCCCATTGGCTGCGCCGCGCTCTGGCGGGGCTGGCGGGGAGGGCCGTGTCGAGGCTGGCGCGCCCCGCCCGCGAGGCTCCGCGGCCACCACACCCTGGCCTGCGGGGGGCACCGTCCGCAGCCCGGCTTGCGCTCGGCGGGGCGGGGGCGGGGCGGGGCCGGAGGGACGGAAAGCCCACGGCCGGCGTCCGCCGCGCCCTCGGGGGTCCGGTCCGCGCCCAGTGGGGCCCAGAACAAGAGTCTGCGAAGAATGGGCTTCCCGCTGCGCCTCCTAGAACGTTAAACCCTGAGCGCTCAGAGGTGGGGACACTACCTAGGGGTAACCGTAAACAGCTCTCAAACCGTGGGTCCCCAGAATCGGCTCAGCGAGGCCCCTCCATCGGGACTGAGGTTACTGGCCTGACCGCCCTCCCCCCGCCCCCGCCCCGGACCATCTATGGAAGTCGGTGGTCTTTCTGCCTTTGGAGCTGCAGGGTCGGTGACGCCTCGGGATGGCCATTGGGACAGAAGGGGAGCAGGGTGGGGAGTGGGGTGCTGTCATTCACCGGATGTGTTTGCTCTACCGGCTGGCTTGCCCCCTACAGTACCCTTGCCTATTTTTTACTTAAATTCCTTCTGAGAGTGTAGGTTGCTCCCCTACACTTTGTAATTTTTTTGAGACAAAGGTACGTGTTCTTAAAAGTTAAGAATTCACACCTAACGCCTAATGAAATCAGGCTAAGTTTATGCTACAGGGCAGGAAGTGTCAAACTTGAGTGCACGTCAGAATCACCAGAGGGCCTGTCAAGACACTGACCGCTGGGCTCATCCCCGGAGTGGGACTCAGCAGATCTGCTTTGGGGGCAGAGGATTGTGTTTTAACAAGTTCCCAGGTGATGCTGATGTGGTGAGGCGGATGTCCTGGTTTGGGGAACACACTTTGAGAACCCTAAGTAGAGTTCTCTGATGTGCTCAAATTTTATTTTCGTTTAGCACTTTGTAGGAAATCATTGTCACTAATATTTGTGGGACAGGTTGGGCAGGATCCAAAGAAGGGCTTGAGGGGTCGTGTGGGTTCTCCTTGGTACCAGGAGCACCTGCATTCGGTTGCCAGGACAACCAGTAAGGCCTTGTCACCAGCACAGCTGTGAGCGGCCTGAGCCCTCTCCACTGAGGCGTCCTTGAACCCCCTCCCTGAGCATGTGTGGGGATAGAGGAATGTGGTTGGCAGCTAAGGCTGGAGGTGACGGCAGATGCCCCTGCCCCCACCACGTTCACACATGGGCACAAGGATGGAGGAGGCGTGGCCCTCACCCTGTCTTCAGCAGCCATCAGTGGTCAGTTGCTGACACCTGACCCGTTCCCTGGGCCCCAGCCTGGTGTCAGCTCATGTGAGGTAGTGGGGAACTGAGTGGGTTAGAACCTTCACTTGCCCCAGCTGACCCCGGAGAGATGAGGCAGATGAAGGCCCTCATAGGATCCCCTTGGAGGTAAAGCAAGGACACGGCTCAGGGCCAGGCCATCGCCTCCAGCTACTTCATCCCAACAGGGGGAGAGAGATGGCTGAACCCTCCTGCCACCTGGAGTTGAGTGGCTGAAAGCCCGAACGATGTCCCCTCCCCAGAGCCCAACAAGCAGCTTCCCACATTTCTCTGCAGGCCTTGGGGACTTCCATAGCCTCTCTGGGCTTCAAACCAGTGGGGCTGGCAACTTTCCTGGAGTCAGGGGCCCTGGGGAAACTAGGGATTGCATTGTTTCCAAACCCCCATCAGGGCAGCGAGGCCCCTCAGGCTACTTGGAAAGAGAGAGGGACTACTTGACATTCCTGAGCTGCCAAGGGGCCACTGTCAGGGCTTTGGGTTTAGGCAGGGGAAGGGGGAATTATCCAAAAGGCAAGGGAGGGTCTGGCCAGCTGATGCATATTTTTGGGGGGGCACATGAGGTTTGAAGAGAGCCCCTGTCCCAGCCCCTGCTGGGCTTCTCCATGAGCTGCTACACAGCGTCTTGGACACACTGAAGTCTCCACACCCCTACGGTGCCACCAGCTACTGTCCTGGGGCCAAATGATGTTTGTGTAGGCCGCGTAGGGGCGACGGTGGCCCAGTCGGGCAAATTTCCGAAAAACTCTGGGCCTACCAGAAAGAGCAGTCACAAAGCCCAGGCGTTTGTTCTCCAGCAGACGCGCAAAGTGGACCCAAGTCAGAGCTTTGCGATTTGGCTTTGAGTTAAAGCTCACCACTTTTCGAGCCTGGTTATTAGGCCCTAGACACAACTCCTCAGTGAAGAGTTATTATTCATTATTCAAGAGCCCTAGCAGCCATGAAAGACTCTCCCTGGAGGCATCACTATGATGGTACAGTAGAGCTCCTTAGAATACCCCGTAGTAAGAAAAAAGAGGCTGTGTACAAATGGCCAATGGGCATATGAAAAGATGCTCAACATCACTAATCTCAGAGAAATGCAAATCAAAACTACAATGAAGGGGCCTTCCCTGGTGGCACAGTGGTTAAGAATCCGCCTGTCAATGCAGGGGACATGGGTTCGAGCCCTGGTCTGGGAGGATCCCACATGCCATGGAGCAACTAAGCCTGTGCGCCACAACTACTGAGCCTGTGCGCTAGAGCCCGCGAGCCACAACTACTGAGCCCACATGCCGCAACTACTGAGGCCCGTGCGCCTAGAGCCCGTGCTCCACAATGAGGGAAGCCACTGCAATAAGAAGCCTGTGGACCACAACGAAGAGTAGCCCCTGCTCAGTGCAACTAGAGAGAGCCGGTACGCAGCAACAAAGACGCAAAGCAGCCAAAAATAAATAAAATAAAATAAGTAAATTTATATAAATAAATAAATAAATGGTAGGAACTGTGTTTTATACAAAAGAAAAAAAAAGATACATGCACTCCTATGTTCATAGCAGCACTATTCACAATAGCCAAGACATGGAAACAACCTAAATGTCCATTGGCAGATGAATGGATAAAGAAGATGTAGTACCTATATACAATGGAATACTACTCAGCCATAAAAAAGAACGAAATACTGCCATTTGCAGCAACATGGATGCAACTAGCAATTATCATGCTAAATGAAGTAAGAAAGACAAAGACAAATACCATATGATATCACTTATATGTGGAATCTAAAATATGACACAAATGAACCTACCTACAAAACAGAAACAAAATCAGGGACATAGAGAATAGATTGGTGGTTGCCGAGGGGTGGGAGAGGGTAGGAGTGGAAAAGTCTGGGATTAGTAGATGCAAACTGGTATATATAGAATGCATAAACAGTAGGATAGGGTCCTACTGTATAGCACAGAGAACTATTGAATATATTCAATATCCTGTGATAAACCATAATGGAAAAGAATATGAACAAGAATGTGTATATATGTATAAATGAGTCACTTTGCTGTACAGCAGTAATTAACACAACATTGGAATTCAACTATACTTCAATTAAAAAAAAACAAGATATCACACAGCCATTAGGATGGCTATTATCAAAAAACACCAGTGAAACAAGTGTTGGCAAGGATATGGAGATATTGGAACCCTTGTACACTATTGGTGGCATTGTAAAATGGTGCATCTGCTATGGAAGACAGTATGAAGTTTCCCCAGAAAATTACAAATAGAACTACTATATAGGGGCTTCCCTGCTGGTGCAGTGGTTAAGAATCCGCCTGCCAATGCAGGGGACACGGGTTCGAGTCCTGGTCAGGGAAGATCCCACATGCTGCGGAGCAACTAAGCCTGTGTGCCACAACTACTAAGCCTGCGCTCTAGAGCCTGCGAGCTACAACTACTGAGCCCACGTGCCACAACTACTGAAGCCCGCGCGCCTAAAGCCCGTGCTCCACAACAAGAGAAGCCACCGCAATGAGAAGCCCACACGAAGAGTAGCCGCAGCTCGCCCCAACTAGAGAAAAGCCCACGCACAGCAACGAAGACCCAATGCAGCCACAAATAAATAAATAAATAAATAAATTTTTTTTTTAAAAAAGAACTACTATATCATCCAGCAATGCCACCTCTAAATATCCAAAAGAATTGAAAGCAGTGTCTCAAACAGATATCTGTACTTCCATGTTCTCATAGCAGCATTATTCACAATAGCCAAGAGGTAGAAGCAACCCAAATGTCCATCAACAGAGGGTGGATAAACAAAATGTGGTCTATGAATACAATGGAATATTATTCAGCGTTAAAAAGGAAGGAAATCCTGTCTCAGGCTACAACACAGATGAACCTTGAGGACATTATGCTAAGTAAAATAAGCCAGTCATAAAAAGACAAATACTGCATGATTTCACTTATATAAAATCTCTAAAGTAGTTATAGAATGGTGGTGGCCAGGGATGGGGGAGGGGATTTGTTTAATGGGTACACAGTTTCAGATTTGCAAGATAAAATAGTGCTGGACAATTTCACAACATTGTTTCACAACAATGCAAATATACTTAACATTACTGAACTATACGATGAAAAATTGCTAAGATGGTAAACTTTGTGGGTTTTCACCACAATAAAATAAATGGGAAAAAAAAAAGAGAAAGAGTGGGGCTGCAAAGGTCATTTAGTCTGATATTCCCAACTCAAAGATGAGGAAACTGAAGCCCAGAGAGGAGTGACTTGCCCAGGTACACAACCCTGGCAGGACCAAATCAGTACAGGCTTGGCAGATGGTAAAATGTGACACAGCAGCGCAATGTGTGAGGCCAGGGTGGGGCTGGGCTCAGGCTCAGTGACTGTGATTGGTGCTGGCTTTTAAGAGGTGGCCACCCGTGCAGCACTACTTAGAGAGACCTGAGTGGGTTATCTAGAAAATTCACTTAAGAGGAACAATTCCTGTGTGGCTGATGTGAGCTAACCTTCCCCCCCCAACTCCAAAAGCCAAAGCCCTGGGCTCCCCCCATACCCACCCCCAGAAGCCTGCAGAGCAGGGGTGAGGGCACCCCCCACGGGGTAAAGGTGAGAAACAAACCTAGATTAAAATCCTGCTCCGCCACTGCCTGAGCCTGTTCCTACATCCCTGAAAAACAGGGAAGGACCGAATGCAGCATCCGGGACGTGGCAGGTGGTGAGTAGAAAGCATCTAGGAAGCTGGCTAATACCGTGGGCTCTGGAGCTGGGCTCATTTATTCCTATTCTGGGGCCACCATTTCCTGTGTGACCTCATGGTGCCTCAGTCGATTCATCTGCAAAATGAGGAAAACAGTACCTCATAGGGTTGTCCTGAGGATTAAGTGAATTCGTTCACTTAAAGGGCCTGGAACTAGCCCCAGGACACAGTAAGTGCTCAGCTATTAGGTATTGTTGGGAGATACTGACGCCAGAGTGTAAGGGTCACAGGCACCCCCCAGGCATCTCAGCTACTGTTTGCTCACCTTGCCTCACCTGGGCATGACAACAGGGAATGCTATTGCAGGGGCAGGCAGAGCACATCTGGCGTGGGGATTCTCTGCCAGGTTGCCTGAAATGTTGCCTGGTGTCTCCTTGGCGCTGGGTGTGGCTGGACCAGGAGCACAGAAGCTCAGGGCAGGAACGGGCAGCTCCAGGGCCCAGACTTTCATCCTCCTTTGTCCCCTGGCTGACCCAGGATTGACCCAGGACAGAAAGAGACTGGTATGCAGGAGAGGACATAGGTGACCCCATATAATGTGGCAGGATACACCCTTCCCTGACATCCTCCATCGCCTTCCTTGCTTTACTTCCTCCATCTGACACTGTGGATGTCACCCGTGCATTGTTTTTATTGCCAGTCTCCCCGTGAGAGTCTCAGCCCAAACGAGGTACCCCCAGCACCAGGAACAGTGTCTGGCATATGAGTTGCCCAGCGTTTGTTGAGTGAATGAATGAACGTCTGTGACAGGAGACCTAACCAGTGAACATCCGAGGGGGCTGGGGAGACAGAAGGGATTCAAATCACAAGTGGAGTAGGGGGGAGGGCTGGGAAGAGAGGGAGAATGTTGGAGGCAGGAGAGCAAGAGGGAAAAGGCTACTGGCTGGAGAGAGTGATAGGGTGGTGGGGGGGGCCTCGACCTACCAGCTGAGTGGCCCCAAGGTCTCAGGCCAACAGAGAAGTCCCCTCGAGGGATCACCAGCCCCAGTAAATACTGACCCAGAAGCTGCTACGCCCCACCCCCACAAGGAAGGACACCAACTGGCCTGGGCCCACATCCCTACTTGTGGGGAGGGGATCAGGCCCCACAAGGCACCTCCCAAGGCCTACCCTGGGTCCTCAGAGGACCGGGCCACTCTACCTTCTTCCACCTCTGACTACTGTCCCTTGACCAGGGCGGGGAAAACCAGAGCTACCACATGCCTTGCTGTGATGCTGGCAGACATCAACAATCAATCCTGCCTTTGCCCTGCACGCACCAGGCAGCCCTGGTGCTCTGACTCCGAGCTCCAGGCTTCCGTGACACTTGGCAGGGAGACGGGAAGGGGATCTGCCCAAGATGCCCTGTGAGGCAGCGACAGAGCCCCCGTTCTCCTGACAGCAGACCACTTCTCGGGAGAGGGAGCTGGGCTCATCTCCCAATAACCTACTGCCCCATGCAACACTGGGGAGGACTCGGTTGGTGCTCCCTCCAGCAATCCCTTCAGGATTTGGGTTTAATCCCAAGCACGAGGGCGGGCAAGGAAAGGATTTTGTTTCATTCCTTCAGATGCCCAAGCCTTGGCCCAAGCCCCAGGGCGCAGGAGTGAAGGCGCGTGGCTGCCTGGCCTCTACCAACAAAGCCGTCCTTTATTAAATAGAGATCGCGTTACATTCCATTCAGAGGAGGAAATCGGACGTGGTGAGGGATGTGTCCAGGTTGGACCCCGGTACTGAGTAGGCTGCAAGGGGTGAGGAGGGGCCCGGGGCCTGCCTGCCCCACCCCAGTCCTGTGTACGGGGCTGGGCGATCTCAGCCCCCGTCGTCTGAATGGCCATCCACAGCTGAAAACAGGCCCGGGGAATCCTGAGGCCTGTCTGTGTTTTACTTTGGGAGGAAAGTGCCCCAATCCTCCCAGCAGTGGTGGGGGCAAAGGCTCCTTGCAGCATAGGGCTCAGCTGGCGGGAAGGAGGAAGGTCGAGAGGGCGGGCGGGAGCAGGGCCCCTGATACATCTTAAGAATGTTTTGGGGTCATTCTCAGGCAGATACAGGATGGAGTGGAAGACAGAGAGCGAGGCCCCCGTCCGCTCCTCCTAGCTCTGCTGCCCCGTGGGCACAGCAGGCCCACCTGGGAACGAGGCGAAGGACGGCCACAAGGGGGTGCTGGTGCCCAGGGCCTGGGAAAGGGGGTGGTGGGGAGAGACCCTGGAGATCTCGCCAATGAGGCACCTGCAGGCAGCAGCTCCTGGGACTGGGGAGGGGGTGCTGGCTGCCCCAGGGGTGCCCTCCCAAGGGCTGAGCCCCTTTGTACGGCTCCCAGCTCCTTGGTCTTTGGTGCTTTCTTGAAAGTCTCCTGGTGGCTGTAGTACTACGAGGGAGGAGAGGTCACCTCCTGAGGTCCTGTCCTGGGATGGACGTTTGGTGCCGGCTCAGTGCTGCCTCCGTGGCCTGGCCATTTGTCCCTCTGTTCAGCTTCTGGCTCAGGGCTGGCTCTAGGACCCCGTCTGTCTGTCTGTCTCTCCTGGGGCAGGTGTTGGCTCCAGCTCAGAGGCCCCCCCCAGGCCTGGGCCATGCCCTAGGCCTCCTGGGGGAAGAAGCCAAGCTTGGCCAGCGACATCTCCTTCCTCAGCCTTGTGATCTCCCAGAACATGGGCTCCGCTGCAGGCAGAGAGAGAGGGTGGATAGCTCGGTGCCCACTCAGGGTCACCTCAGGCAGATGGCCTGGCCTCTCCCCGGCTTCGGGCAGCGCAGCTGGCGGGCACCCTAGGACTCCCCAGTCCCTCAGCACAGATCTCAGTGAGTAGCCGGACCTCTTTGAGGTTCCACTCTGAGGGCTTGCAGCCCGGGAGGCATGGAGGTGACGGTCACCTCCACAGCCTGACACGCACACGCATGTACACACTGCCACACACTTGGACAGGCTGCAAATGCTCTCCAACCCCTGCTCCCGGAGCTCTCCAGCGACCCTGAGCAGGGCCCATCCCCGGCCTGGCAGAATGGGGGCAGGGGGACAACGGGTGGACAGAGGACTTGTTGGGCAAGGGCGGGAGTGTCTACAGGCGGAGGTGGGCGAGCCGTGTTCAGCCACCACTGGGAGGCCCGCACGGCGGGAGAGGCGAGGAGATTCACAGGGGAGGCCCCATCGTGTAGGCCAGGCCAGTAACGGGAATGCCGTCCCTACAGGTCCAGGGGGCTGGAGAGGTTTCTGAACGGGAGAAAGCAGCTGGATCCAGGTATGTGGGGGCGTCAGGCTGGCTTTCCTGGTGAGGCAGAGCCCAGGAGGCACCTTCCGCTCTTCCTCTCTCCACAGGGCTCAGCAACAGGAGCTTCCGGATCGCTTTGCTAATCCACGACCTTCTCTCTCGAAGAGTCCTCGCTCCGACGGGGGGCAGCAAAGCCCTGGGGTTGGCCCGGCCGCCCCGCCCCGCCCTTCCCCTCCCGGGCGCCACCCCCAGCGGCCACCAGGGGGCGCTCACCGTCCTGCCGCACCAGGCCTTGCTGGATGTAGCGGATGTAGGTGAAGAAGTTGCACACGGCCGTGATCTGTGGGCAGAGGGGGCAGGGTGTGACCCCCCCGGCCCTCACACTTGCCCCCCCCCCAAAAAAAAAAGCCAGGGCAGATCGCAGACCAGAGCGGGAAGCCCCACGTCCTGTGAGACTCAGATAACTCTGGGCTCTAAAGTTACGGTCAACAGCAGCAATACTAGTATCCTAATAAAAACGATAGCGACAACTAAGCCTAATCAAGTACGCGTATCTGGTGCGGCAGACGTGCCTATCATTCCCAGTCTACACGTGGGGAGGGCTGAGGCTCCAAGAACGACCCCACAACGACTGCGGAGGCCATGGAGCCTCCACTTATTAAGTGGCTGAGCTGCAAGGTGAAACCTGGCAGGCGCCTAGAAGCCACGCTCCCCTGAGGGGCCTGCTTGCTCTGGCTACTGGAGGCCCCAGCCAGCCGGGCCTTACCAGGTGCTATTCGTAATGCCAGGAAAGGTGAGGGGATCCGAAGCTGCTCACCCGGCCGCCCTGGATCCCCACCTGAAGCCCCCAGTCTGACCTGAGGCCTGCTGCGTGCCAGGCCCTGCGCCAGGCACTGGGGACCCTGAGCTGGATCAGACCTGATCCCTGTCACGAAGACTCTCATACCGTGGAGAGGGTGCTGTCAGCGCCCTTCCCAGGCCCCTTCCCCAGGCTGGGGCCCCATCTCCCCACCGCTGAGAGTGTGGGCTGTTGATGCCTGCTGGTGCCCCTCTGCACCCCATACCCTCACAGACTTCAGCCAATGACTGACAGGCATGTGGGGTATAAAAGGCCACGCCCTTGCCTCAGGGTGGAACCCACTCTGGGCTCCGGAGCCCCTGTGGATCAGGCTGAAGCCAGACTCCAGCTGAAGCCTCACCTTTGCCTGTCCTTCCCCCCACCCCCATTCTGCCTCCTGAGAATTGCACACCATCTCGATCTTAGGCTCTGCTTCTAGGGCACCCAACCTAACACAGGGTGGAAGGCAGCTGGCAGCGGTGCCCACAACTGCCCATACTGAATATCCAGCACTTTGCGGGAGGGACATCAAGTGTGTGGGGGCCACAGGCTGGGGAGTGGAGAAAGCTGAGGGAGGGGCGATGCTCCTGCTGGGCCCTCAAACACACAGGAGCCCTTGCCAGGAGGACAAAATTGGGTGCAGGGGGTTGGTGGCCCTGGCAAAGGCAGGGAGGTGTGAGGGAGGCCAGGTGAGGGGACTAACCCAGTACGGTCAAGGTGCTGCCTGGGAGGGCTGAGGAGGGGCTGCGCAGGGCCGGATGGGATGGGCAGGAGAAGCTTGAGTCCCAGGCCCTGGCATTGCTCAGTGGCCAGTAGGCCCTACCAGAGGCCCATGAGTAGGGAATGGTGGGGAGCAGTGGGGCTCTCTCCCCAGGGCTGTGCTTTGGGGACAGAACTTTCTTCTCCCTATGGATTCCACACTCCTTGGTCTCATCAGGGTGGGGACCACATCCTAGAACTTCACATCCTTCCCCTCTGCCTTCCCAGCTCTGCCCAGGACAGCAGACACATAGGCCTGGCAGAACAACGTTCTAGATGTAATTTTCTAGGCATGGGAGCGTCTGGCCCAGATCCCCTCGTTGGGATCAGAAAAAACAGAGGTGACCCATGGCCACCGAACAAGGCTCTGGGCACAGATGCAGGGGGTGGAGACTGCAGCAGTAAGAGACTGGATCCAGGATGGGGAGACCTCAGGTCTATGCTGAGTGGCCTGGGGTGCACCCCTTTCCTTTCTAAGGCTCAGACTCCCTCTCTGTAATGGGAGCTCAGCTCACTGCTGGGGGATTCGCCAGAACAACATGCTGGGCTGCCCTGCAGAGGCTGTCGGGACCAGACAAGCTGACTGTGCTGGTCAGTCTGCTGCTTGACGATGAGGCCATTTGCCCACTTTAGTCCCATCAGGCACCTCTAGTAGGTCAAGGGGAGGAGATGGTTCTTCTAAGAGGACCTTCCACACCATGTCACCTTTGCACCAAGCTTCAGAGTTTTCCAAACTTTTGTTCTTTCCAATCTTCTTCACTGTCTTTGAAGGGACAGAGGAACGGGGTCCACCCCATCCTCATCCCAGCTCAGTGAGGCCCCTTGATCCAGTGACCCTCACCTGGGTCACTCGGCAGGCCTTGTGTGACAGACAAGCCTCAGAACCTTCTCCAAAGCCTGGGGCCGGAGCCAGGAGTCAGGAGCCTGGAACTCTAGTGTCACTCCCTTGATTAGGTTATATTAAGTGACAGAGCTGATGGGTGTCACTCCCACGATTACTTTTCGGCAAGCAAGAAAATGGCTACCTCAGTCCTTCAACCACAAGGAACTGACTTCTGCCAACAACATGTGAGCTCAGAAGAGGACCCTGGGGCTTCCCTGGTGGCGCAGTGGTTAAGAATCCGCTTGCCAATGCAGGGGACATGGGTTCGAGCCCTGGTCTGGGAAGATCCCACATGCCGCGGAGCAACTAAGCCCGTGAGCCACAACTACTGAGCCTGCGCGTCTGGAGCCTGTGCTCCGCAACGGGAGAGGCCGCGACAGTGATAGACCCGCGCACCGCGATGAAGAGTGGCCCCCGCTCGCCGCAACTGGAGAAAGCCCTCGCACAGAAACGAAGACCCAACACCTCGCACAGAAACGAAGACCCAACACAGTCAAAAATAAATAAATAAATTAATTAAAAAAAAAAAAAAAAAAAAAAAAAAAAAAGAGGACCCTGAGCTCCAGAAAGGATGCAGTCGCTGATACCGTGACTGCAGTCCATGAGGCCCTGAGCAGAGGACCCAGCTAAGCTGTGCCCAGACTCCTACCCAGGGAGTCTGTGAGATAATAAATCGATGCCACTAAGTTTATGGTAATTTGTCACACAGCAATAGCAAACAAATACACTGGCTTGGCTGTGTGGCCCAAGTCATTCTCGTACCTCTCTGAGCCTGTGCCCTGCTCTGTAGATTGTAGGTTGTGCAGCCTGGGGCTCAGAGTCCCAGCCCAGGGAGCCTCTAAGGAGCCAGGTAACACTCCCCTTGGATGACTCACTCTGGCCCGGGAGGACGGTGAGATGTAGTAGTGGCTCTCGGAGTCCCCAAGCCGGATTCGGTGACGACAGGCGCAGGCCAGGCCACTCAGGGCACATGTACTAGGGAAAAGCAGACCTCAGGACCATGGGGACGGCTGGGGCTCGCCCACCCAGCTCATCCAGGGAGGATGCAGCAGCCAGGGAAGGCACAGAGGGAGGGGGAGGCAAACAGACATCAGGGTGGGGCCTGGCATCCTTTCCCCTGGTCCCAGCTTCCCAAGGAGCCTGGAGCCAGGCCAAGGAGGGGGGCAGTCTCAGAAGTCCCTGGGGGAGACCTTCAAACCAAGCTGGACCCCATCCCTCAACCCCTCACCTCACCCCTGTTGGGCAGGAGAGCTTGGTCAACCTCAGGCCAGGTGTACCAAAGCTCCACCCTCTGCCGCCCCTAAAAATGCTGCCCCTTACTTTACTGGGGCCCTCAGACCCAGTCACCCCTTCCTCCTAAGCAGGAGTCTTCTCTCTCCTCCACTTAGGTCACCAAGTCCCCAGGCTAGGTTCTGCCAGTAGGACCTTTTGCCCGGATGCCCTCAGTTCCTTCCAACCAGCCTTCTGCCTCATTTCCACCCTTCTTCTCCATGTTACAGCCAGGGGCTACTCCAAAAACCCGCATCTAGCCCATTACCTTTCCCTGATGCTTCCCTACTGCCCAGGAAATAGTTATGGAGATCCCGAGTAAAGGAAGGTTAAATAGGCTCCTCAGTTGTGGGACTTATCAGAGCCTTTGCTGCCTCCAGGTTCACTGTGACTCTCTGATTGAACCAGGGAACCCTCTTTTCAGGGAACGTTAATCGATGATTTGTGAAATGCTGGCCTCAGTGGGTTAAAGCCCAAACCTCATTTGAGGCCCTTCACACTCTGGCCCCAAACACCCGCTGTGGCCTCAGCCCCAACCCCATGCCCACCCACCCCACTGCTCCGCCCACCGACCCAGTGGGTGTTTCCATTAATATTCCAGCTTCTCATACCTTCACTCATTCTGTTGCCTCTGCCTGAAAGGTCCTTCCCTGCTCGGCAAACTGCTATTCATCTTTCAAAACCCGGCTCAAATGTTCCCCTCCGTGACAAGGCTCCCACCCAGGGGCCTCCCTCGCAGGCCCCAGTCCCTGCCCTTGCTCCATGCTAGCAGTTTTGCTCTGCTGCTGGCCCTGCCCAATGCCAGCTGAGAAGCAGGGAGGACAAGATGCCAGGGCCATCGGGTCATTGTCAGGAGGTGGAGTCAAAAAATGACATCACTTACGTGTCGATCGGGGCCCGGAACCCACTGTGGGAGAGAGGGAGTAGGAGAGGGTGCAGGTCAGGCCAGCCAGGAAGGGGGAGACCCGGCTCCACACCTGGAGGCAGCATGTCTGCCGAAGATGCCTCCTTGCCCAGCGCGGAGGCGGCCACTGTCCCTCTCCGGTCAGGTGCCCCTGCCCACCCCCAGGTCCCACTGCAGGACCCAGCGGGCAGGCCTGAGGCTCAGTCCTCCCTGGCCGCCCCCTTGGTGCAGCCCAAGGCTGTGCGGGCCTTTCCCAGGGGGCAGGGCGCTAAGCTTACTTGGTGCTGCCACACTCGACAGCGGCCACCTTCACGGCGGGCAGTGTCTGCGAAGCCGCGGGCTCGATGGTCAGCGTGTTGTCCTCCACGGCGGCCCGTACCAGGGCTGAGAGCTGCGGTAGAGCAGGGCGGAGTGGGAGGTGGTGAGGGGCTGGCCGCCGGCTGCGGGGCCGGGCCCCCCGGCGGGCCGCCCTCTGCCTGCCTCACCTCCTGCATGGTGAAGTCCAGGCAGGGGCCCACGTCCTCCCGGTACACCCTTTCCAGGAAGGGGGAGGTCTTGTCCAGGGTGGGCGATTCCCTCCAGGCCTGGAACTCTGCAAATAGGGTCGTGTCCACCTGTGGGGGAAGGCGAGCTGGGTGTGGGGGGGGGTCAGGGCACTGGGGGGCCAGCATGGCAGAGACAGGCAGAGCCCCAGGAGGCGGGGAGCCAGGGAGGATGCAGGACAGGCCCCAGCGGGCCTGTCCCCTGTAGCCACGCAGGGGAGCCGAGTCCCAAAGAAGAACTCTTCTCTTCCCCTTGCACAGAAGAATTTAGATTCGGAACTCCAAAGTTTCACTTCCAAGTGTGTTGGAGGTGTGTTGCCAGTTTCTTGGCGCTACAGAATTACACTTGGGTCCAGGGTCTCATTCTGAAGACCCTCGCTGCCTCCTTGAGGAGGGAAAGCTGAAGAGTGACCCTGCAGGTACCCGCAGGTACACACAAGGACCTGCTGGGACGCACAGCACACACAGGCATGCACACACGGAAAGGAACACACACAACTTGCTGGCTGCGCTGGGGCACATGCAGAGGGAGAGGCTGGGAGGGGGCAGAGGGGGCGGCCCCTCTCCGGAGCCTTTACCTGTCGGGAAAAGGAGAGAGAGGTAGCAGAGGTGGGGCCCACGGGCAGCTCCCCAGGCGGGAGCTGCCAGGCCGGCTCGTAGGTGAGGTGAACCGCCTTGCTGGGGACCACGCAGAGGAGCAGGGAGAGGAGGGGGGGCAACCCGGGCTGGGCCGGCAGGACAGACAGACAGACAGACAGGTGCACAGAGACAGACAGAGGAAGGAGATTATTAGAGTCCGGCCGGAAGCTTAGAGCTCAGAAGGGGATGGAGAGGCCTGGCCCACGTCTCCTCCCTGTATGCTCAGGAGGCCTGGGGCAGGGCAGAGCTGGGGCCACCTTGGCATCAGAGACTCCAGGAAGCTGAATCCCACTACAGCCTTCAGGGGCGTCCGCTGGGTGCAGCCCTGAGCTGAGCTCCTGACATCCACGTCCTGTGGCCCCAGGAAACCCCATTTATGCGAGGAGACTGAGGTGCTGACAAGCGGCTTCACTTGCCCAAAGACCCACGGCCGAGGACGTCACAGCCATTGTCCCGCCTGGACCAGGTGCCCCATGTACCCTACTGAGGGCCAAACACCTCATATCACAGGGAATTCACTCAGCCCTCACAGCCAGAGGACACACAGGCCCAGAGAGGGCAGGACAGGCTCCTGGTCGCACAGCGGGGTTCAGGCGGGTCCCCACTGGGCACCACTGCCTGGCTGACAGTGGGCACTGCCTCCCTTTCCTATGACCTCTGCCTGCCCACTGCCCCTCACCTCTTTGCCCTCCTTGTCCGGGGTGAGGGCGTGTCCTACCACGGGGCACACGGCGGGGCAGAGGGCGCTGCTGGTGCTCTTATGACGCAAGTGGCCCTTGCGGGGTCCGGCCTTGGTGGGGCTGAGCAGCTGTGGGTGGAGCTCGCGGTTAGGAGAGGCTGGTGTGGACGTGATGACCAGTGTCTTCAAGGCTGTCACCTCTGCTTGCAGCATGTCGATCTGGCCGGGAGAGATGGTTGTCAATATTAACCCAGGGCTGAGGCTGCCCCGGCTGCCACTGCCTGCCACCCCAGCTCAGGAAAGACCACCCTGAGCACCTAACCCCACCTGTTATCCTCGGAACAGCCTCTGAGTTGGGGGCTGAGATACCCATTTCATAGATAGGGAAACTGAGGCTCAGAGGAGACACAGCCTGGCTGAGGTCATACTGGAAGCCAGGACTCTGTTAGGTGCACGTATCTGGGAGCTGGCTGGGTCTCCCACTGAGGGGCCCCCAGGAGCCAGGAACAGCCCAGCTCTCATATTTTGCAGATGGGTAAATGGGCTCCAAGGGATAAATCTACTTGCCCAGGCTCACACAGCCAGACTGAGGTTTCTGCTTTGTAAAGGGGGTATGGGAGGAAGGAAAAGAAACTACAATGGCCACGGGATCCTCCCAGCCCCTGAAAAGGCCCCAGAAATGTCTCCGTGGTTCAGCAGAAACACAGCTCGAGTCCCAGGGAGCTGGGCTCCCACTGCAGCGGGCACGTTTCAGCGGGGCCATCTCGGATGCCTCTGCCCCGCCCTGCTGGGCCCCCAGGCCATGCGAGGGTCCGATGGGGGGGGTAGCGAAGGCCGGCCCTCGCAGGGCTCAGAGGCGGGCAGGAGGTCTGGGCCGGCGGGTGCCTCACCTTGCCCCGCGTCTCCTTCAGCTGCTTTTCTGACGCTGCCTGCTTCATGTTGGCTTCTCGGACCATCTTGTGGGCTTCCTGGGAAGAGGGCAGGCTCCAGGTGAGGGGGGAGGCGCCGGCGGAGGCCCAGCTGAGCCATCCCGCAGCCCGCGCCCGGCCCTGCACCTCGAACAGGCTGGCCGTGAGCTCCTCCAGCTCCTGCTCCAGCTGCGTGCGCACCCTGGACAGCCGCTCACACTCCGCATCCTTCAGCCTCAGCTCCTGGGGGGGCGGGGGTGGGCACGAGGGGGGGAGCTGTCAGCGCCCCCGCGGTCCCGGGCCTGGCGCCGTTCCCGGGGTCACCTTACGTGCGCCTCGGGGCCCCGAGCCTGCTTCCTCTGTGGTTCTACAGTTTAGAATGCTTTTTCCATTTAGCTCAGAGCATGAAGTTGAACCCCAACTGTCAGTCTGTTAGAGCCTGGGACCGGTTTTCAGAGATGTCATGACTTCTAAAAGTTGTTTAAAAGTCACAAGAAAAACTGTTTCTCCTTTGTGCTGCCCTCCTGCCCAGCACAGGCCTGGCATGTAGGTGGCCTTGACAGGAACGTGACATCTCTGGGCGTTGGGTGAGAGCCCACGGCTCCTCAGGCCGGCCCCTCATCCCCACCCCCACCCCCCACCCCGCCCCCACCCTCAGAGCCCACCTTCTGGGCTTTGTGCAGTTCCTCCTTCAGGAACTCCGAGCCCTTCTCTCGGATCTCCATGGAAGAGCTGCGCAGACGCAACACGTCCAGCCGGCTGGCCGCAGGGTCCTCCTCGCCTTGGGCCTCCTTCCCTGCAGGGGTCTCCACCAGGCTTCCCAGGGACTCCCTGTGGCTTTTGCAGGGGCCCACACTCTTCCAGGGGACTGGGACAGCTTCGAGGGGCGGTGGGTGGCCCTCGTCCGGGTGGGGCTGGCTGTGAGGCAAAGAGCAGATACAGGGTGGTGTCCCGAGGCCTGGAGAGCTGAGGCCAGGGACCAGCCTTGGGCAATGCACCTGCCACTCTGGGCCTCAGTCTCCCCAACTGTAAAATAGGCCATCACGGGGGTTGTCACAAGGGCAGAATGACCAAGCACAGGGTCTCCTGGGGGCAAGGACAGGACTCGTTCATCTTCGTCAACCATCCCCTCCAGCCCAGGACCACAGTAGGTGCTCAGCACACAGCAGGTGCTTGTTTGCCCAGCAGGTATTGTAAATGCATCAGTGTCGAGAGCCTGAGTTTCCTCCTGTATAAAATGGGGACAATCCCAATGGCCCTACCTCAAGGGTCACTGAGTGGATCAGAGATGTGCAGAAAACCTTGGCACATGAGATGATTAAGTGGGAACTGCCTTCATTGCTATTGCTTATGCATATTTTATGCAAATTCGACCCCATTTAGGGTGGACCAGAGAGGAAGGACCTAGCCAGGGCAGGCAGGGCCGGCTGAGGCAGGAAGATTCTGCAAACAGCCCGGGCAAGACAGCCCCACTTCCTGCCCTCTGGACCGTGTAGGGGGGCAGTCCCAGCTCTCTGCTTGGTCTGCCTTGTGACCTCAGGCAAACACCCCCTCTCTCTGGGTCTCAGGGCCCTCCTCCCTCTGAAGCTGAAGACCCTAGAGGTGGTGCGGGGTGGGGGCCGCCAGCCGCTGCCCACCTCCCATCCACGTGCCCCCCTTCGCAGCAGACCCTGAGGAGGGAGGGAAGGAGAGGGCTGGGCCGTGGTGGTTTGTGCCAAGACAGCACCCTGGACTCGCTCACTCAGCAAAAGCCGGCGGCTCCTGAGCCAGCAGCTTCTGAGCTGCAGTGGCTGGGCCGAGGCTGGGGGCTGGGCTGTTGATAGCAGTGGGGAAGTGGAGGGGAGGGGGCCAAGAGGGGCCCACACAGGAGGGAGGAAAGACAGGGCCAAGGGGTCATGAAATTCAGGATCGCGGAGGGGAAGTACGACAAGGCTAGGGTCTGTCCGGTCCCACCTCCCTGTCTTCTGGACCCTGGGACAGTCACTAAGCAGCCCCGGAGTCTCAGTTTGCCCTTAGGTAACACAGAGGGCACCCAGGGAACCCAGCAATAAGCCCACCCCCAACCCTCCGCATGGCCCTGTCCAGCTGCCCAGCCCAGCCTGCCGTCTGCTGGAACTGGCCCGGAGTGTGGCCTCAAGGTTCCTGGGGCTGGGTCCTGCCTTGCTAGGACGTGGGACTTTGATGAATAAAGTTGGAACACACACCCACCACTCCATCAACAGTGTTTATGCCGGACAGGGATCTTTCCTAATACCTTGCTTGGGGGGTCTAGTCGGTAAGGGGGGATCCCTGAAGCTTAAGGGTCTCTGGCAGTACTGTGGCAGCCCCAGGCTGGGGTCTGCACCCAGGGGACTCATGGGGGTGCTCTGCCCATGTTGTCTCATTTAAAATTCTCAGCAGCATTCGTGGTATTATTCCCATTCTACAGTTGAGGGACTGATGCTCAGAGAGGTAATGGGACTTGCCCAGGGCCACACAGCTAGTCGGTGGCACTGGTGGGACAGGCGGCCAGGTCTTCAGCCCAGGCCCAAAGCTCTCCAGCCACAGCGGACAGGCAGGTGGGGTGTGGGCCGTAGAATTGTGCATCTGCCTCGGGATCAAGAGCCACTGGGCCCAGGGGCATCCAGGAGGCTCCTCCCTGGCTGTGACAGGAAAATCTGACCCAATTCCAGCCCAGACTGGCTTCTCAGCCTCTGCTCAGGCAGAGAAACTGCCTCCCAGGAGGGAGGCCAGGACTGGGGGAGCTGTGGCTGAGAGCACAGGCCAGCTGGGCACGGCCGGGTCCATGCCAGGCTCTGACCTGGGGTCCACGTGAGCCCCTGGGAAAGTTGCTGAATTTCTTTCAACCTGCTTCCCCGCCTGTGGGATGGCAGTAAAACCTGCAGGGACACACTAAGAATCCAATGAGGAAGTCACTGGCTACAGCACCAGGTAAATAGTGGGCTATCCACAGGCACATTTGCCAGGTACCTCCTCCACCTCCACCATCCCTGCCCGGGCTCTTGTGTCCTGCACCTGAAACCCCAGGCCCTGGGGATGTACCCACTGTGGGAGCCTGGAGACCTGGGCCCCAGCCCCACTTCCTCAGTTGAGAGAATGGCCATAGTCACTCAGGCTTGATGGGGACCCCATCTTGGGACTGCCCACTACAATAGAATGAGCAGGAACTACAGGCCAAGGGCAGGGGTTGACTCAGGGACAGCACAGGGCACAGGGCAGGATCCCAGGTCTCAGACACCTAGCCCCATAACAAGGACCACCCCGACATTGCCAACACCCCCTGCCTAGGGGAACAAGGCCGCCAGCCCCTCCCATGAGGCCTGAGCCTCGTCCACCAGTGTGGTCTGGGCCTCTGGCCACAGTGAAGGACTCTCCAGCTGGTCCCAAGGGCACGGGCTGGGGGCGTGTCCAGACAGCCCCCATCATTTTCCTAACAGGCTCACTTTGGCCTACTTCTGGGGGGATGGCACCCTATTTTGCAGCCAGAGGAAACAGTGGTCCAGGGAAGCCTGAGACAGAGTGTGATACCCTCCCCCTCTCCCTGGTGGAAAAGCCCACAAGCATATCCTCATGGCAGAAGGCGTGGGAACAGCAGGACCACCCTGTGGTCACCAAATGCCCAATGCCTGGGCCAGGGGTGCAGAAGCAGGAGGGGAGGAGGGTCCACCCTGTACTGAAATCTGCAGACCCTGCCCCTCACACTTCTGGGCTATGAGGCCAGCTCCTGTGACTCAAAGTTCAGATGAAGGAGGGACCCCAGGCCCCTCGGGTCCACCCAAGCCGGAATCCGCTATCTTCCACACACTTCAGTCTCCTAGACCAGAGGCCCGAAAATCCAGGTGTGAGTGCCTGGGGGCTGGGGAGCTCACTCCTTGGGCAAGCACGGGTTACCACTGAAGTAGGGCTGCTCTGCACCTCCCCTTCCAGCCCAGGTCCACGGCCCTGTGCGCAAACCTTCTCAGACCCCATTCCCTGCAGACACAGAGTTCAGTGTCCAGGACACGCAGCAGGGCCGGCTAGGAAGGGTTCTGCTCGGGTAGGGGGGTGGGAGATAATAAGAGTCAAGGTCAGAGGTAGGTGGAGGCAGCCAACATCCCCCATCCCGAAGCCAGCTCCGTGGCCTAGAGCCCAGGGCAGTTCATACAGGAAAGGCCCCACTGGGTGACTTCCCCAGGAAACACACAAGGCAGGGGAAAGCAGTAACCTCAATCCTCAGCCCCCAGGCCACCCCTAGGAGGGCCAGCAGGGCTTTTGTCCCCAAGCAGAAAAAATGGCGAAATGAGGACCACCCCTGGATTCTATGGTCCCCAGTCACCCAGCAACCCCACTGGGCCAGGAGGGCCTGAACGGAGCCCACTCCCGTGGCCAGAAGGGCCCAGGTAGCGTCCTGCATACCCTTTCCCAGCCCCAGCCCAACCAGCCAGCCATGGGGTCCTTCTGCCCTAACCTTCCCCTCTCTGCCCCCCAAGTGCCCAGGTCACCTCTTTGAGTTAAAGACCCCTCCCCTGTGCTAACAGGCACAGTGGGTTCATTAAGCAAGCAGCGGGGAAGCCAGTGAGGGAAGCACTGAAAACCAGGGGAAGGAGAGGGTTGGGAGGGCAGACTGGGACCCTCACCCTCTGCCTGGGGCCACCAAGCCCGGGTTCCAGGGCGACTACAGCTGGTCTGGCCTGCAGGAATTCCGACCCAGGGCCCAGCTCAGGAACAGCCGCGGCACAGGGGCCCGCTTCAGAATCACGCTCATACACTTATGGGCAGTCCAGTAAGCCCTGAGGACACTGAGGCCGACAGGCAAGTGACTCTCGTCCAGAGGCCAAGGGGGTCCCAGAAAAGGTTTCGTGTGTTGGGTCCCCGACCAACCAGCAAGCCCAGTCAGGCTCAGCCTACAGTGTGGCCAAGTCTTCAGCTCCAGACCCACAAACAGATCAGATTCTCAAGCTCCTGTTCACGTCCACGCCAGCCCACCACTCCACATCTCCACAGACGTCATCATGTGTTAACTCGCGATGCTGCTACAGGAGATGCTCTCCCCAGCCCAGTTTGAACGACGAGGCACCCGAGGTTCAGAGAGGGATGGCGACCTGGCTGGAACACACAGCAAGGAAGTGGCAGTGGGGAAACTGAACCCAGAGTCCACGCACTAGTGCATCATGTGAACTGTCACCCAAAAAAGTCAGGACTGGCGGAAAGGGGATGAATGGTGGTTTCAGAGAAGTGAGGCAGGATGCAGACGGGGATTTGAGGAAGTTTGAGATAGTGCTCGAGTGGTGGTGGTGCGGTTCCACCCAAGGCTGCTGTTCTAGCCAGGCAGGCTCTGGACTGGGAGGGGACACACAGAGGGGACACACAGAGACAAAAGACTTGGGTGGGGGTGGGGAGGAAATCAGGGGAGGACCAGGGGCTGGAGAGGGGAACAAAAGTTGCAGTGATTAATATAATGAAAAACCGAGGACAAGGTGAATGAGAACAGCAGTGCCCACGACATGACTGAGGAACTGGGAGGGGGTCTTTCAGGGAAGGGAAGGGGCGTGGCTGAGGCATTTGGGAAGTGGTGGCTGAGGGGAGGCACCAGCCCAGAGGGAGCAGCTGCAGCCCTGAGCCTGGACGAGGGATGGGTGAGAGGGGACCTGAGGGCCAGAGAGCCAGCCTGGAGACCTGAACAGGAGTCATCAGAGGGCCTGAAGGGGAGGGTTCCAGAAGAATGAGAGAACAGTGTCATACGTGGCAACAGAAGAATGCTGGGAAGTGAGCCGAGCGGGACCCCTGGTATAGGAGAGGGTGGGCCTGGACCACTCCAGGAAGGGGGAAGCAGGTGTATGCCTGGTAGGACAGGGAGCAGGAGGGAGGAGGAGGTCAGGAACAGCTTCAGGGTGGTAAGCAGGGAGGTCAGAACACCTGAGGCAGGTGGGCCAGGCCAAGCCTCTCCCTGCCATAGCCCCAGGCCTGCCAGCCCAGCCCAGCGCAGCTCAGCCCTGATGAGCAACGGAATCCAGCCCTGTGTCTCCACCGGAGGCGGCACAAGGCCTGAAAGGGTGCAGGGCTCCCTCCTCTACTGAGGTAGAGCAGGGCACATGGCACACACCTCACATCTGCCTGTTTAGTCCTAGAAGGATCTGACACCCCAAGCCCTCAAACATCCAACACATATGCAGTGAGCACCTATCGTGTGCCAGGCACTCCACCGGCCCGGACCCACCCAATGTGCACAGATTCTGGCAGCCACATCACCAAGCCCCCTTCTCATCACAGTTGAATTCATTTTGCTTCCCTTCCCCCACCCTGTTGAGCACAAATCCCGTGTGGGGAGAGTCTAGGACAAGCAGGACTCTACTGAGCGCCACAGACAGGTGTGCTGATTAAGAGACAGCAGGAAAGACATTTCCATCTGTTGAGGGCGAGGTGGGAGGTAGTTAAATCATGGAGGGCTTCCAGGAGGAGGCGACAGTGAAGGTTGCACAACCCCTTTCTCCTGCTCTTGACCCTGGAGCCCCTAGGCCATACTTCACATGCCATTTCAGAGCCTGGAGTTCCCTGTGACTTATTCCTTAAAGGCAGGACCTCACAGATCCAAGCTCCTTAGGATAGCCAAGGCCCAGAACAGTTAGGTGACTTTCTCAAGATCTCACAGCCCATCTGTAGCCCTGCAGCTCCCCAGCATCCTGCCTGCAGCAAAGATACAGTCCCCCATCCCTGGGAGGTTGGGGTGGTCTTTCTCATTCCTGGGCAGTCTATCAGAGCCTGTCCCTCCCTTTCTAGGGAGATATGATTAGCCCCATCTGTCAGATGGGGAAACCGAGACTGAGGGGCTACACCAATGTCATGTGGCCCCTTAGTGGCAGAAAACGAGCCCAGAACCCAAACTCTTGGCTCTGATGACCAAGTCTCAAGTGCCCAGCACTGTGTTAGCAGCAGAAGTACCCCAGTCGCCATCCTCACCCCATCACCACGAAGCCGGCTTGGCACCCAAGACTATGGACAGGGGACACTGTGGGGGAGGGGGAGGGGAGCAGTCCTGTTTTGGGGGAGCCACCTCTGGGTTCTGAGTTCAGGGCCCACACTCAAAAGGAGTCCCAAGGAAAAGGGTCCACCTGAGCTCCTGTAGAGTCCTGCCACTTCCACCCACCCCAGGGGAGCAGCCCTGGGTCCAGGGCCAAGAAGGTGAACCGGCACTATGACCTGGCCATTAACAGAGCAGTCACCCAAGAGACATACCTCTGTTGTCTTCCAGGTGAAGAAACCAAGCCCCAGAGACATCAATGGCTTAGCCAGAGTCACCAACTCCTCACCTCTCCTAGTCTAGGAGGAAGGATCCCAAGTATGCACTTGCCCAGAGCTGTCACAGCAGCTCAGTCAGTTACCTGGGCAAGCGTGACCTGAGCAGCATCCCTCCCAGCTGCTGCTGGGGTCTGGGTGAGCTCCTAGGACACCAGGACCCCAGCGGGTGCTGGCAGCTTGGCCCCTGCCTCCAATATCCAAGTAAGGGGTCTGTGAAAAGGCAGAGCTCAAGGTAACCCCAAAACTCTGCCTCTCACTCCCCAGATGACCAGCTCCTCATTCTGCCCCTCATGCTTTCCATCTGCATTTATGAAGCACCTACTATGTGCTCTGCACCCAGCTACACCCTGGTGGATCCAAGTAAGCCACACTTAGGATCAAGCGGGGGTCAGCTTGGCAGCCTGGTCCATCCAGAAGGGTCCTGGGACTCCTGGATCCAGCCTTTAAAGTGAGTATCCATCTACTGGCACCTCCCAGACTTGCCTGTCTGGCTCCGGCCTGGACGCCTCCAGGAAAGGACACTCTCTGGGCCTGGATTACCTCCACCACACAACCCCGCACGTTTCACCTTGAGGCTCAGAGCAGTGAGGCCATACTCTCAAGATCACACAGCAACTCGGTGGCTGTGTTTTGCCTGGGTGCACCCAACACAAGGGGTCACGAGCTTCCTCCAGAAGCTCCTCAAACATGGTTTACCCCAGGTGGGATCGCCCTAGGGATCGCTCCAGCTGTCACCAACCCACCTCAACCACCTTCTCCCTAAGCTCAGTCTCCTTCCCCCAGGGCGCAATTCCAAAAGAATCCAGGCTCTGCTTAACTCTCTCCCTTTAAGAGTCTCACGTGTCTCCACACCTCACCCCTACCAGGAGCCCATTCTCTCAGGAGCCCCTGCTGGCGATGACTCCCCAGCCCTCCCCTAGCATCTCAGCTCGAACTTCGAACTTCGCGAGGTGCCATGGAGTAAAGTGGATGCAGCCTGCATCAGAAGTCTCCAGCCCGCCAGCCTCTCCAGTGGGGCTTCCCTCACTCCCCGGCTGTGGCTGGGAGGAGCCCTGTCCTGGGACCACCCATCTGGCCCCGTTCTTTCCAGGAGTACAACCCACCCCCACTCTGGCCACATCTCCGCCAGGACCTGGTCTTTCCAGGCTATGAGGAGGAAGAAGTGTTTACCCAACTCCATGAGAAGGCCACAGCTTTTTTGCACATACAGGGAAAGGGTCCCACACCTGGTTGCCCAGGGACTGGGACCACCCCTGAGAATCAAGGAACAGATATGGGTACTGGAGCCACCAGTCCAGGGCCCAGAGTCTGCGCTGCACCCCTCCAGGCTGCAGGGAGGTCCCACCCACCTTTGAGCTCAGCAGGTTCCAGGAGCCCCAGATGGAAGTTCACCAACTTGCAAGCGAATGTGGCAGAGACCCAGTCCCCCCTTTCGCAAATGCACTGCTTTTCAAGGGTTCACTCAGCCTGGGGGTCCCTCCTCTGGGTGCTTATCCCAGGCTTACTCTGGCTTGCACTCCGCCGCACACCCCCTTGCCCCCATCTCACTTGCGCTCCGGACAAGCTAGGAGTTGGCGCTGTCACTCCGGGATGGTCAGCAGCCCACCCTTCACAATTCCTGCCCCCAGAGAGACCCCCTGAACCCTCCATGCCGAATGTCCTTCCACCCCCAGTCGCGAACCGGCTCGCCAGTCCTCGTGCTACAGCACGGGCAGGGATGGGGGCGCAGAGCACCTCCCGGTGGAGGTGCACACACTGCAGGGACCCCCCGGCCCGCACCGTCCCACCCCCGGAGGCAGCCGCGGCCCGACCCCGCGCGGACCTACCCGCTCCACATACTGGCGCCTCGGGGCGCCCGGGCGTCGGTCCCCCGCGCCGCCGCCGCGATCACCCAGCGATCTCCCCGCGCCGCCCCCGCCGCGGCCCCGCCCGCAGCCGACTCCGCCCCGGGCCAGCCGGGCTGCCCCGCCGCCTGTCAGTCTTGCCCGCTGCCTGTGGGTCTTTGCGGCCCGGGCTCGCGCCCCGGACCCCAGTCCCTCCGCGACCCTGCCCTCGGCGGGTCACGTGGTTGAGGGGTGGCCCGAGGACACGTGCCCTGCCCCGCCCCTCCGGCGGCCGACGCGGAGAGCTCGCGCGCGCTCCCGGCCCAGCCCCGCTCCGGCCGCCCGCCCCGGACAGTGAGACGGCCCGAGTGGGGGAGGAGCCGGTCCCCATCATCCTGCGGCAAGCACTGCTCTCCGACGCTCCCAGCTTACTCCGCTCCAGACATCCGGCGCCCAGCGCGGCGCGGCGCAGCACCCTCCCAGGACCACCCCTGCTCAAGAGCCTACCACGGCTCCGGGCTTTCAGCTCCCAGATTCTTAGCGGACTGTCACTCAAGGCCGGCAGACACCCTCCCACCCCCTCACCCGGCCCTCCGGGCATCACTCCTTCCCTGGCCTCCCTGCTCTGCGCCTGTCTCTGGGCAACTTCCCTCCTGGTGAGAAGGGGGGCTGACCCCAAAACTAGTTTTCTCCCTCCTACTGAGTGCTTTTTCTGAGGGAGGCCCCACCTTTGGCCCAAGTCTCCAACCCCAACCCCGCCCCTCCCCCCCCCAACCAGCGGCCTCCCTTCCTGCTCTAAACAGATTCTGCCCGTCCTTACCTTTGCCCACCATCTACTCTCTGGGAGAATTGCGCACACACACACACACCTGTCAGGTCCCACATCCTCTGCAAATTCCCTGAACGCTGGTCTAGCCTGTCCCTCAACCCCTCTGTCCCTCTGTCACCTTTCCTGAGCCCTGACCATCAGCCTCAACTTCAACCTGGGGCTGATCCAGTGAGAGCATAACCCCGCTTCTCTCCTGCCAGGGACCACGGCTCCCACCCTCCGTGTCTAGAGGAGGCCTGGGAGGATGGGAGGAAGTATTTCCCTTCCAGATATTGCTACAACTTGGGGCACTACCCTCAGACCCGGAGCTGGGGCCCCAGGCTTGAGTTTGTCAGGTCTTCATCTGGGGCACGCATTTTAAATACATGCATTCAACCACCCCTTCTGAGCACAAACTATGGGCCATACAAGGGCTGGGGACCCAAAAGGAAACTGCATAGACACAGGCTCTGTCCTCCTGGGGCTCCAGGACGGTGGAGAGACGTGGGGTGGGGACCTCCACTTCCAGGGCCACTGCCTGCCCAGGGCACACCTTGCGAAGTGAGTGGTGTCTTAGTTCAAAATAGAGAATGGTACTCCGTTCCTAGGTGGGCACGGCCCACGCCAAGGTACAGGACTTGGTCAGTGGAGGGCAAGCCAGACTTGATGTCTGGCTCTCATGCCCCCTTGGCTGGTACCTTGTGCAGTGAACAACCTGGGCAGCCCTCTGTGACGTCCTTTTCATTCTGCCCAGACCTCCTTCACTCTGCAGGGCAATTGTTTCCACAGCTGTGATTTCCCAAGGGCAGGGACCAAGTCCTCCTTAGGGCTGTATTTCTCCACCCACTGCAGCCCAGCCCAGGGTCTGGCCCAAAGGAGATGTCATTATGTTTGTTGACGAATCCTTCACCAAATAGTCTTGAGTAACTGCTGTCTTCCTGGACCTTGCTCTGTTCACTCTTTAGGGGAATGGGGAGGGGATGACACAAAAGGAGCTCAGAACACGGCGCTTACCCTCCAAGTCTTCACAAGCCCAGGCAGGAGATAAGACCTGGTCCAAGTCGTGGTAACCCGGACTGGTGGGAGATAAGGGGTGGAGGGGGTGTCAGTCCAGGGCTATGGCCCCAGAGGAAGAGTCCTCAGCCCGGGAGGACTGGTGGGCTGGGGAGACTCTTGAACGAGGCTTTGAAGGACAAGTGTGGGGTCACTGTCACCACCCCAATTACTAGCCAAAAATATCCCATGATCTATGCAGCTGCTTAGGACTCCCAAGGCCTCACTAGCTCCTCCCACAACTCCTCAGTTGAAAAGGATGGGCTCAGAGAAGTTAAGGAACCTGCCCAATGTCACACAGCCAGGGATGGAGGGGCTGTGACCCCTTATACCGGTTTTCTGAAAAGACAGCCCAGAAACCAGAGGGCTCCCTGGCAGCGGCAGCTACGTGCTGTCGGGCAACAAGAGGAGCCTACTAGGTGCCTGACCAGCAGGTGGGGAGGAAAAAATAAAAGGTGTCTCCTCTGCCCCAAGCCACTGCCCTTCCCAAACTTCCCCCCTCACCCCTGCCATCCTTATCCCCAGCCTGGCAGCCTTGGCCACAGACCCATCCAGGAGACTGCCAGCCTAGATGACCCAGGCCCTGATTCTGGACTTCAGTTCACTGTGTGACCAAGAGTGAGTGTCTTGCCCTCTCTGAGCCTCCGATGCTACATCTGTACAATCACCAAGTTGGACGAGACAATCAGGGCCACCCCTGGTGCTGACCTTGTAGAATGCTCATGAAATTCCTCATAGTTCTATGCCAGTCCCCTGTCTGGAGCCCCGCCTCTCACCCCTCCCCCAATGCCCCTGTTGAGTGGCAAAATTCCCCTATCCCCTCCGCTCACCTGTCTGTGTCCCAGGGCTGCTCTCCCAAGTTGCCCTTGAGTGCAAGGCCCAAACCTGATGGGGCGTAGCGGACAGTCCCTGATCTCATTGCCAGGAACACAGGGCATTTTTCTCGGGCAGGACACTCAGTGCTCTCCTTAGCAGGGTCCATGGCTGGAGGGCCAGACAGAGAGTCCCTCTGGAGACTGCCAGGCGGGGAGGTGGCAGGAACCTTCTCCCCACTCCCAGGCTGAGACTCACACTAACCTTTGCTATCTCTGAGGAGCAGTGGCCTGTGAGGGAGGCGCCTCCCAGACAGGCCTCTATCTCCTTAAACCCAGTAATTATTAACTGCCGTGGCTCAGCGGGCAGCAGACGATGCTGGGCCCCCCTCCTAAGGAAGGTGAGATACCTTGAAGGGAGGTGGGAGCCTCCCTCTACGTACCCAAGGCCCCAGGTTTTTACCGGGCCCGTGGATGGGGCTGCCTGTCCTCTCCCCACTCAGGCTGGCAAGTTGAAAAGAGCCCGTCCGGCTTTGACCCTGTCACTAGCTGGCTGTGTGGCCTTGGGCAAGGCCCCCGCTGCCCTGTGGTCCCTGGCCTCAATATCCCCTTAAAACTATTAACCACCAACAAAAAGGGACCAGATGTAGCAGTTAGGAACGCAGACCTGGATGGAGTCAGAGAGGCTGGATTCAACCCCACTCCCAGACTGTGAACCTTTGGGCACATTAGGCTCTCTGTGCTGCAGTTTCCCCAACTATAAAATGGAATCTCTCCCTCTGAGGCACACCAGGGCAGCTGCTATTGCCCAGACATGCCCTACACCCCCCTCTTCCCACTTTCCTCACACTATCCCCTCTCTGCATCCTCCACTCCAACCCACCCCCTCTGATAAAATTCTCTTTTGCTCATACCCCCTCCTTCAGGAAGCCTTCCCCTCTGGATTGCTTTTTCCTCTGCAGGCATTGGGCTGGAGCCCTCAGACACGTGGTCCACCTTGTGTCATGAAAAGTGCCCCATGGCACTGTCAGACACCCCCCACGTGAACTGAGTGACCCCATGGGCAGAGGCTGGCCCGCACTCATCACCAAGTCCTCAGTGGCCCCTTGCCTGGCACACAAGTCAGCCTCAATCCACCCGTGGGATGGTTTGAGTGTTCCACCCTATCTCATTTGACCTGAATTCTAATCAGGAGTTCTGCCATTCCCTTGGCTGTGTGACCTTGGGCCAGTCACTTAACCTCTCTGGGACTCAATCCCCACAACTATAAAAATGGGAACAATTCTCCCCTGTGAAGCTGTGAATATCAAAGAAGATAACATTCATGAGGTGGCAGCCACAGTGGAGACTGAGTTTCCTGTCCCCTTCTCCCTCGCCTTCCCTCTTTTTTCCTGTTAGGCTCTGAGTTCCCGCTGGGAGAAGCTGCCAGTTCCTGACTGGTAGTCACACCCCGCCTGCCCTGCGCATGGATAACAATATCTCTCACTCAGGCTTTGGGCTTCGAAGCTCTCTCAGCCTAATGCAAACCAGATGCGGGCCTCTCTTTCCTGGCAATGAATTTTCCACGGCCTGCTCCCAACCCCTTCCTGTTTTTGCTCCTCACTGATCGTCCTGCTAAATTCTCCCGTGCCTCCACCTTCCTCTGGGCCCACCTGGAAACAATTAATGAAAAACAGGATGTGTGAAGGGGAGGGGGGGGGTCTCCCCATCATGCTGACATGGCGGGAGGTGAAGGAGCTGAGCCTGGCTGGTGACAAAGTGTACAGGCGATGGTCCCTCCCTGCCAAGCCTCAGCTGTCCTCTCAGAGGGGAAACTGAGTCAGAGTTGTTCTGGGGATTGTCTAGAAAATCTGGCTACTTTCTGGACATTTAGGCACAGCTGGGATTGCATGGGAAGCTATGAGGACCTTGTCCTTGGCTGTGACTTAGGCAAATCAGAGGCAGAAGAAGCCCAACCCCTTCCTGTTGCAGGTGAGGAAACTGAGGCTTGGGGACTCATCCCGGGTCACTGGTGGGTCAGAACCAAGAGGCAGCCAGGTCTGGGACTGCTTGCTAGGAAAAGCTGCTGCCCTAAGTCACCTCTCAGGCTGCTATCTCAGTCATTCCCGCCTGCCCTTCCCCCACCACTGCACCAAGCCCAGTCACGAGGGGACGCTCACAAGGCGACCAGCGCCCCGCTGCCACCTCGCATCGCATCAGCGTGAGGCGTGAGGCAGCCGTGAGCGCACCTGGATCCTTCCCACCAGGGGCCGGGCCCTGGTGAGGGAGGCCTTGGGCAAGCCCAGGAGGGCGTGTTGGGGGCTCTTTATCCTCTCAGCCCTGCAAACCCACTTAGAGCATCCCAGACTGGCCCTCTGAGTAAGGACTCAGCCATTTCCATGAAAACAACAGTCCAAGGGTTCCCTGAAAGCCAGGCTCTGGCCCCTCCCTCCGCCAGCTGTGCAGAGTGTTTGGACAACTGGATGGAATGTTTTGCAGGGAGAGTGCTCGCTGGATCCCTGGGCTCAGATTTCAAGAGGGAGGGAGGAGAGGATGCTGGCTCCAGGAAGAGGCTCAAGAGGTCAGTTGTGGGCTTGGAGGCCCCCCGCCCAGGCCTGACCAATACCACTGCCTGCCCAGCTTCCCCCGCCCCCGCCATGGTGGGGAGCCAGAGTCAGGCCCAGGCCACTGGGGGAAGGACAGGACAGAGGGAAGAGACAGCAGAATGGTGTCAGAGATTTGTGGGGGCCAATCGGGTGAAGTCAGGCCCAGGAGACAGTCTGGGCTCAGGGAGGAGCCAGGCCCAGGGCAGCATTTTGATCCCCTGGCAGCGATCGGTCTGTCCACCACCCCGCCCATTTTACAGATAGGGAAGTTGAGGTCCAGAGGGGGCAGGCGCTCATCCCAGGTGACAGCCTGCTGGGTGTAGAACTGGGCTGCAACCCAGGGCTCCTGAGCCCAAGCTCACTCTTCTCACTGCCCAGGCTGTCCCCACCCTCACCCCCAGCCCCCAAGACACACACGCTCCAGCCAGTGAATCGTCATCCTTGCTCTCCCCAGACAACACAGACGAAACAACCTACTCAAGCGTAGTACTCAAGGTTCACGAAGCATACACAGACACCGAGCTCCCCACCAGCCTCCGAGAGGGGCACTGACCCATCGAGCACAAGGGGTGGAGGCCATGAGAGCCAGGGTTCCTGTACCGTCTCCTACTCTGGGGTCAGAGCTCTCCCCAGGTTCCCCACCACAGCCGTCCAGGCCTCCCAGAGCCCCTTGAGAAGACACACAAGTTCTAGACCCAACTATTTGGAAGATAGCCTGAGCCTCGGTTTACCCACCTTTAAACTGGGAGGATTACTCTTGCTCTACTTGACTCATCATCATCCTGGGTGCTGATGGCAAGGGGCAGAGAGCGCTGGCTGGCGGGCCTCTTTGGAGACTTAACTATTTCCCAGGGACAAAACCACTGGAGCTCACAAGAAAGGAAGGAGGGGATTCCTTTTGCCCCAGATGGGTGTGGGTGTCCCACCAAGGTGCCTGGGGGCCTGGGCTGGATTCTTTGAGGTGGAACCTGTTTGCCCACTCCCTGCTCCAGAGCAGGAAAGCTCAGCCACCTAATGGAATTAGAACCAGCCAAACCTTGAGGGACAAATACGATTAGAGGGGGAGAGTATGACCCTAGGCAGGTGACTCCTTTCCAAAATGGCAGCATGTGGGGTAGGGACCATGCTAGGATCTTTGCATTCATGATATCAGACTTAGTTCACCCTGGCAACAACCCATCTGGTCCTTTCATTGCTTTCTGTTCCCACTTTAAAGATGAAGGAGGGCTTCCCTGGTGGCGCAGTGGTTGAGAATCTGCCTGCTAATGCAGGGGACATGGGTTCGAGCCCTGGTCTGGGAAGATCCCATATGCCGTGGAGCAACTAGGCCCGTGAGCCACAATTACTGAGCCTGCGCGTCTGGAGCCTGTGCTCCGCAACAAGAGAGGCCACGATAGTGAGAGGCCCGCGCACTGCGATGAAGAGTGGCCCCCGCTTGCCGCAACTAGAGAAAGCCCTAGCACAGAAACGAAGACCCAACATAGCAATCAATCAATCAATAAATAAATCTTTAAAAAAAAAAAAAAGATGAAGGAGGGGGGAATTCCCTGGTGGTTCAATGGTTACGGCTCCATGCTTCTGCTGCAGGGAGCCAGGGTTCAATCCCTGGTCAGGGAACTAAGATCCTGCAGGTCATGTGGCACAGCCAAAAACAAGCAAACAAACAAACAAAATGAAGATGAAGGAACTGAGATGTGGAAAGTTTAAAGGGTTTGGTAACAGTGAACAAGGGAAGGAGCTAGGATTTTCATCCAGATTTATCTGATTCCAAAAGCTCATGTTCTTATCCCTCCATCATTCATCCTCTCAGGAGGAGGGATAAGGGGAGGCTTTTTAGAGAAAATAGGGCTTGAAGAATAAGCAGGAGTTTAATATGTAATAATTATGAATACATAGAATAAATAATTATTAAATAGATAGACGGGGATTCTCTGCAGAGAAAGCATCAGGAACGAAGGCTGGGAGGTGGGAGAGAGCAGGGTACAGAGAGAAGGAATCCCTTCATTTTGCTCAGGCTAAGTTGAGGGGCAGTAAAGAAAAGATCAGATGGGCAGCCTCGGGATGAATCATGAAAAGCCTTGGAGGCCAAGTTAAAGAGTTTGGAGTTTATACTAAAGGCTCCAAGGAGGCAGTTAAACATTTTTTTTTTTTTTTTTTTTTTTTTTTTTTTTTTTTTTTTTAAATTTATTTATTTTTTGGCTGTGTTGGGTCTTCGTTTCTGTGCGAGGGCTTTCTCTAGTTGTGGCAAGCGGGGTCCACTCTTCATCGCAGTGCGCAGGCCTCTCACTATCGCAACCTCTCTTGTTGCGGAGCACAGACTCCAGACGCGCAGGCTCAGTAATAGTGGCTCACGGGCTTAGTTGCTCCGTGGCATGTGGGATCTTCCCAGACCAGGGCCCGAACCCGTGTCTCCTGCATTGGCAGGCAGATTCTCAACCACTGCGCCACCAGGGAAGCCCAGTTAAACATTTTTAAGCAGGAGAGTGACATGATTGGAGCCCTGCTTTGGGAAGAAGAAATTGACAGCAGTGTGCATAGAAAATAGAAGGGAACACATCAAATATCCAGAGAGGGCAAGACTTTCCAAACTTAGAAGCGTTTGAAGAGCCCTCAAAAGAAAAAGATCTGTTTACATGGAAATGTAAAACTTCTCTATGTTCTATGTTCCCTCCTCCACCAAAAAATAACCAAAATTAAAAGCCAAATAGCCTGGGGAAAATATTCCCAATGAATGGCAAAATGTTAACATCTTTAAGATAAAGAATTCACAGAAACCAGTAAGAAAAACACTGGGCCCAGTAAATGTGTTCATTCATTCATTCATTCGACAAATATTTAATAAGCACCTGTGCCAGGTGCCAAGGAGATATTAGTGGACAAGACAAAGTTTCTACACTCATGAAGTATACAGTTTGGGGGAGGGTGTGTTGGGGGATTCAGACATCTAATTATAACAATGTGACAGGTACAAGGATGGGAAGTACATTGAGAAACTAGGCCAGATCACATGGGGCCTTGTAAGCTGGGCAAGGAGTTCAAACTTTATCTTTTTTTTTTTTTCTTAATAAATTTATTTATTTATTTTTTAGCTGTGTTGGGTCTTCGTTGCTGTGCATGGGCTTCCTCTAGTTGCGGTGAGCGGGGGCTACTCTTCATTGTGGTGCGCGAGCTTCTCATTGTCATGGCTTCTCTATTTGCCGAGCATGGGCTCTAGGCGCGCAGGCTTCAGTAGTTGTGGCACGTGGGCTCAGTAGTTGTGGCTTGCGGGCTCTAGAGCGCAGGCTCAGTAGTTGTGGCACACGGGCTTAGTTGCTCCGTGGCATGTGGGATCTTCCTGGACCTGGGCTCGAACCCGTGTTGCTTGCATTGGCAGACATATTCTTAACCACTGTGCCACCAGGGAAGCCCCAAACTTTATCCTTTTTGCTTGTGGGATCTTAGTTCCCCGACCAAGGATTGAACCCGGGCCCCGGCAATGAAAGCACCGAGTCCTAACCACTGGACCGCCAGGGAATTCCCAAGGAGTTCAAACTTTATACTTAAAGACAAAAGGGAGTCATTGAAGGGTTTAAGCAGGGGTGTGATGTGATCAGATCTGCATGTCCAAAAGATGGCTCCTACAGACATGTGTGGAATGGATTGGAAAATTTCTTTTTTTTTTGGCCTGCGGCACACGGGATCTTAACTCCCCAGCCAGCGATCGAACCCACGCCCCTGCAGTGGAAGCATGAAGTCTTAACCACTGGACTGCCAGGGAAGTCCCTGGACTGGAGAATTTCTGCTTCTTCTCATATGGTGGACTTAGAGCAGTGAGGAACCTTCTTGCTACAGAAAAAGAATGTTCCGCAAAGAGAGGCCATGATTCCTTGAGGCCCTGTTGTCTTCCAAGATCTCCAAAACCCAGTTCCTGACTCCAAGAGAAAAGTTAGAATGAAGCTGGGAGCTTGGCCAGGAGGGGGTGGGGGAGCTGGATCTTGGGCAACTACGTGAAGCCAGGGCCCTCAAGGAGGACTGAAGTGTTCCATGTTGGTGGCACTCTCTGGCTCCTGGCAGAAGCAGATGCAAATCCCCTTTGGAGGAAAGTGTCCAGATATAGGTATGAAGATTCCCATTGGTTAATACCAAGTAATGAGCTCACAATCAGAGATCGCCAGCACAGAAGGAGGCTAGCCACTATGAGTGAGAATCAGAAGAAACAACGTATAACAGATTTAGATGCTATAGAACCCCGGATATTCAGGTCCTATATACAATATAGAAAGGTTATGTATGAACTTAAGATAAATAAACAAGTGATTATTAAAGAGAACCAAACAGATTTTTGAATGACCAAATGAAGTATAGATATAGATATACATCTCCAAAAGAATGGGTTAAATAGATTAGACAGAGCTAAAGAGAGAATTAGAGTCCTGGAAAATATATATAAATAATCAAAAAGTAACAGAAAAGTACACACAGATATGGAAAATTTGAAAAAGAAGTTGAAAAGAGATATAGAGCACAGGCTTACGAGGTCTATAAAATCCAAGAATAGAAAGTAAAGCACAGGGACTTTCCTGGTGATGCAGTGGTTAAGAATCCGCCTGCCAATGCAGGGGACACAGGTTTGAGCCCTGGTCTGGGAAGATCCCACGTGCTGCGGAGCAACTAAGCCCGTGAGCCACAACTACTGAGCCTGCGCTCTAGAGCCTGTGAGCCACAACTACTGAAACCCGCGTGCCTAGAGACCGTGCTCCACAACAAGAGAAGCCACCGCATGAGAAGCCTACGCACCACAACGAAGAGTAGCCCCTGCTCGCCGCAAATAGAGTAAGCCCGAGCACAGCAACAAAGACCCAACGCAACCAAAAATAAATAAAATTGATTCTTTAAAAAAAAAAAAAAAAAGAAAGTAAAGCACAGATAGGCAACAACATTTGTTTAATGGATTCAGAGTTTCAGTTTGGGAAGAGGAAAATATTCTGGAGATGGATGATGGTTGCACAACAATATGAATGTACTTATTGTCGCCAAACTGTACACTTAAATGCTTAAAGCAGTTAAAAAAACCCACACACCTGACCTACCTAAGCATAAGGATATGAAAAGGTTGAAACTGAAAAAAGTTATATGAATAAACAACAAGGTTCTACTGTACAGCACAGGGAAATATATTCAATATCCTGTGATAAACAATACTGGAAAATAATATGAAAAAGAATGTACATATATGTATATATGTACATATGTATATATATGTATATATGTACATATGTATACATATGTATATATGTATAACTTAATCACTTTTCTGTACAGTAGAAATTAACACAACATTGTAAATCAACTATACTTTAATAAAACATATTATTAAAAAGAAAAAAGTTATATGAAGAAAATACAGAGCAAAAGAAAGGTGGTATATCTATATTAATAACTGAACTTTAAGACAAAAAGTATTATTAAAGGTAGTCACTATGCAGTAATAATGAAGTAATGACAATGTTAAGTAAAATAAAAGTTAATTTCACCAGAAAAGATATAACAATTCTATATTAGTATACACCTAATAAAATAGTCTAAAAATTTTTAAAGCAAAAATCCTTAAAGCTACAGGGGGAAATTAGACAAATCTGTCATTACAGTGTGAGGTATCAACAAATCTCTCTCAATTATGAGTAGATTTAAGGAAGCAAAATATCAGAAACTGGCAGCAACAGAGACCTCTAGCATTGGTAGTAAAGGCTAAAACATGAAGCTTTAGATCAAAGCTGATTGAGAAGAAATTAGATCCCTGTATCCTCTCCCCTACTTCATGCCACTAAGCAACTTCCCCTTTCTGAGTCTAACATACGACTGGAAATTTGTTCTCTGGAGATGGTAAAACAGAGTCCTTGGGACAATAGCTGACTAAGGGGATTAAGTGATTGCATACAAGTTGAAAACTGAGACACCACCCCCTTCCCCGGCCCCAAACCCTCTTCCCTTACCAAGCAGTCAGAATAGTGGCAGCCAGATTTTTACCCTCCAGGCAGCAGGTTGGATGAACCTTCCCTGGGGACTCAGGCCAGCCCAAGAAGAGAGGACTAAAGACCCTAAGATTAGTGTTACCCATGAAATGCCCCATCAGAACACCATACTGTGAAGGTCAAAGTCAACATGCTTAGAGCTTCCCATCAATTTTTAAGCTCCCATTCTTAATAATGAACAGACAGGGACTTCCCTGGTGGTCCAGTGGTAAAGAATCTGCCTTCCAATGCAGGGGACATGGGTTCGATCCCTGGTCGGGTAAATAAGATCCCACATGCTGCGGGGCAGCTAAGCCGGTGTGCCACAACTACTGAGCTCACACGCCCCAACTAGAGGCGTGCTGCAAACTACAGAGCCTGTGCACTCTGGAGCCTGCGAGCCACAGCTAGAGAAGAGAAAACCCCGCACGCCACAACTAGAGAGAAGCCCTCTTGCTGCAACTAAGTAAGACCTGACGCAGCCCTAAAGAAAGAAAGTATTAAAAAAAAAATAATGAGCAGACAACCAAAGACAATACGACAACGAAGGAGAACCTCTAACATGAAGGAAATCAAACCTAGTAAGCAGAAAAAAAGCAACTTGCAGGAAACAGAGACTCTGAGAAGGAAAAAAAACTCAAAAAACAAACAAAAAATCCCCCCTATCATTAATATCCCTCAGAGAGAGCAAAAGGAGGTATTGCATTCATGAAATAAGAACATGATTTTATACAAGTGAAAGCTGAGAGAACAAAAAGAACTCTTGGAAATTAACCTTTTTAAAAATAATATGACAGCTGAAAAGAAAAACTCTGAAGAGGGGCTGAGGGAATATACCCCCAAAATAAAGAAATAAAATAAAAATAAAGAAATAGAAAAAGGATTAGAAAATTCAAGGCGAAATTTAGGAAACTCACTATCTGCATTACAAGGATTACAGAAAGAGAGAACAGAAGAAAATGGAGATAAAAACATCAAATAAATAATTTGAGATCACTTCCCCAAACTGAAGCATATGATTTTTCAAACTGAAAAGGCCCACACTGTGCCTAGTAGAGTCAATGAAAATACTAAGATACATCATTGTACATTTTCAGGAAACTGGGGACAAAAGGAAGATTTTACAAGCTTCCAGAAACACAAAAATAACCACCACAAAGGACCTAGAATCAGAATGGATTTTGACTTCTCAATAGCAACACCAGAAGCAAGAAAACAATGGAGAAAAATGCCTTCAAAATTCTGAAGGAAAACTATTTCCAACCTAGAACTCTATGCCAACTAAACTATCATTCAAGTTCACATGAAAGGTCTTGAAAAATTTAACTTTCACATACTCTTTCTCAAGAACCACTGAAGGATGCACTTCAGCAAAATGAGGGGGGAACCAAGGAGAAAAACCGTATAGGTCAGGAGACTGGAAAGCCAACAAAGGACTAAAGGGAAGGGAATCTTCAGGATGATTGTGAGAGCAGATGCTGGGATTCTGTGTAGGCAACAACGGCAATCAGACCAAACTGGAAGAGAGAAGATCAAGAAGTTGGAATGTTAAGAGCAGTCATCACCATGCCTTCTGCCACTGTACCACTACTTTGAACTCATGAACTCTTACAGGGTGTGTTCCACCAAAACAGAAGAGTAAAACCATAAGAAAGAAAGACAGAGGATACAGGAAAACAAGGACTCCAACCCAGGTGCATGGGGAAGATTATTCCAAGGACAACGGCAAAGTCCCAGGACAATGGCTGTGTAGCAGTATGGAGAGTAACCAGCCTAGACAGAGGAGAACCATGGTCACTAGGAACAATGTCTCCAAGGAAAAATCATTGGAATGGATAGATTAACTGATGTGATTGAAAATACTGGAAGGTGTGGGAAGAATTAGCACTAGGTACAAAGAAACCTGAACAATTTTAAAAAATGACAATTACTAACTTTAGGGAAAACTAAAAGTACAAAATATAGTCATATTAGTGCTCAGCTATGAATAATATTTGAGTAGGCATAAATATATAAATGCCAAATATTCACTTAAACACTAATTTTTAACCTGCAGTGGTATCAGAGAATTAAATCCTCATCTACTAAATAAGTCAATAGATTAAACAATTAATAACAAGTTGTCGGGCTTCCCTGGTGGCGCAGTTGTTAAGAATCCACCTGCCCATGCAGGGGACACGGGTTCGAGCCCTGGTCCGGGAAGATCCCGCATGCCGTGGAGCAACTAAGCCTGTGCGCCACAGCTACTGAGCCTGCGCTCTAGAGCATGCCAGCCACAACTACTGAAGTCCGTGTGCCTAGAGCCTGTGCTCTGCAACAAGAGAAGCCACCACAATGAGAAGCCTGCGCACTGCAACAAAGAGTAGCCCTGCTCGCCGCAACTAGAGAAAGCCCGTGTGCAGCAATGAAGACCCAATGCAGCCAAAAAAAAAAAAAAAAAGTTGTCAGTATACACATGTTATTTAGCAATATGAAAATGCGTAAAGCCCAGAAGGAACAGCAAGGAAAAAGATAAGCCATAACCAACAAAATTTTAGTATCTAGACTATAAAAGGAACTCCTATAAGTCAATAAAAATGCATAAAATAATTCATTAGAAAAATAGGCAAAGACATGAACATGCATTTCATAGAAGAGTCATTACAAATGGCCAATAAGAATTTGAAGAGATACTCAAGCCTAATCACATTGGTAATCAGGGAAATTCAAATAAAACTACAGTGAGACACTATCTCATACTCACTAGGAATGGCAACAATTAAAAAATCTGATTATACCAAATGATAAACAAAATGTGGATCAACAGGAACTATAGCGTTGGTAGGAGTGTAAACTGGTAAAACTCAAGCACATTTGCACCAGGAAACATGTACAAGACTATTCATAATAACAATCCAAATGTCCAATGAACAGAGACTGGATAAATGCATTGTAGTATCATATTAGCTTCCTATAGCAACTCTAAAAAGTTACAGAGGCTTAAAACAACAGAAATTTAGTCCTCCACCATTCTGGATGCAAGCAGTCCAAAATTAGTATCACTGGACGAAAATCAAGATGTCAGTAGGTCCATGCTTCCTCTGGAGGCTGTAGGGGAGAACTTGTTCTTTGCTTCTTCTGGCTTATGGTGGTGACTGGCATTTCTTGTCTCACGGCCTCACCATTTCTCCATCATCTTCACATTGCCTTCTCTTTTGTCTGTCTTCTGCCTCCCTCTTATGACACACATGATTGCATTTAGAGCCCACCTTGATAACACAAGATAATCTCCACCTCTCAAGATCCTTAACTGAATCACATCTGCAAAGACCCTGTTTCCATATAACATAGCATTAATAGGTTTCAGGAATTAGGATCTTTTGGGAGGGAGGTATTTTTCACCCTTCCGGAGTCTGCCCCCTGGCCCCAAAAGGTTCTCCTTTTACACAAGCAAAATACATTTACTCCATCCCAACATCTTCAAAAGTCTTAATCCATCAAAATATCAACTCAAATCCAAAATCTCATCTAAATATAATCAGCTCAGAATCCCTAATCTCATTATCTAAACCGAGAGAATAAGTGAGACCCTGGGTATGATTTATTCTGGGGAAAGAATTCCTCTCCATCTCTGGAACTGTGAAACTAGAAATAAGTTGTCTGTTCCCAAAATACAATGGTGGGACAGGCACAGTATAACAGTTATAGACATTCCTATTCCAAAAGAAAGAAAATGGAAGAGAAAAAGGGCAAATTTCATTAGTTTCTTCAAGGCCTAGGAATAATCTTCTGTCATTCACAGTTCCAGCCTCTGCATCCTTGGCTCTGATTTCTCGGCCTGAGGCTCTGCCCTCTGGACCTGAGGCTCTTCCCTTTGAGTCATTTTTCCTTTTTTCTTAAAGGCAAGCAAGTGGTTGAAGCTGAGTAGTTTTATAAACCTATCTCCTGCCTGTAGAATTTTGGAAGTCCAACAGCCTTCCTTCATTTCATTGCCTCTGTTCCTTTCAGTTCAAGCTGGCAGCATTTCTGCTGGTATAACATTCTCCAAGGCCTTATGGGTCTCCTTTGTATGTCACAGAGACTCACATCATTAGAGTCTCCCACAGATCTTTCCTGGAAAATATCATCTTTTATCCCTGGCTTCTGCTGAGATGGTTGAGTGGATCCATGGGTCATACACCTAATATCCTCAACACCAGCAGAAGGCTGTCCAACGACACCCATGACCTTCTCTCTAGAGCACAGTTTTCTAACAGTAAATCACCTAATTTAACATCTTTTGCAACCTGGATAGGCTGCGAATTTCCAAAATCAAGTACTGGTTCCTTTTTGCATAACGGTTCTTTTCTCAATATATTTTTTTCTACAGTTTACTATAATCAGCAAGAAGAAACCAGGCCACATCTTTAAAATTTTTGTTCAAAATTGCCTCAGCTAAAATCCAAGTTTGTCACTTAAAATGCTGCTCTTCACCACTGTAGGACACAATTCAGCTAGACTTTTTCTACTGTATAACAGAGATCACCTCTCCTTCAGTTTCCAGTAACATTTTCCTCATTTTGGTCTGAGCCCTCACTGGCAGAGCCTTAAACATCCGTATTTCTACCAATAGTTTGTTCAAGGCAATCTAGGCTTTTTCTATCATGCTTCTCGAAATTCTTCCAGCCTCTACCCATTACCCAATTCCAAAGCCATCTCCAGATTTTTAGCTATCTGTTACAGCAGCACCCCACTCTCAGTTCCAAAAATCTGTATTAGTTTCTATGGTAACTGTAACAAAGTACCACAAACTAGGTGGCTTTAAGCAACAGAAATTTATTTTTCACCATTTTGGAGGCCAGAATTCCAAAATTAGTGTGAGTAGGCCAAAATCAAGATGTTGCTAGGCCTGTGTTCCTCTGGAGGGTCTAGGGGAGAATACGTTCCTTGCTCCTCCCAGCTTTTGGTGGCTGCAGACATTTGTTGGCTTCACTCCAGTCTCTGCCTCTATTGTCACATTGCCTTTTCCTCTTCTGTACATGTCAAATTTCCCTCTTCTTCCCTCTTAAAAGGACACATGTGATTGCATTTAGGGCCCACTCTGATAATCCTGATAATCTCCACATCCCAAGATCCTTAACTTAATCATATCTGCAAATACCCCATTTCCATATAAGATAACATTTACAAGTTTCTGGGATTAGGACCTGATATCACTGGGGGGGACATTTTTCATCCTATCAGAGTTATGTTCTTATGATGGAATATTATACAGCAGTAAAAAGGAATGAATATTTATATGACTCTTACTTCTCTCCCTTCTAGAATATAAACTCCATATGGGTAGGGTCTTGTTTTACTCATTTTTGTATACTTAGTCCCCACAGAGTGACCACCAGGTAAGTGGTACCCAATAAATATTTGCTAAATGATCTACTAAAATGGATAATAATGAAGAATAATACAGGTAAATAGAAATATTTATGGTATAACGTTAAGTGAAAAAGATGCAAAAAATTTAAATACCAAATAATTATTTTTATGTAAAAATATACTGTGCTTTAAAAAAAAAAAAAAAAAGACGAGGATGTCAGTGAAAATGCAGTAGGGAACTCCAAGAGTTCATCTCTTCACAAAAGCAACTAATAACCTGCAAAACTGTCAGAATCAACTTTATCAGAACTCTGGAAACAAAATAAAGTTTACAGCAACCAGGTGAACACTTAATCAAGAAATAAGTAGCTGGGCTTCCCTGGTGGCGCAGTGGTTAAGAATCCGCCTGCCAATGCAGGGGACACGGGTTCGAGCCCTGGTCCGGGAAGATCCCACATGCTGCAGAGCAACTAAGCACATGCGCCACAACTACTGAGCCTGCGAGCCACAACTACTGAATCTCGTGCGCCTAGAGCCCGTACTCCGCAACAAGAGAAGCCACCGCAATGAGAAGCCTGTGCACCGCAATGAAGAGTAGCCCCCGCTCGCTGCAACTAGAGAAAGCCTGGACGTGGCAACGAAGACCCAACACAGCTGAAAAAAAAAAAAAAGTAGCTGAATTTCAGTAAGAGAACTTTATGATATTTTAACTTACCCTGGCCCATCCCCCACTCCCCAGCTCTGTGGTAGCCTTGAAGACAACAGCCTGCATTCCTGTTCCTAGCATTAGAGGGAGTGGAATGGACCTTCTGCTGAAAGAACTGTGGTTGTTTGTTTTGACCTCTCTGGTGGTTCCCTGGAGGTCTGACTCAAAGGGCTAACCTTATTTTTCCCAATTCAGAACTCTCTTAGTTACCTTGGGGGCATTTATTGAAAGTATATAAAGTCTATTGTATTAGATGCTATCATCTGGGTAACATTTGGAGAAAACAACAAACAAACCAAAAAAGCTTAGGAAGAAAGGCTGGGGAATGAGATGCTCTAGGGATAAGGGTTTTGAAAAGCACCTACCTATTCACGGGACTAGAAGTCCACATGCCTGCCCAGGGCTGGAAGCATGCTCAGAAAAGACACGAGAAGACCCTAAGATCTCACCTCTAGCTGATCTTCAGGCTCTGAGCAAGCAGGAAATGAAGGCTAAAGCAGTTGTAAACTGCCTGGCTGAGTATTAAAGGTATGTCCCAAAATACATACAGAGCTCATCTGCAAAGACTGGGAGATTTTTATGGCTGTTGTTCCAGGCATTTAAGGAACTCTCTGTCAAATCACTAGCTGACCACTAAGCTAATGGACAAGACTTCAGTGGCCACAGACAACAAAAAATAAACTTTACAAAATTAGTTCAGAAACGTTAATCAACTAACAAACACTTTCTACTACAAGCAGCAAGAACAAGGCCTCACATGGTAAAGAATCTGATTTCCAGAGTTGTTACATTATAATACTAAAAATGTCCAGTTTAGAACCAAAGTTATGATGCATGCAAAGAAACAAGAAAGCATGACCTATACATGGGGAAAAAAAAACTGTCCTTGAGGAAACACAGATATTGGATTTAGTAGACAAAGACTTTAAATCAACTATTTAAAATATTTTCGAAGACCTAAAGGAAACTATGTGCAAAGAACTAAAGGAAACCATGAGAATATCACACTAAATAGAGAATATCAATAAAGAGACAGAAGTTATAAAAAGGAAACAAACAGAAATTCTAGAGTTGAAGAATACTAATTGAAATGAAAAATTCACTAGTGAAGTTCAACAGCAGATTTGAGCAGGTAGGAGAAAGAGTCAGCATACTTGAAGATAAGTCAACTGAGATTACCCAGTCTGAGAAGCAGAAAGAAAAAAAAAAAAGAATGAAAAAAATGAATAGAGCCTAATCTGTGAGACACCACCAAGCATACGTTATTAACATATGCATAATGGAAGTCCCAGAAAGAGAGGAGGAAGGGAAATGGGGGAAAAGAATATTTGAAGAAATAATAGCTGAAAACATCGAAATTTGATGCAAGACATAAACCACACATCCCAGAAGCTCAATTAACCCCAATTAAAATAAACTCCAAAAAGATGCACACCAAGACATATTCAATGGCAAAAGACCCAAAACACAAAGGGAATCCTTGAAACAGCAAGAGAAAAGTGACTAATCATGTGCAAGGGAACCTCAATAAGATTAACAGTTGATTTCTCATCAGAAACCTTGGAGGCTGGAAGGTAGTGGAATGAATTATATTGAAAGTATATTTGAAGTTCTTAAAGGAGGGGGGAAAAGGTCAATCAGGAATTCTATATCTGGTGAAAGTATCCTTCAGGAATTAAGAAGACATTTCCGTATACCCGGATGAGACTATAATTCAAAAATATACATGCATCCCTATGTTCATAGCAGCACTGGGAACACAATAGCAAAGTCATGGAAACAACCTAAATGTCCATCGACAGATGAATGGATAAAGAAGATGTGGTACATATATACAATGGAATACTACTCAGCCATAAAAAAAGAATGAAATAATGCCATTTGCAGCAACATGGATGGAACTAGAGATTATCATACTAAATGAAGTAAGTCAGAAAGAGAAAGACAAATACCATATGATATCACTTATGTGTGGAATCTAAAATATGGCACAAATGAACCTATCTACAAAACGGAAACAGACTCATAGACATAGAGAACAGACTTGTGGTTGCCAAGGGTCGGGTGGGGAGAAGGATGGACTGGGAGTTTGGGGCTGGTAGATGCAAACTATTATATTTAGAAGGGATAAACAACAAGGTCCTAGTGTATAGCACAGGGAACTATATTCAATATCCTGTGATAAGCCATAATGGAAAAGAATATAAAAAAAGAATAGTGTATGTGTATAACTGAGTCATTTTGCTGTACAACAGAGACTGGCACAACATTGTAAATCAATTATACTTCAACAAAAAATAAAATAAAAAAAGACATTCCCAGATTAACAAAAACTGGGAGAGTTTGTCACTCAGACTTTCCTTACAAGAAATATTAAAAAGAGTGCTTCAGGCTGATATAAAAGGACACTAGGGCTTCCCTGGTGGCGCAGTGGTTGAGAGTCTGCCTGCCGATGCAGGGGACGCGGGTTCGGGCCCTGGTCTGGGAGGATCCCACATGCCGCGGAGCGACTGGGCCCGTGAGCCACAACTACTGAGCCTGCGCGTCTGGAGCCTGTGCTCCGCAGCAGGAGGGGCCGCGATGGTGAGAGGCCCGCGCACCGCGATGAAGAGTGGTCCCCACTTGCAGCTAGAGAGGGCCCTCGTGCAGAAACGAGGACTCAACACAGTCATAAATAAATAGATAAATAAATAAAAGAACGTGAATTTCTTTAAAGAAAAAAAAAAAAAGGACACTAGACAGTAACTCAAATTCACATGAAGAAATAAAGAACACTGGTAAAGATAAGTACATAGGTAAACATAAAAGTCAGTATTAATGTGTTTTTAGAACATAACTCTTCTTTTTTTCCCACATGATTTAAAAGCTAACTACAGGGACTTCCTTGGCAGTCCAGAGGTTAAGACTCCATGCTCCCAATACAGGGGGCCCGGGTTCGATCCCTGGTCAGGGAACTAGACCTCACATGCCACAGTTAAAGATCCCACATGTCACAATGAAAGATCCCTCACACCGCAACTAAGACCCAGCACAGCCAAATAAAGAAATAAATGCTGGACTTCCCTGGTGGCATAGTGGTTAAGAATCCGCCTGTCAGTGCAGCGGACGTGGGTTCAAGCCCTGGTCCAAGAAGATCCCACATGCCGTGGATCAACTAAGCCCGTGTGCCACAACTACTGAGCCCATGTGCCACAACTACTGAAAGCCCGCGCGCATAGAGCCTGTGCTCTACAACAAGAGAAGCCACCACAATGAAAAGCCTGCACACTGCAACGAAGAGTAGTCCCCGCTCTCCACAACTAGAGAAAGCCTGTGGGCAGCAACGAAGACCAAACACAGACAAAAACAAATAAATAAATAAATAAATGTTAAATAAAAAAGCCAACTACAATAACCATAAAACTATGTTGATGGGAATACAATGTATAAAGATGTAATTTGTGATAATAACAGCATAAAAGGCAGGGAATGGAGCCATAGAGGAACAAAGTTTTTGTATACTATTGAAACTAAATTGATATTAATTTGAACTGGATTCTTAAAAATTAAGATGTTAATTGTAATCCCACTAAGAAAATAACTAAAATATATTTAAAAAGAAACAAAAAAGGAATGAAATTGGTAGACTAGAAATTACCTAACACAAAAGAAGACAATAACGGAGGAATTGAGGAGCAACAACATCAAAAAAGATATGACATAGAAAATAAATAGCAAAATGGCAGAAGTAAGTCCTTATTAGTAATTACATTAAATATAAATGGACTAAATTCTCCAGTTAAAAGACATTGGCAGAATGGATTTTACTTTTATTTTTTTTAAGTCTTTTTTTTTTGGCCACACCATGCAGCTTGTGGGATCCCCCATCAAGGATTGAACGCAGGCCCTCAGCAGTGAGAGCATGGAATCCTAACCACTGGACTGACAGGGAATTCCCTAGAGTGGATTTTAAAAAACACATATGATCCAACTATATGCTGTCTACAAGATTCTTAGCTCAAAAGACTCAAATAGGTTGAAAGTGAAAGGAAGGAAAAAGATATTCCATGAAGAATATCTAGCAACAACAACAAAAAGAGATGAACCAGCTGTACTAATATAAAAAATAGACTTTAAGGCAAAAATTATTATGAGACATTATATAATGATAAAAGGCTCAATCCATCAAGAAGATATAATAATTATAAATATATAGTCATCTAACTTCAGAGCCCCAAAATATTTGAAGCAAAACTTGAAAGAATTGAAGGGAGGAATAGATACTTCAACAATAATAAAAACCTCAATATTTTAATTTCAATAATGGATAGAACTACAGTTGACCTTGAATGAAATGAGTTTGAACTGCATGTGTCCACTATATGTGGATTTTTTTTTTCAGTAAATATATACTATGGTACTACACAATGTGTGGTTGGTTGCATCCGTGGATATGAAACTGTGGATATGGAGGGACAACTATAAAGTCATATGCAGATTTTTGACTACGTGGGGGTTGGTGCCCTTAACCCTTGCATTGTTCAAGGGTAAACTGTACTACACAAAAGATAAATAAGGAAATAGAAGACTTGAACAGCACTATAAACCAACTAGACCTAACTCCATCACACATAGCAGAATACACATTCTTCTCAAGTGCACAAGAAACATTCCTCAGGAGAGACCATATTTATACCACAAAACATCTCAATAAATTTAAAAATATTGAACTCATATGAAGTATCTTCGCTGACCATAATGAAATGAAACTAGAAATTAATAAGAAGGAAAACAAAATTTTGCATATATGTGGAAATTAAACACACTCTTAAATGTCCAATGGGTAAAGAAGAAGTCACAAGGCAAATTAGATGGGATAAATGAAAATGAAAATTCAGCATATGAGATGCAGTAAAGGCAGTTCTCAGAGGAAAACTTATAGCTGTAAACACATATTAAAAAGAAGAAAGATCTCAAGTCAATAACCTGAACTTCCAACTTTTTTTTTTTTTATGAGTGCAAAGGAAACTTACTGAATCATGTAACTGAGTGTCTGGAAACAGAACTTGCTTCAGACATGGATTGATTCAGGGGCTACGTACTGTCCTCAAGACCCAGTGTCTTTCTTGTCCTCATCCTGGCTTGACTGTATTCTCAGGTTGGTGCTCCCTCTTGGTAGCAAGATGGTTATGGAGTCTCCAACCTCATACCTCTTACTCGAGTCCAGCCCTAAATTTCCAACTTAAGGAACTAGAATGAGAAGAATAAAGTAAACCCAAAGTGAGCTGAAGGAAGAAAATAATAAAGATTAGAGTGGAAATAAGGGAACTACAGAATAGAAAAACAATAGAGACAATCGGTGAAAACAAAAGTTGCTTCTTTGAAAAGAGCAACAAAGCTGATGAACCTTTAGTTAGACCAAGAAAAGAAAAATAGTCAGATTACTAAAAGGAGGAATGAATGGAAGGACATTACTATCAACCTTATGGATATAAAAAGGATTATTGAGAGAATACTATGAATAATTGTTTATCAACAAACCAGATAACCTAGATGAAAAAGATAAATTCCTAGAAACAAGCAGACTACTAAAACTGAATCAAGAAGAAATAAAAAACCTGAATAGACCTATAACCAGAGATTGAATCAGTAACCAAAAAAGAAAGTCCAATATAGAAAAGGCTAGGACCAGATTGCTTCATTGGTGAATTCTCCCAAACATTTAAAAAAGAATTAACACCAATCCTCCTCAAATTCTTGCAAAAAATAAAGGAATGTGCTTCCTAATTTATTCTATAATGTCAGTGTTACTTTGATACTAAAGCCAAGGAAAGAAATTTAGAGACCAATATCCCTTATGAATATAGATTCAAAAATCCTTAACAGGGCTTCCCTGGTGGCGCAGTGGTTGAGAATCTGCCTGCCAATGCAGGGGACACGGGTTCGAGCCCTGGTCTGGGAAGATCCCACATGCCGTGGAGCGACTAGGCCCGTGAGCCACAATTGCTGAGCCTGCGCGTCTGGAGCCTGTGCTCCGCGACAGTGAGAGGCCCACGCACTGCGATGAAGAGTGGCCCCCGCTAGCCTCAACTAGAGAAAGCCCTCGCACAGAAACGAAGACCCAGCACAGCCATAAATAAATAAATAAATAAATAAAATTTAAAAAAAAAATCCTTAACAAAATACTAGAACAAAATTTCTCTTTTTTTAATTGAATAAAAGATTCTTTAAATTCTATAGTGCTTTACAATTTTCAAAAGTTTCACACATATGGTTTCATATAATCCCATAATAACCCTTTCCCCCCCACCACCACTATAATGCCCCAAAATGCTAGAAAACTGAATCCAGCAACATATTAAAAGAATCATACTTCATGGCTAAGTGAGATTTATCCCAGGAATTACAAGGGTGGATCAACATATAAAAATTAATCAATGTAATGTACCATATTAACGGAATGAAGAAAAACAGCCACATAATCATCTCAACGGATACAGAAAAATAATTTGATAAAACCCAACACCCTTATGAATGAACCTGGAGGATATTATGCTGAGTGAAATAAGCCAGTGACAAAAAGACAAACACTGTATGATTCCACTTATATGAAATACTCAGTGTAGTCAAAATTATAGAGACAAAGTAGAATGATGTTTGCCAGTGATTGGGGGAGTGCGGAGTTATTGTTTAATGGGTTTAGAGTTTCCATTTCACAAGAAGAAAAGTGTTTCAGAGATAGAGAGTGATGATGGTTGTATGTTATAAATATATTTAATACCACTGAACTGTACACTTAGAAATGGTTAAGATGGTATATTTTATGTGAAAGGTATTTTACCACAATAAAAAAAGGTGGGGAAAATACACTCTTTCATGGTACAAACACTCATAAAACTAGGACTAGAAGGGAACTTCCTCAGCTTGATAAAGGACATCTCTGAAAACCCACAGTTAATATCATACTTAATGGTGAAAGACTGAGAGCTTTCCTCCTAAGATCAGAAACAATATAAGGATGTCTGGTTTTGCCACTTCTATTCAACATTTTACTGGAAGTTTTAACTAGGGCAAGAAAAAGAATTAAAAGGCATCCAGATTGGAAAGGAAGTAGTAAAACTATCTCTATTCACAGATGGCATAATCTTACATATAAAAAATCCTTGGGACTTCCCTGGTGGCACAGTGATTAAGACTCTAATGCAGGGGCCCCAGGTTCGATCCCTGGTCAGGAAACTAGATCCCACATGCATGCCGGAACTAAGAGCTCACATGCCACAACTAAGGAGCCCGCCTGTCTCAGCTAAGACCCAGTGCAACCAAAATAAATAAGTAAATATTTAAAAAAAAAAATCCAAATGCAGGGCTTCCCTGGTGGCACAGTGGTTAAGAATCCGCCTGCCAATGCAGGGGACACAGGTTCGAGCCCTAGATCCCACATGCTGTGGAGCAACTAAGCCCGTGCGCCACAACTACTGAGCCCACGTGCCACAACTACTGAAACCCGCATGCCTAGAGCCTGTGCTCCGCAACAAGAGAAACCACTGCAATGAGAAGCCCAGGCACTGCAATGAAGGGTAGGCCCCGCTCGCCACAACTAGAGAGAGTCAGTGCACAGCAACAAGACCTAACACAGCCAAAAGTAAATAAATTAAATAAATAAATTTATTTTAAAAAAATCCTAACGCAGAAATATTGTACCTAATAAGTGAATTCAGCAAAGTTGTAGAATATAAGATCAACATACAAAAATCAGTTGTATTTCTATACTAGCAATGAACAATCTTAAAATTAAGACAACAATCCCATTTAAAATTGACAACAATTCCATTTAAAATAGTATCAAAATAATAAAATACTTAGAAATAAATTTAACAAATACACTGAAAACTACAAAACAGTGTTGAAAGAAATTAAAGAAGATCTTAATAACAGACTTCCCATGCTCATGGAGTGGAAGACAATATTGAAAAGAAAGCAGTGTGATCTACAGATTCAATGCAATCTCTATCAAAATTCCAACTGCCTTTTTTACAAAAATAGGCAAGTTGATCTGAAAATTTATATGGAATTTCAAGGAACCCTGAATAGTCAAAACATTCTTGAAAAGGTAAAACAAAGTTGGAGACTCACACTTTCTGATTTTAAAACTTCTACAAAGCTACACAATAAAAACAGTGTGGTACCGGCATAAGGATAGATTTTTAGATTAAAGGAATAGAATTGAGAGTCCAGAAATAAGCCTATACAACTACTGTCAATTGATTTTCAACAAGAGTTTCAAGACCATTCAATGGGGAAAGAATAATCTTTTCAAATAATGGTGCTTGAACAACTGGATATCTGCATGCAAAAGAGTGAAGTTGGACCTTTACCTCACACCATATACAAAAATTAACTCAAAATAGGTCAAAGACCTAAATGTAAGCACTAATGCTTTAAAACTCTTCAAAAAAAACTTAAGGATAATTTTTTTGTTTTTTTTAATAAATATTTTATACTTATTATAGGTAAAGTTTTATAACCTTGGATTTGGCAATGGTTTCTTAGATACAACCCCAAAAGCACAAGCAACAAAAGAAGAAATAAACTAGACTTCATCAAAATGTTAAAATCTTTGTGCATCAAAGGACATTCTCAAGAAGGTGAAAAGACAATCCAGAATGAGAGAAAATATTTGTAAATCATATGAGATACATATACATCCTATAAGGGTTTAGTAATCAGAATATACAAAGAGCTCTTACAGCTCAACAATGAGAACACCATCCAACTGAAAAATGGGCAAAGGACTTGGATAGACATTTCTCCAACGAAAATATACAAATGACAGGCACATGAGATGCTCAACACCATTTGTCATTAAGGAAGTGCAAATCAAAAACCACAATGAGATACCACTGCACACCCACTAGGATGGCTGTATTTAAAAAAAAAAAAGAAAAGGGAACATAACAAGTGTTAGAGAGGATGTGGAGAAATTGGAACCCTCATAGAGTGCTGGTAGGAGTGAAAAATGATACAGTCACTGTGGAAAACAGTTTGGTAGTTCTTTGAAAAGTTAACCATGGAATTACCATATGACCCAACAATTCCACTCCTAGGTACATACCCAAAAGAACTGAAGACGGAAGTTTAAAAAAAAAAAAACTTGTACATGAATATACATAATAGACAAAGAATGGAAACAATCCAAATGTCCATCAACTGATGAATAAATAAATTGTGGTACATCCATACAACTGAATATTATTCAACCCAAAAAGGAATAAAGCACTGATCCATGCTATGAAATGAATGAATCTTGAAAACGTTATGCTAAGTGAAAGAAACCGGACACAAAAGGACAAATATGTATGATTCCATTTATATAAAAGGTCAAGAATAGGCAAATCCATAGAGATAGAAAGCAGATTAAAGGTTGCTAGGGATTGGAGAGAAGGCTGAATAAGTGACTGCGTAATGGGTACTGAATTTCCATTCAGGATGACAGAAGTGTCCTGGAATTAGATAGTGGTGATGGTTGAATAAACTAAAAGCCGCTGAACTGTTCACTTAAAATGATTAAAATAGTGAATTTTCTAGTATGTGAATTTTACCTCAATATTAAAAAAAAAAGACTGGAACGAAATACATCAAAATGATACCTTTGGTGATTTGCGGGGTTTTTTGCTGCTCTATATTTTCCTAAATGTTTACAATAAACACTTAGTACAATAATAAATCTCCCTTATCTCTGTTGTCATGGTCTGAAGCTAGCCTCTCCAACTCTCACGGCCACGCAAATCTCCTGGGGACCTTGTTAAAATACAGATTCTAATTGAGTAGGTCCAGGCTGGGGCCTGGGAGTCTCGGAGTCTAGTTTATTTCATTTCTAAAAAAGCTTCTGGGCTTCCCTGGTGGCGCAGTGGTTAAGAATCCACCTGCCAACACAGGAGACACGGGTTCGAGCCCTGGTCTGGGAAGATCCCACATGCTGCAGAACAGCTAAGCCCGTGCGCCACAGTTACTGAGCCTGCGCTCTAGAGCCCACGAGCCACGACTACTGAAGCCCGCGCGCCTAGAGCCCATGCTCCGCAACAAGAGAAGCCACCGCAATGAGAAGCCTGTGCACTGCAATGAAGAGGAGCCCCTGCTCGCCGCAACTAGAGAAAGCCCTCGTGCAGCAACGAAGACCCAATGCAACCAAAAATAAATAAATAAGTTTATCAAAAAAAAAAGCTTCCAAATGATGTTTTTGCAACTGGGCCACAGACACCTCCCAACCCTCCACTCCCACCCCCCAGGCAGCCAGGCTCTAGAAGTCAGCAGCAGAAGGACCAGCACAGAAAGGACCATTGCTTCTGGATGCCCTCCCCAGGGAGCTTATGTAGTGCAGGACATATTTACACTAAAGGGTTATTCATTATTTATCTGGAACTCATATGTCACTGACTGTCCTGTAGTTTTACTTGCTAACTCTGGAGCCCCGGCTTGGGGTGGAGAGAGGTTGGAGCTGGGGATGCCAGGCAACATGTGTCTGAGGCCCATCAAGGCAACTCAAGGCAGCTTGCTTGGCCGTCCTGTTGGCCCAGCAGACAGTCACCCCCATGGTTCACTCCTCGACAGCTTGCCCTTGTGCTGTCCTCCCCGACTGCCCTTGGGTCTGGCCGTCTCCTGAGGAAGGCTCCCCTGGAAGCTGACACACAGACTCAGAGGCTGCCTGGTCCAATCACCCATCTGGTACAGGAATCCCCCTCCAGGGCAACCCTGACAGGAGGCCTTACCCCAGGCGGCCCGGTGGTCAGCAACCTCGGGCCAGGAGGCAGCTTTCACAGTCATTACCTCTAGGGCTGGCGACCAGGCAGACTTGGGTTTGAGTGGAGACTTAGGCACATTACTTACTTTCTCTCTGGGCTCGACATCCACCTGTCACAGGTAGATAACACTTCCTATTCCCCAGTTCTGATGATGAGCCGATATCATTTCTTTTTTTTTTCATTTCTTTTTAAATATTTATTTATTTGGCTGCACTGGGTCTTAGCTGAGGGTGCTGGGACGTGTGAACTCTTAGTTATGGCATTGGGGGATCTAGTTCTCTGACCAGTGATCAAACCCAGGCCCCCTGCACTGGGAGCCTTAGCCACTGGACCACCAGGGAAGTCCCGAGCTGAGATCATTTCTAAAAAGCACTTAGTGCACTGCCTGGCACCCAGTAAGTGCTCAAGTCATGGGAGAAACCATTGTTTCTTGTTCCCTTTTCCTCCCGCAATACCCAGCACAGCATTAAGCTCAGCTGGCATTTAGTGCTTGCTTGTGGAACTGAAACTCAGGAACCTGCTGGAACAGTGAAAAGACACACTGCTCTGACCTAGACCGTGACGTGCTTATACGTCCCAGCTCCAACTCTAATTTCTGTGACTCGAGGCAAGTCAACTTCTGCCTCTACACCTTGGTTTCTTTGTCTACAGCATGTGAAACTGCTAACATGCCCATTCGACAGATGAGGAAAGCTGAGGCTCCTGACTTGTGGTGAATGCATGACAGCATCCTGTGCTCTCACACCCAGTGCAGTTCTCTCGGGGAGCCCTGCCCTGGGACACTCCTCTTCTTCCTCCCCTGCCCATTAGCCCCAGTCCTGAGCTGGTGGGCTGGGGGTGTGGTTGGCGTCTGTGTCTCACCTTGCTGGCCTCAGGGGGGTAGAGTCCATGGGGACGGGGTAACTTGGAGATCCCAGTGTTCTCCCGAAGGCTGTGGTGAATCCTCTCGCCTTGTGTCTGTAGTTGGGCCAGCTCTGGCCTATTCCAGAATTCCTATTCTGGCTATTCTGTTGTCTTTGGCAGGACTGGGCTTGGTGAAGCTGGACCTGGGCGTGTCCCAGCCTCTCCCTGCCTCTCCTGGTCCCTGTCGTCTTCCTGCAGGAATCAGAGCTCATGTGTTCATATCTTCGTATGTTGAGTCTATTTGGCCCTTCAGGGATCAGGGCTGCCTGGCCCCAGGGTAGAGGTGTTGTCTGTCTTGATTCCAGGCCCCAGGCTGGCAGTATCCCTCCCCTCCTCTGTCCAGCTGTGCCAAGACCTCTTCTTTTCTTTCTTGGCTTCTGTCCTGTTTGTACTGTGATTGGCCCAAGAGAGGGGTGTGGGCTGGCAGGTGCCCTACACAGAGCCTGGGCAGCATCCAGGCCTGGCTGGCCCACTCCAGGGCCCCCTGCCACTGCCCCCAGCCAAGCTGGGTCCCCTCCTTCCTGCCCGGCTGAGACAGGGCCTGGAAGGGCACAGTGGCAGGCCCTCTGTGATGCTCCTGTTGCCATGGTTATCCTAGATAAGAAGGCCATAGCATTCTGCCTCTGGAACCTCCACCCATCTGACCAGCTCTGCTCTGCCTGCCGCCGGAGATGGCTCTCTGCCGGGGGGCTCGAGAGCACGGGCTCTACTGCAGTCAAAGTCTCTTCCATGCATCCCCCATCCCTTGGGCCTCCCTTCAACCCCAACAGAGACCACTACCCTAACCAGTAAGACTCTCCCCCTCAGAAACTGACCTCCACTGGAGAGGCGATGATGGGTGGTAGAAAAAGCACAGATTCAAAATCAGAAGACCCAGATTCCGGTTCCAACCTGGCTCTTTATAACCGTGTTACCTTGGACAAGGGGGGCTCTGGGAATTCCCTGGCGGTCTAGTGGCTGGGACTCTGCGCTTTTACTGCCAAAAGCCCGGGGTTCGATCCCTTGTCCGGGAACTAAGATTCCACAAGCTGCGCGGCCATGGCCAAAAAAAAAAAAAAAAAAAAGGTGGGCTTTGAACTTCAGTGTCGTCCTCTATAAAATGCGGATAATAATGCCATACTTAACTGTCCCTCAGTAATGCCTCTGTGACTTTTCATGGGCTGTACCCCTGATGTGTAGTGCTCTTCCATCCTTCTCAACTCAAAGTCCTACTCATGCTTCACGACCCAACTTAAATGCTCCCATCTCTGAAAAAATTTCCCTGACCTCTGTGCACCTGGCCTTGCCTCTCTGTGTTAGAGTTATTTAAGTGTTTTCCTGGTTTTTACTTAACCATGAGTTCTTTTTTTTTTTTTAATTTTTAATTAATTTTTATTGGAGTATAGTTGATTTACAATGTTGTGTTAGTTTCTGCTGTACAGCAAAATGAATCAGTTATATATATATACATATATCCACTCTTTTTTAGATTCTTTTCCCATATAGGTCATTACAGAGTACTGAGTAGAGTTCCCTGTGCTATACAGTAGGTTCTTATTAGTTATCTATTTTATATATAGTTATGTATATATGTCAATCCTAATCTCCCAGTTTATCCCTCCCCACCCTTTCCCCCTTGGTAGCCATAAGTTTGTTTTGTACACCTGTGACTATTTCTGTTTTGTAAATAAGTTCATTTGTAGCCTTTTTTTTAGATTCCACATATAAGTGATATCATATGATATTTGTCTTTCTCTGTCTGACTTGCTTCATTAACCATGAATTCTAGGAGGCAGGAATCAGATTAGGCTCAGTTCTGGCGTTGGAAGTAGTTTGTTGACTGATACTTTGCGGAATGGAAAGCAGAAGAGACCGACACTGATGGGGTTGGGCCCCATCCTTGCAGGGGTCAATCCTAGGACCTTTGTCCGAGATGGCTTGAGTCAATCAGTGTTTGCTGTGGCCTTTCTGTGTGCCTGAGCCATGCCTGACTGGCTGGGGACATTTTCATGGCCAAGATCCAGTGGGAAAGACAGTGACATGCCTGGGGTGTGCCTGTCTTAGCAGTGGGGTGTGGCTAGGAGCAGCTGCTCATGGGGTGTCTCTGGGGATATCCTGGGGCATCTGGGAGGGAAGGGGGCTGGGGCAGCACAGTCAGCTGGTCCTGCTGGGATTTGGGGGAATTGCCAAGGAAGCTGTGGTTCCGGGAAAGGGAGGGAGGACTCCAGTGTCTCCCAACTCCCTCTTATAGCTGCTTGTCAGGCTCAAGGAGATGAAGGTGCCATCCAGTGCCAGTTCCACCATCCACCCAGGCCCTGACCAGTGGACCAGGCTTTCCAGGCCAAAGCCAGCTGGACAAGGGCGCCCTCCAGTGGCCACCACAGGGGAGGCAGGAACCTGATTCCACAAAGGCAGGTGGTTCATTTATTCCACCTAATTGAACATCTTCATGCCAGGTGTGGTGCTGGGCACATGTTTCAATTTTAATTTTAAAATATACTTATTGGGCTTCCCTGGTGGCGCAGTGGTGAAGAATCCGCCTGCCAATGCAGGGGACATGGGATCGAGCCCTGGTCTGGGAAGATCCCACATGCCACAGAGCAACTAAGCCCGTGAGCCACAACTACTGAGCCCGCGAGCCTAGAGCCCGTGCTCCGCAACAAGAGAAGCCACCGCAATGAGAAGCCTGCGCACCGCAACAAAGAGTAGCCCCCGCTTGCGGCAACTAGAGAAAGCCTGTGCGCTGCAACGAAGACCCAATGCAGCCAAAAAAGTAAAAATAAATAAAATAAATTTTAAAAAACAATAAAATAAAATATACTTATTAATCATCTGGTAAATGGAAAGCTCTCTCTTGAGTGTTGATATGTGCTGGGCGGGGGGAAGAGGGAATACAAGGAAGGGAGAAATTCCCTCACAGCAGCGATCCTCAACCTACACCGTCAACTAGACTCACCTGGGGAACTTGAAAAAACACCAGCCACTGGGCCCCACCCAGACCAATTGACGCTGGAGGGTGGGGCAGAGGCACCAGGGGTTTGTAGATGTTCCCCAGGAAGAGTTAACAGGCACGAGAACTCTCTGGTTTGGAGAGTTGACTAAAACGTTTCCCGTCCTTCATTCAACCCAGCTGCTGAGGTAGACGTTATTCTCCCATTTCACAGATTAGGAGACAGAAGCTCAAGTGAACCTGCCCCTTTCCCCAGTTCAGTTAAGGACAGTGGTGGGAAATATGTCTCCCACAGCACAGGCAGCAGGGATGCAGCAAATACTTCTAAAAGATGGTCCCTGATCTCTGAAGAGACTCCCTTATAACAGTAATGGTGTGATTGTTTGCTGTGATGAGAAAAGTACCCAAGGTTGTTGTCAAATAATTTTTTTTTCCAGACAGAGAATTATAAAGGCAAAATACTGTGCACAAAAATTGCCTGCAATCTCAGCACTGTTAACACTGAGGAGTATGGGGTGGGGGTGTGGGGACGGGTAGGAAAGGGAGGAGTGAAGGAGAGAGGGAGGAGGGAAGGAGCGGATTTATTGTAAGGCTCAAGGTCACATTGTAAATCAGGGCTTCGGAAGTGTGGTTCAGAGATCACTGGCATTATAATCTCCGCAGTGCTTGTTAGAAATGCAGCATCCCTCCGATCTCAGAATCAGACTCTGGAGAAAGATCCTGAGAAGCTGCATGTTTAACAAATATTCCAGGCTATTCTTACAGCCACTGAAGACCAGGAGCCACTGCTGCTTCAAGCTTTCACTTAATACAAGAGGAGATACATCCTAGACCCCCATCACTTCTAGCGACTTAGGGGAGGGTTCTCACATATGGACTGATGTATTAAAATGTATGAAACCCGCTGCTGAGATATCAACCGGCTGCCCTTGGGGACCTGGGCACATCCTTCCCTATTGCACAGGCTAGCTGGGAGCCAGCAGCAGAAACACTGCTGTGTCATCCCACGCCAGGCCCGACCCCCGCGCAGCAGCCCCCTTGCCCCCCTTCTCCTTCCATAACTATAAACCAACCTCACTGGATCCTGCCAGCCAATCACAGCCCGAATAACCTATGATGTCACCAGCAGCCAATCAGAGCTCCTCACGAGTATATGCTGAATTCTGTCATCAGAATGAGGTGATGGAATTCTAAAGCAACGCCATCCTTTTCACAGAGGGACACTGAGGCACAGAGAGGAGAAGAGGCCCACGCAGGGTCACTTCACCAGGTGGCAGAGCCAGGACTAGAAGCCAGGACTTCTGACTGTGGTCCAATGTTCTTTCGGGTTCCCAAAGTGCTGCCAAAGCCCACAGGGCCTGGGCGGAGGCTCCCCTCTCTGGATGGCTCCTGGCACAGGAGATGAGGTCCAAGGCCCTGGCCCCTCCTCCCCACAGCTCTCCCTGCAAGACCTCAGGGGTCAGAAACAGATCCCTCAATCTCCAGAGTCTAGGGCCCAGAGGAAATGGCAGGGTAGTCAGGGCCCATGGTGGAGGAGGGGTTGCCCCCCATTTCAGCCCTGGTCTCAGCTCAACGCCCCACACCCCCGGAAGGAATTAGAGGCCAGGCTGTGCTGCCTGCTGCTTATGGGCAGATTACGAGAAGGGGGCCAAGACAAGGATTCGTTTGTGGAGGCCCTGGCTTAGGGAGTCAAGTGACCACTTAGTACACACGTGGGCAGTGCCAACCCCTAAGTGGGCAGGGGCACTGGCCAGAGGACCCCAGAGAGTCCCAACAGTCCTGTGGCCAGACCTTTTGTGGGATCGCCTGACTAGCCTGGAGCCCCAACTGTGAGTAAGGGTTATCCCAGAAGGCTGGGCTGGGACATTGAGGGCCTTTGGGGTGGATAACCTGTACATGTGCACACGATGGATACACACAGGCAGCACACGTGCAGGTGTGTGGGCACCTGTGTGTCTGTGCAAAGGCCCTGAGGTAGGAATGACTTAGGGAACACCAGGCACAGAGACAGCCAGTGTGGCTGCATCAGAGCAGGTAGGGGGAGGATGGGGGTGCCGATTCATTGCTTCAGTAGATTTTTATTGAGCACCACCTATGAGTACACAATAGGAGCTCCATTCCCAGGAGGGAATAGGCAGTAAACAAGCAGGTAGCCTGCAAAATATAATTGCAGTTATAACATGATAAGTGCTATGTAGAAAAATGGAGCAAGGAGAGGGGGAAGAGAGGGCCTGTGGTACTAGGATGTTATTTCCAGGTAGCGTGTTGGGGATATCCTTTCTGAGGAGGTGATCTGAAGTGGGGAGTGAGCCATACATGTTAGATTAGGACGAGCGTCCCCCAGGAAGGAGGATCAGCAGGTGGAAAGGCCCTGGGGCCACCGTTCAGTAAACATCTCCACCAGCCAGGCTCTGTTCTGGGCACGGGGGACAGGGTGGTGGCCAAGGCTGACCACGCCCCTTACCAGTTCTCACGCCAGGGTGGTTGATGGAGCTTGGGGAGCTACTGAACGTGATGGGCTCATAACACAGGAAGGAGCCCAGCATGTGGACATTTCTGTTGTTGCCTTTGTGATACAATTTAAGGGCACAGACCTCTCTGTGTCTTCTGTGCCAAGGCTATGGACAGTCCCTGAGCTCACTTTCCTGGCTTCTTGGAGGTCACCTCACCGCCCCCCTCCCAGTGTCCGGATGGGAGAGCTGAGGCCCAGAGCAGGGAAGGGTCCTGGATAAGGTCACTCATGAGTCCTGGAAAGATTCTGAAGAGGTCCCTGCTCCTTCCCGGCCCCCCCATCAGTATCCCTGTCTGTCTGTTCACCAGCACCCAAGCCCTCCTGCTGCAGCTCAGTGCCTAGCCATGACCGTCACCTACTCGAGCCAAGTGGCTAATGCCCGTTTAGGCTCCTTCTCCCGCCTGCTGCTGTGCTGGCGAGGCAGCATCTACAAGCTGCTCTATGGCGAGTTCCTCATTTTCCTAATCTGCTACTACATCATCCGCTTCATTTACAGGTACAGGGGGACAAGGCAGGGCTTGGAGCTCCTGGGTGCCTCCCAGCCATCTAGGGGGCCAATGCACAGAGACCCATAAGGCTGAGCTGGGCTTGTGGTCAAACCGTGGGGCCTGAGGCCTGGGGGCTGGGGAGGAGAGAAAAGGAGGCAACCTTGGGGGGCAACTCTGTGCAGGTCGGAGCATCTCAAACACCCTTTCCTCAAACCGAGGGAGGGGCCTTGGAACCCAGGCCTTACCTAGTCCCACTCAGTCAGCCTGTTTCCCTGAATCCCACATAGTCTCACAGGCCCATATCATACTTTTTTTTCCCAATAAAAATGTTTATTTAAACAATAAAAGACAGCTAAAACCACAGAATATATGATAGCATTTTTAATGGAAAAAGCATTAATGATGGCAACGCATTGAAAAATATCAAATAACGTAAAACTCTTGAGTTCATAATGATAATACTAATAACAAAGCACGTTCATTTTCTTTGGTTGTTACTAGGGTATCGATATACTTTAAAAAAATTAAGACTTTATTTTTTAGAGCAGTTTTAGGTTCGTAGCTTAACTGGGCAGAAGGTACAGAGAGTTCCCATATATCCCACCCCTCCTGCCCCACCCACTCAGGCCTCCCCAACTATCAACATCCCACCCCAGTGTGGGACATTTGTGATGACAGATGAACCCACACACACGGACACATCATTGTCACCCAAAGTCCATAGTTCCCATTAGGATTCACTCTTGGTGTTGTACATTCTATGGGTTTGGACAAGTGTATAATGACTTGTATCCACCATTACAGTGTTGTACAGAACAATTTCATTGCTCTGTGCTCTGCCGGTTCATCCCTCCCTACCAGATTTTTTTTTTAAAGACCAAACACTCCTTATTTCAACCTGCTTTCAAACAACTGTCTTTTGGATCCTTTAAAAAGGTCAGCGGTGCCTAAAACTGACCCCTTCAGCAGGACCTGCCTTCCTCCACCTCATAGAAAACCTCCTGAGGGTTTCTCCTCCAGGCATGGAGCAGAGGCCCCATTGGGGTTTCGGGGCTGCGGGAGAAAGAGGGGGACCTGGCTCAGGCCAGAGGAGGGGCCCCAGGCAGGCCAGTGAAAGGGATAGGGAGGAGGTGAGGCTGCCACTGTCCTACCCCGGGCCTGGCTGGACCTGGGACCGGTCTCAGCCATCTCCTCCCAGTGTCTACACATCTTTCCCCCCCGCCCCCCGCCCCCCCCAGGATGGCCCTCACGGACGATCAGCAGGTGATTTTTGAGAAGCTGACTCTGCATTGTGACAGCTACATCCAGCTCATCCCCATTTCCTTCGTGCTGGGTGAGCTCCCCCTTCCGCGTGTTGGGGTCCCAGTGGCTGCTCCAGGCTCCAGGCTCCAGGCTCCAGGCAGGCAGATCGTGAAGAGCTAGCTGGGGAAGGCCAGTGGCATGTCAGTGCCTCTCGGTGGTTCAGGGAAACAGGGAGCCTGCAGCCAGAGGGACTGAAGTTAGACGTTAGGAAGGCTGTCCTGCTGTTAGCACTCAAGACCCCACTTTCTTTTTTTAAGTTTATTTTATTATTATTATTTTAAACATCTTTATTGAAGCATAACTGCTTTACATTGCTGTGTTAGTTTCTGCTAAGACCCCACTTTCTGAGGGCAGCGCCGACATTACAGTAGTCCTCTGGAGCATTGCGCAGGAGGGGAGGGACCTGGCGGATTTCGGGGAACGCAAGCGGGGCCAGAGAGAGAAACTCAAGTCCTCTCGCGCCTTCATGCGAGTCTCTGATGGTCTCCCCTTCCCGAGCGCCCTCCAGGAGGGCTGGTGCTGGGCCCAGCCCCATTAGAAAGATGGAGAAACCGAGGCGTCGCCCTCTCTGGGCTCTGGCCGCAGCGTGGGCCTTCGCCCCTCGCGCCCCCGCCCCCCCTCCCGCCCCTCCTGCCCCGGCTTCTACGTGACACTGGTCGTGACCCGCTGGTGGAACCAATATGAGAACCTGCCATGGCCCGACCGCCTCATGAACCTGGTGTCGTGCTTCGTCGAGGGCAAGGACGAGCAGGGCCGGCTGCTGCGGCGCACGCTCATGCGCTACGCCAACCTGGGCAACGTGCTCATCCTGCGTAGCGTCAGTGCTGCGGTCTACAAACGCTTTCCCAGTCCCCAACACCTGGTGAAAGCAGGTGGGCGGGGGCCGGGGGGCAGTGGGCGGAGCCAGAGGCTGACAAGGGCGGGGCCGCAGCTGCAGATGGGTGGAGTCAGAGGCCCCAGGGCTGAGGATTGGGTGGGACCAGGAGCGGGGTGGGGTCGAGACCTGGGGTGGGGTGGGGGACCTGAATGGGGGGGGGGACCTGAATTGGGCGGGGCGAAGTCAGGGGTCTGAAGGTGGGGAGAGGCCAGGAACAGACTCTCGGAAGATAGGGCTTTGAGATAGGGCTAAGGACTCTTGAGGGATGAGGGAAGAGTGAGGGTTGAGGGCCAGAGTGGGGCTTTGGGAACTGGGCACTGCCCTTCCCCTTCCTGTTCTCCGGTTTCCAGTCTGTACGTCAGCAGTCTCACTCTCTGGCCTTGCCTGACCTGATCCTGGTTAATAAGACAGATCCCTCTCACGTGCTCAGCCCAGAGCAGCACATAGTAGACACGCAGTGATAATTTGTTGAAAGAAAGAGGATGGCAAAGGAGCTCTGAGGTCCCTGTGGGCTCAGCAGGGACTTGGTTTGAACTCTGGGTCCCACCCAGCAGGGCCTGGCCAGCCACCCCTGCTGCAGGTTCCCCTACCCGCTGTCTTCTCCACTCTACCCCGCAGGCTTTATGACCCCCTCGGAACACAAGCACTTACAAAAACTGAGCTTGCCACACAACTCGTTCTGGATGCCCTGGGTGTGGTTTGCCAACCTGTCAACGAAGGCCTGGATTGGAGGTCGAATCCGGGACCCTGTCCTGCTCCAGAGCCTGCTCAACGTGAGCCTGCTACACACATGGGGCTGCTGCAGAGCCGGGAGGGTCATGCCCCACGTGGAACAGGCTTTCTACAAAGAGAAAGTTTGAGCCTCTGAGGGTCTTCCCAGAGCCTGCCTTGGGACTGTAGGATCTTTTCCAACAGGATTCCATAGCCCAAGGTGTCCCCTTTCCAATTTCCCCTCCCCTCCCCTCTCTAAAGTGAACCTCTGAGATCCTGGTACCTTTTTGATAGTTGAGGTGGTTGAGGCACAGAGAGGTTAAGTGAGCTGTCCATGACCACACAGCCAGGGCTGGACCATGAGCACGAGACCCTGGTATCTGGGGAAGAGCTGGGGGGTGAGCCTGGGAGAGCAGGTGATGGTCAAAGGCCCAACCTTCCCTCCTGCCCTCGCTACCCTAGGAAATGAACACCTTGCGTACTCAGTGTGGACAGCTGTATGCCTACGACTGGATCAGTATCCCACTGGTGTACACTCAGGTGAGGACTAGGCTGGTGAAGCTGCCCCTTTGGGAAACTGAGGAGGACCCGGGAAGCAGCCTATGATGGGAAGGGCTCACTTAGAGGCTGAAGAAGAGGCTCACCCTGGGAGTCAGGTCTGGACTTTGCAGGTTGTCTCTAGTGCCAAGTTCAAAGAGTCCAGGTTCCTTCCTGGTCCAGGTGGTGGAGGCAGTGTGATCATCCCCATTTTAAAGAGGAGACCACAGAGACCCAAAGTCACACAAGTGTGCAAGTCAGAGCAAGACCTGTCCTCCCAGCCTAGGGAGCTTCCTGATCCCACGGTCCCCACCCAGCCCATTTCTGCCGACACCTCCTTTCCCTCCCAGGTGGTGACCGTGGCGGTATACAGCTTCTTCCTGGCTTGCCTGATTGGGCGGCAGTTTCTGAACCCAGCCAAGGCCTACCCCGGCCACGAGATGGACCTCGTTGTACCCCTCTTCACATTCCTGCAGTTCTTCTTCTATGCTGGCTGGCTGAAGGTGAGCCTCCCGGGACAAGGCCAGCTGTGGCCCAGGGAGTCACGGCCAGTTAGGAGAGGGGGATCCCTACGTAGTGGCTTTGGAGACAGTGGTCAGGCAGGAAGGGCATCACTGAGGGGGGTGGAGAGGTGGACATGGCAGGAGCCAAGGTTTAAGGGTGGGAGCAAGGCTGCAAGGGGTCCCGCCTGGGGGTTTCCAGAGCCTCACCTACCCCCAAGGTGGCAGAGCAGCTCATCAACCCGTTCGGAGAGGACGATGATGACTTTGAGACCAACTGGATTGTCGACAGGAGTTTGCAGGTATGAGGGGAGGAGGAGAGCCTGTCCCACAGCCCCTCCCCAAACTGGACCCGGGGAGGGGGCCCCACAGTTCCGTAGGGAGGCCTCACAGTGAACTGCCCCCCAACCATTTACTCACAGGATTCTCAGCCTAACTTTTGAGGCTACAGGCTGCATCAGTCTCTCCATTTCACAGGAAGGGAAACTGAGGCCCAGAGAGAGAGAAGTGACCTCTCCGAGTCACCTGGCAAATTCATGGTCCTGCTTGGGCTGACCTTTCTGTTGGACTTCTCCCTCTGTCCCCGACGACCAGGTGTCCCTGTTGGCTGTAGATGAGATGCACCAGGACCTGCCGCCGATGGAGCGAGATATGTACTGGAACGAGCCAGAACCACAACCCCCCTACACAGCCGCTTCTGCCCAGTCTCGTCGGCCCTCCTTTTTTGGCTCCACCTTCAACATCAGGTGGGAAGTGCCAGGGAACCACTTCAGTGGGTAGAAAACCCCAAGTGCAAGGGCCTGCCTAAGAACTTAGAATAGCATTAGTTAATGCATATTGGGTGCCTATTAAGTGCTGGGCGTTGTACTAAGCTCTTTACATATATTAGCTATTTCCCACCCCCACCCTCCCCTCCCCCCCGCCCTGCTCCAATAACCTTGGTTTGTTATCTCCAATTTTCAGATGATTAAGTCCAGGTTCAGAGAGGTTAAGTCAGTTGCCCAACCCAAGGTCACATAGCTAGGAAGCAGCACGGGTGGGCCAGGTATGTCTGGTTCCAACTCCACACCCTTAACCCTTACCTTGTGCTGTGTAAGGACTCTTAAAGCTATAAGGGCTCTTAGGTAGTCTCCAATCTAAGCCCCACCCCCTTATCCAGAGTTGGAAACTGAGGCTTAGAGAGAGAAGGGACTTACTCAAGGGCAGTCAGTGATTAGTGATGCAGCTGGGATGTCAGGGCCTGGTTCCTGACTCTGGTTCTGAACTATGTTTTCTGATCAGCCAGGGTGTTGGGATGGGGAGTGGGAGTGGGGTTCCCTGGGCAAGGGAGCAAAGCAAGAGGCTGGGTCATCACAGGTACCTTCTGAGTAGACTTCTTGCTACAGAGTACGGGCCTCAGGTCAGCCCACAGCAGCCGCATTTTCCCCCACATGGGTCCTCTTTCCCTGATTTGGTTAGAATCCCTTTTGAGCTGTAGCTGGGCCACAGCGGGCTGGAGGGGCGCCCCCGACAGCTCCCTCTCCCTAGGATGACAGAGTGGAGAGGACTTTCGAGAGTGTTTGCTGCATCTCAGGGTCTATCCCATCAAGGTTTTCTTGCACAGTATTAAAAGCACTGTTCCCTTTTTAAGAACCGAATATCCTATTAAGCTGTAATTAGAATTAGCTGGAGTCTCTAGTTGGTGTGAGGAAGGTTTGGATAAGTGACCAGATGATCAAGGATGGAGGCTTGCTTAGGTCAGAAACATTGCTGGAGGCCGCCTCTGAGTTTTCCATGGTTTGTAGCCCAGCTGCTGGGGAAGGAGGATAACACAGAGAATAATAACACACAGACCTTGCCTCCAAGAAACACACGATTTAGTGAGGGAGTTCAAACCCAGGGCCCAGACTCTGGATACAAGGTACGAAGTACTGGATGCCTGGGCAAGGGACAGAGTATAGAAGAGAGATCACCTTGGGCTGCCTGAGAGGTGGCCTCCAGCTGGACCTGGAGCTGGGCCTTGAAGCATGGGGAGAATTTGGACATGGGCAAAGGTGGCCTCATTCAGGGGCGGGTAGGCTTTCTCTTGCAGAGTAAAGGCTTTAGGCTCCCAGGAAGCCAGACTTCTCTCCGGGGGGGATACTGCTCCCCAGTGGGAACCACAAATCCCTGGCTTACTCAGAGTCACTCCTGGGCCTCACGTGACCATACCTGGGGAAGAGTAGTTCAGATTGCCTGGAGTGAGGGGTTTTAAAGGGAAAATGCGGGTGCTGAAGAGGAAGCCCGTAAATACCAGGCTAGGGAGTTTGGATGTTAACATGGGCAAGAGGGAGCCGCAGAGGTGAGCTCGGCCAGGAGGGATTAACTGAGAGGTCCAGGATGGATCTGCAGAGAGGTGAGTCAAAGGCGAGGTGAGGAAGACTGTGTGTCCTGGGCCTTGGGCCGGAGGGAGAGAGAAGGGAGGGTAAGGGAGAAGTCAAGTCAGGCTTCAGGCCATTGGCCGCCCGCTAACCCGAGTCTCCTGTTTCTTTGCAGTCTGGATAAGGAGGATATGGAGTTTCAGCCAGATCTGGAGGAGGAGGAGGAGGAGGAGGAGAGGGCTCACCCTGGCATCACCGGCCATTTCCTAGGGCTGCAATCCCATGACCGCCAGCCCCCCAGGACAAACTCAAAGGCCAAACTACTGTGGCCGAAGAAAGAAGTCCTTTCCCGTGAGGGCCAGCCCAGGAACCCCGGGGGAGCCGGACAGGACACCAGTGATCAGGAAGACAGCAAGGCCTGGAAAGGGGGGGAAGCCTTCCAGTCTGCTGTGCTGTACGGGAGGTCAGGCTACCACAGTGCCCCCCAGACACCCCTCAGCCACACCCCTATGGTCTTCCCACCTGGACAGTCAGCACCCTCAGGTCTTTGCAAAGTCGCAGGCATAGATGACACTGTCAAAGACCAAAGCCTTCAGCCTGCAACTCCCAGGTCCAAGAAGAGTTTTGAATTGCTCCCAGACAGTGCTGGGGCCTCAACGGAGCACCCGGAAGTGAGTCACATGAGGAGGAAAACTGTTGAGTTTAACCTAACGGACATGTCAGAGGCCCCTGAACATCTCAGAGAACCGCATTTGGGACAGTCGACAAGCAACATACACACTATACTCAAAGATCGGGGCGATCCCTATTGGGCCTTGGAAAACAGGTCTGTCCTCTACCCAAATCAGGGTCACTGAACCCCCCAGCCCACCAGGGGTGGTCCCCACCAGCTTCCCTTGCTCTGAAGCCCACCCTACTTCCCCAGTTTTCCTATGGTCCTATGGCTGCCAGGGCATGCCCAGCACTGGCTTGGGGCACGCACCTGGCCGCCACAGCAGGGGCTCTAGGGAAGTGTTGGCCACTTTTGCTTATTTCACCCAAGAGCTTGACTCACCGAGACTTCTCCGGGCCCCAGGTACAGGAAGATGAAGTTGCACCGACAAGAATAACGCCAAAGGGCCACTAGGCCAGGCTTAGATGGGCAGACGTTACCAGTGGGCCCAGCTCACTTTAAGCAGGGGTGGCAGACACAGAAACACAGGCAGAACTCGGGGCTCTAGACTGTAGCCCAAGAACTCAACTTACTGCCCAGGCTTAGCTGGGAGATCGCATATGAGCACTCTCCCATAACCAATGGTGGTCCTGAAGCACTCCTGGAAAGGGTGCCACACTCCTGGGAACTGGCAGATGATAAGGTGGGGGCAATCGAGGTCCCTTGGGGTATCTTACTGCTTTGGGGACCTCACCAAAAGACTTCTGAACTTAAATGAGCTCTTCATGCATCTTTGAGGTCAACCTAAAGCTGTCACAGTACCACCAGATGTTTGCCTTTATTCCAGATTTCTTAGACACTCACTCACCCCATTAGATCCACCCCCCCACCCCCCCCCCAATCACGATGTGAAAGGGGAAGTGTAACTTCTCATTTCTAATGATTCTCAAGCAGTTATTCTGAGGTCAGAATACCCAGCTTTGTATTGAAAACTGAAAAGGCCTACCACCTGTCATACTTCTAAGGGCTAGACTGAAACTTTTACAAATCACTGTGGCTGGTTTAGGAAACAATGTTAATGTAGTTGATTAGCAAGGACCCAGATGGCTCCACAGTCTTCTAACACTACTCACTGGTTAATATTCAAGATGTCTCAACCTTTTCCCTCCTACTGCAGCTATTTTCCTATTGAAATGAAAGTATCTTTCCATACTCATGTAAACTTTCTCAAATTCTCACTAGGGATGAAGCACATACCTAGCCTGTTTCCCAAGGGGGATGCTTCACCGGCCTGGTCCTACCTGCGTGTACACCAGCAGGACACTGATCCAGTCATAGCCATACAGCTGTCCACACTGAAGAATATGTCCCTGCGACAGCCTGAATTAAATGGTTACCTTAATGGAGAACAAGAATCAGTAGCTTCAAGTCTACTTTAAGCCTTAAAATGCTTTTTGTACATATAAATTGAGAAAGCCAGAACTGCTGGAAACATATAAAACACCTAATTCAGAATCAGGAATCCTTAAGTCCTGTCTGAATTCAAAACACCCAAGCCATGGTATCTTTCCCAAACTAAAGAATTTAATAAGTAAATACAAATCCTCCTAAGCATTTCACTTTGATTAGTGTGACTAAACCATGGTGGCACTTACAAATTTAATAAAAATGGCCTAGATACATTTCTAGCCCATCCCAAGAACTCAAAGACAACAGCTGGGTACCAAATTACTTTATTTGAAGGAATGATACTAAGGAAAGGACTTGTAGATGTTTTGGTACAACTTACAGAAAAGGTAAAGGTAACCCAAACATGCATGCACTGCCTTGGTGACCAGGGAAGTCACTCCTGTGGCTACGGGAAGCCAGCCTAAGGCTTAGCTTTCATTATCACTATTTCCCAGGGTGTGCTTGTCAAAGAGATAATGTGCCATGCCAGATTCGGGGGCCCCCATCGTGCGCAAGTTGGTTACGTGGTCACCCAATTCTTTAATGGATTTCACCTGCTCATTCAGGTAATGAGTCTCAATGAAGTCACACAACTAGAAAAGAGAACAAGGAAAAAAGTTATCGGGAAGCTTCCCCAACCCGTAAGGCAAATGATTTCCTCCATTTACTCCCAGGTTGCCAATACTCACATGGGGGTCACTTTTCTCAGTGGCCAATTTGTGCAGTTCCAGTAGTGACTGATTCACACTTTTTTCCAAGTGTAGCGCACATTCCATTGCATTCAGCCCATTCTCCCAGTCATCACGGTCTGGTTTCTGAATGAGAGAAGATTAAGTCAGTGCATCTGCAACCTCTACCACTTAAACCACAAATCAGCAAGCATCTCATGTGCAACAACCGCGCTTGGCAAAAGTAACAGCCAAGTTCCCCCAACAACCGTTTCCAACTTAATATCCTTGCCCATCACTGTCTGCCAACTTCAGCTTACGCGGTAGGCCCGAAAAAGCGCAAAAGACAAAAGCCCCGTGTATCCTCATCTGATAAGGGCAACTGCTGGGTTCAGTGATTTCTGACGTCAGAGGACTGCTAGACAGATGAGGCACGACGACCCTAGGATCTTCCGTTCACCTTGATATCCTGCAGGAAGATTCGGCCACCCCGCTGGTTCTGCAGCTTCATCAGTTTCTCGGCATGTTCCCTCTCCTCATGAGATTGGTGAAGAAAGTATTTGGCAAAGTTCTTCAATGCCACATCATCGCGGTCAAAATAGTACGACTGAAAGCGGTACATGAACATGTTAGGGATTCCCAAAGGAAGGCAGTCTGCCAGCCTAGCCTTCCTTCTCAAAGCCCAGCAAAAAAGGGTCTGAGCATAGGAAAACTGGAGCAGGGTGTGTTCCTGGATTGAACACAACAGTAATTAGTTTTTACTCTGTAACACAAAAATGAAACTTGGTCCTTGAAACTGAAAGTTTGCTACAAGAAACCGTTAGAATATCATGGGAATTGCCTCCACCACGGAACATCTTAAGCATCTGTGTAAATGCAGAGTAAAGTTCTTACAGCCCCTGTCAAATTTGGTTGAAGAGATGTTGGAGTATTTACCCTGCACTGTTAGTGCCTTCTCCCTCTCCTTCCTGAGTAACCCATAAGCTGCCAGCTTACAACAGGCTGATGGATTTATAAAATTAACCCACTAGGCAACGTAATAGTTGTGGACAATGCCAACATATGTAAATATGTTACCAGTAGAAAACAAAAATGAGTCTCTTTTACACCCTTGCTGTATTCAGTTGTTCCTGAAATGGAATGACAATCATAGAAATCCAGGCGTATTCCAAACCCATCCGGAACACATCTATTCTTGGATGATGTGCAAAACGTAGTAAGACAATTCTAACTAAAGCTCCTACCACACCGCTTAAAGCCAGAATTTGGAAAACTGATTCCACCGATTACTGCATGGAAAATTTTCAGGCCCCGTAACTGCTGGCGGAACTGTATCCAAGAACTAAAGGTTCAATACGCCACAACCCTTAGACACAAAAAAGATAAAGAATACGAGTGGCAGACAACTCGGTGTCGGCTGAACGGGAGATTTCTAGAGATATGCTTCAATTCAAGCGGGACTTAGAGATAAGCAGAGCAGAGAAGTGGAGGCGGCGGTTCGGCCCACGAGATAAACCACTTCGCACCAGCCCCCATAGTTGGACAGCATTACCCAGCAGGCTCCGCCAGACTCAGGGGGATGGGAGCCGGACCTCCTCAGCACCGCCCCCCCCCCATCACGTGATCGGATACAGAAGGGATAAAAATGCGAAAATCCACCTTCCTAACTACAGGATCGTACTGGTGGCAAGTGTGGCAACCCTGGGAGAAAACTCAGGTCTCTTTAAATAAACTGGGGTGCGCAGAGGCGGCCCTGGCCCACGAGGGAGCACTCCCAGAGGACAACTGCTCAGAATTTCTGCGCAGGAGTCCTGGAAGACCCTGAGCAGCCTCCATTTTCCAGAAGGGCGCACGGAGGCGGGAGGCGGGAGGGCTCTCCCCGTAGCCACACCCCCGCCCTGCCGCCAGGGAGGCCGCGCCCGTCCCCCGTGGCCCGCCCGGCGCTCAACCATGGACAGGTAGACGTAGGAGGCGTAGAGCTCCAGGTTGATCTGGCGATTGATGGCGGCCTCCGAGTCCTGGTGGTAGTTCTGGCGCACCTGCGAAGGGGACGCGGTCGTCATGGCGGGCGGCTGAGGTGAGGCGGTGGCTGCGCGGCGCTGTAACGGCGGCGGGGACCTTTGGGGGGCGGTCGGAGGGCGTTGTCAGGTGGTGGCGAGGGCCGGCTCTGAGCAGCCTGCCGCAGCGAGGGGACGAGCGCCGGGTTCCGTCCAAGCACTGTTGAAGCAGGAAACCGCGGCAACTCTCCGCGAGGACGTGGCGCAGGTGACTATTGCCCGGCTCTTATAGCGGGAATGGGCGTCAGGCCCGCCGCGGCCAATCACGCCGCCCGCCCGCCGAGCTGAGCCCCGCCCTTCCGGTGGGCGCCGAGGCCCCGCCCCGCTGGGGGGGTGGAGGGGGGGGGTGGCGGGTGCGGGTCTGGGGGGGCATGTAAGCTGCAGCTTGTGCCGTGGAGCGTGGCGGCTCGTTGCGTGGGGTTGGAGAGAAAGCCTGAGCGGGGTCAGGAAGCCCAGCTCGTGAGCCCTGACCCCGGTGGCGTCCTGGGTGTTGAAACCGACAGGAACTGCCCTGGCCCCGGGGGCCGTCAGGGCGATTCCGAGGTCCCAGAAGGCACCCCTGAGACTCTTGGCCAAGGGCACGTTAAAACATCAGAGCAGTAGAGCCGCAGTTGCCACACCCCGAGGGGTGATTACTTCGTGATGCAAATAGGGAACCCGGAGGGTGAACGTGGGCCCGAGGAGGCCGAGGTGAGTCAGAGGTCGGGCTGCGAAAAGGGCTCAATTTCTCTTCCTCAAGCTTAGAAAGGGACCGAATGCAGGCGGGGTGGGGCCCCACGGCCCGTCGCGGGTCGGCCCCTCTTCCGGCTCCGGCGACCCGGTCCGTCTTTGCTGAAAGCAAACATGGCTCCTCGTGCATTTGATACAACAAGGCTGGGCGGACCGTGTTTCCCGAGAGGACTGCGGAGACCGCCTTCCCGAGGGAACCGTGGGGATGAGCCATTGAATTCTGAGGAAATCGGCGGTAGCTTAAAGCTCAGAGACCAGGGGTTAGAAAATAGAGAAAGAAAGCCGCTGGGTCTGGAAAGGATGCCGCGAGGCCATTTTGAAAAGGCCTCTTTTATTGGCCCCAGTCCCAGGCCCTACAGGGAGCCACCCTCAGGTTGTCCTTGGAGAGAAGCTAATGGCGCTGAACGAATGTGCGCGACAGATGCCTGGGATCCTGGGGGGGGGACACAGGGGCACTGCGTGTGGCTTGCAGTAGTGTCCCCAGCAGTGAATGGGTGTGAATTCGTGGATGGCAGAACTGGACAGAGCCAGGCCGAGCGCCTGCGCCCTAGTCTGCTCTCCTCAGGGTCACTATTCTTAGCCAGGTTCTTCAACACATGGGTGGGAGACCTACCCAAGTACCTTTTCAGGATGTTCACAAACATGCAACTGGAAGCTGGACTTCCAAACCTTTAAAAACATTTTTTAAATTTCAATTAAAAAAAGAAAGAATGAAAAAGATTGTATGTCTCTATAACTGAATCACTGCTGTACAGCAAAAATTAACAACATTGTAAATCAACTATATTTCAATTTTAAAAACTTTAAAAAAGGAACTTTACTAAAATATTAAGTTGCTGATGGAATTATGGCAGTTTCTCTCTTGCATCTGTTATTCATTTCAAAATGAACATGTGTTACTTTAAGGAAAAAAATTTTTAATGGGGCTAGAGCTACATATGATAAAGTAAGCAGAAGGATGGTGGGAGAATACAGACAAGGGGTGCCTTACCCAGTCTGGGATAGGAAGTCAGGGAAAGCTTCCCTAACAAAAAGTGGACACTTGAGGGGGACTTCCTGGTGGTCCAGTGGTAAGAATCCACCTTCCAATGCAGGGGATGTGGGTTCCATCCCTGGTCGGGAAACAGATCCCACATGCAGGGCAACTAAGCCCGCGTGCCACAACTGTTGAGCTCACATGCCACAAACTACAGAGCACACTCTTTTTGGAGCCCGCGCACCACAACTAGAGAAGAGAAAACCCGCTTGCCAAAACTAGAGAGAAGCCCGACAGCCGCAACTAGAGAGAAACCCGAGCAGACTGAGGGCCATAATGAAAAGATCCCGTATGCCTCAACAAAGATCCCGTGTGCCGCAACTAAGACACGATGCAGCCAAAAAAAAAAAAAAAAAAATAGGAAAATAAATAAGTAAAATAAATAAATACTAAAAAAGAAAAGAAAGTGACATTTGAACTAAGTGTCACTTAGTTCAAGGAAAAGTAAAAGAAGGAAAAGTAAAAGGTGAAAGGAAGGAGGGAGATGAGGAGGGAATTCCAAGCAGAGAGAGCAGCATATGTAAAGGTATAAGGTGTGGAAATGCATGGCCTGTCCAAGGCACCTTAAGAAAATGTGTTGGCCTCAAAGTAGAGTCCATGTTGGAGAAGCCTGGAAGGGTAGTATAGGGGCAAGGTCAGGAAGGGTTGTGTGTTGTAAAAAGGGGTTAAATCTTATCCTGGAGGACATGGAGACCCTAAAGGATTTCTCGCCAGAGAAATAACCACGTTAGTTTTGTTTCTAGAAATCTTACACCGAATCAACAGAAAAACTATAAGGGTAAGAGTATGGCAAAGTTACCAGATGCAAAGTTTTCCTATGGGTCAGTAACCAGTTAGACAATGAGATGAGAGAAAAAATTTCTTCATTTACAATGGCAACAAAAGCTTAAAGTACCTAGGAATAAAGTTACCAAATGTGTGAAGAAAACTATAAATGTTTACTGCTGGACAGAAAAGAAAACTTGCATAGATGAAGAGACACCATGTTTCTACATAGCCAACCTCAGTTTTGTAAAGAGGTCAGTTCTCCCCAAATTAGCTTATAAATTCAGTGCAATTTCTGTAAAACTCAGTGGTCTCTTGGAACCTTGACAAAATGATTCTAAAGTTCATTTGGAAGAGTGTGTAGAAAAGCTGATAAGCATTTGGGGAAAAAAAAAATGTCATGAGGTTAGATTTGTCCTCCCTGATATAAAAAAAAAACAGTAGTATAAATATAATATTATAAAGCAGTTGGTACTGGCACAGGAAGAGGTGAGTAGATCAATGCAACTAAACAGTCCTACCCCCATATGAATGGGAACTTGGTACATGCTAAAGTGGCATTTCAATTAGCAGAGAAAGAATGGGTTTAACAAATGATGTTGAAACAATAGATAGTCATGTGGTGAAAAATGACTCAGCATTTCAAAATACGTTCCAGATGGACTAAAGATCGAAGCCTTAAAAAAACAAAAAACAAAACAAAAAAAAACCCTATAAAGTCATTAGAAGAATATACAGAAAATTATCTTTTAGAATTTGGGGGTAGGGAGTGTTCTTCTGAGGCTGTCATAAAAAAAGAAGCCAGTTGGCAGATAAGACTACTTGAAAATCTGGACGATGGCAGAGCAAGAAGGACCAACTATTGAACTACACCAAAGAAAAAGTAAAGTCCAAGTCTTCAGAAAACAAAGAATATGCCAAAGCAGAGAAAATCGATGACACTACAATTCCTGAAAGAGCTCCAAAATGAAACAATATTGCAAAACAATGTTACTAGACTGCCTTGGTTATCAGGTGCATTTGATTACAGGAAAGAGATAAATTTAGAACAGAACTGGCCCCTTTGGCAGTGGGAGTGAAGAGGAAAATAGGGAATCCAAAATTTCTGGGACTTGTAGTATTGAAGTTAGAACTCTTTGTCTTTTTCAACCAGTAAAAAATAAAACCAAGAAATACTTTGAGTAACAAAGGCTGATTAAGATGAATCCTCAGGGTAATGACCAAATCAAGGGCATGGCTGTCACACAGTTTGTTAAAATTTTTGAATGGATTAAGGTAGTTTCTAGGAAGTCCTTTCAGTTGGACCAAGCGCTCGAGGGGGTGGGGTGGGGCGGGGGGGGGGGGGAAGAGCAAAGGGTGTGGTCCCACCAAAGCTTGATGAATTCAAAATACATGGAGTTAAATCTTTGAGAGAGGCATATCTAGAAAAATATTGTGGATATAGTTATTGGAATATGAAGCTAACTGGTATCAAGTAGGTAAAAAGCCAACAAAATTGTTCTTTTCTTTGCAAAAATGAGTGATTTAATTTTTTAAAGTAAAGGTATAATTAACATAAATAAAATGCAGAATCTTAGGTGTTTCATTAAATGTGTTTTGACACTTGAATACAGCTGAAACAAGATGCAAAACATTTCCATTATCCCAGAAAGTTTCTTTGTACCCCTTTCCAGTAGATTTCCCCCATACCCCTCAAGACAAGCACTCTTCTGATATTGATTAACTAACTTTGCATGTTCTAGAATTTCATATGGATGGAATCATACAACAAAAATGAAAAGCTGTAAGACAAAAGATGTCGTAAACAAAGTTAAAATACAAATGACAATTAAATTAAGTTGGTATTTGTAGCTTGCTAAGTAGTGAAAATTAATAACCATACTATACAATATATATTCGTATGTATAACCGTATATTGTAGACATATAGATCACTTTTGGATCGTCTTCCCTGCTGCCGTATTCTGTAAGCTCCTGGTGGGCAGGCATTAGTTCTGTCTTCTCCATCCTGCACTTCAAGCATTTTGCAAGATGCTTGTAACTTGGTCCTCAGTATTTGTTGAATGAATGGATGGATGCATGATTGAATGTGGAGGATAGTTTAAAGTCAGACAAGAGGGCTGGGTGCCTGTTGGGAGGTAACAGCCCTAGTTCTCAGTGAGTAGAAGAGACAGAAAGCAGATTTGAGCGATATGGAGAAGACAGAACAGACAGGATGAGGTAGCTGATTGGATAGCTGTGGAGGGGGGTGGTAAGGGGTGGGGGCAGGTGGGCAAGAGAGCCCCCAGCTTTCTGGCCCGGGCAGCTGAGTTGCTGCTGCCATTCACTGAGGATGGGGGCACAGAAGGAAATGCAGTTTGGGCGGAAGTTTGTTGAAGGAGGCCAGCTTGGTTTTGCACTGGATTTTCTGAGTTTCAGGGCCTCCAGGACATCCAATTGGACAGAGCCAACATGAAGTTGGACCCACCAGAAGGAAGTTGTTCTGGTGCAGAAAGGAGGTTTCTTGGCTCCGTGCTTGGTTAAAACACATGCAGCTGCAGTGACCATCACAGCAAAACTGAGGGTCAGCTTGGGATGTAGAAGGTCACTGGGGGAGGCCGGCTGGGAAAAATGAAAGGGCAATCTTGTGCTGGTGTGTGTGTGTGTGTGTGTGTATGTGTGTGTGTGTGTGTTTGCTTGGGCCTGTTCCACACCTTCTGGGAACCCTGGGGTGTCAGAACTGCCATCTCCAAGCCTCTAGATTCCGAAGCCCTGGCCTGGTCTTTGGACCTCTGTTGACCAGGATTCTGCCTCCCTCCCCTCCAGCCCCGGCTCCTCGTGACTCTGAGGAGGTGGGGAGTTTGGCTGGCCTCCCTGGGGACAGCCGCCTCTGCAGGAGGAGCCTCAGGCTAGGGAAGAGCCAGGCCTGTGGTTTCTGGAAGACACCAGCTCATCCGGGAAGGGGTAGAGGTGGGGGAATGGGGTGGAGAACTGCTGCCCCACCGTGACTCAGCACTCTGCTGGGCTGGAGGGGTTGGGCTTGGGTTCCAAAAGTGCTCTGTCATCCAGGGGAGGGGAACGTTGGAGGGCTTTACTATAGGGTAAACCACATTTGGTAGTGTGGCTGGGTGTCCAGGCTGGACCTGGAACAGAGGGATCTAGTTCACCCACCCAGGCCTCAGATAGTGTTTTTGCAGGAAAGGGAAGGTGTCACTTTTTACACCCATTTCTTTTTTGTTTGTTTATTTGTTTTTATATTTTTTAATATTTTTTTCTTTTCTTTTCTTTTTTTTTTTTTGGCCTCGCTGCTCGGTTTGCAGGATCTTAGTTGCCCGCCCAGGGACTGAACCCATGCCCTCAACGGTGAAAGCACAGAGTCCTAACCACTGGACCACCAGGGAATTCCCTTTTCTTTTTTTCTGTGCCTGTTTCTTCCTCAGTGCTTTCCTGCCTCACAGTGAGTTCTCAACAGATGCTGGGTCTCTCTTTCCTTTCTAGGGATTGTTGCTATGGGGTTATGATTCCACAGCTGGAAAATCATAGGCCTTGGAATGTTAAGGCTCAGAAAGGACTTTAGAGTTTCCAAATCACTGTATTATACAGATAAAGAGTTGAGAAGCCCATAGAAGGCCAGGGCTTGCCTAAGGCCATCATCGCTGGCAGAAACACAAGCTGAAAATGAAGGACAAGACGCATGAGGGCATACGGTGTGGTCGTTAAAATGGATAAATGTGTTGCTGGAAAGTGTATATGAAATGATGTTATATGAAAAAGCAGAGCCCAAAATAGTTCATTCAAAGCTGATGACAATGAAGAAGAATCACCAGGCTGGAAGCGTAGAGGAGGATTGGGAGAGAATGGGTTAAGTGATGTTTTCACTGAAGAGCTGGTGTTTTAAGTGTCTGGGATTTTCCCTGGAGTTAAGTAAAGTGAAGTGTGCAGGAAATCAAAGTTCAGAAATTGGGAAAAATAATACTGAATCAGATTTGGGTGTGTTTCTGGATGATGCAGCCGTGATTCAGAGAGCTTGTCCTTAAGGCATTTCTTGAAAACCCAGCAGTCTAGGTACTCAGGATTCCCCTTTTCCAGGAGGTTAAGGTCAAGAGCCATGACCTGGGATGTTTGAGGATAACTGAGAATGGAAGGCCCACTTTTAAAATTTATTTATTTATTTATTTATCTTTTGGCTGCATTGGGTCTTCATTGCTGCGCGCAGGCTTTCTGTAGTTGCGGCGAGCAGGGGCTACTCTTCGTTGCAGTGCGCGGGCTTCTCATTGCGGTGGCTTCTCTTGTTGCGGAGCACGGGCTCTAGGCACGCAGGCTTCAGTAGTTGTGGCACGCAGACTCAGTAGTTGTGGCGCACGGGCTCAGTTGCTCCGTGGCATGTGGGATCTTCCCGGACCAGGGCTTGAACCCGTGTCCCCTGCACTGGCAGGCGGACTCCTGACCACCGTGCCACCAGGGAAGCCCGGAAGGCCCACTTTTTAAGGCAACTCAGGCCTTACCGCATCCATGGGAGTTCCCTCTGGGAGAGCCCAGCACACCGCACCTCTGCCAGAGACTTTATCTCATGGACCCTGGCTGTTGTTTGCTTGTCTGCCTTCCCACTGGACTTTGAGCTCCATTTTAACCTGTGTCACCAGACCCTAGCACAATCCGGGGCCCTTCCGATTCTAGCAGTTTGCAGCCCTAGGGCCCTCCTCTGGAATCATCAGGCCCAGTGGAATAATACCTAGTCTCTGCCTTCAGACTGTAGGCTCTGGAAGTAAGGATCTGGCCTTTGATGGTCTCTTGCTATATCCTTCCAAAGGACCCCCTGGGTGTGTGCCCACATTCTGGAAGCTTCAGTGAGGTCACCTGGCCTTTCCGAACTTTGATTCTTATATTTATTTACGGTCTCTGGAGCTAGCCCTCCCCCATGCTACCCTGGGTGTCCCCACACACACACACTTTGGGTGCCCTTGTCACCACGATTGGTGTTGCACCCCATGAGCTGGTACCCAGCCACATGGCATGCCCACGTCACCCAGTCCAGGCTCAGCCATGCCCACCCTGGCCAAATCAGGAGAGGCCTGGCTCAGCAAAGGGCAGCCTCGGAGAAGGGGAATGAGTAGAGTGGCGTGCTTGCTTTGGCCGAGCTGGGCAGCCAGGAAGTAGAGACTGGTGTCTGCCTCTGCTCTCGCCATGTGGATGCGCATTTCACCCACACCCAGGGGAGGCTGCACGAGCACAGTCCCACGTCTGCTGGGGGAAGCTGAGGATTGAGGCAGAAGCTTGAGCTTCAGGCTGCACTGAGCCGGGGGTGGGGGGGTGGGGGACAGGACACAGAAGCTTGTTAGGAATCTGAGAGGCCAGCGGCCCGGGGCAGAGGGGAGGCTGAAGTGAAGGGCAGCTGGGGGCTAACCAAGCTGGGAGGCAGTAGAATGTAGCGGGAGTGAGTGACTCTCTGACTTTCCCAGGAAGGTCCGTAGGTGTGTGCGCTCCAGGCAAGCTAGTTTTTCTGGCTGAGCAAACAGATGGGGCCCAGTGGCCAGCAGAGGAGAGTCCTGAGTGTTCCAGGAGAGGGTCAGGACCCAAAAGACCTCACCGTTATCGTGGAAGAGGCCCTAGTCAACCTTTGGCTGTTACCAGTGTCCCTGGCCCTGTATTTCCTGCCTGCACTACCAGTTGCAGCCTGGCCCTTCTCTAACTACCATCGTTCCAGGACCCCTGTGGGTACCAAAATCCGAGGATGCTCCAGTCCCTTGTATAAAACGGTGTTGTATTTGCATATAACCTATGCACATCCTCCTGTGTTCTTTAAATTGTCTCTAGGTTACTTATAATACCTAATACAATGTAAATGCTATGTAAATATGCCAGGCACACGACAAATTCATTTTGCTTTTCAGAACTTTCTGGATTTTTTTTTTTTTTTTTAATATTTTATTTATTTATTTATTTATGGCTGTGTTGGGTCTTCGTTTCTGTGCGAGGGCTTTCTCCAGTTGCGGCAAGCGGGGGCCACTCTTCATCGCGGTGCGCGGGCCTCTCACTATCGCGGCCTCTCTTGTTGCGGAGCACAGGCTCCAGACGTGCAGGCTCAGTAGCTGTGGCTCACGGGCTTAGTCGCTCCGCGGCATGTGGGATCTTCCCAGACCAGGGCGCGAACCCGTGTCCCCTGCATTGGCAGGCAGATTCTCAACCACTGCGCCACCAGGGAAGCCCTGGATTTTTTTTTTTTTAATATTTTCAATCCAGTTGGTTGAATCTGTGGACATGGAACCCACAGATATGTAGGGACAATTGTAGTCTGTTTTCTGCCTGTCCCAGCTTTATGAAATGCAAAGGTAAGCACTTCACTCCTCTGCTTAAAACTCCTCCCAGGCTCTCCTTTGCCCTTGGGATAAAAGTCCAGGTCTACCATGCAGTGAGAGGCCCTGCTCATCTGCCAGCCACTCTCCTCCTGGGCCTCCTCTTCAGCTATTCCCCGCAGCCCAGTGGCGGTCCCCTTGGACTTGGTACATCTGGTCCCTCTGCCTGGACTGCCTTGCCCTGACTTTTCTGCCTGAAAACAACCCAGCCTTCGACACCCAGCTCACATATCCTCTGTGAGGCTTCCCTCAGCTACCCCTGCAGAGGTGAGAATTTCCATTCTTGGTGCCCTCCAGTGCTCTGAACATTTCTCTGTGGCCACAAGTACTGCAGTGACTTGTTTTGTATTTGTACCCGCCTCCCGCACCGGAAGGGGAGCTCCTGCCCTATTCATCTTGGCAGTGCCTCCCCTTCCCCACCTCAGTACCCACAAAGCGCCAGGCTCCCAGACTACCGAGAACTGTATGTTGGATTCATTTAAGAGCCCAGCTCTTACTCACCTTTCCTGTTATTGATGGATAGGCCTCCCCACCCCTTGCCTCATGGGTTTGCTTTTTCCATCTTTACTTAGGTAAGACTAGCTCTTCCTACTTCCCACAAGGAAGACACAGAGAATACTTGAGCTTCTCTGGGGTCTGAGGACACTGAGAACACTACAAGGCAGAGTGGTCTGTGACCAGCTGGGCCATGGAAATAGTGACACCATGGTCACAGGCTCCCTGCTCTGCCGACCGGTTCCCTTTGCCTGCGTCGGTGGCCACAGAGTGTTTCCTTGACTGGAGGAACTTGTGGGAGGTCACAAGGGGCCAGGGAGCAAGAGTAGAAGGATGGATTCTCTCTACTAAAAAATGTGCCACGCAATTTTGTATGGAAATGCAAAAGACCCGGAAAAGCCAAAGCAACCTTGAGAAAGAAAAACGGAGCTGCAGGAATCAGGTTCCTGGACTTCAGACTATACTACAAAGCTACAGTAATCAAGACAGTATGGTACTGGCACAAAAACAGAAATATAGATCAATGGAACAGGATAGAAAGCCCAGAGATAAACCCACGCACATATGGTTACCTTATCTTTGATAAAGGAGGCAAGAGTATACAATGGAGAAAAGACATCCTCTTCAATAAGTGGTGCTGGGAAAACTGGACAGCTACATGTAAAAGGATGAAATTAGGGGCTTCCCTGGTGGCACAGTGGTTAAGAATCCGCCTGCCAATGCAGGGGACACAGGTTCGAGCCCTGGTCCAGGAACATCCCACATGCCGTGGAGCAACTAAGCCTGTGAGCCACAACTACTGAGCCTGTGTGCCACAACTACTGAAGCCCACGCACCTCGAGCCCGTGCTCTGCAACAAGAGAAGCCACTGCAACGAGAAGCCCGTGCATCGCAACGAAGAGTAGCCCTTGCTCGCCGCAACTAGAGAAAGCCCGCACACAGCAACGATGGCCCAATGCAGCCAAAAATAGATAAATAAATTTATAATAAATAAATAAAAGGATGAAATTAGAACACTTCCTAACACCATACACAAAAATAAACTCAAAATGGATCAAAGACCTAAATGTAAGGCCAGACACTATAAAACTCTTAGAGGAAAACATAGGCAGAACACTCTATGACATAAATCACAGCAAGATCCTTTTTGACCTACCTCCTAGAGTAATGGAAATAAAAACAAAAATAAACAAATGGGACCTAATGAAACTTAAAAGCTTTTGCACAGCAAAGGAAACCATACACAAGATGCAAAGACAACCCTCAAAATGGGAGAAAATATTTGCAAACAAAGCAACTGACAAAGGATTAATCTCCAAAATATACAAGCAGCTCATGCAGCTCAATATCACAAAAACAAACAGCTCAATCCAAAAATGGGCAGAAGACCTAAATAGACATTCCTCCAAAGAAAACATACAGATTGCCAACAAACACATGAAAAGATGCTCAACATCACTAATCATTAGAGAAATGCAAATCAAAACCGCAATGAGGTGTCCCCCTTTCAGACATCCCTGCCTTTTGTAATTCTTTGGAATCACTAGCTGGAATTCAGCAGCTCTAATTTTTTTCCAGCTTGCTCATCTGTCCAACTGTCCTTTCAGTACTGTGGGTGTGTATGTGGTGGTAGTGACAGGAATCCAGAAATTTTGCGTTTTCTGGAATTGGTGATTTCTCTAAGAGCCACACCTACTTCCTCACATCCATCCCCCCACCCCCCGCCCCACTTCTGAGTACTGGATCCAGATTTTCCTCTTGGGAGACGTCTCCTCCCCTTCAGCCCCTGCCCTGTACTATGGTTAGAACAGCCTCTGCCCCCCACATTCAGAGGGAGACACATATTCTGTCACTTGCAACACATTTTCCAGTCAATTTACCTTTTAAATCACCTAAAGGGCAACTAATTCCTTCATGGGTCACAGAATTTTCAAGCCAGGAAGTTGGTTTTGAGACTATCTAATCTAATACTTTCATTCAGCCACTCAAGCAACATTTTAAAATGCCGGCTTTGGGCCAGGCCCTAGATGAAGAGACTGAGACCTGGAGAGAGGAGGGGCCTGACTCAGGGTTTCACAGGAAGTTTGTGGCTGAGTCAAGGACCAGAACCTAGGCCTTCTGACCCCCAAGCCAGCATTCTCTAATTATGCTCCTCTGCTTCCCGAGATTAAATCCCAGTGGCAGTGTTTGCACATGGATGTGTGAGTTTGAAAAAGATGGAGGACTATATGCTAAGCAGTGGTCACTGCTTTCCGGGCAAAGCAGAGGCGGTAAAGCCTGCAGAGAAAGGGACAGAGATGAAGGAGAAAGGAGAAAATAAAGAGCTGTCCATGATCAAAACTACATTTATGGGGGGCTTCCCTGGTGGCGCAGTGGTTGAGAATCTGCCTGCCAATGCAGGGGACACGGGTTCGAGCCCTGGTCTGGGAAGATCCCACATGCCGCGGAGCAACTAGGCCCGTGAGCCACAATTACTGAGCCTGCACGTCTGAAGCCCGTGCTCCGCAACAAGAGAGGCCGTGATAATGAGAGGCCCGCGCACCACGTTCAAGAGTGGCCCCACTTGCCGCAACTAGAGAAAGCCCTAGCACAGAAACGAAGACCCAACACAGCCATAAATAAATAAATAAATAAAAATTTTTAAAAACCCACTACATTTATGAAAAATTCAGCACACATATGTACATGAAAATTACACACACACCCATACATGAAAATCACACACACGAAAATCACACACACACACACACACACACCCCTTGCCTTGTAGAGAATGACTAAAGGAAACTACTGAACAATTCACTCATGCTTTCAGTACTGGGCTGAGCCGTGGCAATACAGTGACAAGTGGGACTCCGTGTCTGCCCTCAGGAGCTCCAGCTGTGTCTGACAATGTTCCCTGTGAATGTCTGTAATGACCACCTTGCCTGCCATACCTGCTGGCTGCAAGGGCTGCAATGAGCCCAGATGTCACCTCCCCGTGGGGCCCCGGGGCAAGCAAGCAGCAATTAGTAGCTGTGGAATGGGGCCTGTTGAAACATTGCCCAGAACTGATCAGAGCAGATTCCAGATGCCCTGTGTTTCTATCCAGGAGTCAGAGGGAAAGGGAAGCTGTTATCAAACCAATTAGGCACCTGTGGAGGGCCCGTCAAGGATCCTTGCCCCCGACCCCCCAATCTGGTTCACCCTTGTGTTTCTTTTTTTTTGGCCGTGCCTTGTAGCATGCAGGATCCTAGTTCCCTGACCAGGGATCGAACCAGTGCCCCCCGCAGGGGAAGCGTAGAGTCTTAACCACTGGACCGCCAGGGAAGTCCCTCACTCTTGTCTTTCTGAGCTTGACTAACCTTTCACAGCATTTGCTACCAGCAGCTGCCCTGCGTGCCAGGCACAGTTGCCTGACAGGTGGCAGAGCAGGCTGAGGCTGCGAGAGGTCTCAGTCCCTGCTGGCGTCCCTCCTGCTGGTCCCATCAGCTCTCTGCCTCATCCACACCCGTCCCTGCAGTGCCCCACAGGTCCTGTGTGGGCCCCACCTCTGTGCCTTTGCTTATGTCTTTCCTCCCAAAGCTGTGCCCTTCGAGTTATGAAAGACCTACCCTTCCTTCAAACACCGGTCCAAATCCTGCTTCTGCCGAGGAGTCTTCCAGGATTTGGAGCTAATCTCTTTCTTCCTCTGACATTGGTCCTTTCAGCTTTTACTGAGTGACAGTAGGCACTTGTGCCATTGCATCACCATCCCTCCATGGCCACTGGGAGACCGAGGGCTCAGTGGACACAGGAACTTTGTTTCTTCTGTGCTCCCGGTACACAGGCCCGTGCTCTGGCACACTGCAGGTGCTCAGTGCAAACTCTGGTTGGATGTAGTTGAATTGTTGTGAAAAGGAGGAATCCTTGCCCCAGGAGCGTCCTTCATTCCCTCAGGCATGGTTCTTTGCACTTAACTAAGGGTTAGGGAGGACCCCTCCTGCATTTTCTCCTTAGGAGCCCACAATGGGAACCTCAGAGGTGGAATTGGAATTGGTCTCTGGAATTTGCCTGAACCCACCCTCCCTCTTTTTATTTTGGCTGCTCCGCAAGGCATGCAAGACCTTAGTTCCCCAGGGATCAAACCCGTGCCTCCTGCAGTGTAAGTGCCGAGTCCTAATCACTGCACCACCAGGGACGTCCCTGCCTGAAGCCCTTTAGCTGAAAACTCCTGTGTTCCAAGATAAGGGGTCCTCAGGCCCAAGCTCCACCCAGCCAGGTGAGTTAAAGTCAATTCCCTTTCTTAAAAGGAATCCAATAATAATAAAAATTAATGCTCAATAATAAAAACAAATAATAATAAAAGCTAATACTTTTGAGCCCTTACTAGATATGCCAGGCATGCCATTTACCAGATGAGAAAACTGAGGCACCGAACTACATAGTAACTCGCACAAGGACACCTGCAGTTCAGATCCAGAGCCCACACCCTTTTTAAAAATTTTTTTGGGCACACAACTTGCAGGATCTTAGTTCCCCGACCAGGGATTGAACTCAGGCCCTGGCAGTGAAAGCGCTGAGTCTTAACCACGGGACCGCCAGGGAAGTCCCAGACACACTCTTAACCGCTCCTCATCCCCCTTCCACGGCCCAGATCACTCATCCCTCTGCTCCAGCTCGTCCTCTGCTCATCACTCCACTCTGTTTGTCCGGGGTCCGTCATGGGGTGTCTCACCCAGGGGTTTAGTAAGTGCTTATGGAACAGGTGAATGGAGTTTGGGAATTCTGTCTGCTTACCCAGGTTATCCGTAGGAGGGTATGGAGGGCATAAGAGGGAAGAACAAAAATGCTGGGTCCCACAGCACAAACACTCCCACCCCAAGCCCAGCTTCCTGGACACCCTGATACTCTCTGCCACATCTAGGGAAAGGGAAGTTTCTGAAAAGTTCCCAGATTTCAGATAGGCTCTCGTCACTGTTAGTGTAAGATCAGAGGGCATGAGTACAGTTGCCTCTTGGCCAGCCCCTATGAAAGTACTCCAGGGAAAAACAGTCTGGAGGCTTCCGAGGTTATACCTGAGGTAGGATATAGATGGGCCCCTGGGCTGGACAGCTGGTGTTTGTCAAGTGGAGTAAAACTTAAGTTTGTTCTCCCCCAGACACTCTAAGGACAAAGCTAGTGGCAGAAGCTGAGCTCTGCTGGAATAAAGAGATAAAGTGACCACTCTTGAGGTCAAGGAAAACTTCCCTGTCTGCACACGCACAGGAAGGCTCCGTGGGGGTCAAAAAGGGATGGGGCGCCACCCCATAATAAGTGTGGACATACCCCCATAGGCCTCTGCAGTGGGACCCATCTTAGCGAAAAGTTGCGCACGCATGTTGGGGAGAGTCCTAGGACAGGTCAGGTGTGAAAAAAGAAACAAGATAATTGGCCAAAGGTAAACAAAGACCAGAAGGACTGTCCTATGTAAGTGATTTCAATCACTCCTTTACTGTGCTCCTCATTCAGGACACCAGCACTACTCTCTGGGTGTGTATTTCTGCCTAGCTTCTGACTTAAATAAATAAACTGCTTCTCTGTGTGCTCACCCATACTTTGTGCTGTGTCTAATAATAAACTTTGTACCTGGTTTTTACATTTTTTGCCTCCTTGCAACATTCTTTCAAACCGAGGAAAGAGCCAGAGCTACTTTGCTTCTAGCCTCTAGCCCCTGGTGGTCTAGTGGCTAGGAGTCCTGGTTTTCATCCAGGCCACCCAGGTTCAATTCCTGGGCAGGGAATTGAGATCTCTCTTCAGGACTGCTCACTGCTGTCTCTCAGAGATCAGATGGATGAAAAAGCTGGGAGGTCTACATCAGTCAGGATGATTTTGATTTAAGGCAATAAAACCCAGGACACACTAGCTTAGCAACAAAAGGGATTTGTTGGCTCTTGTAGCTGAGAGATCAAGAGAAGATGGGTTTCAGGCATGGTTCCATCAGGGCTCTGCCCCTATTTCTCTGTGATTCTCTCTGGGATCTGCTCCCATCTGTGGAGCTTCATCCTCAGGCTATCTTCCAATAGCATCCAGTGTTGCAGATCTTCTTCTTCTTCCAGAGGTAATGTTAGACATGCCACACACACACACTCCGCCCCCACCCCCCCCGCCCCCCACAGCCCTTTCATTTCACAAGCATTGTCTGATCGGGTCTCACCTGAGTCAGTTGGAGTGTCTGATTCTAAATAGCTGCTTAAGTAAACCTAGAAGATGGAGTTGATGAGTGTTTTCAAGTGGGATTTTGGCCCCAGGGCTCACTGGAGACAGGAGGAGTTTCTGCCAAGTGCTCTCTTGTCTGGCTTGCTGGTATCATTTTACCAAATAATACAGTTACCTTAGAGTCAGGACATTGGAGCTGGCGCACCCAGGCCTGTGCCCTACAGAGTTCTACCACCATGTGTCTGTTTGAAGACCTTTGAGGGGCCCAGCACTCTGATTTTGGAGGCTCCACTGCATACCACAGCAAATACATTAAAATGTACCTACACGCCTCATTCAACTTAATGGAAAAGTAACTTAAAAAATAGTTGCGCTCAATTGCAATTGAATAGGTGACAGTGTCACAGTTTATAAACATTTACTTTTATTTTTCTATTTTTTATTTTTTTGGCCGTGCCACGTGGCTTGCGGGATCTTCGTTCCCCTACTAGGGATTGAACCTGGGCCCTCGGCAGTGAAAGCACGGAGTCCTAACCACTGGACCACTAGGGGATTTCCAACATTTACTTTTACTGATTTTGCTATTTTCTTTTTGAATTTAGGAACCAACACATTTTCTTGGGCCTTTGCAAAGCTCATGAGCACTAGGCCCGGGGCCTGTGGTGCTTATTATGGAGAACCGACTGGGTTGAGGCTAGTGATGGTGATTTGTGTGCATGCGCCTGAAAGGACACCAGGCCTGGAGCCAGACCTGCGGAAGTTGGTCCCAGCTCTGCGACTAACTAGCTACATGACCTTGGGCAAGTTGCCAACCTCTCTGGGCCTCCGTGTGGTCAATTGTCAATTGGAGATAAGGATGCTTGCATTTCTTCACTGTGTACTTCCTGGAGGAGCATTCCTTCCAGCTGCAAGAGCAGAGGGGATGAACTGAGAGTTACTTTAGAGTCACGTAAACCCAGTTCCTTTGGGATCCGATTAACAGACACAAGTTCACTGTCCTCTCTAAGCCAAGGTCCCAACAGGTTCTGAAGGGGTGAGCTTGCTGAGTTCACAGCTGTGTTCCCAGTGGTCCAGGCACATGACTTAGCATCAGCAGAGACATGAGATAAGGGATGGTGGGATTCAGGAGAGCGGGCTGAGAGCCTGAGAGCCATGTAAGAGCCCAAGAATGGAAGTGCCCTTTGCTTGTGGAGGAAGGTAATAGATCCACACGGAGTTAATTCTGCAATAACTGGGGAAGGCCTGGGACTGCAGAGGTGAAAGGACAGGGCTGCACCAGCATCTTAACCCCAGGGCAGTCACTCCCTTCTCTCTTGGATTTGCCCCTGGCTGCTTTCACTGTGCACCAAGGGTACCATGCATGGCCTGGGGCAGAACAGGGCAGGATCCCCTTTGGAGTTCAGGTGTGGGGAAGGTTAGGTTAACCAAGGCTAAGGATCAGCCTCTTCACCATAGGAATCACTTTAAAAAAATTGTGGTAAAAAACACATGACATAGAATATCTTTTTCCATCCCTTCACTTTCAGTCTGTATGCGTCCCTAGGTCTGAAGTGGGAAAAAGATATTCCATGCAAATGGAAATCAAAAGAAAGCTGGAGTAGCAATACTCGTATCAGATAAAATAGACTTTAAAATAAAGACTGTTACAAGAGATAAGGAGGGACACTACGTAATGATCAAAGGATCAATCCAAGAAGATATAACAATTATAAATGTTTATGCACCCAACATAGGAGCACCTCAATACATAAGGCAAATGCTAACAACCATGAAAGGGGAAATCAACTAACACAATAATAGTAGGGGACTTTAACACCCCACTTACACCAATGGACAGATCATCCAAACAGAAAATAAATAAGGAAGCACAAGCTTTAAATGACACAATAGACCAGATAGATTTAATTGATATTTATAGAACATTCCACCCAAAAGTGGCAGAATACACTTTCCTCTCAAGTGCACACGGAACATTCTATAGATCACATCTTGGTCACAAATCAAGCCTCAGAAAATTTAAGAAAATTGAAATCGTATGAAGCATCTTTTCCAACCACAACTCTATGAGATTGGAAATCAGTTACAGGGAAAAAACTGTAAAAAACACAAATACATGGAGACTAAACAGTGCGCTACTAATAACCAAGAGATCACTGAAGAAATCAAAGAAGAAATTAAAAACTACATAGAAACAAATGACAACAAAAACACGACGACCCAAAACCTATGGGACACAGCAAAAGCAGTTCTAAGAGGGAAGTTTATAGCAATTCAACCTCACCTCAAGAAAAAGAAAAATCTCAAATAAACAATCTAACCCTACATGTAAAACAACTAGAGAGAGAAGAACAAAGAAAACCCAAAGTCAGTAGAAGGAAAGAAATCATAAAGATCAGAGCAGAAATAAATGAAATAGAAACGAAGAAAACAACAGCAAAGATCAATAAAACTAAAAGCTGGTTCTTTGAGAAGATAAACGAAATTGATAAACCCTTAGTCAGACTCATCAAGAAAAAAAGGGAGAGGACGCAAATCAATAAAATTAGAAATGAAAAAGGAGAAATCACAACTGACACCGCAGAAATACAAAGGATTATAAGAGACTACTACAAACAACTATATGCCAGTAAAATGAACAACCACAAAGAGATGAACAAATTCTTGGAAATGTACAATTTTCCAAGACTGAACCAGGAAGAATTAGAAAATATAAACAAATCTATCACAAGTAATGAAATTGAAACCAGAATTAAAAATCTTCCAACAAACAAAAGCCCAAGACCAGATGGCTCCACAGGCGAATTCTATCAAACATTTAGAGAAGAGCTAACGCCCATCCTTCTCAAACTCTTCCAAAAAATTGCAGAGGGAGAAACACTCCCAAATTCATTCTATGAAGCCACCATCACCCTGATACCAAAACCAGAAAAAGATATCACAAAAAAAGAAAATTATAGACCAATATCACTGATGAACATAGATGCAAAAATCCTCAACAAAATACTAGCAAACAGAATCCAGCAGCACATTAAAAGGCTCAAACACCATGATCAAGTGGGATTTATCCCAGGGATGCAAGGATTCTACAATATATGCAAATCAATCAATGTAACACACCACATTAACAAATTAAGGAATAAAAGCCATATGATCATTTCAATAGATGCAGAAAAAGATTTTGACAAAATTCAACCCGATTTATGACAAAAACTCTCCAGAAAATGGGCATAGAGGGAACCTACCTCAACATAATAAAGGCCATATATGGCAAACCCACAGCAAGCATGATACTCAATGGTGAAAAACTGAAAGCATTTCCACTATATCAGAAACAAGACAAGGATGTCCACTCTTGCCACTCTTATTCAACATAGTTTTGGAAGTCCTAGCCACAGCAATCAGAGAAGAAAAAGAAATAAAAGGAATACAGATTGGAAAAGAAGTAAAACTGTCACTGTTTGCCAATGACAGGATACTATACATAGAAAATGCTAAAGATGCCACCAGAAAACTACTAGAACTGGGCTTCCCTGGTGGCGCAGTGGTTAAGAATCCACCTGCCAGTGCAGGGGACATGGGTTCAAGCCCTGGTCTGGGAAGATCCTACATGCTGTGGAACAACGAAGCCTGTGCACCACAACTGCTGAGCCTGCGTGCCACAACTACTGAAGCTCACACACCTAGAGCCTGTGCTCTAGCAACAAGAGAAGCCACTTCAATAAGAAGCCCGCACACTGCTACGAAGAATAGCACCCACTCGCCGCAACTAGAGAAAGCCCGCGTGCAGCAATGAAGACCCAACGCAGCCAAATATAAATAAATTAATTAATTAAAAAAAAGAAAACTACTAGAACTAATCAATGAATTTGGTAAGGTTTCAGGATACAAAATTAATGCACAGAAATCTCTGGCATTCCCATACACCATCAACGAAAAATCAGAAAGAGAAATTAAGGAAACACTCCCATCTACCACTGCAACATAAAGAATAAAATACCTAGGAATAAACCTGCCTAAGGAGGTGAAAGACTTGTACTCAGAAAGCTATGTAACACTGATGAGAGAAATCAAAGATGACATAAACAGATGGAGAAATATACCATGTTCTTGGATTGGAAGAATCAATATCGTGAAAATGACTATACTACCCAAAGCAAGCTACAGATTCAGTGCAATCCCTGTCAAACTACCAATGGCATTCTTCACAGAATTAGAACAAAAAATTTTACAATTCATATGGAAACACAAAAGACCCTGAATAGCCAAAGCAATCTTGAGAAAGAAAAACGGAGTTGGAGGAATCAGGCTCCCCGACTTCAAACTATACCACAAAGCTACAGTAATCAAGACTATATGGTATTGGCACAAAAACAGAAATATAGGTTAATGGTACAGGATAGAATGCCCAGAGGTAAACCTACGCATATATGGGTACCTAATTTACGAAAAGGAGGCAAGAACATACAATGGAGAAAAGACAGCCTCTTCAATAAGTGGTGCTGGGAAAACTGGACAGCCACATGTAAAAGAATAAAATTAGAGCACTACCTAACACCATAAACAAAAATAAACTCCAAATGGATTAGACTTAAATGTAAGACCAGACACTATAAAACTCTTAGAGGAAAACATAGGAAAACACTCTTTTATATAAACCACAGCAAGATATTTTTGACCCAACTCCTAGAGTAAAAGAAATAAAAACAAAAATAAATAAATGGGACTTAATTAAACGTAAAAGCTTTTGCATAGCAAAGGAAACCATAAACAAGACAAAAAGACAACCCTCAGAATGGGAGAAAATATTTGCAAATGAAACAACAGACACAGGATTAATCTCCAAAATATACAAACAGCTCATGGAGCTCAATATCAAAAAAACAAACAATCCAGTTAAAAAATGGGTGGAAGACCTCAATAGACATTTCACCAAGGAAGACATACAGATGGCCAAGAGGCACATGAAAAGATGCTCAACATCACTAATTATTAGAGAAATGCCAATCAAAACTACAATGAGGTATCACCTCACACCGGTTAGAATGGCCATTATCAAAAAATCTAGAAACAGTAAATGCTGGAAAAGGTGTGGTGAAAAGGGAACCCTCCTGCACTGTTGGTGGGAATGTAAATTGATACAATCACTATGGAAAACAGTATGGAGGTTCCTTAAAAAACTAAAAATAGAACTACCATATGACCCAGAAATCCCACTACTGGGCATATACCCTGAGAAAACCATAATTCAAAAAGAGTCATGTACCACAATGTCCATTGCAGCACTATTTACAATAGCCAGGACATGGAAACAACCTAAGTGTCCATCGACAGATGAATGGATAAAGAAGATGTGGCACCTATATACAATGGAATATTACTCAGCCATAAAAATAAAAGAAATTGAGTTATTTGTAGTGAGGTGGATGGACCTAGAGTCTGTCATACAGAGTGAAGTAAGTCAGAAAGAGAAAAACAAATACCGTATGTTAATGCATATATATGGAATCTAAAAAAAAAAAAATTGGTTCTAATGAACCTAGTTGCAGGGCAGGAATAAAGAGGTAGACATAGAGAATGGACTTGAGGACATGGGGTGGGAGGGGAAAGCTGGGGGGAAGTGAGAGTAGCATCAACATATATACACTACCAAATGTAAAATAGTTGGATGGTGGGAAGCAGCAGCATAGCACAGGGAGATAGGCTCGGTGCTTTGTGATGACCTAGAGGGGTGGGATAGGGAGGATGGGAGGGAGGCTCAAGAGGGAGGGCATATGGGGACATGTGTATGCATATGGCTGACTCGCTTTGTTGTGCAACAGAAACTAACACGGTATTTTTTTTTTAAATTAATTAATTTATTTTTGGCTGCATTGGGTCTTCGTTGCTGCGCACGGGCTTTCTCTAGTTGAGGCAAGCAGCGGCTACTCTTGATTGTGGTGCGCCGGCTTCTCATTGCAGTGGCTTCTCTTGTTGCGGAGCACAGGCTCTAGGCTTTCGGGCTTCAGTAGTTGTGGTTCACGGGCTCTAAAGCACAGGCTCAGTAGCTGTGGCGCACAGGCTTAGTTGCTCCGCGGCATGTGGCATCTTCCCGGACCAGGGCTCGAACCCGTGTCCCCTGCATTGGCAGGCGGATTCTTAACCACTGCGCCATCAGGGAAGTCCCACTAACACAGTATTGTGAAGCAATTATACTCCAATAAAGATCTATTAAAATAAAAAAATTTTAGAAAAACGACATGAATTTATCGTTGTTTAAAGTATACGTGAAAATACTGTTACCTAAATGCACATGGTTATACAACAGATCTCATGAACTTTTCATCTTAAATGACTGAAACTTTACACCCATTGAATAGCTCCCTGTTTCCCCTTCCCCCCAGACCCTGGCACCCACCGTTCTACTTTCTGTTTCTATGAGTTTGATTACTCTAGGTACACCACATAAGTGGAATCATGCAGAAATTGTCTTTTTGTGACTGGCTTATTTCACTTAGTACAGCATCTTCCAGGTTCATCCAGGTTGTGCAGATGAGAGGGTTTTCTGCTTTTTTTAAGGCTGAATAATATGCCATTGTGTGTCTATGACACATTTTCTTTATCCATTCATCTATTGATAGGCATTTAGGTTGCTTCTATTTCAGGGCTATTGTGAATAATGCTGCACTGAACATGGGAGTGCAGATACCTCTTTTTTTTTAAATATTCTTAATTGTATTTATTTATTTAGACTGAGCTAGGTCTTCGTTGCGGCGTGCAGGCTTCTCTATTTACGGTGCGTGGGCTTAGTTGCGGTATGTGGGATCTTAGTTCCTCGACCAGGGATTGAACCCAGGCCCCCTGCATTGGGAGCGTGGAGTCTTAACCACTGGACTACCAGGGAAGTCCCGCAGATATCTCTTTGAGATCCTGTATTTCATGTAGCATAATGTCCTCAAGGTTCATCCATGTAGCATATTGCAGATTTTCCTTTGCTTTTAAGGCTGAATAATATTCCATTGTATGTATAGACCACATTTTGCTTATCCATTCATCCATCAGCGGACACTTGGGTTGCTTCCGTGTTTTAGCTATTGTGAATAATGCTGCTGTGAACACAGGGTCCCTTCGAGACCCTGCTTTCAATTCTTTTTAGTATATACCCAGAAGTGAAATTGCTGGGTCATACGGTCATTCTATTTTTAATTTTTTGAGGAACATTCCTCATTCCTTTTATGGCTCCAAAGTATTCCATTGTGTGGATATACTATTGTTTATTCTGCTGGGACTTATTGATGGGCATTTGGCTTTTTTTCCAGGCTTAGGCTATTACAAATAGAGCTGTAATAAATAACCTTGTCCCTGTGCCTTTTTGTATTGTTTGCAGTGAATCTTTAAGACAGATTCCTAGAAGTGGGATTGCAGGATCAAAGGGCAAATACACATGTAGGTATTGCCAAATTCCCTTCCATCAGGACGGTTACACTCCCACCAGCAAAGTGTGAGAATGCCTGTTTTCTCACAGGCTAGAGAAGAGAGTATTTGTTAAACGTTTGGATTTTTGCCAATCTGATCAGCAAGAAATAGTTCCTTGGAGCAATTTGCATTTCTTTAACTACAAGTGTGGTTGAACATCTTTTCGTATAGTTTTGAAATATTTATTTGCTTTTCTTTTTCTGTAAACTGTTTATATTTTTAGTGCATCTTTCTCACAGATAGTTGGCCTTTTAATTTGTATTAGAAGCACTTTATATTTATTCTAAGAATGTTAACTCTTTTGTGTTGTAGTTGTGAATCTTTTTTTTTACCAGTCTGTCATTTGTCTTTTAGATTTTTATTTATTTATTTATTTAAATTAAATTTTTTTTTTTTTGGCCATACAAAAATGTCAATTCCATGAAACTTACTAATCTTTCCCCTATTGCTTCTGGATGTTGAGTCAGAATTAGGAAAGATTTCTCTGGTCCCAAATTATAGAAGGATTTACCCATGTCTCCCGTTAGTGCTTGGATGGTTTCATTTTTATACTGAAATCTCCAGTTTTTTTGGAATGTGTCCTGGTAATACAAGAGGAATGCCACCAACTGTTTCTGATTCCACAAGGCTCTCTAGTTATCCTAACACTAACTGTTTGTGTGTGTGTGTGTGTGTTTGTTTTGTTTTGTTTTTTTTAGGCCGCACCGTGCAGAATACGGGATCTTAGTTTCCTGACCAGGGATGGAACCCACGCGCCCTGCATTGGGAGCGTGGAGTCTTAACCGCTGGACCGCCAGGGAAGTCCCTCCTAACACTAACTGTTAAGTCACCCATTCTTTCCCCACAATTTGTGATGCTGCCTTTATCATATACAAGCTTTCCATAGGCAATGGGGGCTGTTTCTGGATTTTGTACTTTGTTGTCAAGGGGAATCACTTAATCTCATTCACCACTGCTCAGGACCCTCCTTGCCAAGATCATCCTTGGGGAAGGCTCCCACCTGACAACAAAGCCCTTTTCTCCAGGCTCAGAGGTCAAGCTTTGGAGGCAAATGCTCTGAGAGGGAGATCTATGGGAGCCAAATTCACACTAACCCAGCCTCTGCAGATAAAGAGGTGTTTCTGGAGAATGACCTTCAGAGAGGAGAGCTCTCTGGAAGTAGGTGGTCCCTATACTGCCCCTGGGGAAGGGGTGGGTGGGATCAAATATTCTATCTTTACTACAGAGCTGGGGCCGGGAGAGAATCTAGTGCTTGGCTAATGGTGGCCCTTGAAGGATCATTTCTTTAAACAAAAGACAGAACGGCCATTTATCACCTATCCACCCACTCGTCTTATCGATATTTACTTAACTTCTACTTCATAGCAAATACCATGCTCTGTGCTGGGGGAGAAGAGAATCAATACACTGTTCTTGCTTCTTTGGGGAATTAAGAACAGATGTTCTGAGAGCTAAAAGCATCACGAAAAGAAGCGTGGGTCTTGTTTTCTGAGCAGTGGTCAACACATCTGCTTCAGTAAATCAATGTCTCTTGTCAAAACTCTGCTGGCCAGAAATACAAGTTCTAGGAGGAGGAGAGGACCAGGGGACAAGCCTTTAATGATAAGTTAAGCTCTCACCTTTTTTTTAAAAAAATTATTTATTATTTATTTATTTTTGACTGCATTGGGTCTTCGTTGCTGCACGCGGGCTTTCTCTAGTTGCGGCGAGCGGGGGCTACTCTTCATTGCGGTGTGCGGGCTTCTCATTGCGGTGGCTTCTCTTGTTGCAGAGCATGGGCTCTAGGCACTCGGGCTTCAGCAGTTGTGGCACACGGGCTCAGTAGTTGTGGCTCGCGGGCTCTAGAGCGCAGGGTAGGGCCACAGGAAGTGGAAGCCATGGTACACCTCCTCCCACACCCGGACACCTGCATGACGTCATACCTGCTCCATTCACTGCACAGGGAGCAACCCTCTGGGAGGGTTGATGTGTGTGTTGACACCATATAAAGTGACTTATAGGCAAGTGTCCCACAATATTATTATTGTTCATATGCCCTAGATTTTGCGACCTCTCTCCCCACCATCAAACAGCCATTCCTGGCTTAGTAGCTCTGACTCCTGTGTTTCCCTTAGCCCTCCAAGTTGACCTTGAAGTCCCAGGTTCATAGAATCAGACATTGTTTAAGAGTTAAAGTGACCGTAGAAATCCTGGTATCCAGTGATTCTCAGTGTTGGAAGCACTTTGGTTTAGTAAAGAACAATGGCGGCAGTGGGTCCTGTTTGCAGCTCTTGTTGAGATTTACTTTCATGGGAAGCGGGGGACGCTACGGAAGCATGTCCCGCCCTCAGATGTGTGTGGAGGGCGGAGTTGCCCAGCCTGCCCCGAGTATGGGCCTCCTCCAGATCCAGGACCACCGGCTCTCCTGGATGGCCCGGTCGGGCCTGAGAACCTGAGGCTCAGCGTGGTTGAGGGGTGGACCTGGCCACCTGGGGTAGCCCCTTCCTCTGCTGGGCTGCAGCAGAATCAGGCTGTTCCTTATTACAATAAAATGACTTCTGCCCACTCCTTGAGCCCCGGGAAGTTGCACCCACGTCATCTGAGTGCCCCCTGCTCTGACGCCCGCCCACTCCCACTCTCTCCATCTCCTTCTCCTGAACACTGCTCCCTGTGTCCCACATGTCACGCTTTCCAGCCTCCTCTGTGTCCTGGCCCCTCACCAGTCCCCTCCCCTGCCTGCCAGAGGGGTGCCAGGTGCAGAGAACAGAGGGACAGGTGTCTCGCTGACGTGGGGTCTGGGCCTCTCTTCATGTTGCCCACGGTGGCTGGAGGAGAATGGCCTTTGAAGGACCCTAAAGAGAAAATGTCAAAAATCTCCACAAAATGGTGAAGCCAAGTAGACATCACGCTGTGACTTGGGAGGGGTTCAAATGATTCTCCCTCCCCCTCCATGTAATTATTATGATTATTTTCATAAAGAAAACCAAGCCTATGGGATCAGATCTCATAGTCCTGATGTCTGGAGTTAATTCAGGGGCCATTAGCTAAAGGGACGAGAGGGTGACACTGGGGCTTGAAGTTCCTAAGCCCATCTGACCTGCCGAGACCCCTGAGCATCTTCCTGACCATATAATAAAATAAATTGTCATGAGGCAAGCCAGTGACCAAGCAGCCCAGAGGCCAGTGGAGGAAGGAAGCCAGCTTTGGGGCCCAGCTGACCCATTAGGGAAGCATGCCTTGGGGGGAAGTCTTGGCCGGGAGTCTGGTGGGAGGTTAATCAGTACGTTGTCTGGCTCCACATCTCCTGGGAGAAGAGATGGGGGCCCCTGTTCCCTCGGCTCTAAGAGGTGTTTTGGACCTACCTTGCCGATAGGACAGTTTCAGTTTGTAAGTTTGCAATGTGTTTGTGTGTCTGAAGAGAAGGAAGTTGAAGCCTTTGCATCCAGACAGGAAGTTTCATCATCCCTGGCACATGGGAGTCAGCGGTCCAGTACAGGGAGTGACCAGGATGTCTGACTCCACGAGGCACTAAAAAGAGAACGCAAGGCTGTGCTCCATCCTGAAAGCCTTGGGTTACTATTGAAAACCCAGCTCACTGTCTGGAAGGGGAGAGGATACCCCAGCAGAGAGGTCTGCTTGATCAGAATGCCACTCAGTGTAAAGGTGTAGAAACTTCAGGCAGATAAATTCGATTTCCTCCCTCCATGATCATCCTTGCAAGGACCAGACAAAAGGGAGAACAACCTGAGATTCCCCAGAGATCCCCCTGGATCTCCCAGCTCTGTCGTATTCAATGCACACCAGGACTTCCTTATTTGCTGTTCCCCCTGGCTGGATGCTCTTCCCCCAGATCTTTGCTGGACCAACACCTTCTCAGCACTGATGGCTTAGCTCCTAGAGGCCCTCCCTGACCCCTACCCAAGGTGGCCCATCCCCCTAGGAGCCAGCCTCTCTCTAAGCCATTGCTGTATATTCTTTATAGTCGTTAATACTATTTCTGTTTAATATACTTCCCTTTTCCAGCCTCCACTGACTAGAATGTGAAGTCTCTGAGAGCAGGCCCTCACTGTGGTGATCACTGCCGTATCCCAGTGCCGAGAACTGTGCCTGGCACCTGGTGGATGTTTAGTTGAATTGGTGGGTGGTACTTCGAATAGATGGGGAAAGGAAGGAGGTGGCTTGGAGACAGAAGGGGTCATGTAGGGGGGCGATGGCCTTTCCTTTCTATTGGCTTTCTTCTTCATATGCCTCCTGAGGGGCTGATCATGTGAAGAAAGAAACACCTCACCAGTCTCTCTCCCTTTAAGCGCCTTCACCAACAAGGAGGCTGACACTCCCCCTTGGGCTGGGGTCTGGCAGATGGACCACCCCCCAACAGAGGTGTTTCTGGGGCAGCAGGATCACACCTGCCCCCGTTCTTTAGCTAAACCAAAGAACTTCCAGCACCATGAGCAAATCCATTAGAAATTCTTCTCTGTGTGGGGCGGGCACTGAAGATAAAGTGGGGTGGGCCACTTTGACTTGCTGAACTTTAAAAGTAAGAGGCACAGGTGGGAACAGGTTGAAGGAGCCAGGTTTCCTTCTATTTGGCCTGCCTACAAACCAAACCTTCTAGCATCCAAGGACCCCTTAACTCTGCCTTGTGCTGATCCCAGCTGGTGGGTTCCTTAGAGGCAGCGTCTGAGATCGGGGTTTTTGCGCAGATGATGTGTTGTGGGAGAACCCACGGGATGGAAACTGGTAAGGGAGTGGGGGAAGCAGGATAGGGCAGGTGAAGAAGCCAAGCAGGGTTGTTTTTGGCTCAAGTCTGACTTCAGCCTGATCCCATGGGGGCCCTGGAGTGTGAATGGCCCCACAGAGCTGTTCCACCTGAACGCGAGGGGGCGGGCCTTCGTAACTGTGCACCACCCCGTCATCAGCTGCCGGCCACCCCTTGGGGGTGTGATGACCAGGTGGCTCCTGGTCAGCCAAAGGCGATTCTCTGGGGAAGGGTGCAGCTATGGGGCGGCAGCAGCCGACATTCACAGCTCTGGGGAGTGGGTGATGGGGATCTGGGCGGGGCATCTGTAGAGTCTCCTACGGCCTCCAACCGTGCCTCCTACTGCCCTGGATGAACCACACCCCTCCCCCCAGGTGCCTTGGCCTCTGCCACCTCCCTTGCCTCCAAGGTCCCCTTCCTGCTCCTCTGAAAGTCCTCCTCAAATACCAACATCACACCCTTTGATTCTTACAGCACTTATTGACCTGAATCACATCCTCATCTTCTACACTCCCGTCTTATCTAGTGTGTAGGCCACGTCTCCGCATGCCCTTGGAAGCAAGGACCACCCCCATCTTCCCCTCTGTGTCTCTAACGGGGCCTCACACAGACCTGGGCATCTATGAAGTGACTCAGAATGAACAACAGGACTCAGAGGACCCTAAGCTCAGGAGCCCGCAGTCCAGGGTCTGTCCAAGGTCTCCGGGCTGTCTGCAGAGCTGGGATTCGAGCCTGTGACACCACTCGAATCTCCCCTGATGCCAAGTCCAGGTGAGAGGACGTAGTTTCTAACTCACACACCTGGTCTCAGTGTTTTGTGTTTCTGGGTGCTAGGCTTCTCGGGATTGTAACCTTTGCTCTCCTGGGTCAGAAAGCTCTAACTTTGTGTGTCATCTTACTGAAGTTGATCCATTGCTCAGAAAACCCGTCAACCAAAACTCCCAGGGGAATTTAGGGTCTATGCATATTGGGGAAACCTCAGAGGCCAAGTGTGTGGGATTTCCAAAGGAAGTGAAAGCTGGCCTTCAGCACCAGTTGGGACATCCAGACCAGCTGGCCACAGCCCAACCCCAAAGCTAACTTTTTTCTGGAACCCAGAACAAGCTCATTTTCCCTGAGCCAAGGCTCACAAGCCTCCCAGAAGACAACGGAACGGGGTCACTTGTCAGTGGCACTGCCACAGTGTGTCCCCTAAGGGTCTGGGAGGCGTTGGAAAGACTCTGCCCATGGACTTTGCACTTCGAAATCAAAGACTCTCTCTCCCCCCCCACCTCCTCTAATGAGCAGTTGCCCTAGGACCCTGCCCTAGGCCACCCAGGAATGGACAGAAGGATAGACAAAAGACAAAAAAGACACTCCTAGGACAACTCAGAGGCCAGTGTTGTATCTGTTCCCTAATGGTGCTAAGAAAGGATGTGCCCTTTAATAATAATTTTTTAAAATATTTATTATTTGGCTGCGTTGGGTCTTAGTTGGGGCACGCATGATCTTCATTGCGGCATGTGGGATCTTTCATTGCGGCGCGCAGGCTTCTGTCTAGTTGTGGTGCATGGGCTCTAGAGTGCGCGGGCTCAGTAGTTGAAGCGCACGGGCTTAGTTGCCCCACGGCATGTGGGATATTAGTTTCCCGACCCGGGATGGAACCTGCATCCCCTGTATTGGAAGGCTGATTCTTAACCACTGGACCACCAGGGAAGTCCCTCAATAATAATTTTGAACAACAGAGAAGGCAGCAGCTGGGGTGTCCCTCTAAGCCAATCTGGAGAAACAAAATAGTGCAAAGAAGGATGTTATTCAGAGCCACAAACGGCCTCTTCTGCTCGGTCTCCCCGTTGGTCTCTGGAATTCTTCTTCCCACCCTCAGGCACCAGCCTTTCTGCCCTGCAATTGTGTATGAGGGCAATAGTATAACTGGCCGCCTGACCGTGCCTGGCCAATTGGCTGCAAATTGTAGGTCACGGAGCACAAGGGGCTCGAGGCTCAGAGTGATATTCCCCAGACCCTTTGTGGTCTTCCATTTGTTACCATCCAGGGGACCAAAGATTTTTCTTTCCCTCAAACCATAAATTTAGACTCAGGGTCTTTCTTTCAGGAGGGCTTATGGGAGGTTGATAGGAAGAGGACCTGACAAAATATGGGGTTACCAGCTTCCCCAGGGAAAGCGACTCCTAGATCAAGACCTATAGAGTCTATTTGTGTTTATCTGACTTGGACAGTTGGTTGGGATGAAAAAAGAGAAAGCCATTTTCAGCAAGTGTATACTCCTGGGCAATAAAAAGGAAGAAACCATTGATACGCACAACTTGGATGAGTCGCAATGGTGTTTATGCCAAGCGAGAGAAGCCAGTCTCAGATGTTTATATACTGTGAGATTCCATTTATAGGACATTCTTGAGGATAGAACTATAGGGGGGGAGGACAGGTCAGTGGTTGTCAGGGGGTTATGAGTGGGGCAGGGTACTGGATAGCAGGAGAGCGGTTTGGTTGTTTTCGGGAGGGTGGGATAATGGAACTGTTGTGTATCTGACTATGGTGACGGTTACGTGAATCTATACAGGCGCAAAAATTCAAAGAATCGTACACCAAAATAAGTCAATTTTACTGTAGTGATACTTTTTAAAATAAAAACTTAAAAAGTTAATGATGATAGTGGCTGACATTTGCTTCCCATGTACCTGATTCTGTGCTAAGTGCGGTATATACATTGTCTCATTTTTTTCTTCTCAATAAACCCATTTGACATCAGGTTATGCAACTTGCTCAAGGTCATGTAGTAAGTGGAAACTTGAACGCACGTTTGTCTGACTCAAGAGCCCGTGATCAAACCACTGTGTGGTGGTGCCTCTTTTGGGGGGTAAGAGTGGGAAATGATCACACAGTGTCTGAGACCCCAGTTTGGAGAGAACACCAGCAAGAATCAGGTTCTCTTATTTTTTTATAGTTTTTTTTTTGGCTGCGCTGGGTCTTAGTTGCGGCGCGCGGACTTCTTAGATGTGGCGTGCATGCGGGATCTAGTTCCCCAACCAGGGATCGAACCGGGGCCCCCTGCATGGGGAGGGCAGAGTCTTACCCACTGGACCACCAGGGAAGTCCCAGGTTCTCTTCTAATGGAGGGAAACTGTTGTGGGGTGGGGAGGGTTAGCCCTGGTTACAGACAGGGCCACGGGGTTGAATCTACATCCATCTGCTTCAGATGGCTCTTCCAGACCCAACCCCATTTCTCTGGTTCTCCCCCAGGGTCGGGGGCTGGGAAGCTGAGTGGAACCACTGTCCACTGGAAGCCACACCCACCGTGAAGGAAAAATGAGATTGGAGAGGTTAGAGCCCTCTGCCCAGGGCCAGGGATGGAGAAGCAGGGATTGGGAGATGAGGGGTGTTTTTTGTTTTCTTTGTATTTATACGTTCCCTAAACTGACTTCTTTTCCTATCTTGTTAAAGAATGTTTCATTTGTTGAACCACACAGGTGGGTGTGGGACAGTGGGTAGATAGGCTATCTGTAAATGCTGAAATTGTTCTATGGGAATCAATGGTACTATAGAGCCCTGTAGGGTGAGTGGGAGTTACTCAGCGCAGGCCAGGTATGAAGTATTCTAAGAAGAGGAAACACAGATGCAGAGGCCCAGGGTTGAAGTGGAACAGCATGTATGTAGCAAACTGAAGAGTTCAGTATATTTCAGGAGAGCCCAGCATCAAGCTGAGCGTGGAAGCCAAGCCGGGGGTGGAGGTGGGGTGCTGGGCCACGCAGGACTCCTGGGCGACCAGAGGACTTTGAACAATTCTAGCTGGATACTGTGGCCTGCTTTCTTTGTTTGAAAAGGAGATTCTCAAATGTTAGTCGTGCTTGCAAGACATACCCACACACCCAACTGAGACTTGCTCCTGGAAGAAATCAGGATTGGGAGAGCTGAAAAGGGAATGACGTGCTTGCTGACACCTAAAATCAGCTCAGATCTCACCTACAATCAGTGCACTTGGCACCAGTGGGAGCCACGCCCTTTGTTTAAAGCAGGGGTCCTCAAACTTTTTCTGTAAATGACCAGAGAGGAGATATTTTAGACTTTGAGGGCCACTTGCATCCCTGTGGCATATTCCTCACCCCTTCCTTCTTCTTTTCTTGCAATCCTTTAAAATCATTCTCAGTTCTGGGTTGTATAAAAAGAGGCCCAGGGCTGGATTTGGTGCACAGGCCGTAGGAGAGAAGAGCAGACCCCAAGAGAGATAGGAGCCTGTGATGTCTCAAGGGGTTCCTTGGTGCTCAACTTCTTCTTTTTCTTTTTTTTTAAATTATCTATTTTACGTTGGAGTAGAGTTGATTAACAATGTTGTGTTAGTTTCAGGTGTACAGCAAAGTGATTCAGTTATACATATACAAGTATCTGTTTTTTTTCAAGTTCTTTTCCCATTTAGGTTATTACAGATTATTGAGCAGAGTTCCCTGTGCTGTAGAGTACGTCCTTGTTGGTTATCTATTTTAAATATAGCACTGTGTACATGTCAATTCCAAACTCCCAATCTGTGCCCTCCCCCACCCTTCCCCCTGTAACCATAAGTTAGTTCTCTAAGCACTTAGCTTCTGAACACAAATAATCATCCCCTTTCCAGCCACGAATGGCCCTTCACCGCCTCTGTTTTTAGGCTCCTCCCACAGCATAATTCCTTATCCCCCATGATTCGGGGGGGAGATTTGGCCACACCTCCTTTGCTGATAGTTTCACAGCATCAGAGACTCTCAGAACCCGTTGTTCAGGGACCCACCCTTGGGGTAACCCTTTGGGCTGGGTCAGCATTTCAGCGCCAACATCTCCCTCTGGACCCCACAAGTTCCTCTTCTGATGTCACTCCTTCCCTTCAGGGCCTCTCCGTGCCTTAGCCTAAGGCCTCCCTGTCCCTCCTTCCCCACTGAAGAGTAGCCACATTGAGATCACCTTATGACCCCTGATCTCCGAGGGCTGCCATCAAGCCTTCCCTCCCTCATGTCAGGAGATGGAGTTCAATGACCCCTCTTCCACCTTGGGTGTGAGTGGCTCTTTCATCTGAGGGGGAAGGGGTGTTCTAGGTCTTCTAGGGCAAGGCTGTAAGAAGCCTTGCAGGTTCTGATGGAACCTGTTTTTTCTTTTTGGCTGCACCGGGTCTTAGTTGTGGCACACAGGATCTTCATTGTGACATGCGGACTCTTAGTTGCGGCATGCGTGCAGGATCTAGTTCCTTGACCAGGTATTGAACCCGGGCCCCCTGCATTGGGACCGTGGAGTCTTACCCACTGGACCACCAGGGAAGTCCCAAAACCTGTCTTTGGACACTTGTTTAGAGTGGGGCCAGCTGCCTTGAAAGAAGTTTGACAATCCCAGGACCACCATGCTGTGAGGAAGCCCAAGCTAGTCAAGCAGAGAGAACACATGGAAAGAGAGATGCTCGACATCCTCCAGCTGTCTTATTTATTTCTCCAAAATAGATCACTTTTTTAATATAAAAATACCCCCAAAAATTCATGAAATGTGTGTTAGGGGACAAAATCAATATAATTTTAATACTATAACCATGTATTCAACTTCACAATGTCTCTGGTGGTTAGGTTTTGGCACACATGTTGTGATAAGTGTTATACTTAAATCCATATTGTAACAAACTGGGTTACAATGGAGTTCTAACGTAACAAACTGGAATGCTGCAGAGTCAAGGTGAATTGTCCATGCAATGGCACAAATGCAATTTCAGTATGCCTTGTTAGCATACATGTCAGCTCTGTTTGGGGTTTTCCTTTTCATCTGGTTATTACCATCTAGGAGAGACATTTGGTATGCCAATGGTACAGCTTATTAAGGTGTTTGAGGAGAAAATATTAAGAATGTGCACAGATGGTATTTAACTCCATAAGAGCACAAATGATTACCAGGTAGTTGCTATTGTCTTTTCCCCTTGATAATCATATATAACTCATAGTATTTGTGGAAACAACATTTTAAAAATACCAATGTATTATCTTTTTTATTTTTATGTTTAAAAAATTTTTATTAGAGTATACTTGATTTAAAATGTTGTGTTAGTTTCAGGTGTACAGCAAAGTGAATCTGTTATACATATACATGTATCCACTCTTTTTTAGATTCTTTTCCCATGTAGGCCATTACAGAGTATTGAGTAGAGCTCCCTGTGCTATACGGTAGGTCCTTATTGGTTACCTATTTTATATAAAGTAGTGTGTATATGTCAATCCCAATCTCTCAATTTATCCCTCTCCTCCTTACCCCCTGGTAACCATAAGTTTATTGTCTACATCTGTAACTCTATTTCTGTTTTGTAGATAAGTTCATCTGTAGCCTTTTTTTTTTAGATTCCACATATAAGTGATATCATATGATATTTGTCTTTCTCTGTCTGACTTACTTCACTCAATATGACAATCTCTGGGTCCATCCATGTTGCTGCAAATCTTTTTTAATGTAGTTTTTTTAGTTTGTTTTTAATTTTTTTTACTGAAGTATAATTGACCTACAACACTGTGTTAGTTCCAGGAGCACAACATAGTGATTTGCTATTTCTATACATTTCAAAATGATCACCACAATAAACCTAGTTACCATCCATCACCATACAAAGATATTACATAATTATTGACTTTATTCCCCACACTGCACATTTCATACCTGTGACTCATTTATTTTGCAGCTGGAAGTTTATATCTCTATTCTCCCTCACCTATTTCTTTCCTTTCCTCACCTCCCTCCCTTCTGGCAACCGCCTGTTTGTCCTCTGTATCTATGACTCTTTCTGTTTTGTTATGTTTGTTCATTTGTTTTGTTTTTGGATTCCACACATAAGTGAAATCATATGGTATTTTGTCTTTCTCTGTCTGACTTATTTCACTTAGCATAATACCCTCTAGGTCCATCCATGTTGTCACAAATGGCAAGATTTCATTGTGTGTTTTTTTTTTTTCCACCGCACCACGCTGCTTGCGGGGTCTTAGTTCTCCGACCAGGGATGGAACCTGGGCCCTTGGCAGTGAGAGCACAGAGTCCTAACCAGTGGACCGCCAGGGAATTCCCCCAAGATTTCATTCATTTTTCTGGATGAATAATATTCCATTGTATACCTTCTTTATCCATTCATCTGTTGATGGGCACTTCGGTTGCTTCAGCCACTCTATGTCTTTTGATTGGAGGATTTAGTCCATTTACACTTGAAGTAATTATTGATTGGTATGTCCTTATGGCCATTTTGGTAATTGTTTTCTGGTTGTTTTTGAAGTTCTTTTTTGTTCCCTTCTTCTTCTTTTGCTCTCTTCCCTTGTGATTTGATAACTATCTTTAGTGTTATGTTTGGATTCCTTTCTCTTTTTTGTATATCTATTATAATTATAGATTTTTTTTGGTTTGTGGTTACCATGAGGTTCATATATAACAACCTATATGTACGTGATTATTTTAAGTTGATAGTTTCTTAAGTTTGAACACGTTGTAACAACGCTGCATTATCACTACCCCCCCCCCCACCGCTGTGTTTAATGGGTCTTTTTGGTTGTTGTTGTTGTTGTTAATTAATTAATTTATTTATCTATGTATTTATATTTGGCTGCGTTGGGTCTGTTGCTGCGCGCAGGTTTCTCTAGTTGCAGTGAGTGGGGGCTACTCATCGCGGTGAGCAGCCTTCTCACTTTGGTGGCTTCTCTTGTTGCGGAGCATGAGCTCTAGGCATGTGGGCTTCAGTACTTGTGGCACGCAGGCTCAGTAGTTGTGGCTCACGGGCTCTAGAGCACAGGCTCAGTAGTTGTGGCGCACGGGCTTAGTTGCTCCGCAGCATGTGGGATCTTCCCGGACCAGGGATCGAACCCGTGTCCCCTGTATTGGCAGGCGGATTCTTAACCACTGCGCCACCAGGGAAGTCCCTAATGTTTTTGACATCATGTTTTACACCTTTTTGTTTTGTGTATCCCTTAACTACTTACTGTGGATACAGATGATTCTTCTAGCGCTTTTAGCTATCCCAGCCCAGGAATCAGACATTTAAGTAAAGACAACTTCGGATGGCTCCAGCCCACACTGTGATGTCAAGAGATCCTGAGTAAGAACTGCCTTGCTGAGCCCAGTCAACTCCCAGATCATGAGAGATAATAAAAAGTTATCCTTTTAAACCTCTACATTTTGGGGTGGTTTGTTACACAGCAATTGGCAACTGAAACACCACCTGAAAGTGATGTCTCATCAGGAAGTTTTCTGTCTCACTCAGGGATAGGGTTTAAATTCTCTCTTCTCTAGTCCAAACTGGAAGATTTTTCCTTAGCTTTGCAGGTCAATCTCTGGTCCTCTCACCAGAAAACCATAAGAATTTTTCACCTAAGTCTAGTGACTCAAAACCAGGAGTCCTCGAGCTAATCAGCTGTGGCAGGTACTTTTTGTTGCCTAACCCAGAGTCATTGCCCAAACCTTTCTTCCTGTCCTCCTCTCACTGTAAAGCCTGGGACGGCCAGATACACAGTCTGGGTTTTCTGGGGAGCACTTTATAACCCCTCTTTGGCCAATAATGTGAGGTCAGCTGTTGTGTTCTTGAAAACAGTCTTTGCTTGCTGATAAGGGGGAAGCTGGGGGAAGAAGCTGCCTGATATCACCACCTGCTTCCTGCTTCTGAACATGGTGTGAGGATGTGATGTGATGTGTGGGGCTCCTGCAAACATCTTGAAACCATGAGGGGAAAGCTAAGAACCCAGAGCCTTGTCGTCTTCTTTATGAGAAAAATAAACAACTCTTTCGTTAAAACATTGTTGGTCAGGTTTTTTATTTTTTGCAGCTGAATGCATTCCTAACTGTGACATCAGTCATGTCCACTTTAGAGACCAAAAGATCTCATTTTTCCCTATAAAGGGGCTCTCCCTTTGGATTCCCCCAAGTTGAGTTTTTGTCTCCCAGAGCTGAAGACTTGGGGTACGGCTGATGTGTGCTCTCCCCACTGCAGAGCTTAACGGCCTTCCCTAGCCCTTAAGATGGGGCTCTGGTCCCAGCTCTGCTACTAACTGCCTTTGTGTCCCTGTATCTCAACCAACTCCCTGAGAGCAAGTGCTCGGAGCCCTCATCCGTGAATAGGACACTGTGTTCATAGGGACCCCGCTGTCCCCAGGCCCCTGGTCTCTGAGCATCTCAGAAGCACAAGTAATCCTGGGCCATGAGGGGCCCACATCCAACAGCAAGTGCCATTCTGGGAGCCTCCAACATAACGGGTCTTTGGGAAGGGAAACCCGAGCCCCTGTTGGGCTGAGAGCTGCTCAAAGCCACGTGGCTTCCTGAGAGCCAGGTGCAGTGAGGGGAGGGAGCAGGGCAGGAGGCAAAGATGAATCAGAGGAAGAGCCTGACTTGAGCCATGCAGAGTGAGGGAAGGATCCAAATTCCTAAGCTCCCAGATCTGCTGCCGGCTCTCGGCTCTCTCCGGCTTGCTTCCCGCTGCTGGGCCGGGGCGGTGGGGGCCAGGCTACACGGCAGGGACGCCGGTGGTGGGCTGGAAAGCTGGAGTCCTGGCCTCTGGAAAGGTGTGGTGGTTCAGGGTTTCCCTCTGGCTCCCTGAGAGGCTGAGCTGCCGGGGAGTTCCGACCACCCACCATGCTTCCCGGCTTTCCTGGAACCTTCTGTAGAGTCAGCCAGGAAAGGATCTGCCCGTGGGCCCCTGGAGCTGCAAATCCTCTCTCCTCCCTGCACCCGGGGAGACTCTCCCACCTGGGTGAATGCCTTCAATTACAATACAGCAAATAGGAGGATGATTGTGGCTCAGTGAATGCTGTCAGGGTTCCAGGCAATTTTTCCAAACCTTATCTCATTTAGTTCTCTCAACAAGTCTAGGAAGTACTCTGTTGGTATTATAGATGAGGAAACAGGAGCAAAGAGGCTGAGTGACCTCCAAGGGGTCACACCAGCCAAGCGACGACAGGGTCACAATTCCCACTCGGGCTTGTTGACCTTAACCCCCACTTCAGGCTGACCGTCCATCACCTGGAGAGTAAAACCCATGCGGCTGGGCACACAGGGCCCTACGGGGTGATCCCCACAGGCTGTCATCTCTTGAAGCAAGGAAGACATCGGGGAGAGCCACCCAAGGGGCTTCAACTGAATCTGCAATGTTTTAACATTTTATTACTTAAAAACATAAGAAGCAAATACGATACAATGTCAAGATTGGACAAAGCTGGGTGGTGGGTACATGGGTCTCTTTAACATTGTCTGTGCTTTCCTGTAAGCTTGAAATATTTCATAATTAAAACTGTCCTTCTGTGGGGCATTGTGGTGGGGTGAATAATGTTCCCCCGAAGATGTTCCAGTCCTTATCCCAGGACCTGTGAATATGTGACCTTACACGGCAAAAGGGGCCTTGCAGATATGATTGAGTTAAGGATTTGGGGATGGAGGGATATCCGAGTGGGCCTGCTGGAATCACAAGGTCATTCATTGTGAGAGGGAGGCAGGAGCCTCAGAGTCAGAGGAGACATGAAAATGGAGGCAGAAGTTGGAGTGATGTGGTCACGACGAGCTGATGAACACGGGCAGCCTTTAGAAACGGAAAAGTCAAGGAACTGATTCTCCCCTAGAGTCTCCAGGAGGATCGTTTCTAGCCCCTGTAAGACTCCTTTGAGACTTCTGACCTCCAGAGCTGTGAGGTAATGAACTTGTGTTCTTTGAAGCCAGGAGTTGTGGCAATTTGTTGCAGCAGCAATAGGAAATGAATCTGGGCATGGTCAGCAGTGACGTGAATTGGTGGTGATAGTTTCTCAAAGCAGGAACAAGAAGTCCAGGAAGGGCCCCCTTCCCACCCAGGATGGCACAGCTGGCCTTCCTGGGTCCTGAATCCCCAGTCCTGGGCTTCCCCTAGGGTCCAGTCAGCTCTATGGAACTTCAGCAGGAAAGCAAGGAGGCCAAAGGCTCATGGAACCAAGAGCCCTGACCTGAGTGGTCAACATCAACACTCTCATGGCCTCAAGTACCCAATTCCTCCCGGGCTCCCGGTGCCAAGGTACAAGATACTCCTGGTCTGGGGTTTAACTGCCTAGGCCTTCTCTTCTGGGTCTTGCAAATGAAAAGACTGATTTTTCAGCAGATGGACACCCAAGTGTTTCTGATCCCTCCCCCTGTCCCCTTAACTTCCTTGTTCTCCTGCAGCCCTAGAGGTCACTGGGCAGAGAACTGTGTCTTCTGACCTCCATGCCAATTTGACAACTTTTGGTGAGTGCTCAGTCTGCAGTGGTGCCGAGTTCTGGGGGGAGATGGGATGAGGTCCTTTTGGAGACACGCTGCTCCAATCACCTTAGGAGCTTACAGTCTAGTGGGGGAAACTATAACATATAACTGGACAGCCGTAGACCAAGGTGGCCTGTGAGTATAGCAGGAGGGAGGGGTCCGAGATTCCACATCTGTTCATTCAGATACTTGTTAAGGACCCAAAATCATTCCCCATCTGCCCATCTGGACTCTAAACACCGAAAATGTCATCCTTTGCCTCGAAGGCGCAAAGAATCTTACTAGAGAGACAAAAACACAGACAAATAAAAAATGTCCTAGCAATACCAGGTAGTATCAGTAAGGATGTGAGTGCCCTTATATTGCTGGGACGACTATAGGCACTCAGACAGCAGAGAGCCGGGAGGGCTCTTCAGGGGAGGTGGGACTCAAGTCGGGTCCTGGAAGACCCTCAGGACTTGTGCTGGGAAAGGCCTAGAGGCAGTCTCAGCCGTGGGGATGAAGTGGGAGAGCTGAGGGGAGAAAGGACAGAATGAGCAAAGGGACGAAAGTGCTGACAGCAAAAGGTGTTCACATTTGTGAGGGGGTCAGGACTGGCTGGCGTTAGCTGTTGGCAGAGGTCAGGTTTTGCGTCGGGAGATAAGCTGTGTACATTAGAAAAAGCCCATGTCCAACCCACGTGTGCCTTTAATAGCATATCAGTGCCCCTGAAGGACCTTCACGGGTGAGTCTGTTGGGGCAATGCAGGACCTCAGGTATCCCAGAACACCTGGCAAGAGCAGGTGCCCTGGACAAACAGGATGAGGAGGACATGTCTGATAAGGTGGGACAGTCTTATACTTAAATGTGCTCAAAGACATAGTCGGGGACGGTGGGGGACGAATTAGAGGTCAGACAGGAGGGGCTGAAGTGACAGGGTTAACTGGAAAAGCTGAGTGAAGGAGACTGTTCCCAGGAAATGAAAGCGATACCAACAAGGATTCATGCCCCTCCCCCTCCCTGCAGAAGAGAAATTGATCAGAGCTCCAGTAAGGAGCAGCCAGCTCTGTCTCGTTGTTTACATTCCAATCTGACCAAAGGACAATGTAGAGCCACTGTCACGCAGTCGGGGAGGGGGCTGCCCTCGGAGTGGCTGAGCTTGCCCGGAGGATGGGGGGCTCAGGAGTCAGTGTGGAGGAAGGAGGTGAGGACAGGGAGGGAAGCAGAAGAAGTGACTGCACAGAGCCAGCTCCAAGGTGGGTTTAGGATGAAAGGGTTAGAGAAAAAAGAAGGGCAAAGAAAGGACAGGTAGATAAGATGTCTTTTTGAACATGAGACGGAAAGAGGTAGAGAGAAGTGATAAAAGCTGGAGGCAAGAGCGAAGGATGGAAGAAAACATGATGACGATGAACAGAACCAAGATGGGCTAAAAAACAAGATGATAATGCAGAAAGCAAAGGATCTGAGAACAATGGGTCACGGGAGAGGAGAACAGAGCCCAGGACAGAGCCAGCACAGGCTGGGAAGCGGTCATACTGCTGCCCCTCTGATTCCGTTACACAAAGAGGACTAAGAGATTCTGCCAAAAACAGTGACAAGCGCCGTGCTGTGTGGCTGGGCTGGGAACTGCAGCTCTACAGTTAGCGGAATGCTCACTTAATAAAAAGTTGTGCTGCACAGCAAGCCCTAATGAATCAGGTGGGCTTTCTTGCAGAGCAAGATGTTTGAGGTCTTTCGCTCCAGCAGGGATGTGAGGTAAACAGGCCACCACGATGACTGCAAGTCTTCATCCAGGCGATTCTGGATGCTGGAATGTCAAATTGCAGCGTTTGTTACAAAGATGCTCGAAATAAAAGTCACAGCCTTATTCAGGGACCTGTATTTTATAGTTTCTGGAGTTGTACTTGATCTGGATAGGATGGTAATGTACCTTACAAGAGACAGTATGATGCAGTGGTTGGGAGGGCAGGGTCCATGCTCGGTGGCTTGGGTTTATATCCCCGCTCTGCTACTTATTAAAAGTGAGAACCGTGGCCTTGATTTTATGATCTGCAAAATGGGTACAATGATAATACCCACCTCATAGGGTACTTATGAATAGTAAATGAGTGTCTACACCTTAAGTGTGTAGAACAGTGCCTGGCACTTGGAAAATACTCTCTATATCTTAGAGTTTCTTAGATTTCTTAGAGTTCATAAGCACAAATTACAAGGACAGGAAGTAGAAGGAGACCTTAAGCTGAGGGAGGAGAAGCTACTTTGGAGTAGGCTGCGTGTGTGGCCTACGTGGTGCAGGGGTCAGAGAGATGGGAAGGGGCTTCCTACTGAAGTTGGGGGTTTGAGTGTGCCCCTTCCTGTGGGTTTGTTGGTATTTCTGATTGAACTAAGTCCAAGAGACCAAACTGAGGGCCTCATCCATCCACCAATAATGAATAATGCCTGTTCTAGGTGAATTGTGTTCTGGGTCCCAGGCTTCATTGCTCCCCTGCCCTGGAACTCTGTAATACAGTCCAGCTACTTGACATTTGAAGAAACAAAATCAGATTTGGATTTTGCCACTTGCTAGCATTTTGACCTTCCTTGCCCTCAGTTTCTTCCTCTACCTCAGAGAGCTGTTATAAAGGTCCAGTGAGTAGGGTAAGCAAAGACAAACACAAGTGGATCCCTGATAAACATCATTTACAGAGCTGCTGTGCAGATGAACTGCAGCCCTACCTGTGAAACACAAACTCTGCTGGTAATAGAAGAACTGTAAATAGTGCCTTTACGGACTGGAGGCAAAGAAGGACTTCTTTAAAAAAAGTCGAAAAGCACAATCATAAGACTCAAGGTTAATGTGATCCCTCCAAATACAGGATTTCTGTAAAACAAAGGGCACAGTGGTCAACGATAATGACCAGATAACAGATTGGGCAAAGATACTGCAATATCAAGCCAAAAAGCGACTAGTGTCTAGAATAGACAGGACGTCCTGCACATCAACAAGAAAGAGAGAAGAACCCAGTGGAAAAATAGGCCAAGAATAGGAACAGGTCATTTTGAGAATAGGAAACCAAAAGGACTAAACAAATATATGGAGAGATGTTCTTTGGTTATAAGGTAAATGCAAATTAGACCAACCAGATATTACTTGCCACCTATTTGGCAAAAACTGAAAAGCTGAGTAATGTCAAGTGGGTTAGGATGGGGGGCTATAAGCTCCCTACATTACTGCAGGTAGGAGGTAGGTGGTGTAAGCCATTCTACAGGCAATCCGCCTTCCTTAGCCTGACCACCTGTATGTGTACCACATAACCAATAATCCACTCCTGGGAATATATATAGAGATATAGATACAGATATATCCTGAAGTGTCTCACACAGGGGCCTAAGGACACCTACACGAGGACGCTCATCGCAGCAGAGGGCTGCTGGCGGGGGCGGGGCACTGCGCGCAATTCGCAGCCCTTCCGTGGGGTGGCGGACACGTGAAACACAGCGGCTGCCCTCTGTGAGTCATTTATGGCCCTGAGAAGGGGGCAGATGCACAGCTAGCAGCACAGATGGATCATACTCACATACGCTGGAAGCAAAAGGGCACCCACCCTCATTTACACAAGCATATCCGACCTAAATAGAAATTAAAATGCATGCATAGAAGCAACAACTGAAGATTCCACAAACACAAACAAGGGCATACACAAAACATGTTAGGATGGTTGCTTAAAGGGAAAAGGGGAGTGAGAATTGTGATAAAAGGAAATAGCTGTTTTTGAAAGGAGTGCAAACCAAGGGTTTAGCACGGAAACTGGCATGCAGTAAGCACTCCCTAAGTGTTCGCTGTTATTAATTAAGTGAAAAAGAATGGTTCAAGGTTATAGGTAAGTTAAATCATTATGCTGTATGCGACAGCACAGACGAACTCTGAATACATTACGTTAAGTGAAAGAAGCCAGGCACAAAGGACAAATACTGTATGATTCTACTTAGGTGAGGTCTCTAGTAGTCAAATTCATAGAGACAGAAAGTAGAATACTGGTTACCAGGAGCTGGGGGCAGTGGAGAATGGGGAGTTAGTGTTCAATGGGTAGAGTATCAGTTTAGGAAGATGAAAAAGTTCTGGAGATGATGGTGGTGATGATTGCACAACAATGTTAATGTTCTTTTTTAAAAAATATTTATTATTTATTTATTTATTTAGGCTGCACCCTGTCTTTTTTTTTTATATAATAATTGAAGAAATATCCTTGAATACGTGACAACAATTTCTACCGCCTTGCCATTTCCACTTTCTTTTTTAAAAATTATTTATTTATTTATGGCTGTGTTGGGTCTTTGTTTCTGTGCGAGGGCTTTCTCTAGTTGCGGCAAGTGGGGGCCACTCTTCATCGCGGTGCGCGGGCCTCTCACTATTGCGGCCTCTCTTGTTGCGGAGCACAGGCTCCAGACGCACAGGCTCAGTAATTGTGGCTCACGGGCCTAGTTGCTCTGCGGCATGTGGGATCTTCCCAGACCAGGGCTTGAACCTGTGTCCCCTGCATTGGCAGGCAGATTCTCAACCACTGCGCCACCAGGGAAGCCCTGCACCCTGTCTTAGCTGCAGCACACAGGATTCTTGCCGTGGCATGTGGGATCTTTCTTAGTTGCAGCATGTGGGCTTCTTAGTTGCAGCATGTGGACTCTTAGTTGCGGCATGCATGCACGATCTAGTTCCTCGACCAGGGATCGAACCCAGGCCCCCTGCACTGGGAGCGCGGAGTCTAACCCACTGGACCACCAGGGAAGTCCCCAATGTTAATGTTCTTAATGGCACTGAATTGTGCACACAAAAATGGTAAAATAATTAAAATGGTAAGTTTAAAAAAAACACTGTGCTGTACACTTTAAACTTATACAATGCCATATGTCAATTATGTCTCAATAAAACTGGAAAAAAAAAAAAAAGAATAGTCCAAAGACAGTAAATGCTATTTCCCAAGCACACATCTTGGTAAGCTTCATGAAAAGGCAGAGTCCAGATAAAATTGAAAACTTCTGCTCTGCAAAAGACAATATCAAAAGACAAACCACAGATGGGGAGAAAATATTTGCAAAAGATGCATCTGATAAAGGACTATTATCCAAAATATACAAAGAACACTTAAAACTCAACAATAAGAAAACAAAAAACCTGATTTAAAAAAATGAGCTAAAGACCTTAACAGATACCTCACCAAAGATATACAGATGACAAGGAAGCATACAAAAAGCTCCACATCATATGTCATCAGGGAAGTGCAAATTAAAACTACACTAAGATACTACTACATATCTATCAGAGTGGCCAAAATCCTGAACACTGACAACACCAAATGCTGGGGAGGATGTGGAGCAACAGGAACCCTCATTCATTGCTGATGGGAATGCAAAATGGTACAGCCATTTTGGAAGATGGTTTGGCAGTTCCTTACAAAATTAACGTACTTTTACCATATGATCCAGCAATGAGCTCCTTGGTATGTATCCAAGGGGTTGAAAACATGTTCACATAAAAACCTGCACATGATGTTTATAGCAGCTTTATTCATAATTGCCAGAACTAGGAAGCAACCAAGATATCCTTCAGTAGGTGAATGAATAAACTGTGGTCCATCCAGACAATGGAATATTATTCAGATTAAAAAAGAATGAGCTATCAAGCCATGATAAGACATGGAGGAATCTTAAATGCATACTACTAAGTGAAAGAAGCCAATTTGAAAAGGCTGCATACTGTATGATTCCAACTTTTTGATATTCTGGAAAAGGCAAAACTATGGAGATAATAAAAGACCAGAGGTTGGGAGGGTGAGGGAGGGAATGAACAGGCAGAGCACAGAGGAATTTTAGGGCAGTGAAAATACTCTGTATGATACTGTAGCGATGGGTACATGTCATTATATTTGTCCAAACCCATAGAATATACAACACCAATAGTGAACCCTAAGGTAAACTACAGACTTTGGGTGATTATGATGTGTCAGTGTAGGTTCATCCTTGGTAAAAAAAAAAAAAGTACTATTCTGGTGAGTAATGTTGACAATAGAGGAAGCTATGCATGTTGAAGGGAAGGGGATATATGGGAAATCTCTGTACCTTCCTCTCAATTTTGTTGTAAACCTTTATTTGTTCTAAACAAATAAAGTCTTCCAAAAAAAAAAAAAAAAGAGGCAGGGTCCATAATACCCGTCTTGCCTCTGCCTTTTTTTTAGGAGCCTAGAACAGTTTCTGGCAGTGCATATGTCTTGAATGATTGAACCAAAGCTAGTTGGTGTCAGGGTCGCCCAGCAGAACAATCAAGTCTCCTACAAACTGAGAGAAATCTACTGGTCCTCTCCTCAAAGGTCTGAATTAGGGTTAATCGCATTTTGTATTTACACATCTCCTTTTCTACAAACCCTCAAAGCCCAGAAATGTCACCTAGTTGTCCATACAACTCCCCCGCCAATAGTGGGAGAGTTGGAATTTGAACTCACGGCCTTGCAGAATGGTAGTTTTCACCCCTGCTATGAATTCTGGTGCCCGCAGGGTTTGTGATCCAGGAAGCAGTAGAACTCCACAGGCTAAGGGAAGTGAGTCAGAGTCTTGCCACTCATGGATTTCAAAACAGAAGAGACAGCAGACTTCACCCCTTGAAGAAATACATTGGACAGCTTTGTTATGACATCAAGAAAGCTGAAGTAAGCAGTCAGCAGACACCCACAGGATGTGACAGGGTGTATTTTGACCACAATTCTCAGCAGTTACAGTACAAGCCAAAGGGGAAAGCCCAGACACCATGACTGGCAGAAAAGTGACCATTTGGGGGACCTATTTTATATTTTACAAAGCTATGTTTGTTTGTTTGTTTTAATAAATTTATTTATTTATTTACTTATTTATTTTTGGCTGCGTTGGGTTTTCGTTGCTATGAGCGGGCTTTCTCTAGTTGTGGAGAGCGGGGACTACTCTCCGTTGCGGTGCGCAGGCTTCTCATTGCGGTGGCTTCTCTTGTTGCGGAGCACAGGCTCTAGGCGTGCAGGCTTCAGTAGTTGTGGCGCGTGGGCTTCAGTAGTTGTGGCTCGCGGGCTCTAGAGCACAGGCTCAGTAGTTGTGGTGCACAGGCTTAGTTGCTCCGCGGCACGTGGGATCTTCCCGGACCAGGGCTCGAACCTGTGTCCCCTGCATTGGCGGGCGGATTCTTAACTGCTGCACCACCAGGGAAGTCCAAAGCTGTGTTTTCAATGCAGAAGGCAGGGTCTTCACATCACTATGTGTGCACAGACCAAACCAGCTTCAGATTAATGGCTCCTGTTAATCAGAAATAGCGGATACTGCCCGTCCATGGTCCTCCCTCGTGAAACCATCACTCAGTGGTACCTGGGTTTCCCTGGATCTTTTTAATCTACATCTGCTGCAGCTCCTACCTCGCTCACTGAGGCCATAGTCTTCCTGTTTGAACTTTAGAGCAGCGGTTTTCAACCTTGGTTGCACCTCATAATCACCTGGAGAGCTTTTTAAAATCCCTACGCCTGGGTTGCACCTCTCCAATTAAACCAGAACTTCTGGAATCTGGGTGTGGGCATCAGTATTGGCTAAGCTCCCCAAAGTGGTCCCAACATGCAGCTGCTTTTTTTTTTTTTTAAGCATAATTGCTGTACAATATTATCTGAGTTACCGGTATACAATATAGTGATTCGCAATTCTTAAAGGTTATACTCTACTTATAGTTATTATAAAATATTGGCTATATTCCCTGTGTTGTAAAATATATCCTTGTAGCTTATTTTATACCTAATAGTTTGTACCTTTTACTCCCCTACCTCCCCTCCACTGGTAACCACTAGTTTGTTCTCTATATTTGTGACACTTCTTCTCTTGTGTTATATTCACTAGTTCGTTGGTTTTTGTTTTGTTTTGTTTTCTCACCGAGCCGTGAGGCACGTGGGATCTTATTTCCCCGACCAGGGATCAAACCCGTGCCCGCTGCACTGGGAGCATGGCATCTTAACCACTGGACCTCCAGGGAAGTCCCCAAAGTTTGTTGTATTTTTTAGAACGTGCAGCTGCTTTTAAGTCCTGCTTACGGGACATATTCAGAAAAGATTTATTAAATTAAGCATGAAAAAGGTTTCCTTTTGTGGAGACCAGTGACAGGGCCCTTGTCCTGGGCCATGTTATAAGTGAGAATCATCCGCCCAAGGCATAGGCCCGCTGGCCCTCACCTCCTGGGGTCCCAGGGGAAAACGGCTTTGCTGAGGGTACAAATGGGACCCAAGAGCCTCCAAACTTCACAGTCACCTGAGCCTTAGCCTCGCTTCTCCCAGATCCGCCATTCTTTTGGTGCTCATCGGAGGGGATGCCACCAGAAACCACTTCCGTAGCTCCCCAGCGGGCATCCGGCTTCTGGGGAGACTTTGTTCTCTGGCGCAGTAGCAAACAGGGTCAGGATAGTGTCTGCCAGGAGCTGCGGCCAGAGTTCCAGGAGAATCTGGGGGCCCCTCTGCTTACAGCTCTCACTCTTTTTCCTCCGGCTTTCCTGGATTCCACCACCTAGGCTGTTTGTTCCATAGTTCTCCTGGCCTACGACAAAGATAGGGTTGGATTTAAAGGGGAAAAGATAACTTACTGTAACTGAGAAGATCTGAGGGGAGCAAAATTTGAGCCCTGTCTGCCAGAGTTACAGGGCAGACAGGAATCGCCACATCCGTTTCTGAGACTAGAGATATCAATAGCTCTTACATATTTTTAAAAGTTGTGGTAAAATACACATAACATAAAATTTATATTTTTTACCATTTTTAAGTACACTGCTCTGTGACATTAAGTACCTTCACATTGTTGTGAAACCATCACCACCATACATCTCAGAGGGTTCTCCATCTTCCCAAACTGAAACTCTGTCCCCATTAAACAAGTCCCCATACCCCCTCCCCCGCAGTCCCTGACAACCACCATTCTACTTTCTGTCTCTATGAATCTGACTGTCCTATGTACCGTACGTAAGTGGAATCATACGGTATTTGTCCTTTTGCGACCAGCTCGTTTCAGTTACCATAATATCATTGAGGTTCATCCACACTGCTGCATGTGTCAGAATTTCCATCCTTTTTAAGGCTGAATAATATTCCACTGTATGTGTAGACCACATTTTGTTTATTTGCTCATCCATGGTAGACACACGGATTGCCTCCACCTTTGGGCTACGTAACAGCTAATACTTTTGAGCACGCTCTGTGTGCCACACACTCTTCTAAACACTTCACTTGGACTTCCCTGGTGGCGCAGTGGTTAAGAATCCACCTGCCAATGCAGGGGACACAGGTTTTAGCCCTGGTCCGGGAAGATCCCACATGCCGCGGAGCAACTAAGCCCATGCGCCGCAACTACTGAGCCTGCGCTCTAGAGCCTGCGAGCCACAACTACTGAGCCCGTGTACCACAACTACTGGAGCCCGTGTACCACAACTACTGGAGCCCGTGTGCCACAACTACTGGAGCCCGTGTGCCACAACTACTGAAGCCCGCATGCCTAGAGCCCGTGCTCCGCAACAAGAGAAACCACCGCGATGAGAAGCCCGTGCACCACAACGAAGAGTAGCCCCCGCTCACGCAACTAGAGAAAGCCTGCGCACAGCAACGAAGACCCAACACAGCCAAAAATAAATAGATACATTTATAAAAAACAAAAACGAAAACAAAACCACTTCACTTAACGTTAACTCTTTTAATCCTCCTAGCAACCTGTGAGTTAGGTTCTATTTTCACTGACACTTTTCAGATTTGGAAACTGAGGCACAGAGAGGGAAAGTCACTGGCTTGGGTACCCCAGCAAGTCAGGACTCCAACCTGCTAATGAGCGCCGCAGGCTTCACTGAAGCTAGTGCCTAGGACCAGAGCCCGGACTTATTATTAGAGCAAGAGGCTCTACTGCGGCTACCACGTGTCCACATTTTTTACAAGTAGGAATACCAATGACTTAAGGCACTAACTGACTTGTCCCATAACTGTGGTGACTGTGTTACCTGAACCCCCAAATCAAGGTGCATGGTTTGATATTTTTAATATTTCTCAGTAAAACAAAAACAAAAGCCAAGCTGGGAGGTGTCATTTGAATGGGCCCCCAAATATCAGTGATACTGGGTCATCTTGAGGGTTTATAACGGGGTCGCCTATACAGACATTCTAAACCAGCACTGTTTTGGAGAACAGGGGCCTATCCCTCTATCTGGTGAGTGTGCCAGCGCTCATTTAGAGATTTACCAAACTTTCTGACAGCCTTGAGGGTGACTTCTCTCGGCAAAAGTGAGTCATATCAGGAAGATGGCAGATTTCTGCTCCTTCAGAACATGGGCCACGGCTTCCATCCCACCTGGTCTCACTGGCTCTCGGCCCTGACCAGTCTTCTTATTGTCACAGGAGACATGGGAGGAGGGGGACTTCAAATTAGCACAACCCACTACCCTCCATGGGAGGGACAGCACAGCGTTGCCCCCGTGCCGAAGAGGACGGGAGACGCACATATGAAGGATTCCCGAGTCACACTTCCTGCCTACACATTTCACCCTGTTTCTGTCTCCATTTCAACAGCCCCCTGTAATCCCTCCTTTGCTTCCTGACAGCCGATTCATTCTTCACAGTGCTACCAGGTATCTCGTAAGATGTGAGTTTGACCACGCCACTCCCTGCCTCAAAATCCCACGGTGTGGGACTTCCCTGGTGGCGCAGTGGTTAAGAATCCGCCTACCAATGCGGGGGACACAGGTTTGAGCCCAGGTCCGGGAAGATCCCACATGCTGCGGAGCAACTAAGCCCGTGCACCACAACTACTGAGCCTGCGCGCCTAGAGCCCATGCTCTGCGACAAGAGAAGCCACTGCAATGAGGAGCCCGTACGCAACAACGAAGACCCAACGCAGCCAAAAATAAATATAAATAAATAAATAAATAAATAAATAAATAAATAAATAAATTTGTATTAAAAACAAAAAACAAAAAACACGGTGGCTCTCCATTGCCTGCAGAGTGTAAGCCCTAATACCCCTGGCATTTGATGTTCTCCGTGCAGAGCCCCAACCTTCGTTTCCAGCCCCATCTGCAGGCTTCTCCCTCCACACCTTGCCCTCCTAGACACTCCACATGCTGCCCTACCCCCACTCACCCTTCCCAATCCCCTACTCACCCTTCCCCCACTCACCCTTCCCTACCCTCTACTCACCCTTCCCCATCCGTTTTCCAGCTCAGCCCACTCCCTAAATGCTTCCTCCTTTGTAAACCTGCCCCCTCCTTGCTCCTTCCTCAATGCCAGCACTGCAAATAGCAGGTGAATGTAGTCATCCCTCCTGTTGCCCTGCCTTGAATTCCTGTAAGGTGTTCGCAGGTCACTTCCCCTAGAGGCAATAAGTTCCGCAAGGAGGCTGACCTTGGATTCACCTTTGGGCAGGGCAGAAACCCAAGCTCTTCTGTTTATCGGTAATATGATATCTTCTCTGGGTGCAGCATCCTTTCCTAGTCACCATTGTTTTTATAACAATGTTTCTTAAAACGGGGTTGGAGGAAGGTGAGGACCGTTGAAAGTCGCCCTGTGGTGAGCAGCTGCTACTGATGACAGTGGGAAGTACTAGTCTAGTGTAGGGTAGAGGGGGGAGAAGGTTGAAAACCTCTGCTTGGTAGCCACGCTGCTTGAAAGAACAGCCGTGTATCCTCTCCAATTGCCTCAACCCATTGCAGATGGGATTTGGTCCCTACAGAGCTGCCAAGTTCCTTTCTCTAATGCGATCTCCCAAGAGCAAAAGCCCAGCACATTGTTCCACACTCGACACCATCAGTGCCATTTGCCTTGTTCAGTTTCCTAGCCCCCTCTTCCTGCCGCTCTGCTGGTGCCTGTGTAAACCCACTTTACTGGATTATCTTGAGCCCAACTCACATTAGTGATGCTCTTGCTTCAACCCAGTACAATGTCCCGAGACAGCTCAGTCACTTGTGGGGCATTGGTTGCTACCTAAATGCAGACGAGCCAAGTCTTGGTCTGCATTCGAGAGATTTCTGAGCTCCTGATCAGCATCTGTGACTCCTAACTTGCTGTCCCAAAGTAGCTTCGATTTCTCTCCTAACTAATGCTTCTATTGGGAGAGATATACTTGCGTTATTGGCTCCAGTTCTTCACCCCTCTGCTTCACTGTGGGCTTCACCCCTGCCCCTTGATTTTGGGCTTGGTCATTTGACTTCCTTCGGCCAGTAGGGTAGAAGTGACACTATGCCTTATTTGAGTCTCAGGCATTGCGGTGAATGGAGCTTCCCCTGCCTCCTGAGTCTGGGCCTGCAACGAACACACATGGAGCAAAGCTGCCCCAGCCAAAGTGCTGACCTAAAGCCAGAAGCAGAGCACCCCCATGACTGCAGAATCATCACAGCCACTGGCCCCGCTGACCCCCAGAGCTGTGAGATTAAAGGGTCGTGGTCTTCAGCCACTGAATATTGGGGTGGTTTGTTACACACCATTATTGTAGCAACAGTTAACCAATACAATCTTACATAGAGATGGAGGTATAAATCATAGACACACAAATTAAGATTAGTTATGCAAGGAAAACCCACAAAACCACCACCAAGGGAAGGAAATAAAATATCACTCAACACCCCAGAAACCTGCATGTGCCCTTCCTGAGCACCACTCCCTCCCTCAGCCCTAGAGGTAACCACAGTTTCGACTTTAAAAGAAAATTCTTACTTTTCTTCATCGTTTACCATCCATATGTACATTCCTAAATTAGTTTGCTTTTGATTGTTTTTGATCTTGATGTGAATGGAATCTGTTTGTATTTTTTGTGTGTCCTATTTTATTTGCTCAGTATGGTTTGTGACAATCATCCAGATTGTTACATATAGCTATAGTTTGTTCATTTCCATCACTGAGTAATATTCATTATGTGAACAAACTATAATTTATTGATCTATTCTACTGCTGACAGATATTTTAGATGTTTCTTGTTTTCTGTTATTACAAACAATCCTGTGTGAGCAGTCCTATAATCAGGGATTGGCGAATTTTTTCTGTAAAGGAATAGTTTAGGTTTTGTGGCCACATATGGTCTCTGTTGCATAGTCTTCTTTATTTTGAAATAAATTTTAAAATATGGAAAAAAGAGGAAAATTCATCCTAAAAATGTAAAATAGTTCTTAGCTCACGAGCTGTACAAAACCAGACTTGGGGCAGGATCAGGCCGTGGGCTGTAGCTTTGACCTCTGCCCTCTGAGCTCCCCGTACACATGCATAAACGTTTCTGCAGGAGCGAAACGGCCGGTCATAGGGTTCGCACATCTTTAGCCTCTCTAGATAATGCCCAGCTTTAATGCTTAAATGTAATGCTTAAATTCAGCATGTGGAAAATGGAAATCCCATCTCCTCAAGCAAATGAGCCCATGGGCACCTGCTGCACAAAGAAATTGACATTCCTGTGGTCCCCTGGGGCCGGAAGGCTCTGCCACTCCAACCTCTTCCGCTCTGGTCCAGGTGGTGCCGAGCTGCACCACTGTCAAGCTGGTGCCCGTCACAGTGTGCCAGGGAGGGTGGTGCCAGACAGGCCAGAACAGGGAGTCACACCAGGCATTGAGGATAGGTGGGGAGTTTGGATTTTATTCGACCAATAATAGAAAACCAGTGGATGGGGTGAAGCAAGGCTGTGACAAGTCTGAGCTACTTTTAAAAGAATCGCTTTGGCTGCTGAGCGTGGATTTTTAGGGGACAAGAGAGGAAGGGAGGGCAGAAGGTAGGGACGTGACTGCAGGAGTCTCGTGAGAGTGTAGTGGGTGGTGGAGCCTAGCTGCCTGAGGCAGGTCCTTCTCCGGCAACACTGTCTGCTCCTGCTTCACACCCACAGCTCCAGCCACCCCACTCTCATCCTCTTGCACATCCCATACCCCATTTCTGCAATCCTCTCTCCTCTAACCCAGGGAACACAGTTCACATACCCTGCCCGCTGTGAATCTTCCCCGGCACCCCCTGCCCCCCCGCCCCCCCGCCAGACATCTGCGACATCTGAGTTAATGATAGATGTGATATAGGCCCTAAATCTGTTTCCTCACTGAACTTTAGAGGACTCTTGTCTTCGAGCCTTATTTTTTTTTAATTTATTTATTTTAATTTATTTAGTTTTGGCTGTGTTGGGTCTTTGTCGCTGTGCACGGGCTTTCTCTACTTGTGGTGAGTGGGGGCTACTCTTCGTTGCGGTGCGCGGGCTTCTCATTGCGGTGGCTTCTCTTGTTGTGGAGCAGGGGCTCTAGGCGCGCAGGCTTCAGCAGTTGTGGCGCGTGGTCTCAGTAGTTGTGGCTCGCGGGCTCTAGAGCGCAGGCTCACTAGTTGTGGCACAGGGGTTTAGTTGCTCCGTGGCATGTGGGATCTTCCCAGACCAGGGCTCGAACCCGTGTCCCCTGCATCAGCAGGCGGATTCTTAACCATTGTGCCATCAGGGAAGTCCTTCGAGCCTTATTTTTGTCGTTCTGTCTGCCACAGGCTGTCCAGTGGACATTGGAGCAAAGAGTGTGGAGCTGAATCCATTGTCCGGCAACCACCATCAGCAGGGCAGATGCAATCCTGACTGGGGTGGTTAGGAAACTGAGGGCCACACGGATGAGCCCGCAGCCTGCATCACAGGGAGAGAGACAGGTTGGTAAAGTGGCTGAGCCAGAACTGGAGCCCATGGGGTATGCGGACTCCTTGGAAGATTAAGGAAGGGGCTCTCTACGCTGAGCCATAGGGAGCAAAGGTGGAAGCGCCCAGGGCTGGAACCTCCCTCAAATGGAAGCTGGGAGCACACCAACTGGTTAGTTTCTCTCATCTCTCCTACAGCATTGGTGGTTGTTTCAGCCACCTCTGCCCCCAGACATGACCCAAGTCACTGCTTCTATTCAGTGTGAGTTCTTGGCTCCATTACTGCCTGTTCCCCCAGAGTAGTTGCCACACACAGAGATAAATTAACTCAGAAGAAAAGGTCAACCCACCCAACTGGTTGGCTATTGGGATTCCGGAGAAAGAAAAAGAAGAATAGAGGGAGGAGAAGAGGAAATAGGAAGCGGAGCTGGTCTGGGGGGGAGAGGGAGAGAAAACTGGGAAGAATAAATACTGTTTTTTAAATTATAAACTATTAGGATATTACTTACAACAGTGTAGTAAAGAATGCGTTTTATTAAAACACAGCAAATTCTTTCAAGATGGGTTAGACCAGGGCTACACACACTGTGTTCCAGGGACAGGAACTGATCCATGAAATGTGTGGCCAGTCCAAGAATAAATAAGTGCAGAAGTTAAGAGAAATTATTAAGACAGTTGCATAGCAATTTGGCAGAATAATTTTCTGACTGTTGAGTCTAATAATAAAAACAGGACTTGTATTTTGTGAGTTTATTTTCAAAATGTCATTTTCTTAGTGTAGCGAAGGCAATTTTTACCTCTTCCCCCTTAGGGTTTTTGGCTGGGCCTCAGAATTAAATTTACATAAGATAAACAGAAGAAAAGCATACACATTTATTTAATACAAGTTTTTTTGTGACACAAGAGCCCTCAGAAGGAAATGCAGATCCAAAGAAAGTGACAAACCTTAAATGTTTTTATACTAAGTTGAACAAAGAGAGGCGATTGTAGAAAAGTAACAAAAATATAAGGGAGGCTAAAGGAAGATGAGAATTATTTCAACAAGGTCTGTTTGCACAGAATTCTCTTGGGTTCAACTCCCTGGTCTTGATGATAAGAATGTTACCTTCCTCCACATGTAGGGAAGTCATCTTCCATCTGGGGTTTTATCTCCTGCTTTTAGGGAGAAAAAGGGGAGAGTCAGAGCACCCTTCTTGCACCTGCTGTTTTAAAAATGCATTTAGGGACCTTCCTGGTGGTGCAGTGGTTAAGAATCCGCCTGCCAATGCAGGGGACACAGGTTCGAGCCCTGGTCCAGGAAGATCCCACATGCCGTGGAGCAACAAAGCCCATGTGCCACAACTACTGAGCCTGCATTCTAGAGCCCACGAGCCACGACTGCTGAAGCCTGCATGCTTAGAGCCCGTGCTCCACAACAAGAGAAGACACTGGAATGAGAAGCCTGTGCACCCCAACAAAGAGTAGCCCCTGCTCGCCGCAACTAGAGAAGGCCCGTGGGCAGCAATGAAGACCCAACGCAGCCAAAAATAAATAAATAAATTCATTAAAAAAAATGCATTTAGCTCAAACTAATCCTTATGCCAAAGTGGCATACTTTCGGGTGGCATATTCTGCCACCCTTCCCTAGTCATTTTTTTTCTAATTTTTATTTTATATTGGAGTATAGTTGATTTACAATGTTGTATTAGTTTCAGGTGTACAGCAAAGTGATTCAGTTATACATATATATATATATATTCTTTTCAGATTCTTTTCCCATTTAGGTTATTACAGAATATTGAGTAGAATTTTCTGTGATATACGGTAGATCCTTGTTGATTATCTATTTTATATATAGAAGTGTGTATATTTTAATCCCAACCTCCTAATTTCTCCCTCCCCCCAACTTTTCCCCTTTGGTAACCATAAATTTGTTTTCTAAGTCTGTGAGTCTGTTTCTCTTTTGTAGATAAGTTCATTTGTATCATTTTTAAGATTCCACATAGAAGTAATATTATATAATATTTGTCTTTCTCTGTCTGACTTAACTTCACTTAGTATGATAATCTCTAAGTCCATCCATGTTGTTGCAAATGGCGTTATTTCAGTCTTTTTTATGGTTGAGTAATATTCCATTTTATATATGTACCACATTTTCTTTATCCATTCATCTATCAGTGGACTCTTAGGTTGCTTTCATATCTTGGCTATTGTAAATAGTGTTTTCCCTAGTAATTTTTATTTTTATTTTATTTCATTTTATTTTTTTAATAAATTTATTTACTTGTTTATTTTTGGCTGTGTTGGGTCTTCGTTGCTGAGCGTGGGCTTTCTCTAGTTGCGGCGAGCGGGGGCTACTCTTTGTTGTGGTGTGCAGGCTTCTCATTCCAGTGACTTCTCTTGTTGTGGAGCATGGGCTCTAGGCACGCAGGCTTCAGTAGTTGTGGCACATGGGCTCGTGGGCTCTAGAGCACAGGCTCAGTAGTTGTGGCACACGGGCTTAGTTGCTCCACGGCATTTGGGATCTTCCCGGACCAGGGCTCAAACCCGTGTCCCCTGCATTGGCAGGTGGATTCTTAACCACTGCACCACCAGGGAAGTCCCCCTAGTAATTTTTAATGTATTTTATGGAAGTACTGATCTGTGACACATTGGCAGAAAAGGAAAACAAACCCTATCCTTCAGCCCAGAGGCTTTGAGAAGCGCTGAGCCCAGCTAGGGGAGGCCTGGGGGGAAGAGGCTGGGCCTCAGCTGGTCCCATGGGGGCTGTGCAGGGAGGCCCCTTAGGGGCCTTTGAAGAACAGAGAATCGAGTCCCCCTGGAGAGGCAGCACCGGGCTGTTGACACTCAAAAAAAAGGAATGGCCAGTGCTGGACAGAAAAGCAGCCACAACAATAGATGGGGTCTGTTACAACAAAACAGAGAGAGGATGGCTTGCCAAGGGTAGTCAGAGAAACATTTGAATTTCCTCTCCCTGGTTCCATTCTCAACAGAATGGACAAGAAACAAGAACCTACTGTAGAGCACAGGGAACTGTATTCTATATCTTGTAATAACCTATAATGGAAAAGAATCTGAAAAAGAATAGATATATGTACAGATGTATAATTGAATCACTTTGCCGTAAACCTGAAACTAACACAACATTGTAAATCAACTAAACTCCAATTAAAAAAAGAAGAAGAAGGGCTTCCCTGGTGGCGCAGTGGTTGGGAGTCCACCTGCCAGTGCGGGGGACACGGGTTCGGGCCCTGGTCCCGGAGGATCCCGCGTGCCGCGGAGCGGCTGGGCCCGTGGGCCATGATTGCTGGGCCTGCGCATCTGGAGCCTGTGCTCCGCAGCGGGAGGGGCCGCGGTGGTGAGGGGCCCGCACGCTGCGGTGGGGAGTGGACCCCGCTTGCCGCAGCTGGAGGGGGCCCTCGCGCAGAGGCGAGGACCCAGCACAGCCATAAATAAATAAATAAATAAAATTTAAAAAAAAAGAAGAAGAAGAAGCACAAGAGCAGAAGGACGTGAGGAAGAAGATGACCCTCCTCGCTCACCTCCACCCGCTCCCTCCAGACCCAAGCCACTGCTTTTTGGATGGTGTTAAGAGGAGATTTGAGTCCAATGAGACTGAAGTGCTTAAATATAGAAAGTCTTAGTAACCAAAATGTGACTCTCAGAGCAGGTTGACCTGGGGCCACATCTACCCAAAGCAGCACATGCCCCCTGGGCTGCCCTCAAGATCCCCACGGGTGTCACAGCTGTGGAAGTCAATTCAAAAGTCCTAGATTGTGCTGGGGACCTTCGCTACCTTAGGCTTCTATCTCAACATTCAGGGCAGAATAATTTTCACCAAAACTAGATGAACCACCTCTGAATGAATCGAACTTGGGGAACACTACATGGCTGCCACTGGAGGGAAGGGAAGAAGCAAGTCCTCCAGGAGCTCTGAATCCAGCTGGGGAGATGACACAGCACCGAACCTGCCAGATGGCAACTTGATGACAGCTCCAGGTAGAGTGCCATGGGCTCTCGGACCAGCACATCCGGGAAGTTCAAATTAATGGGAGAAATTTCTGTGCAAAGAGACGCCTCTTTGAAGACTGCGCTGGGTCTAGAAGGCTGGTAGAAGTTTAATAGAGAGGGAGCGATTTGTTTGTTTGGCTTTTGCTTTTTGGCTGGAAGACAAAGGAAAAACCGCAACAGCCTCGGACTGGCCAGAATGCCAAAGGGCTTCCTGGGTAATGAGCGCACAGGAGGTGACTCAGGCCTGTGTCTCAGATTCATGGACACTTCAGGGGAGATAAAACCAGACCCGCAGGGCACCCTTGGTGTGGCCCATAATTGCTGGAACGGCGATAAGGAATTTTGAACAACAGCCAACCAGGGTGGTAACATCCCTGGTTGTAAACAGTGGAGGACAAGTTGGAACCTCTGCAAATCAGGACCAGGCAGTGTCATCCTGACCTAAAATGAGACAGGCTCGGTCTGGAACATGAGAAGGGGACGGCTCCCCATCCCAGACCCTCTGTAGATCAGGGTGACCCACCATGGGACACCTCTTGTCCCCTCCGCCGTGCACTCTACATCTATTCCAAGACACACACAGTGGAGGGTGAATGTGGGCACCTTTGAGGTAGAGCTGAATTCTCATGCCCGGAAAAGAGTCCCCTGGGGCAGAGCCTGGGCAGCTCCCTGAAGGGTGGAACCGTCAGCCTTGTTACATCACTGGTCTCTTTCCAGAACACCCTCTTGCATCCTTCTGTTCATCTGCAAAGTTTCTCTTTTTCTGGGAAAAAGGCTAGGTGGTTATTTTTCATTTTCAGAAATTCTCTGGGATGGGGGGGATGGCGGGAGGGAGGGAGGAGAGGGAGGGGATATAGGTATACATATAGCTGATTCACTTCATTGTAAAGCAGAAACTACCACAACATTGTAAAGCAATTATACTCCAAAAAAAGAAAGAAAGAAAGAAAAAGAAAAAAAAGAAATTCTCAAGGGGTAAAACCAAGGTTTAAGGATTAGAGAGGAAAGAAAGCAAGCGCTCCGCCAGCTCCCCCTGGCTCAGCCCTCAGGAGAGCCCCTGGTTGACCCTGCCGCCCGGTGTCCTTTGCTCATTCCTTTAGTAGGTAGCCGTGTAAGGAACTGGGGGGTGCAAACAGCACAGTCCCCACGCTGCAGAGAGCCTCTCTTCACCCAGCTCATCGTCTCCCTCCAGACTGGCTCGGCTTCTTCCCTTGTCTACCCGACCAAGCCAGAGGCCCAGGATCATTCTGGATTCTTCCTTCTCTTTTGCTCTCCATCACCATCCTCTCTCCCCCACCACCTAATCAATCCCCAAGTCCTCTCCGCCTCACCTTCTACAACTTCTCAAATGCACAATGTTGATAACCGGTGAATAGGGGGGTGCTGGCTATATGGAGGTTCATTATACTAGTCTCTCTATTTGTGTGTCAGTCTGTTTCCAAAACAGAAAGTTAAGTAACACAAGATAAATAACATTTCTCAAATTGGTCCCCTCTGCTCTGTTCCTTCTGGAATCCAGCCTCTCACCATCTCTTGCCAGGATGACTTCTTTGCAGTCTCTCTGTCTCCTGCCCTTGCCCACCTCAGCCCCAGCCTCCACCTACTCCCACCAGCCACCCTTAGATGGACAGACGTCCTTCCCTCAAGGCTGACTGTAGACGGTGGCAGGCTCTCCTCCTTCTAGGCAACAGTTAAACTGCTTTTTTTTTGTTTTTTTTAATTTTTTGGTGGAGCTGCACGGCATGCTGGATCCTAGTTCCCCAACCAGGGATCAAACCCGTGCCCCCTGCAGTGGAAGAGCAGAGTCTTAACCACTGGACCACCAGGGAGGTCCCAGTTAAACTGCTTTTAATTGAAGGAGTTGCAAGACATGAGACCCAACTAAGCACTTGGCCGGGCAGCCTTTACCCCAGGCTGGGGGTCAGAACCTGGATTCTGGTCCCAGTACAGCCACCAGCCAGGCCTGAGGACAAGCCGTTTCCTGTGCTCCTGGTCTGTAAGAAAGAAATACACAAAAACTCCACTAGCCCCTGGCCAGTGCTTTCACTTTCAAAGGGATTTGAAGCACCTTATCATCTTGCATGAACCTCAGAAGAGACCCTCGGGTCTGTTTTTGTGCCAGTAAACAACAAGGTCCTACTGTATAGCACAGAGAACTATATTCAGTATCCTATGATAAACCATAATGGAAAAGAATATATATATATATATATATATATATATATATAATATATGTATAAGTGAATCACTTTGCTGTACCGCAGAAATTGATACAATGTTGGAAATCAACTATACTTCAAAAAAAAATTTTTTTAAATAAAACAAAACAGACCCTTGGGGAAGGCAGGGCATGTTTTGAGGTTATTTCAGCCAGGGTGTCCTAGGCGAGGTATGAAATTAGCACCTTCCTGCTCCTTCCCCAGGGTAGGGCTGACACATGTCTGGCTCGAGCAAATTGAAGACCTCATCTCAACTGACTCATCTGTCTGTAACACATTCGAATGCCAAAGCAAATGGAGAAGAGGAGAAGCCTTGTAGGAAGAAGGAGAGCAGACACATATTTCAACTTATTAAGATGTATTTTTAAAGGCATATATTTTTAACTGTGCAACCAAAAGGGACTGATTCTTTGGATAGCCAACCTGAAGTTCGCAGAGGTGAACTGATCTTCCTAAAGTAATTCTTAGTGTAATAGGGAAGAACCTTTGTATTCTATTACAAGTTAATCTCTAAAGGGATGTTGCCCATAAGCTTAAATTACACATCATGGCCCATCTCTGGGAACCCTGCCTCCCATGCAGTGAGCATTAAGCTAAATTACCTTTGTTTAGATCACAGGAAACATCCTGACCAGGCCCACCTGTGAACAGCTGCAGGAAGGAAGAATTAACACATTTCCTCTGGAGTTTGACTGGAACCAGCACTTTACCCCTTCCCTTTTATTTATTTACTTATTTATTTATTTTTAAGATTTTTTTTTTTTGAATGTGGACCAATTTTTTAAAGTATTTATTGCATTTGTTGCTATATTGCTTTTATCTTGTATTTTGGTTTTTTGGCTGTGGGGCATGTGGGATCTTAGCTCCCCGACCAGGGATTGAACCTGCACCCCCTGAATTGGAAGGCAAAGTCTTAACCACTGGATCGCCAGGGAAGTCCCTCCCTCCCCTTTTAGTATAAAAGAAGCCTGTATTCTAACTTGGGAAAATGTTTCTTTGGGACACAAGTCCACCATCTTCTCGGTCTGCTGGCTTTCTGAATAAAGTCGCTATTCCTTCCCCCAACAAATTGTCTCTTGATTTATCGGCCTGCTGTGTGGCAAGCAGTGCAAGCTTGGACTCAGTCACATTAGTAATAATAGTAAGAGTAAAAATAATAAGAGCAGCATAACATATTCATTATCTATCAGGAGCAGCAAAAAGAGCTTTCCCATTGACTCCCTACAATGACCCTGTGGTATGAAGAATGCCCTCAAACAGATGAGGAAACAAACCAAGACAGTCCTAAGTCCTGGAACCAGGAACGGATCGCTGCTCCGCTGGATTCCGTGGCCCATGTCCCTGTAACTGCTCCACCATATGTCTCCTGGCTGCACCAGATTGTTTCCCAGTTAGTGTCAGAGCTGGGGTGACACTCAGGTCCCCGCCCAGGGCCTCTTTCCATTATACCCACCATCCTCTCAAATAGTAGTCAAGGGCTTCACCAGCACTGCAAGGGTGCGACCGGCAAAATCCAGACTGCGGGACGCTCTTCAGGTCTGCCACAGAGAAACTGTAGGGAAGGGGAGGATCCAGGGGGATATCCAGAATTTAAAGAGAGTGAAAAGACACATCCAATTAAAACATGAGCAAGACTAAATAAAACATGTGATTTATTTTTGTGATGCACACCCGGGTGATAAAACTATAAAGAGCTCAAGTTTGCGATTCCTATAAACGTCAGGAGAGAGGCTACTATTGGGGGAAGGAGGGGTGTGGGTTGGGAGGGGACACAGAAGGGTCGTCCGGGGGTCACTGGAAAAGTCTACCTTTAGACCTGGGTAGTGGTTACAAAGGTGTTCACCTTAGAATCATTCGTTAAAGTCATACCTTTGTTTTGTGTGGTTTTCTGTACCTGTACTTTATTTTATTTTAAAATTTATTTTATTATTGTGCATATACTTATGTTTTACTTAACAACAAGATAACTTTTAAAATTGTACCCCAGGGCTAGTCCTGGTACCACCACACAAAGGCCACCCTTCCAGTGTCTGATGTCCCATACTGCCTTTGCCACGATCATGGTCCCTGAGAACCTTTCTAAGACAAGTCAAGGCCCAGACAGACTCATTCTAAGCCAAAGTGTGTGTGTGTGTGTGTGTGTGTGTGTGTGTCCATGTAAAAGCACGTGTGTCCATGTGACCCAATCATACGCATCCCCTCCTCACTTCTCAGATTGTACCTGCTGGGGCAGGTGGAAGCCTCTTACCTTTCAAGTCCATTTTCTTCAGTGGCCTCAGTGGCCATTTTCAATCTTCAGAGCCCAAGGTTAAGAAAATCTACTCCTGAAGGCATCCAACCTGAGTCTTAACTCTCTAGAAGGTACTTAGCACCCCTGATCTGCTTACTGAACAGCTGTTCCTTACGTAAGTTGCTTGTACCGACTTTGCGCATCAGGTAAGCCTCACCTTGTTCCCGCGGGGGCACCACCTTTCCCCCTCCCTCTGCTCTTTACCCCTCTTTACCTTCACTTCTTTTTTAATTAATTAATTAATTAATTAATTATGGCTGTGTTGGGTCTTCGTTTCTGTGCGAGGGCTTTCTCTAGTTGTGGCAAGCGGGGGCCCCTCTTCATCGCGGTGCGCGGGCCTCTCACTGTTGCAGCCTCTCTTGTTGCGGAGCACAGGCTCCAGACGCGCAGGCTTAGCAATTGTGGCTCACGGGCCTAGTCGCTCCGTGGCATGTGGGATCTTTCCAGACCAGGGCTCGAACCTGTGTCCCCTGCATTGGCAGGCAGATTCTCAACCACTGCGCCACCAGGGAAGCCCCTTTACCTTCACTTCTTGCTTCACACTAAATTTTGCTCCTTTCTGAGTTTGGAAAGAAAATGGGGGGAAGGGTGAATCCATAAGAGGAAGTCCAGAGAAAGGGAAAATAGAGACACTTCCCATCATCTCTGTCCGGGATGCTGTCCACGTGGCCACACCTGCCCTCCGATGCCCCAGGGCAGGAAGATGAACTGTCCCTGCCCTCATGCTTCAGATAGGCACAGGAGGAGTGGGGGCACGGGGCGGGGGTGTTCCTGCTGCCTTCTGCGGGGAGGGGGTCCTGGGCACCCCCTGGAGCATTCATGGAAGTCGTTCTTGGCAGCAAAGTCACAAGAACCTTGTTGCGAAGGAGCACGAGGCTCCCCAGAGACACCGGGCAGAAATGACGAAGTGGAAAAACCCACAGTCAAAAAAGGAAAGAAAAACACGAGGTGCCCTCTTAGGAAAAGACCAGCATCCACTGCCCCCTAACGTGGCTGCCAGTGCCTTCGGTGCCCGCAGGTCAGCGCTGAGTCTCTTTTTGTCCAGAACCAGTTTTCAGTGACTAACCAACTCTGAAGTCCTTGCTTTTCCCTTGGGCCTGCTATTTCTCCCGCTTTCTTGTGGGCTATTTTTTCCCCTTTGATTCTCTCTCCCACTGTCCCTTCCTCCTTCACCTGGGAAGGCCCCCAGCGAAGACCACCAGACTTGGGTGTGTGCCCAGAGATGGAGCAAAAGAGGACTAAGAACAAAGCCATTAACTCCCGCACCATCTGGGTGGTCCCCTTCCCAGAACTCAGTCGTTTTGACAAGCTTACAAGTTCCAGCCAGAGAACAAGTTTTCCACAGTAGTCAAGCTCAGGGGGGACTGAGGTAACAGGAGCTAAATGCTGTTGTTGTTTTTTTAATTGAAGTATAGTTGATGTACGATATTATATAAGTTACAGGTGTACAATATAGGGATTGACAATTCTTAAAAGTTATACTCCATTTATAGTTATTATAAAATATCAGCTATCTTCCCCATGTTGTAAAGGCTGGGTTTGAAGGATGGCAGATTAGCGTAGACAAAGCCAAAATTATACCCAAACCTGTATCAAGTCAGGACTTCAACAGGCAGCAAAGTTCCCTGGATCCCTGATGATGCCAGAGTCTTTGCTTTGTAACCCCGAGCTGAGCAGTGGGTGTATCAATACTCCCCACCGTTCAATCAATACCGACTCGCTGAGTCTCTGCTCTTACCCTAGCGCTCTGCAAACTGCTGTGGACAATGCCAAGAAGCAGAACAATAACATCCTTCCCTTAGTTATCAGGCGGTGGAAATAGGACAAGCACGTGGGAGAGAATCACGTACTGGTTTTTTTTGTTTTTTTTTTTTAAAGGGAACGCTATTTATTTATTTTATTTTATTTTTGGCTGCGTTGGGTCTTTGCTTCTGTGCGAGGGCTTTCTCTAGTTGCGGCGAGCAGGGGCCACTCTTCATCGCGGTGCGCGGGCCTCTCATTATCGCGGCCTCTCTTGTTGCGGAGCACAGGCTCCAGACGCGCAGGCTCAGTAGTTGTGGCTCACGGGCCTAGTTGCTCCGTGGCATGTGGGATCTTCCCTAGACCAGGGCTCGAACCCGTGTCCCCTGCATTGGCAGGCAGATTCTCAACCACTGCGCCACCAGGGAAGCCCTCACATACTGTTTTATGTGGTTAATTTAACATCAAAGGGAACACACAGTTAATTTGTGCCAGAAGAGTTCAGAAGAAGGTAAATTTGGGGAGTGTACTAGCATCCTAGGGTGTGCTGTAACAAATCACCACAAATTGGGTGGCTTAAAGCAACAGAAATGTATTCTCTCACCATTCTGGAGGCCAGAAGACTGAAGTCAAGGTGTTGGCGGGGCCATGCTCCCTACGAAGGTTCTAAGTGTGAGGATCCTTCCTTGCTTCTTCCAGATTCTGGTGGCTTCAGGCAATCTTTGGGTTGTGTCAGCATCACTCCAATCACTGCCTCTGCCTGCACATGGCCGTCTCCGCTGTGTCTTCTAAGGACACTTGTCCTTGGATTTAGGGCCCAGTCGGGGAATCCAGGACGCTCTCATCACAAGATCCTCAACTTAATTACATCTGCAAAGACCGTTTTTCTGTTAATATTTATTGCAATAGAGTTGATTTACAATGTTGTGTTAGTTTCAGGTGTACAGCAAAGTAATTCAATTTTGCATACAATTACACATACATATAATTGAATTATACATTCAATTATATAAATATATGTACTCTTTTTTTAAAAAAATTCTCTTCCCTTAAAGGTTATTACAAGTATTGAATATAGCTCCCTGTCCTATACAGTAGGTCCTTGTTGGTTATCTATTTTATATTTAGTAGCGTGTATATTTTAATCCCAGACTCCTAATTTATCCCTCCCTCTCTCCCCCCTGCCCTGTTTTTCCAAATAAGGTCACATTCACGGGTTCTGGGGCATGGACATATCTTTTTGGGTGCCACCATTCAGCCCGCTACGAGTGATATTCCCGATGTCTGGGAAATACACTTTAATTCTTCACTCATTCACTCAGTCATACGTGTTGTGCACCTGCTACGTGCCAGGCGCCATTCTAGATGCTGGGGACCCAGCCATTCAGGGTCCTACTCTTCGTGGAGTTTCCATTCTAGGGGGAGGGCATGGACAGTGCATGATTACAAATAAACAAGAAAATATTAGGGAATAATACAGGCTGTAAGGAAAATGCACCAGGGACATGTGATGGAGAGATTTGGTGGCTACTTTAGACTTAGAAGGGAAAGGCCTTTCTGCCGAGGTGACATGAAGCTGAGGTCTGCCAGGAAAGAGCCAGCGTGTGGAGACTGGGCAGAGGAAACAGCAAGAGCAAAGCCCTGATATGGGAGCAAGCTTAGCATCCTCAAGGAGCAGAAAGAAAGGGGCTGGGACGTGGTGAACCAGAAAGGAAGTGGCAGGAGGTGGGGCTGGAGAGGCAGATTGTGACAGATGGTGTGAACCCTGGAGGCTGGATAGGGAGCTTGGCTTTTATGCCAAGAGCCAGGGGAATCCATTCAGTTTCAGCGAGGAGAGCACTGTCAGTTAAGTTATGATCTGGGTGCTGAGAGGAAAACGGGCTGCAGAAGGGCAAGAGTCGATTAGGGAGGTGAGTTACAGGTTAGGAGGTTACTGCTGCTGTAATCAAAGGTATGAATGGTAGCTTGAACCAGGATGTGGTACGGAGATGGAGAGGACAGATTCTGGAAATCTCCTGGAGGTAGAGGTGACAAGATTTCCTGATAGATTGGTCATGTGGGGTAAGTAAAGGAGAGAATCAAGAATGGATCTTAGGACTTCCCTGGTGGCACAGTGGTTAAGAATCCACCTGCCAACGCAAGGGACACGGGTTCAAGCCCTGGTCCGGGAAGATCCCACATGCCACGGAGCAACTAAGCCCGTGAACCACAACTACTGAGCCTGAGCTCTAGAGCCTGCAAGCCACAACTACTGAAGCCTGCACGCCTAGAGCCCGTGCTCTGCAACAAGAGAAGCCAGCGCAATAAGAAGCATGCGCACCGCAACGAAGACCCAGCGCAGCCAAAAATAAAATAAAATAAATTAATTAATTAAAAAAAAAAGAAATAATGGATCTTAGGGGACTTTCCTGGTGGTCCAGTGGTTAAGACGCCATGCTTCCACTGCTGGAGGCACTAAGATCCCACAAGCTGCATGGCCCACCCCACCCCCCAAAAAAAGGATCTTAGTAGCCAAGACATGGAAGCAACCTAAATGTCCATCGACAGATAAATGGATAAAGAAGATGTGGTACATATATACAATGGAATACTACTCAGCCATAAAGAAGAATGCAATAATGCCATTTGCGGCAACATGGATGGACCTAGAGATTATCATACAAAGTAAGCCAGACAGCAAAAGACAAATATCATATGTAATTGCTTATATGTGGTATCTTAAAAAAAAAAGATACAAATGAACTTATTTACAGAACAGAAATAGACCTACAGACATAGAAAACAAACTTATGGTTACCAACGGGAAAAGAGGGGAAGGGATTAATTAGGAGTTTGGGATTAACATACACATACTACTATATATAAAATAGATAACCAACAAGGACCTACTGTATAGCACAGGGAACTATGTTCAATATTTTGTAATAACCTATAAGGGAAAAGAATCTGAAAAAGAATAGATACATATATATGTATAATTGAATCACTGTACTGTACATCTAAAACTAATGCAACATTGTAAATCAGCTATACTTCATTAAAAAAAATTAAAATTAAAAAAAAAGAATGGAGGAGGAATGTCAACTATTCAACATGGAGGCGGAGGTCGATAAGCTGCAACTGATGTTCCAGAAAGCTGACTCTGATCTGGATTACATTCAGCACAGGTTGGAATATGAAATCAAGACTAATTATCCCGATTCAGCAGGCAAGAAAAGTCCAGTTACACTCTTAAAGGAATTGTCAGCAGTAAAGTCTCGATATCAAACTTTGCATGCACGCTTTAAACCAATTGCTGTCGAGCATAAAGAGACTAAGAGCCGCATTTGTGCTACTTTCAATAAGACTATGACCTTGATACAAGAACTACAAAAGCAAACAGACCTGAAGCTCTTACCACTGACTGAAGAAGAGAAAACTGTGGCAGAGCAATTAAGAGCTCACATGTCAGACTTATGATGAAGAAATGGACTTGCAAAAGGGAACTCTAATGGGGAAGAGATCAATTCCAGAGAGATTTAGGAAGATGTCTTGTTCGCATTTGATGACGGTTGGTGGGGGGGATGACAAAGGAGATTTGGCTTGGGTTACTGGACAGTGATGCCTGCCACAAGAGAGAGGAATACGGGAAGAAGGGCAGATATTGTGCTCATAATGTTCAGCCAAAGGGATGGAATGGAAATAGAGAGATTTTAAAAAAATATATGCATATACACTTAGTCTTGTAATTTCAGGCAAGTAAGTCTCAACACCATTTTGTATCTGTTTTTGTATAATCAGGATAACACAGATGTCCTGGCCTATTGTAAAAGAAAATTATGTACTATCAGTCAGTCAAATGTGAATGAACATGCTTACATGCTTTGGAAATTAAAGGATAGAAAAAAAAAAAAGAAAGGAAGAATGGATGTGGCGATCATTTTGCAATGTACACCTGAAACTAATGTTATATGTCAAATATAGTTCAAGATAAAAGAAAGTCGGGCTTCCCTGGTGGCGCAGTGGTTGAGAATCCGCCTGCCAATGCAGGGGACACGGGTTCGAGCCCTGGTCCGGGAAGATCCCACATGCCATGGAGCAACTAAGCCCATGTGCCACAACTACTGAGCCTGCGCTCTAGAGCCCGCGAGCCACAACTACTGAGCCCACGTGCCACAACTACTGAAGCCCGTGCGCCTGGAGCCCGTGCTCCACAACAAGAGAAGCCACCACAATGAGAAGCCCGCGCACCAAAACCAAGAGTAGCCCCCACTCGCCACAAATAGAGAAAGCCCGTGCACAGCAACGAAGACCCAATGCAGCCAAAAATAAATAAATAAATGAATGAATAAATAAATAAAGATTTAAAAGAGTCAACATTCTAAATGAAAAATAAAATGAATGGCTCAGGTTTTAGAAGCAAGCAACGGAACTTGTGGGTTTTGTTTTTAATTGTGATTAAACACACACAGTGTCAAATTTACCATTTGAACCACTTCATGCACAATTCAGTGGCGTTAAGTATATCCACAGTACTGTGCAACCATCACCGCTCTCCAATTCCAGAACTTGGGTTGTGTATGTTTTGCGCACTGAACAAACTGAGTATTCATCAGAGTCTGCGGAAAGCAGAGAGCGTGGAGTTTCTTGGCAGTCAGCGTCACTGCATCTAAAGGCCCGTGTCTGATGGGGGCTCCCGTTTCCTCCTTTCCAGTGGGCTCCCGCGCACGGGGCGTGTGACGGCATGCTTTATTTTCCTCTCGATTTTGCTTCGGCTGAGCCTAGGAACAGTCCTGGGCACGGTGCTGATTAGTAACTTCCGCTTGACCCTAATTAGGATCTAGGCTCTTATAGTCCATCAACCTGACGCAGGCGGCTTCTGGGTGGAGCAAGGGTTAAAATCCTTTTGACATGAACCTGAAGCTTCGCTCCCTCTCGTCCACAGGGGACATCAGTTACAGAAGGGTTGGCTGACGGACAAGAGGGCTGTTGCCTCCAACTGAAACCCTGGAGGAGGCGGACGCGCTGCAGAGGCCTGCGGAGAGGGAGGGGGAGGGCGGGGGGAGGGCGGAGGGAGGGCGGAGCTGAGTGGCCTGGTTTGCAAAGAGACCTTGGTCTTTAACAGCTGACTTAAGAGAACTCTCTACGATTAGAACAAACAAACAAAGGCCACCTATGGTGAACTCGACGTTTTCCCATCCTCAAGATCGGGCTCCCCTGAGTTAACCTGTGTGAATCAGTAACAGCTTCTTCTATAGTTTAAGGATTTATAGAGGATTAGGACAGTGCATCTCTATTTTCTAAATGGTTGCGTTTTTATAACCCTCTGGGGAGAAGCTTAAGGGAGTCCTCTAGATACTCCTGTAGAGGAGAAATCCTATAGGTAAATTAGCAAACTAGCTAAGAGACTGGCCCAGCAGGAAGTTAACTAATTACCATCTTACTAGTGTAAGGAGCTGAAATGGGTTTTTTTTTTAAACTGAACTATAGTTGATTTACAATGTTATGTTAATTTCTGCTGTACAGCAAAGTGATTCAGATATATATATATATACACACATATTCTTTTTTTATATTCTTTTCTATTATGGTTTATCAGAGGATATTGAATATAGTTCTCTGTGCTATACAGTAGGACCTTGTTGTTTATCCATCCTATACATAATAGCTTACATCTTAAATGGTTTTAATTTAAGATGTAAACTTAAGTTTTTTAAACAAGTTTTTAAATTTAAGATGTAAACTCCATTTGAATTCCTGTTTTAGTTTGCTATTGCTGCTATAACAATTTATCACACACTTGGTGCCCTGAACAATACAATTTGTTATCTTACAGTTCTGTAGGTCAGACATGTCATTGGGCTAAATCTGGGCATCACCAGGGTTGTGTTCCTTTCTGGAGGCTCTAGGGGAGAATCTATTTCCTTGCCTTTTCCAGCTTCTAGAGGTGCCCTCGCTCCTTGGCTCCTGGCCCCTCCCTCCATCTCCAATGCCAGCAATGGCTACGCATCTTATCACTCTAATCTCTTCTGCCTTCCACTTCCAAATTTAATTATCCCTGTGATTATATTGGCCCCACTGGATAAAACAAAACAATCTTCCTATTTTAACTTCAGCTAATTATCAACCTCAATTCCATCTGCTACCTTAATTCTCCTTTGCCACCTGAGGTAATGAAACCCAGCAGGACCCTTTAGGGCTCCCACGTGCAAAACGTTTCCATGTCCCCTGTTTCTTGTTTGTAGGCAATAGGCTTCATTCAGCCTCCATGACCTTCTCTGAGTTCCAAAGGGCAGATTCAAACAGTTGCTAATCAGGAAAGTCAGGGAATACAGAAACAAGGTAGGAGCAGTCCAGACATACTTGGGGCAAGGTCCTGGTTCCTCCTCAAGGAATAGACATAACAATATCTTTGAGTTCTTCTGCAGAACTAAGGCCCCCACTAAGGTGGAGGATGGTATTGATAACTTCAGGCTGAGCCCAAGATTCCTGGAGCACCGCCCTGTTACCTCATCACCAACCAATCAGAAGAAAGTCACACACCCTGCAGCCCTCACCCCAAATTTTGCCTATAAGAAAATTTCCCCCCAAACCATTGGGGAGCTCGGGGTTTTTGAGCGTGAGCCACCTGTTCTCCTTGCTTGGCCCTGCAGTAAACCTTTCTCTGCTCCAAACGCCATCATTTCAGTTTTATTTGGCCTAACTGTGTGTTGGGCACACGAACTTTGTTCAGTAACACCCGTAAAATAGATCATCAGAACAGCTGGCTCCCTCAAGTGAAGCCCATGCATCAGTGGCCAACAGTCCTTGCCCATGGACAGAAGTCATAATCTCTTTAGGAACCACTGAAAAAAAACATCACCTTTACTGAAGTATAATTTACATACAATAAAATGCACCCATTTTTAAAATGGACACTTTAATGAGTTCTGACAAACATTTATACTCATGAATCCATCAACATAATCAAGATATAGAACATTTCCACCGTCCCAGAAAGTTTCCTCATGCACCTTTGCAAGCCATCCCACCCCATTCCCACCACTGGGCCAGGAAATCACCGATCAGCTTTTTGTCACTATAAAATAGTTTCTTTTCTAGAATTTCATTTAATTGGAATCATAGGTATTTTTTGTGTCTGGCTTCTTTCACTCAGTTTAATATTTTGAGACTCATCCATGTTGTTACATGTATCAATACTTTGTTCATTTTTCCTGATGAATAGTGTTTCATTCTATGGCTATACCACATTTTTAAAAATCCATTCCTTTGTTGATGGGCATTTGGGTTCTTTCTAGTTTGGGGCCATTATGAATAAAGCTGCTAAGAACATCTGTGAACAAGTCTTTGTGTGGACACATATTTTTATCTCTTTGGGGTAAACACACCTAGGCATGAATTGCTGAGTCATGTAGTAAGTATATGTTGAAATTTATAAGAAACTGCCGAACAGTTTTCTAAAGTGTTTACATCATTTTGCATTCCCACCAGTTCTGTATGAATGTTCCAGTTGTTCTACATCCTTGTCAACACTTGGCGTTATCCGTTCTTTTACTTGCAGCCATCTTAGTGGGTGTAAAGTGGTATCTCATTGTGGTTTTAATATTGTATTTCTTTAAATATAAATTGAACCTCTCCCCCCCCCCCGCAAAAGTATCCCTTAGAAAAGAGAATTGCCTTATATTTGTGTCCTTATAAAGTGTCCCATGTTATGCAAGGGCTATCTCAATTATTTTATATAACAAATCTTTGGGGAAGACACATTGGTTAGCAATGGAAAACAGGAGTGGCTACAAGTCTATTTAAGATGAAACTAGATCCCCAGATCCCCTCCTCTATTCTGAGCAGATGGGCAACTGCACCTTTCTTCACCCCAGCTGAAGCCTGGAAATTTATTCTCTGCAGACAGTAAAAGCAGAGTCTTGAACTGGGCCACACCAGAAGTGGTTAAGGGTCAGGATCCTGTACTCTAAAACCAGTGGACTAAGTAAAGGATTTAGTCCTGACCACTGGGGCCTCCAGATTGCTGGAGCTGGGCATATGCCCTCTAGAAGGAGAGCAGAGGAGGCGCATATCACCCTACACCCTGCCCAGGCTGGACCAGCCCTATCTGTGAGCCCTGAGCATCCAATCAGCTCTTTGATGTTTTACTATTACATAGGAACTGAGAGGCAGAGATTGTCAGACATTTGAGGAGGATGATCTCTTAGATGAAAGACAGAAGCAAGACGAACAAGAATCAGAAAAAAATCAACTTGAAGGAAACAATAAGACAGGAAGTACAGAAGGGAGAGGTGTGAGAAGATACTGCATCTATGGAATAAAGGGATGCTATGAAAAAGGGACAGAGAGCAAAACAAAGCTCCCCAAAATATATTATACTAAATATATTACATTATGTAATGTTAACATGTTATAATAATATATAATGGTAGAATTAGAAACTCAAAGGAGGTGTTGGAAGATGAAATTGAGGGAATCTCCCAGAAAGTAGAGAAAAAGACAAAGAGCTAGAACATTTTTCAGAAATGACATGAAAACTAAGGCACAAGCCAGCAAGCCCAGAATCTGAGAACCAAGAGAATGGAGAGTAGAAATCACTGGAAAATAACTCAAGAAAAAATTTCCAAAACTGATGATGTGAGTTGGTGGAATAAAAGGGCCTTTTTGTCAATGGATAAAAGCAGACCCAGACCACAGACATCACCATGATACCTCAGAGCAATAGGGACAAAGAGAAGCTCCCTTCTAAAAGCTTCCAGGGAAAGGATAACAAATCAAACTGGCAGCAGACCTCTCAGCAGGACACTGGAGGCTAGAAAACAATGGAACAACACCTTAAAAAGATCTGTAGGAGAATGACTTGTGACCAAGAGTTCAATTCCTACACAGATCATCAATCAAGGATGGGGCTGAATGAGAGCCATTAACAGACATGCAAGGGTTTCAAACATTTTAGCTACCATGCACCCATTTCCAGAAAGCTTTTAGAGGATGTGTTCCACCAAAATGAAGGGGTAAACCAAGAAAGAAAAAAAGCCATTTGATCTGGGAATCTAGGTCTCAGCACAAGAGCGAGGAGAAGGGAATCCTCAGGGTGATGATGGTGCAGGGAGATCCCAGGATGACAGCTGGGCTGCAGTGCAGAGAGCACCCTGTCCCCTTAGGGGCCAGTCACCAGGCCCTCAGGAAAACACCCCAAAGAGGATGATGTTGGTAAAATGCATATTGTGTTTAAATCTATAATAAGGAGTTTTACATTTCCAAGGGAGATTTGGGGGAAAATGACACTAAAGTATGCAACTAGGTCGGGGCAACTAGGAAAAAGATTAGAAGGAAATATTTCTAAGTGGTAGGACTAGGTATAATTAAAGTTTTCTTCTTTATATTTGCCTAGATTTTCTCATTTTTATTTGACAGTTGGCATTTATTCATTTGTAATTAGAATTGAAAGCTTAAACAAAGATGCTGTGTCAGCAGCTGTCAAGCTTTGCGAGACCAATGTTCTTTCACATCATTCTGTTTCTCCACTTGGGATTTCTTCCAACTGAAAGCTTAACCATTGTATGAAGGCTCAGCTCCTGGGTCAAATGTCTCCCTCTTCATGGAATTTTCCCTGGAGATGACACCTCGCTGTCTCTGCTCTGTTGAACCTGGTGTTTTGCCTGTGTTATTGCACAAGCCGCCATGTGGGTTTGGAAGGATGTGCTCTCGAGTGCTTACACTGCTGTACCTCCTTGGGAGCAAGGATCACGCCTTATGTACCTCCATATCTCCTTAAGGAGCACCCAGATGCATCCCTCCCTGCAGGCACTCAACAAGTTTATGAACCATATTTTACAGGTGGGGAGCTTGGCTGTGAACACAGCAAGTTAACTCACTCACACCACTTTATTATCTGCTTTCAAGTGCTGTACTCTGCAGCAAGGCAGGTAACTCTTGGCTGGCGCGATCGGTTTTTGGGGTAGGAGGGTTTACATGCCCAGTAGGAAGACAAGCCCCCATGCAGCAGCGGCTCGACACCACCTAAAGGCATCCTTGTGTTGCACAGATAAAGGCTCACGTGCTCAGTAAACTCAGCTCTTTGTCCCCATTGGACAAGTAAAGCAACTTAAAGGCATCCCGTCAATTACTGAATGTAGCACAAAGGATGTGTTCAAGCCCTAAGACCAAAACTAAGGACAAAGCTGTTGGGGTGTCTTTTAGATGAATTGAATGCTTATTTTAAACTGAATTTATTTAGGTGGGGGAGATAAATTATGAGTTTAGGATTAACATATACACACTACTATATATAAACTAGGTAAACAACAAGGACCTACTGTATAGCACAGGGAACTCTACCCAATATCTTGTAATGAACTATAATGGAAAAGACTCTGAAAAAGAATATCTATATCTATATATATCTGAATCACTTTGCTGTACACTTGAAACTAACATAACATTGTAAATTAACTATACTTCAATTTTAAAAAACTTTATTTAAAGCAGAGAGATTCAACAGCAGGCTCTGAAGTCAGCCCACCTGGTTGGGAGCCTTGAAACCCTGACTCTCCCACTGCCTCTGCTTGAGTTTTGCAAAGTACACGTTAATCTTTATGTATTTCAGAGAATTCATCTGTAAAATGGAATGATATCTACCTCATGGGGTTGTGAGGATCACATGAGATAATGCGGGCAATGTGCTTAGAATAATAACTGTCCATTACTATCCATTCAACAGAGGATACTCCAAGTATTAAAAATGATATAAAGTTCTGGTATGGGGAGATGTTCCCTGTATATTACTTTTTTAAAACATTAAAAGCAATATGTTAAGTATGATCCCATTTTTGAAAAGAAAAACATGTGTATTTATAAGTACATTTGACATCAGTAGGGAAATATTTAGAAGTATCTACACCCAAATTTGAATTTAACATGCATCTCATTTTCTTTAGTGCATATGTTAGTGGTACAACACAAAAATAAATATTTAAAAATATCTAGACTTGCACTGTCCAATTCAGCAGCCACCAGCCACATGTGGTCACTTAAATTGAAAAGAACTAAAATTAAATAAAATGTAAAATTTTATTCTTCATCCTAGCCATAGTTCAGCATGCTGCAGCCACACATGGCTAGTGGCTACGTCATTGTACATCACAAATGTGAACATTTCCATCATCACGAACGTTCTAATGGACAGCACTGGTCTAGGGGACCCAATGAAGGGGACTTCTTGGTGATCTTTTCTCTTCCTTTGCTATAAAATGGGAAGAATTCCTCCAAACTTGGCTGGATGATTTTAACAGGACCTCTCAGAAGACCCTCCGATTAGGTAAGGAAAGCCGTTCACACTCCATTTTCACCAGGCATCAACCTATCTACATGTAATTTTCTTTGTAATATTGGGTAACAACCTTGATCATCCTTTTTTTCTTTTAAATTATTTTTAATATATGGCAATTCCTCAAGAGATGACAAAAGCACGTTTATCAAGCAGCCTCATTTCCTGCTCAAGAGGATCCTGGGGGGTGTCAGAAAGTACAGAGTTTCAGCCAAATTAATTTTTCATAACCCTATGCAATGGAAGAACCATTGCCACCTGACTCAGCTTGCAAAGTTCTAAGTACTCAGGTCAAAAGTAAGCTGCATTTCAGGGGCTCCGCAAACCCTTACTATATCAAGTCCAGGGCGTTAAAGACAGCACGTGCTACCGTCATCACAAGACACTTCAGGAGGTAAGAACCCACCAGATGTTTGATTACTAACCAGTGCGGAACAGGTGAAGCCGGCCGTTCTGTTCCCCTGGGAGAACCTGGGATCGGCTGGCTTGTGCTGTCCTCTGGCGCCCCCAAACGGCGCCTCATATAGGAAGCTAAAACCCCAATATTTACTCTATGAACTAAAGACTTTCTGCCTTCGTTTCTCTACAAGGTCACGAGCTTTCTCTTTAAAGTGACAGTTTACAAAACCAGGATAATCGGATCAAGATTTCACACCAAAAAGTCTGTTGTGGTTCTAGAGGATTAGCCCCCCAAAGACGCTATAACTAATTTTTAGATTTTTCAATAATTTTATAATATTGTAATTAATTAATTTATTTTTGGCTGCGTTGGGTCTTTGTTGCTGCACGTGGGCTTTCTCTAGTTGTGGCGAGTGGGGGGCTACTCTTTTTTGGGGCGCGTGGGCTTCTCATTGCGGTGGCTTCTCTTGTTGTGGAGCACGGGCTCTAGGCGCGTGGGCTTCAGTAGTTGCAGCACGCGGGCTCAGTAGTTGTGGCGCATGGGCTTAGTTGCTCCGCGGCATGTGGGATCTTCCTGGACCAGGGAACAAACCCGTGTCCCCTGCATTAGCAGGCGGATTCGTAACCACTGCGCCACCAGGGAAGTCCCTATAATATTTTTAAGCATACAAAAAAGTATAGATAATGATACAACAGACATTCATGTATTTATGATTCAGTTGAACACCTAAAATATTATAGATTTATTTGAAATCCCAATCCTATTTCCCTTTCTTCTTAGAGGTAAAAATAAAACTCAGGATAGTGTTTTTCAGACCCATGTGTGTATTTATACTTGTACAGTCTTTATTAATGAACACATACAGTGTTGACTTGTGTGTTTCAATTTTTTTCAGGAAATTGGCGTCATACGGTATCATTCTGAAGGTCTTGTTTTTATTGATCAACATTGTTGTAAGAGTTATTTATCTTAATACATATGTATGTATGAACATATGTAAATGTGTATATATGTTAATACATAGTTGATTCATTTTTTTTTACTGCTGAACAGTTCCCTATATAACTCTGCCCATTTTATTTATCTATTCTCCTTACAAAAAGTAATGGTAATTAAATAATTCATCTTTTTCTTTTTTTTTGAATTTTTGGATTTTATTTTATTTATTTTTTTATACAGCAGGTTCTTACTAGTTATCCATACACATCAGTGTATACATGTCAATCCCAATCTCCCAATTCATCACCCCACCACCACTTTCCCCCCTTGGTGTCCATACGTTTGTTCTCTACATCTGTGGCTCAATTTCTGCCCTGCAAACCGGTTCATCTGTACCATTTTTTTAGGTTCCACATATATGTGTTAATATATGATATTTGTTTTTCTCTTTCTGACTTACTTCACTCTGTATGACAGTCTCTAGATCCATCCACGTCTCTACAAATGACCCAATTTCGTTTCTTTTTATGGCTGACTAATATTCCATTGTATATATGTACCACATCTTCTTTATCCATTCATCTGTCGATAGGCATTTAGGTTGCTTCCATGACCTAGCTATTGTAAATAGTGCTGCAATGAACATTGGGGTGCATGTGTCTTTTTGAATTGTGGTTTTCTCAGGGTATATGCCCAGTAGTGGGATTGCTGGGTCATATGGTAATTCTATTTTTAGTTTTTTAAGGAACCTCCATACTGTTCTCCATAGTGGCTGTATCAATTTACATACCCACCAACAGTGCAAGAGGGTTCCCTTTTCTCCACACCCTCTCCAGCATTTGTTGTTTGTAGATTTTCTGATGATGCCCATTCTAACTGGTGTGAGGTGATACCTCATTGTAGTTTTGATTTGCATTTCTCTAATAATTAGTGATGTTGAGCAGCTTTTCATGTGCTTCTTGGCCATCTGTATGTCTTCTTTGGAGAAATGTCTATTTAGGTCTTCTGCCCATTTTTTGATTGGGTTGTTTGTTTTTTTAATATTGAGCTGCATGAGCTGTTTATATATTTTGGAGATTAATCCTTTGTCCGTTGATTCATTTGCAAGTATTTTCTCCCATTCTGAGGGTTGTCTTTTTGTCTTCTTTGTAGTGTCCTTTGCTGTGCAAAAGCTTTGAAGTTTCATTAGGTCACATTTGTTTATTTTTGTTTTTATTTCCATTACTCTAGGAGGTGGATCAAAAAAGATCTTGCTGTGATTTATGTCAAAGAGTGTTCTTCCTATGTTTTCCTCAAAGAGTTTTATAGTGTCCAGTCTTACATTTAGGTCTCTAATCCATTTTGAGTTTATTTTTGTGTATGGTGTTTGGGAGCATTCTGATTTCATTCTTTTACATGTAGCTGTCCAGTTTTCCCAGCACCACTTATTGAAGAGACTGTCTTTTCTCCATTGTATATCCTTGCCTCCTTTGTCATAGATTTGTTGACCATAGGTGCATGGGTTTATCTCTGGGCTTTCTATCCTGTTCCACTGATCTATATTTCTGTTTTTGTGCCAGTACCATATTGTCTTGATTACTGTAGCTTTGTAGTATAGTCTGAAGTCAGGGAGTCTGATTCCTCCAGCTCCATTTTTTTCCCTCAAGACTGCTCTGGCTATTCGGGGTCTTTTGTGCCTCCATACAAATTTTAAGATTTTTTTGTTCTAGTTCTGTAAAATATGCCATTGGTAATTTGATAGGGATTGCACTGAATCTGTAGATTGCTTTGGGTAGTATAGGCATTTTCACAATATTGATTCTTCCAATCCAAGAACATGGTATATCTCTCCATCTGTTTGTATCATCTTTAATTTCTTTCACAGTGTCTTATAGTTTTCTGCATACAGGTCTTTTGTCTCCCTAGGTAGGTTTATTCCTAGGTGTTTTATTCTTTTTGTTGCAATGGTAAATGGGAGTGTTTCCTTAATTTCTCTTTCAGATTTTTCATCATTAGTATAGGAATGCAAAAGGTTTCTGTGCATTAATTTTGTATCCTGAAACTTTACCAAATTCATTGATTAGCTCTAGTAGTTTTCTGGTGGCATCTTTAGGATTCTCTATGTGTAGTATCATGTCATCTGCAAACAGTGATAGTTTTACTTCTTATTTTCCAATTTGTATTCCTTTTATTTCTTTTTCTTCTCTGATTGCCATGGCTAGGACTTCCAAAACTATGTTGAATAATAGTGGTGAGAGTGGACATCCTTGTCTTGTTCCTGATCTTAGAGGAAATGCTTTCAGTTTTTCACCATTGAGAATGATGTTTGCTGTGGGTTTGTCATATATGGCCTTTATTATGTTGAGGCAGGTTCCCTCTATGCCCACTTTCTGGAGAGTTTTTTTCATAAATGGGTGTTGAATTTTGTCAAAAGCTTTTTCTGCATCTATTGAGATGATCATATGGTTTTTCTTCTTCAATTTGTTAATATGGTGTATCACATTGATTGATTTGCGTATACTGAAGAATCCTTGCATCCCTGGGATAAACCCCACTTGATCATGGTGTATGATCCTTTTAATGTGTTGTTGGATTCTGCTTGCTAGTATTTTGTTGAGGCTTTTTGCATCTATATTCATCAGTGATATTGGTCTGTAATTTTCTTTTCTTTTAGTATCTTTGTCTGGTTTTGGTATCAGGGTGATGGTGGCCTCATAGAATGAGTTTGGGAGTGTTCTTTCCTCTGCGATTTTTTGGAAGAGTTTGAGAAGGATGGGTGTTAGCTCTTCTCTAAATGTTTGATAGAATTCACCTGTGAAGCCATCTGGTCCTGGACTTTTGTTTGTTGGAAGATTTTTAATCACAGTTTCAATATCATTACTTGTGATTGGTCTGTTCATATTTTCTATTTCTTCCTGGTTCAGTCTTGGAAGGTTATACCTTTGTAAGAATTTGTCCATTTCTTCCAGGTTGTCCATTTTATTGGCATAGAGTTGCTTGTAGTAGTCTCTTAGGATGCTTTGTAATTCTGCAGTGTCTGTTGTAGCTTCTCCTTTTTCATTTCTAATTTTATTGATTTGAGTCCTCTCCCTCTTTTTCTTGATGAGTCTGGCTAATGGTTTATCAATTTTGTTCATCTTCTCAAAGAACCAGCTTTTAGTTTTATTGATCTTTGCTATTGTTTTCTTTGTTTCTATTTCATTTATTTCTGCTCTGATCTTTATGATTTCTTTCCTTCTATTAACTTTGGGTTTTGTTTGTTCTTCTTTCTCTAGTTCCTTTAGGTGTAAGGTTAGATTGTTTATTTGAGATTTTTCTTGTTTCTTGAGGTAGGATTGTATTGCTATAAACTTCCCTCTTAGAACCGCTTTTGCTGCATCCCTAGGTTTTGGATCATCGTGTTTTCATTGTCATTTGTCTCTAGGTATTTTTTGATTTCCTCTTTGATTTCTTCAGTGATCTCTTGGTTATTTAGTGGCGTATTGTGTAGCGTCCATGTGTTTGTGTTTTTTATGTTTTTTTCCCTGTAATCGATTTCTAATCTCATAGCGTTGTGGTCAGAAAAGATGCTTGATATGATTTTAATTTTCTTAAACTTACTGAGGCTTGATTTGCGACCCAAGATGTGATCTGTCCTGGAGAATGTTCTGTGTACGCTTGAGAAGAAAGTGTAATCTGCTGTTTTTGCATGGAATGTCCTATAAATATCACTTAAATCTATCTGGTCTCTTGTGTCATTTAAAGCTTGTGTTTCCTTATTAATTTTCTGTTTGGATGATCTGTCCATTGGTGTAAGTGAGGTGTTAAAGTCCCCCACTATTATTGTGTTACTGTCGATTTCCTCTTTTATAGCTGTTAGTAGTTGCCTTATGTATTGAGGTGCTCCTATGTTGGGTGCATATATATTTATAATTGTTATATCTTCTTCTTGGATTGATCCCTTGATCATTATGTAGTGTCCTTCCTTGTCTCTGGTAACATTCTTTATTTTAAAGTCTATTTTATCTGATATGAGTATTGCTACTCCAGCTTTCTTTTGATTTCCATTTGCATGGAATATCTTTTGCCATCCCCTCACTTTCAGTCTGAATGTGTCCCTAGGTCTGAAGTGGGTCTCTTGTAGACAGCACACATATGGGTCTTGTTTTTGTATCCATTCATTGAGCCTGTGTCTTTTGGTTGGAGCATTTATAGATAATTCACCTTTTTCTTACTAACACGTTTGAATTCTTTTATACTCTGAATACTAATCCTTTGTTTGGTTATCTGATTCTCAAATTACTTCTTTCAGAATGTGGCTTATCTGTTCTCTTTGTTTATGGCATCTTTTCAAACACAAGATTTTTACACATCAAAGGCAAATGTATCCATCTTATCTTTTATGGTGTATGCATTTCTAATCTCATGAGATCCTTCCATATCCCAAGGTCATGTGGTAGTTTTAACCTTTTTAAAAGAACTTTAAAGATTGACTTTTTACATTTAGATGCTTAATCTCCCTTGGTTTTAAGTGTATATTTGGTACCAATTGGATGTCTCTTTGTCTGTGTGAGTTTCTCTCTGGCAGAGTGCACTTTAGAATAGCCTTGGGAGCTTTGTAAAAAACCAGTTTCTGGGCCTCATCCCAGAATTGATGAAATCTTAATCCCTGAGGGTAGAGCTGAGACATTAGCGCTTAAAAAAAACCCCAACTCCCCCAGGTGGTTCTAACATGCAATCAGGGCTGAGAACTTCTGCTCCAAGGTCAGACCAAGAATAGAATTGCTGGGGTGTCTATCATGGGGTGGGTATTACATCGTTAGCTATACTGGATATTGCCAGTGCTCTGTAAAGTGATTATAACTATTTACGGTCCTTCCAGTAGGAGAGGTCCAGTTGCTTCACATCTCTGAAAACACGTGGGCATTATTATCCCAAGTAAATAATAAGGAAGCCACACCCAGAAAGTGTAGGTGATTTGGGGACTTGCCTAAAAATCACACAGCAGGTGCAGCTGTGTCTCCACCACCTTTGACATCCTGTCTCTCTGTTTACACATATTGCTTCTGTCCAATGTGCTTCATTCACTAGCATCCCTGGACAAGGACGCTGGCAATATTTTTGATTCTGTATATACCCCCATTTGGCTCCTATTTGGACTCCAAATTCAACCTCAGCGTGGAGAGGTTCACCCTACAACTGACTTCTCCTAAAATTCTGGAGTCAGCCACTCCCATAAGCCCAGGCTTTCAAAACACACAGAAACATCAAATTAAGAGGGCGGGGTTGGGGGGGAGAGGGGCTGGATATTAACCAATGTGTTACTCTTCAAATGCCAGTTAACAATTTGTCAAGTTTACAAAAATGTATGTATTCCTAACTCTGTGCCAAGGAGCAGGCGAGATGTCCTAAGAGTTTCAGAAGCACAAGGCAGGGTTTCTGCTCCTGGGAGATACGGAGGCTCTAATGCAAATGAGACAAGGCTTATGCAACTCAGTTTTAAATTATCAGTAGAGAGTTTTAGGTGATATGATTTTAAAGATGTGATTCCTGTGAGCTAGATGTTTGGACTAACCTTGGAATTTCCTTCCTACTCTGCATCTCTAGGGATTTATGAGATAAGGAAGGCTTTAAGGCTGAAGACTAAATAGAACCTTCTCCTTGGTCATGGTAGGCAGCCTCTAAGATAGACCCCAGAGATCCTTGCCCCCTGTTATTCATGCCCTTCTATAGTCCACTCCATGCTGAGCAGGGCTGACCTGTGTAGCCGGTTGGATGTGTGGACACGATACCATGTGACTTCTGAGCTAGGTCATAAAAGGCACTGTGGTTTCTGCCTTGCTCTCTCTTGAACTGCTTGCCCTGTGGGAAGCCAGCTGCCAGGAGGTAAACACACTCAGCAGCCCTATGGGGAGATCCTTGAGATGAGCCATGCCTTCCTGCCAATAGTTAGCACTAACTTGTCACCCATGTGAGCGAGTCACTTTGGGAGTAGATCCTCGGCCTTAATCAAACTTCAGATCAACTGCACCATGTCCGAAATCATGACCACAGCCTCATGAGAGACTTGGGGCCAGATCTACCCAGACAAGCTGCTCTTGAAATCCTGACCCACAGAAATGATGTGAGATAATAAACATTTGTTTTGTTTTAAGTCACTAAGCTTTGGGGTAGTTTGTTTTGCAGCGATAGACAACTTATACAATGGTTTTCTTATAGAAGCATCACCAATCTGATAACAAGAAAACAATTCTAATTGCTTAAAAGCCTTTAAATATTGTTATTACTCCCACAAACTCTGAAAGAGGCAGATAGTGAAAAGGGAAGTCTTAGAGAAGGTGAGTTATTTCTTTAATTCACAGGGACTAGATGGCAGAGATAAAAAGGTATCTCAGATTTCAATTATTTGTTGTCCAGTACTTGCACTATCAGGTTATAGCTATTTCAAAAACAGTCTGGCAATTCATTTATGGCCTTACAATGTTAGGTTTATAGGTGCATACATGGTATATGTGTGATTTAGAAAAAACTTTTTTTTAAAGTTTCAGTACTTTTAAAAAAATGCTGAAAGTACACTAGCTAGCATTCTACACACTCCTGTCACTACCAATCTGTTTTCTCACTTTAATAAATGGTCACCATTTATTTCTAGAGAAAGGGTCCACTTGTGGGCAAATTCATGGTTGAAAGTCTTTCTCAGTTCCACACACAGAAAAGGAGGGGGAGGTTTAAAATAATCAAAAAGAAAACAGAGCAGCAACATGAGAAAAACAAAGATAGTTTCCTATTACTGCTGTAACAAATTACTGAGAACTTTGTGACGTAAAACAACACAGATTTATCTTACAGTTCTGGAGGTCAGAAATGCAAATTAGGTCTCACTGAGCTCAAAATCAAGGTGTCGTCAGGCCTGCATTCATTCTGAAGACTCGAGGGGAAAATCTGTTTCCTTGCAGCTTCTAGAGGTTGCCTGCATCCCTTGGCTCATGGCCCCTTCCTTCATCTTCAAAGCCAGCAGTGTAGCATCTTCAAATCTCTTTCTCTGACCTCTGCTGTTTCCATCATCACATCTTCTCTGACTCTCCTGTCTCCCCCTTTTCGTTATAAGGAACCCCTGTGATCACATCAACCCACTGGCAGAATTCAAGACAATCTCCCCATGTCAAGATCCTGAACTCAATCCCATCTGCAAACCCCCCTTTGCCATGTAAGGTAACATACTCACAGGTTCCTGGAATTAGAATGTGGACACCTCTACAGGCCATTATTCTGCGTACAGGGGGCTCAGAACCATGGATGAGAAGCAGGATGAAAACGCACTGCGGTAAGTGGGCTGAAGAGCTCCAGGCCCTGACATTCAGTGGGAGCCCCAAGTTTCATTCCTGGGGGGGTCATGGGAACTAAAAGTCTCAAATTAGATGGGGGATGGAGCTGGATCCCTGCTTAAAGTTGTGGGCTGGGCCAGGCTAGGCTAGGGGCTGAACTAAATTGTTGCTGAAACCTGCCTGTGCTAAGATGTAGAACAAGCTGCAAGTCCAGAGACGTGGGTCGACCAGGATTCATCCTGCAGTCCAGGGAGTGAGCCAGGCTGCCTGCTGGCTCAGTGCCTGGATCTGTGTCATCCTTAATCGCTCAGTGGGGCAGCTCAACCGTCACAATAAGAGCCAGTTCTGGACTAGAGCCTTGAGGATGGGAGGGAGGCAAATGCAAAAGCATAAAACTGGGAGGGGTGAGCACAGAAGGAGAGAGACAAGGAGAAACATACAAACTCTGAGCATGGTCCATAAACCAATATTATAAAACACCGAAAAGATGTAATACTAAGACAGTCAACAAAATCAGTAATTAGAATATGAGTTTATTTCAGATGAAATTAGTCTAATAAAATAATCTGACAAAGACTTTAAACTGAGCATGTTTAGTTTAGTTTTGTTTTTGTTTTTCATTTTTTAAAATTTTGTTTATTATCATTGTTTACCAATGGGGAGATGCAGTTTATTTACACCAGCAGTCATAGGGGCAAGGGGAATACACAGTAGTTAGCAACCTGTATAGGATGGACTACTTATGCAAAAATAAGACTCTCCAAAACAAAGGACAGTGGTGAGCTTCACTGCATTTTAAACTGAGCATGTTTAGTTTGCCCAAAGAGATAAATGAAGTGGTTCTAGGGGATCCCAGGATGCTGAGGTCCTGTTTGAGTCTGGGAGGAAGTTACCAGCACTGCAATCTGGAGTTCGTTAGGGAAAAGGGGTACGTCCTTACCTTGGAGCCCATTTGTGAGGAAGATCTTACTGGGATTTTAAGGTCCAAGCTTGAAAAGGTGGTCCCTTTGCCAAGTGTATAAAGATGTCCTCAGAGGCCACATTACCCACAGACAGACCCAGATGTGTCAGGTCCAAACAGGGAAGCAATTCGGAGTCTGCAACATGAACATCATTTCACCTAGAAAACAGGACAAAATTTTGTCTTTGAACGTCGAGGGATGTTAAGTATCCTACCCTTTGCTATATTCCCACTACACAGTTTACCCACAACTTATTGGTTTTTCTGTAGTAAAGAGTTTCTCAGGTCAAAAATTCTGTTCTATTCTCATTCAGGTCATTCCAAAGACTCAGATGCTCTAGTCCACTGCAGCCCCAAGGAATGTTCCCATGAATTCTCAAGGATGAGTTTATAGTTTGTAGAGAGGCAGAGAAACTACCTCATTTGGAGACATAAAATCTTTTAAACAGGTAGATCCTCTTTTAACTCAGCAAGGATTTTTTTTTAATAAATTTATTTATTTATTCATTTATTTAATTTTTGGCTGTATTGGGTCTTCACTGCTGCACACGGGTTTTCTCTAGTTGCTGAGAGCGGGGACTACTCTTCGTTGCAGTGCGCGGGCTTCTCATTGTGGTGGCTTCTCTTGTTGCAGAGCACAAGCTCTAAGCACGTGGGCTTCGGTAGTTGTGGCTTGTGGGCTCTAGAGCGCAGGCTCAGTAGTTGTGGTGCACGGGCTTAGCTGCTCCACGGCATATGGGATCTTCCCGGACCAGGGCTCGAACCCGTGTCCCCTGCATTGGCAGGCGGATTCTTAACCACTGCACCACCAGGGAAGCCCCCATGGATTTTTTAAAATTTATTTTTACTTATTTATTTTTGGCTGTATTGGGTCTTTGTTGCTGCCCGTGGGCTTTCTCTAGTTGCGGTGAGCGGAGGCTACTCTGCGTTGCAGTGTGCCAGCTTCTCACTGCGGTGGCTTCTCTTGTTGCAGGGGCTCTAGGCACGTGGGCTTCAGTAGTTGTGGCATGCGGGCTCAGTAGTTGTGGCTCACGGGCTCTAGAGCGCAGGCTCAGTAGTTGTGGCTCACAGGCCTAGTTGCTCCGCGGCATGTGGGATCCTCCCAGACCAGGGCTCAAACCCATGTCCACTGCATTGGCAGGCAGATTCTTAACCACTGCGCCACCAGAGAAGCCCCTCAGCAAGGATTTTAATGAGCATCTACTATGTACAAGTGTTTGGCCATATGGCATGAGATTTCAGAGTACAGTACTTTTTCAGGACCTTTGGGGTTAAACTGCAGGTTTGAGGTGACATGTTTTAGTAACTCTAGAATCAGGACCTGAGTTCAAATTCCGGCCACTCCCCAGGCATCTCCTCTGGGTCCAGAGCAAGTTGGCTCATCTCTTTGAGACTCTGCCCACATTTGTAAACTGGGAATAATACTAGTAACTACCATATAGGGTGTTGTAAAGATTAAATGAGTAATGCCTGAACAGTACTCAGCCCATGCCTGACACAGGCAGTACCAGTAGATGTCAGTTAGTAATATAAAACAAATATCCATTATCTGAGAAAGAATTTATGGTGCTGATAAACTGAAAAGGTGCAAATAAAGGTGACAATGTGGCAGAAGAGTGATGTCAGAAATCTGAGGGTAAGGCCGGTCAGACAGCCTTCAAACCAGACGAAGGACATTCAACAGCAGCAGAAAAGGACCTAGGATTATACCTCTGGAATCTTTTTTTTTAATTAATTAATTTATTTATTTATTTATTTTTGGCTGTGTTGGGTCTTCGTTGCTGCACGCGGGCTTTCTCTAATTCCTGCGAGCGGGCGCTACTCTTCGTTGTGGCGCGCGGGCTTCTCACTGCAGTGGCTTCTCTAGTTGCGGAGCACGGGCTCTAGGTGCGCGGGCTCAGTAGTTGTGGTGCACATGTGGTGCATATGTGGGATCTTCCCGGACCAGGGATCGAACCCGTGTCCCCTGCATTGGCAGGTGGATTCTCAACCACTGTGCCACCAGCAAAGTTCCCTTTTGGAATCTTTGAATATGTGAATCTTTTATTCAGAGGGGCCCTCAGTTAATGGCATTGTATGTAACTGCTTTCTGGTCTTCACTGACCATGGGAGGAAGTAGACAAAAAACTAACTAGTTCAATTCACACGGAGATGCGTTGAATGTCAAGTATATGTGCTGAACCAAATTAAAACTACTCTGAGAAAAAAGGGGGAGGTGTTTCAGTCTTTCATTTTATTTTATTTTTTAATTTAATTTTTATTTTATTTTATTTATTTATTTTTAAAGTATTTATTTATTTATTTGGTTGCACTGGGTCTCAGTTGCGGCAGGTGGGCTCCTTTGTTGCGGCATGTAGGCTCCGTAGTTGTGGCATGCAAACTCTTAGTTGCGGCATGCATGTGGGATCTAGTTCCCTGACCAGGGGTCGAACCCAGGCCCTCTGCATTGGGAGCACGGAGTTTTAACCACTGCGCCACCAGGGAAGTCCCTAATTTTTATTTTATATTAGAGTATAGTTGATTTACAATGTTGTGTTAGTTTCAGGTGTACTGCAAAGTGATTCAGTTATACATATACATATATCCATTCTTTTTCAGATTCTTTTCCCATTTAGGTTATTATAGAATATAGAGTAGAGTTCCCTAGGCTATACAGTAGGCCCTTGCTGATTATCTATTTTATATATAGTAGTGTGTATATGTTAATACCAAACTCCTAATTTATCCCTACTCCCACCTTTCCCCTTTGGTAACCATAAGTTTGTTTTCTAAGTCTGTGAGTCTGTTTCTGTTCCGTAAGTTCATTTGTATCATTTTTTTATATTCCACATATAAGTGATATCCTATGATATTTGTCTTTCTCTGACTTACTAGTCTTTCATTTTAAAATAACATTTCATCTATTTATAATTGTATTTAAAGTAGAATATTTGATAATTACTATCATGTATTTTAGCCCTCTCACTCCCACTCTCTATGGAATGCTCCCCCTTTGAACGTTTACTGCTAATCTCTAAAAGATTATCAATGGGAAACATCCTTCTAATTGGTTCTGCCTGAAGGACTTCACCAGGATGTCACCAAAACACAAGGTGTGGGCTTCCCTGGTGGCGCAGTGGTTAAGAATCTGCCTGCCAATGCAGGGGACATGGGTTCGAGCCCTGGTCCGGGAAGATCCCACATGCCACGGAGCAACTAAGCCCATGAGCCACAACTACTGAGCCTGCGTGCCACAACTACTGAAGCCCACGTGCCTAGAGCCCGTGCTCCGCAACAAGAAAAGCCACCGCAATAAGAAGCCCGCACACCGCAACAAAGAGTAGCCCCCGCTCACCGCAACCAGAGAAAGCCTGCGCACAGCAATGAAGACCCAATGCAGCCAAAAATTAAAAAATAAATTAATTAAATTTTAAAAAAACACAAGGTGCAAACAAAAGAATATGGGAAAGTGTTCAACTTCACTGGTAATCAAAGAAATATGTATTAAACGTGAGCTGCTATTTTCATTCAATTAATAAAGATTTTGAACAAAACAATGGTTAACATAGGCAAGGGCCTGGCAGAATGAACACTTTCATAGATTTCTGGTGAGTAACAACAAAAACAAAAGCCATACTGCCCTCAAGCTCAACAAGGAGATATTTAACTAAAATGTGCCACCCACAAGAAGGAATTTCATAGCCAGTAAAAGTGAGACTCATGAAGTGGTGACATGGTAAAACACACACACACACACACACACACACACCAAGTAACAAAAGAATACGAGGTAGTTAGGATGCCATTACAGCTGTGCCTAAAAAATACCCAGAAGGAGTCATAGGAAGAAATACAGCCATGGTGTGATCAGACGGGGAGATTACAGTGATCACTTTCTATTTCTGTTTGCCTCAAAGTTCTTATGATGAGGATATATTATTTTTAAATATTTTCATTTACTTTATAGTTTATCTTAAAATTTATCTTAATTATTAAAAAATCTAGTGGTCAAACATAATCTAGTGGTGAAACCTCACAGCTCTCGGTCCCCAGTTCATATCCAGTTAAAAAAAAAACAAAAACAAGCAAACAAAGCATCACAGCTCTCAAGGTGACAAAAGACCAGGTTGCGGGGACAGTAGAACTATCCATACTATTCTCCTGAAGGATTCTAGAACATTCCTAAGAGCCTCAGCGCCTACCTGGTGAAAAAGTCTTTACTAGTAATCTGTCCTTATCTTTGGGGAAAAATGTACTGACCCATCAGAGCTTCACAGTGTAGCAGAGACTTTATAATCCTCAACAATCTGTCTTCTTATTTCACCTTCTCCCCCTTGCTCAGTTTTTCCGAGGAAATGAGATCTTCAGGTACAACTTCAAGTTCTGGAGAGATGTCATGGCAAGAACCCCTCTCCGTTCCAGTGGTTACGGTTTCCTATTTTCCTGTGGCGAGAAATCCCCTGGGCTCCTACTTTTTCCAGGAGCACACAGTGCCTAGGGAGCGTCCTGAATGCCCCTACTATCTGGGAAGAATCTTAGATTGATTTTTACCTAGCTCTTTGAAAAAGAGAGGCAGAGTGTATGAGAGAGAGCAAAATGGGGCATCATTGATAAAGCAGAACATAGGTACAGTCTTACGACCTAAAGGAATGTTGGGAATTATACCCTGACTTGTATATACCCAGGAAATCCCACAAAAAGATGAAGGTTGGTTTTGTTGTTGTTGTTTTGTTTTGTTTTTTGAAGTATATCTTTTCTCAGACAATATAATTTAAGAGACAGATAAAGTGAAGGGCACCAATTGCTGTGAAGAACATGGTTTGTTAACCATGGAACATTGTTCAAAAAGAAAGGCCAGGACTTTCCTGGTGGTCCAGTGGCTAAGACTCCACGCTCCCAATGCAGGGGGCCCGGGCTCGATCCCTGATCGGGGAACTAGATCCCGCATGCATGCCGCAACTAAAAGATCCCGTGTGCCGCAACTAAGACCCGGTGCAGACAAAATAAATAAATAGCTAAATATTAAAAAAAAAAAAAAAAAAGAAGAGTCAGCATTATCTGAGCGAATATTGCTAATAATTGTATGATGTCTTTTTTTTTTTGGCTGTGCTGTGCTGCAAGAGGGATCCCAGTTCCCTGATCAGGGATTGAACCCGCGCCCCCTGCAGTGGAAGTGCAGAGTCCCAACAACTGGACCACCAGGGAAGTCCCTGTCCTTTAAAACTGTGGACTGGGGTTAGACGTTTGCTAAAGAGCCACTGAGTAAACAAAAGCAGGAATTCTGGTTTCTCGATTTCTCTTCGGGATGATTACCTGTCCCTTAAGCACCTTCTCTGCATTTGCTGACTCTGAGTGTGAGGGGCCCACACAGCAGCTGCCTATACCATCGGAATAGGATTTAACCTACCTCTAACTGGTCCAGCAAGTTTACATTCACAGAAGGAAACATTTTCTCTTTTTCCCACCCCCCCACCCCCATTCAACTTCTAGTGCAGTTTAAGTCTCAAGAATGTTTTATCATATAGAAATCGAAGTTACAAATCTTCTCCCAAGAAGTTCCTTGCAAGTTCAGCTTTAGAAGACCTACTTTCCCACCCTCACTGTTTTCTCTTGCAGCTTGGAAATGTCTTCAGCCTCCAACATCTCTTGAAGGGAGCCATTCAGAGGCAGAAGAGCTCTTTTGTAGAGGAATTTGGGTCACATTGGCTAGTTCCTTAAAGCAGTGGTTTCCAAGGCTGATGTGTAGGCTGGGTTTGGTGGGTGACAAGGATTCTACTGATTTGTGCAAAATGAGAAAAGTAAGAACAATGCAAGAGTTTTTCAAAGAGGAACTTATTTATCTGGCTGTGATGTATTCTGAAATTGTGTACTCTTTTATTTTTTTTTATTTTTTAAAATTTTATTTATTTATTTATTTTTGGTTGTGTTGGGTCTTCGTTTCTGTGTGAGGGCTTTCTCTAGTTGCGGCGAGCGGGGGCCGCTCTTCCTCGCGGTGCGCGGGCCTCTCACTATCGCGGCCTCTCTTGTTGCGGAGCACAGGCTCCAGACGCACAGGCTCAGTAGTTGTGGCTCACGGGCCTAGTTGGTCCGTGGCATGTGGGATCTTCCCAGACCAGGGCTCGAACCCGTGTCCCCTGCATTGGCAGGCAGATTCTCAACCACTGCGCCACCAGGGAAGCCCTCTTTTATTTTTTGAGTTAAAATGTCTTTTATAGTAGTAGGATAATAATAAATTGTAGGTTTTAGATAAAAACATGCATATTTACTCAGTAAAATTAACAAAATGTAGATGCGCAAACATTTTTGTTAATTTTACACCTTTGTGAAATCCAAAAGTCCAGAGAACCATCACTTTAATAGATTTAATCAGAGATTTAATTTGAGATAATGGACTTAATGAGACTTAATTGAATTTCATTCTGATGAGGAAAGTTTTTAATAATCTATCTCTGGACACTCAAGAAGTCAACCAACTTGAAAGCAACCAAGGTGTCCTTCAGTAGGTGAATAGATAAATAAACTGTGGTCCATCAGACAATGGAATATTATTCAGCAGTAAAAAGAAATGAGCTATCAGGGCATGAAAAGACATGGGGGAAACTTAAATGCATATTACTAAGTGTAAGAAGCCAATCTGAAAAGGCTACGTATTCTGGGATTCCAACTATATGACATTCTGGTAAAGGCAAAACTTTGAAGATGGTAAAAAATACCAGTTGCGGGCAGGGAGGAATGAATAGGGAAAGACAGAGGATTCTTAGTACTCTGTTTGATTCTATAATGGCAGATACATATCATTATAATTTTATCTAAATCCATAGAATGTACAACAACAAGAATAAGCCCTAATGTAAGGTACAGACTTTGGGTGATAATGATGTGTCAATGTAGGTTCATCAGTTGTAACAAATGTGCCATCTGGCAGGGCATGTTGATAACTGGGAAGGCTATGCATGTGTGGGGCAGGAGGTATATGGGAAATCTCTGTATCTTCCACTCAATTCTGCTGTGAACCTAAAAATGCACTTAAAAATAAAGTCTTATTTTAAAAAAAAGTCAACCTACCAAGCAAAATTAATGATTAGTTAGAACCATCATGGGGGAGCAAAGATCACTGGCCAGATAATCAAGACCAAAACATCAGTCTCTTAAGCCTAAAGCTTTAGAACTTCAGAGATCACCTCTCATGTAGCTGAGAAAATTGATTTTGGTGGTTTCTAGTCCTGGCCCTACCACTAAATTGCGATATGACCTTTAGCCACTTATCACTCTGGTCAGTTTCCTCGACTGCAGAGAGCCCCTTCTGGGTCTGAAATTCTGTGACTTAACAAGTTTGTGATCTCCAAGTTCAACATGTTAAGAAAAACAGAGGGCTCCTCGTGGGTAAAGGGTCAAGTCTGGGGAAATTCAGACTGATTGCAGAAAGCAGCAAAACACTCAGTGAAACAAAAAACTGAGAAACACTCAGTTTTTCTTATTGCCTTAAATGGCCATGACTTATAAGTTGTTATTCTAGAGTGGTTTGATGTTGACGGGGAAACTAAGAAGAGATTCCTACCCCATCCCCTCTGTTTTTTTTTTTTTTCATTAACTGACTTCTAGTAAATGAGGCATCCTGCTCAAAGGGCAGTGGATCCAACGCAGACAGTCCCGGCCTCCTAGCGGACACACAGCATGGGGCTCGTCTCTAGATTCAGAGACTACCACTTGATTCCCCAGCAGCTGCAAGAATCATTAATACTGGAGGGACCTTAAAAAGCTGCCTGTTTCACTTCCTTTACTTTGCAGATGGGGATGTTGACACTTGCAGTCACACAGTGGGGCCCAGGGCTTTTTGTCCCAAGTCCAAGGCCCATCCCCCTACATCACACAGCAGCTTCATTAGGCCGCACGGACTTCACCTATTTCTGTCGACGTCCTCAGAGCAGGGGAACTACTATTCATTACCTGTGGCAGGAAAAGAAAGATACCAGCCCATGTCAGTCGGCCTCCCGCTGGGACATTGGCAGCAGGAGGATGCCTCAGACACAGCCACGTGACCTAATAAGGCTAGCACAGAGGGAGAAGGTCATGGAACGTGAAGGCAGAGATGGGGTGTGCCAGGATGCCCGGCAAACCACCTGGCACTAGGAGAGCAGCAGGGAACAGATTCTCCTTGAAAGCCCTCGGAAGGAACCAACCTTGTGGACACCATCTTGAACTTCTGGCCTCTAGAATGGTGAGACAATAAATTCCTGTCATTTAAGCCACTCAGTTTGTGGTACTTTGTTATGGCAGCACTAGCAAATTCATAACAGATTTTGCAAGCTTTCTCTGTCAAACACCTTCCAGTTGTCAAATAGACTTTGATTTTTGCAGAACCAAACAAAGTTGCCTTTTCTCCAAAGTAGCCAATGACCGTGAAATTTCAAAACGTGAAAAGGGTGCATGTATTTAGAATTTCAGAATCATTCATTGGAAGCAACACAGTTCAACCACTCATTCTGAATAGGAATTCCTTATACAGTATCTCCTTCAGCCAGGCGCAGAAAAGAGTGCTATACCCCTAGGGGAGAGGTCCGCAACCTTTTTGGCACCAGGGACCAGTTTCATGGAAGACAATTTTTCCACAGACAGGGGGCGGGGGGGGGGTAATTGTTTCAGGATAATTCAAGCACATTACATTTATTGTGTACTTTATTTCTATTATTATTACGTTGTAATATATAATGAAATAATTATACAACTCACCATCATGCTGACAGGAGGCGGCGCGCAGACGGTAATGCAAGCGATCGGGAGCGGCTGTAAATACAGATGAAGCTTTGCTCACTGGCCTGCTGCTCACCTCCTGCTGTTCAGCCTGGTTCCTAACAGGCCACGGACCAATACCAGTCCATGGCCCCGGGGGTTGGGGGCCCCTGCCCTAGGGCACAAACGAGGCCGGACAGCCCAGATCAGATATTCTGTAATAGAATAATCTGTAATAGAATAGAGGTGTCACTTTAGAACACAGCAAAGCATTAGTGTGCTCGACTACCTTCCATACTTGAAGCTACAGAGAGGAGGGCCTTACAAACCTTAAATGAGGAAAATGGGGCTGCCATCTGTGAGCTCAACTCTAAGACCACTTATAAGGGATCAGAGCGGAGACAAGCAAAGTCCCCCAAGCAAAGCAAAAGGAACATAAGTGGCAAATGCTTCCTATTCAAGGGCTGTATGCTTCCTCTCCAAGGAAGGATGAGTTTTAGTCACCAACTTTAAGCATTTCCTGTTCCAAAGGAAAGGTTCTCTCTGTTGACCTGAAACAAATAGACGGCCAGATATTTCTCCAGCTAGGATGGGTTTATTCGGGATAGCAGAGAACTGCAATTTAGGGTCGGCCACGATGGTGAGCTCTGTACAAGTCCCCACACAGCAAGGGAAAAGAGATCATTTTTATGGGGAAGAAAAGGAAGTTGGGAGGGCTGTGTAAACAAAGGGTCCGTGGCTTTTCATTGGCTGAGTCCTTGCCAGGAGAGAGGAGTCTTTCTTTCTGTTGGGCTCTGCTGTTGCTGCAGGGTGTGAGAGCTCCCCCTGCTGGTCTCCCAACTCTATTTAATTGAGGTATGTATTCAGGGAGTATGGCGGACCTTCTGGATTTCTGATCCCGCCAGCAAGGCTCTCTCTGTTATAAGCTGGATGCCTCAGGCTGCCATAGCTGGCTGCCATTAACCATTTGTCTAACTTCCCGTGCTGATTGTATTAGCAGGACAACCTTCAGGTTACAACGTGGCTTCTGCTGTACCTTAGAGAGAGAACGCACTCGATTACCTCCAGACTAAAACTGGCTACCCAAGACCGCGATTCCTCATACTAAATCCTCAATAAAAGAGCTTCTGATTGTGATTTCACTCAGTGCCCTGCTAGGAGGGAGACTGCACAGATAACACTTACACAAGGATTTTGTTTGGTGATATTTATTCTTCACTGCACGTTGACTGAGAGGCACTATTTCAATAAGCTTTGGTCTGCACATTTCTTATTCCATATAAATGAGTTTCTCAGCCATCAGGATCAGAGAGCAACAACAAAAAAGAGTGATTCTTTGAGACTTCAATATATAGCCCCCCCCCCCCGAAAAAACACAGCATGGAGGACTTCGGCGTCCAGCTATGACGGAGGAACTAGTACAGAATAAGCTCTCCTATGGTAAACAGCAGTAAAGCTGGAGTCAAAAATATGAGCAACTCTTTTTAGGTGTTAGACCACAGAAGAAGGCAGACTGTAGTCCTGGAGAGAAGGGGCACACCTGGGGTTGAGCCCCAGGACCACTCAGCCTCTGTCTCCTTGGGGTGCAGCCAGCTGGAGCCCCGCTGAGCTGAGGAGGCAGGTGTCAGACCTAGGGGCAGCTGGAGTGACTGGAATTTCAGAGCAGGGTCAGAAAACTGTGGGGTCTTCTACGAAGTAGGGAAGATGGGGAGCAAGTGGAACATGCATCAACTGCTTGTGGAAGTGTGAAATGGCGCAACAACTTTAGAAAACTGTATCTTATAAAGTTACACATACGCTAGCTATATGCCTCAGCAATTCGACTCCTACATATTTACACAAGAGAAACGTAAACATAAATCCACAAAGAGTTCTCTATGAGTGTTCATAGCAGCTTTCTTCATAATAGCCCCACACTGGAAACAACCAAAATGATGAATGAATAGACACGTTGTGGTATATTTACACAACTGAATACTATTCAGCAATAAAAAGGGAACCAAATACTGAGACCCACAATATGGGTGATTCCCAAAAATATAAAGCTGAATGGAAGGAGTGAGACACAAAGCACATTTTGCAGTACAAAGCGGCAGGGGGGACATTTCTGAGGGGCTGGAAGTGTGCTTATTTTGATCACAGGTGCATACATTTGCCCAAACTCACTGAACTGGACATTTAAAATATAGTCATATAAACAAGGTCCTACTGTATAGCACAGGGAACTATATTCAGTATCCTGTAATAAACAATAATGGAAAAGAGTACAAAAAAGAATGTATATGTATAACTGAATCACTTTGCTGTACACCAGAAACTAACACAACATTGTAAATCAACTATACCTCAATAAATAATAAAATTAAAAAATAAAATATAGTCATATATAATTATACCTCAATAAAGTTGGTTAAAACAAAAGAACAAGGAGGGCCAGCCCCTGGCATTGGTAGCTGATCAGAGGTCCTCCCTGAGAGGTGCTGCTAACTTCCACACTCCTCTAGTAACTTCTACACAGAAACATTCTGGAAACTTCTCAGGAGGCAGAGTCTGCAGTTAGAATCTGACTCCCCCACTCACTAGTGTCATAGTCTTGAGGAAATGACTTAACCTTCCTGAGATGGTTTTCCTCAACCCTAAAAAGGGATAATGCTATTTTTTTTTTCCAAGAGCTGTTCAGAGTGTTAAAAGATTTATAGCAGCACTATTCATAATAGCAGAAATTTGGGGGAAAAAAAAACCCGTATCCCAAATATCCATCATCAGTAGAATGAATTAAAATTGCAAAATACTCATAAATTGTACTTTTATACAGCAGCAATAAGAATTAAGGAACTAGAGCCACGAACAACAGCATGGATGAATCTCACATAATATTGAGCAAAAGATGCCAGACACAGAGCAAACTGTGTAACACTTTATTTTTTTTTTTAAACACAAACAAAACTATAATGTTGAGAGATGCATGTTTTGGGTGGTAAAACTATACGGTAGTCCCCCTTATCCATGGGGGATACCTTCCAAGATCCCCAGTGGATGCCTAAAACCTCAGATAGTACCAAACTCTATATATACCAAGTTTTTTCCTATACATACATACCAATGATAAAGTTTAATTTATAAATTAGGCACCGTAAGAGACTGACAATAATAAAATAGAACAATTATAACAATATACTGTAATAAAAGCTATGTGAATGTGGTCTCTCAAAATATCTTATTGTACAAATTTAATGCTTTTTCCAACCTAACTAAGCAGTTATTGGGCACTGTGGCTGTAACATTTGCACTTTGAGGTGTGACAGCAAAACTAGCACGAGTTTTTTTTTTCCTTCTTCACAACTTCACAGATAGAAGATTCATTCTTACCATAGATCTTAGTAATCTTAGTATACGATTTTTTTCTTTCCTTATTAAATTGAGAACTTTCACCTTTCATTTAAAGGAAACACTTTATGGCTTCTCTTTGTCATATCCGAATGGCTCGCATCACTACTCTGGTGCTTTGGGGCCATTATTAAGTAAAATAAGGGTCACTTGAACACAAGTACTGCGATACCTCAACAGTTGATCCGCTAACCAAGACAGTAAGTGACTAATGGGTGGGATACACTGGACAAGGGTTGATTCTTGTCACCAGCTGGATAGAGCAGGTGGCGTGAGATTTCAACACCCCACTCTGAACACAGCACAATTTAAAACTTATGAATTATTTACTTCTGGAATTTTCTATGTAATATTTTTAGACTGCATTTGACCCCAGTAATTGAAACACGGAAAGTGAAACCATGGATAAGGGGAGACTACTGTACAAGCAATACTATACAATGATTACCATACTTTTTTAAAGGTTTTACTTTGGGGGAGGGAGCAGGGGGGTTTCTGGGAAGCTGGCCAAGCTCTATTTCTTGACGTTGGAGGTGGTTTTTAAGGAATGATTTTGACAAACTAATAAGCTGTATATCTCTCTTTTGTGCCTTTTTCTAGATGTGTGCTATATTTCACAATTAAAATGTTGGAAAGAAGGAAGGGAGGGAGGGAGGGAGGTTGGGAGGGAGAGAAAAGAAAAAGAAACCCTCATTCAGAATAATCTGAGGTGTCTAAGAAGCCAGGACCTGCCCCCAGGTCCATCCACCACCCGCAGCATGAAGCCCCATCAAGGGTAGCCCGTCCTTCGCTGGTCGCCAGACCCTCCGGCACAAACAGCCTGGAAACTAACCTGCCTGGAAACTAAAGTGCCTGGAACGTGCTCTTGTCAGCTCAGCAGTCAGGCGCCAAATCAGTCGCTTCTCACCACCTGCGCCTGCGCTGACGTGCCTGCGGGAGACTCGGCTGCGCGTGCGCTGTCTGCCCCGCTGGGTTTTAACGCCAGTCCAGCAGCACCTGAAGCGAGGGAGTCTCTGGCAGCTGCCCGGTGGGCAAAGTATCATTACTGGGCTAGGAGCTGCGGTCGCGTGTACCCTGGACTGAGTTGCACGTTCCTAAGGGGGTACCCGTGTTTAGTTCCAGAAATGTTGTTCTTGCGTAGGGATAAGCAAACTTCTATAAAGTCTAGACCGTAAATACTTTCGGCTTTGTGGGCCAAGAGGCAAAATCTCGGATATTACGTAGGTACTTACCTAACAAGAGAGGAAACAAATATCTACAATTTAAAAAATTGATGTAATTCAAAATATAGTAATAATAATTGAATATAATTTTTAAAGGTATATGCCTACTAATAACAATAGAATTCTATTTTGGGGATAAGGGTGAGGCGTGGAGGATAATATTTTCTTAATTGTGGCTCAGTTAGTGTTCCCTGTCATTAAAACTCGATTGCGATGTTCATCTGTTAATGCAGATCTACAGTGAGATTTTTACCCACTTCCTTTTTGAAATGTCTTTTCACACAGATATGTACTGCCAGATGCTGATATCCGCCCCTGAGCAGATTATTTCAATCAATCATATTCATCACCAGGAAGGCATTTGTAGAATTCTGTTAGATTCTTCTCTTGATATTTGCCTTTTAGCAGGTCATCACATTGCAGATTAAGCACTCCCAACTGGAGATTAGGTGGAAACTCCTGGATCGCCCAGTTAAATGGATTTTGAAATAACAGAAATTTCCTTTGCATTTGCATCAAAGTCTGAAAAACTATGCTGGAACTGCAGTTTGAGCTTGGAAAATATACCTGCTGCAAATTTGTGTGGGAACAGAGATCTGGATTCTTGTTTTAACATTTGACAGCATGGGAAGCATATAAGCAACTTGGCTTTACTTGTGACTCAAACACTGTTAATTGTCATCGAAATGATTTCACTGTATCATAAATTTTGCATATAAGTGCTGTTTCAGTTTGTAATTTTAAGTTGAAATCATTAAGAAACATTATCAAGTCTATAGCAAGTATTATTTCTCAAAAGTGGCAGAGGTCAGAAGATTGTCATCTCGTATAGAGGACAAATTGGGTTAAGTAATGGCAATGGCAAAGCATAAGACTCCTAGAAAGAGCACGACCTCCAGGTCCACGGCTTAAGGCCCCACGCACTTCCCACGCCCCCTAGGGCACTCGCAGTGCACGCTGGGACTTGTAGTTCAGGCGTGCGAGGGCCTGCGCGCGCAACCCCCACCGCGGGCGACTTCCTCTCTAGGCCGCGCGCCGCCGTTCCCGGAAGCTGTGCGGGTTAAAGTTTCAAAGCTTCCTCTCCCCGCCTCTTAGTCCCGCAGACTGCCAATCCAGGTAGCCAATAGATGGCCGGACTGGTGCTTCCTTTTACTTGATTGGCTTAGGTTTTTGCAGCCGCACAGACAAACTTGCCGGGGATTGGTCGAGCCTTCAGTTTTGAAAATCGTAGGTTTGGCCCGCGCTGCACCGCCCCGTTGCTTCCTTGCAGCCGCGAGCTTTGGAGGCCGGGAGCGGTGGGACTTGGGCGGGCTGAGATTTGTGCTGGGAAGGTTGCCGGACCTGGATCGGAGCAGCACTTAGGAGACGCGGTGCAGTCGAGTGAGTGCGCGCGGGCGGCCGGCGGGGGTGGGGGGTAGTTAGCGATTTGTTACCCCTTCCTCCAGCCCCAGACCGGGGGCGTGACCCTCTACCCCCGTTGCGGCCTGGCAGTGGATGGGTCACCTCTTCCAAGTGACGAGGTGACCTGCCTTGGTCCTGGGGCCAGAGATGACCCCCACTCTCCATCCTAGAGAATAACCCCGTCTCTTCCCCCTCCCGCTGCCTAGCACCTTCTTTTGTGCCCAGGAGGCCCTTTGTTGATCTGGACGCGCAGGAAGCGCACACCGACGGGGTTGTGTGACAGAATTATGCCAGATGGCATTTCTGTACAGTTAACCCTCGCTCAACACCTCCCCCATCGGCTGAGCAACATTTTAAACTGACCATTTCTGGAGTCCACTGCTACCCCTGATCTTGTCATTCCCCAAGCACGTTCACTGACAGTGGCCTTCTCTGGCGCGCCCAAAGCCAGAACTTGGCGCCTGCCTTCCCGAGGTTGAAATGGAGTAGGCGGCCAAGCCTGTGGTTAAGAGCACAATTTACATCCAGGCCCTGCCCTTGACTTAACTTATCTTTGCCTTAATTTGCTCATCTGCACAAGGGTCTCCTTGAGGTTGTGGCGAGAATTAAATGAGATGATGCTGCATCCAAGCACGGAGTAGGACTCTTTAAAGAAAGCAACTGTTGTGACCCTCCTTCGCTGAGGCGAGGTCAGAGTTAGGTACCTGGCTTCCTGCACCCTCAAAAGAACAGGCATTGTGAAGGAGGGCCGTGGGGCTCTAGTCTGGTGTATGATGTGAGAGAAGTATTGGGAGAGGAAAATGAGCAAGCACTCTTCGCCCTTGGTGGGATGTAGGGTGCTCTGGGTTTGTGCCCAGGTTCTTGCAGGGGCTGAAGAGATTTTTGCTGCTTTTCCCAGGACCCTCATTCTTACACTGATCCCTCCTTTCTCAGGGTCACCTCTGATCTAACGACAGTGACCCTTTTTAAATACCCAGGCTGAGGCTGCTGAAAACAAACTTCCTCATGGAAGAAGCCCAAACACCTTTTTGCACTTTGTGAAAGAAGCTTTCGCCCATTTTGCCATTGTGAACAAATACTTTTAAAAAAAGAGCAAGTTGTTGCTTTCCATAACAGCAAAGTGTTTTGTCTTCCTTTAACATTTTTCTCTTTCCTAGCCTCAAACTGGGTTCTTGCCCTTAGCCAGGGCTGAGCTCTGGGACAGAAGGACTGGGGGGATCCAGAAGGATGGCAGCCAAGAGGCTGTGTCGGTGACTGGCTGGCTGCAGAGCTGTCTCTGCTCAAAGCCTCTGCGATCCTGCCCGATTGGCCCTGCCCCGATGAGTGCTGCCTTTGGCATCTAGGAGTAGGCCTTTGGATGAGTAAGGCATGCCCTAACCTGTGTAGAATGAACTCATTTGGAGTTCCTGTACATGTGTATGTGTTGGGGTGGGAGTACCTGTAGAATGTTTATTTCTAGGTATAGAGTTGATAGATGGATGAATTCATTTAACAAGTATCCCTTTCGTGCCAGGCACTGTGCCATACTCTGGGCTTTCAAAGCTGCGAGCAAGACAGACAAGGGCTTGTCCTCAGGGAGCAAATGCTTAGTGGTCAGAGACAGGCAGCAAGCAAACAGATACAGTCACCCAAGTGCCATGCGGAGAATTGAAATTGATGGATAGGATGGTAGCTGGTGGTCACGTCCTCCCTGAGTTGCTGAGAGCCAAGTGCTGAGGAATGAGCTGCACAAAATAGGAGACAGAAGGTTCCAGACAGAGGGCAGGGCTTGCTCAAGGAACAAAGGCTCGTGTGCCCTGAAAATCAGCCCCCAGGAAGTCCTATGAGGCTGCAACAGGACCTGGCATTAAGCTCTATAAGGGGTCAGTGACTTAGCCCCTCCTTCCAGGAGTTCCCGTCTTAGGTGGGAGGCTGAACTATGCGTGGTTCTTGGTTTTGAAGTTGTAGATCAGGGTGGTGGGTTACTGCCATGGCATGAGACATGCAGTCTGTTATTGTGGCTAACGACTGTCACCCATTCATTTGTTCTTTCATTCATTCCACCAGTCGGGATATTTATTGAGCCCCTGCTATGACCAGAATAGAACACTTCTTCCTTGCCTGGGGCTTTAGTGATGATTTTATAACTGAGTTTTGAGGAGAATATCTGAGTTGCCAGTTGTTTTTTTGTTTTTGTTTGTTTATTTGTTTGCTTTTCTGTGTTCCTAGTTTTTTAAGAAATTAAGTGAAGACATAGAACAAACATAGTTACCAATGGGGAAGAGGGGGAAGGGATAAATTAGGAGTTTGGGATTAAGATATACACACTACTAGATATAAAATAGATAACCTACTGTGTAGCACAGGGAATTGTACTCAATATCTTGTAATAACCTATAGTAAAAAAAGAATCTTAAAAACAATAAATATATATATATGTATAACTGAATCACTTGGCCATACCTGAAACTAACACAACATGGTAAATCAACTATACGTCAATAAAAAAGTTTTTAAAAGGAAATTAAGAGAAAACTAATTTTGTATTTTCCACTGCCTGATATTTCTAGACAAGTTTTCTTAAAAACAAGACATTGCTTATCCGCTCCCCTCATGCTCCCTCATGCGTTTCAAGGGCATTTCAGCTCAAGGGAGAGGGTTGTAGGGGCTCCTTAGAGAAGAGCCTGTCTGTAGACCCCCGCTTTCTTACCCACTACTTTGGGACGCAGAACCCCTTCCATCCACTGGCCTCCTGAAGAGGCAGTTGGATTTGATGTTCTTTGGCCTGATGCCTGGGGTCAGCTCGTGGGTAACTCACCCTCCGGCAGTAGGAGAGGAGCCCTTAGGAGGGTAAGAGCAGGACTTTGGGCAGGTCAAGGGGTCCTACCTAGTGGGACCCCAGTTTCTCCTGATCCAGGAAGGCAGTTGGCCGTGCCCTGTCACTTTAAGCCCCAGAGAAGGCCGTTGGTAAGGAGGTCCACTGACACCAGAATTGGCTGGTCATTGTGGGCTTCTGGGGTCAACGTGCTGTGTGGGGTGGGGAGGGAGAGGCATTTGAAGAGTGTGAAGATTCCAGCCCTGAGCCCCCATGCCTCTTGTCTCTGCTTTCTCCAGACAGAGCCATCATGGGGACAACAGCCCCAGGGCCCATTCACCTGCTGGAGCTCTGTGACCAGAAGCTCATAGAGTTTGTCTGCAACGTGGACAATAAGGACATGGTGTGGCTGGAGGAGATCGAGGAGGAGGCCGAGCGCATGTTCACCAGGTGCGGGCAGGGGCGTGCCGGAGGGACGCACCAGGGGCTGCCTAAGGCCCCAGCAGGGGCCTCTTCCCCACCTGACAGGCGGGACAGACAGGCTGCCGGCGGTCCCTCCTGAGTGCGCAGGATGCTCAGGGCTAGGGTGATGGGAAGCGGGGGAAGAGATGTTGGGCTGCCTGGCAACCTTGCTCCCCTGCCGTGTCTCAGGGGCGGGGGGGAGCCCTGCGTGCCTGCAGTGACTCACTTGCAGCCTTGGAGAGCTCACTTGGTGCCGGTCACCCCAGCTTGACCAGGCACTGCCGGGAAGGGGGCAGGGGTCGGGCTGGGTGGGGAAGGGGGACCCGTGGTTTCCAGGCAGCCTCGAACATCACCCTCTTTGTACCAAACAGAGAATTCAGCAAAGAGCCCGAGCTGATGCCCAAAACACCTTCTCAGAAGAACCGACGGAAAAAGAGACGGATTTCTTATGTTCAGGATGAAAACAGAGACCCCATCCGGAGAAGGTAGGAGGGGCCAGAGGCTTGGGGCCCACGTGGAGAGTTTGATTCGCAGGCGTTAACTGAGATCAGGAGCAGTGGGTACAACGCATGCCATGCTGAGGGGAAATGACGCATGACCCGAGGCCGTGGAGTCCAGAGCTTGTGTGCGTTGGAGGTGGGATGGTGTTTGATCTGGGCCTCTCCTTCCAGAGGTAGGAGAAGCAAGAGAATCTGACCTTCTGCTTGGGGGAGAGTGACCAGAGGTGTAGACCAGGGGCTGTTCCCTAACCCCCTGTTGCTGTGCTGGTTATAACTGCCCTGGTAATGACCATGGGCTGCAAAGTACCAGGGGAAAGAGGCTGGGTCTTGGGGGTCAGGTGGTCTTGGGTGCACACCCCAGCTCTGCCCCTTAGCAACTGTATGTCCTTGGGTTAATTTTCCACGTCTCTAAGCCTCAAGTTTCTGGAATCTAAAGTGAGGATAATGGTCCCTGTCTCTCAGGGCTGTCTGGTGGTTTAGGCGACAGCATGAGTAATGCCTCCAGCAAGGTGTTTGGCCCAGTGTGACCCCGGTCAGTGGGAGGTTTAGGGGAATTTAATCTTTCCAGTGGTTCTGAGAGGACGGGCGTTATCCCAGTTTACAGACAGGGAGACTGAGGCCCAGAGAGGGGCAGCGGGGTGTCACGGCTAGAGGCAGCAGAGCCTGGACCGGAAGCCCGGTCTTCTGCCTCCTAGCCCTCCGCTTCAGACTCCACTCGATCTGGTGGCTCCTGGGGGGCCGGTGCCTGCAGCTGGAATTTCAGGGAGCCTCCCCGCCCTGCCGGGTCCTCTCAGCTTCTGCTTCACCTCCTCCAGCAGGTTGTCCCGCAGAAAGACACGCAGCAGCCGTCAGAGCTCCCGACACCTCCGCAGCAAGGACAAGGTTGAGAGGCTGGCCACAGTGGTGGGCGAGAACGGCTCCGTCCTGCGGCGGGTGACCCGTGCTGCGGCCGCAGCTGCAGCGACCTCCGCGGCAGCCACGCCTTCGCCCACCCCTGAGCCTCCCACGGTGCTGACCAAGAAGCCCAAGGAGAGCCTGGCCCAGTGCCAGCTGGTACCCGTGGTGGAGATTGGCATCAGTGAGCGCCGGAGCGCTGAGCAGCACCTCAGCCAGCTCCAGTCTGCCCAGGCTCCACCCCCCAGCCCGGCTCCGGCCGCTGCTCTGGCCTCCCAGATCACCTTGACCTCGGAGGAGGACTCAACACCCCAGAAGCCAGAGACCGGGAGACTGGAGTCTGTCACCGTGAGCTCCCTGATAACTACACCCCAGGACCCCAAGGGTCGAGGGGTCGGAGCAGGACGGTCCGCCTCCAAGCTCAGAATTGCCGCGACCTCCCCAGGCCCGCAGGACTCGCCCAGCTCTCCGGCCTCCCCGTGGCGGGAGCGGGTGCTGGCTCCCATCCTGCCGGATAACTTCTCCACGCCCACGGGCTCCCGTGTGGACCGCAGATCGGTGCGGCGCAGCCTGATCGCCCCGTCCTCCCCGGGTCCCCAGGTCTCGCTGGCCCAGAATTACGCCCTGGTTTCCAAAGAGGAGAGCACCGTCCGAAGATCAAGCAGAAGGATTGCCAGGAAGGCCACCAAAGAGCCGGCCGCCTCCGCCCGCATCATCTGTGAGTCTGGGGCTCAGCACTGGGCAAGGCTGCGGAGGGTGGTCCTTCGTGCCTGGCTCAGCCAAAGGGGCTCTGGGGACCATTTAGCAAGGAGCTGTCCACAGAACTTTCTGCAATGGTGTAAATGTTCCAGATCTGTGACGCCCCATACTGTAGCCACTAGCTAGCCACGTATGGCTATTGAGCCCTCAAAATGTGGCTCATCTGATCGAGGAACTGAATTTTTAGTTTTATTAGATTTTACTTAGTTCAGGTTTAAGTTGCCACACGTACCTAGTGGCTACCACGTTGGACAGGGCAGATCTGGTCCAACGCTCTTGTTTTACAAATGAGGAAACTGAGGTCCGGGGCCGTTGGCCGCAGTGTCGCTGTGGTTAATGCCATGCTGAGCTTGAACCTGGGCCTTTTCCCCAGGGCCCGCCTGTTCCCCCTTCCTTCCTGCGGAGGCTCACTTAGATTCACCATGTTTGTGGGCCACCTCCTGTTAACGAAACTGTTTGGTCTGGGCCCAGGTGTACATTTAAACTGAGGCTTAAGGAGGCTACCAAGTCTGTAAATTGGGAAGAGCCCCACATGTTTCGTCCCTTCTGGGATGGTGGCCGCTTGTTGAGGAGGCCAGGTGGAAAGCCACAGGGCGGGCTTGTCAGGCAGGTCAGGGCACCTCCCTGGGCCCGGTTTCTACCCCGCCTGGGGAAGGGTTTGCTCCAGGGCCTGGGGCTCAGGGACACACAGTCGGGGGCCCGTGTAGACATGCGATCTGGCACACATTCCATTTTTGGATTCTCAGAAGGGCCCAAGTGATTCTAACCTGCCTTGGAGATTTCCTCAGGTGTGAATCTGATCCTGGGCAGGGGCCCAAGGGGGCGGGCAAGCCTGGAACTCTAGAGGGAGGTTGGGGGAGAGACCCTAGAGGCCCTCCCCATGCTTCTGGGTTAGATATCCGGAAGCTCTTAAGCCAGTCCGTTTGCTCGGCCCCCCGCCCTGCACACGGGTGGGCTTCTGATTTGATTTGCCCTTGACCCAGTCCTGTGGAAGGAAGACAGTCAAACACAGTGGTTAAGCCTTGGAGTCACACAGGGCCTGGCGGGCCTGGGGCACACCCTTCTCCGAACCTCAGTTTCCCCATGTGTTAAATGGTAAGAGCACCTGCCTTGAATGTGGGTAGAGGACCCATCTTAGTGCTTGGATATGGTACAGCTCAGTCCATCTAAATCAAAACAAAACTGGATGATAAAACTGCAGACGGCCTGGGTCCCCGAAGCTCAGTGGAGGTGTGGCCTGGGTGACCCTCCGGGGCGCTCAAGGGTGTGGAGCAGGGAGGGGAGAGGGGGCTTCCTGGAGGCCTTCCTGACGCCCAGGCCCTGGGGCTCGGCTGGGCGGGCAACTCAGAGGTTGGATTTTACTTCTGGGTTTACCCCAGAAGCAGCTCTTGATGTCAGGATTTGAGTGTAACTTGTTACTGTGGGAGGGGACGGAAGCACCTGCAGCAGGGGAGCGGGGAGGTGAGCCGGGGAGAGAGGACCGCCAGTAACGCCCAGGACAGGCCTGGGGCCTCGGGGGAGCCTCTGGAGCCAGTGGGGCGCCCCTCGACCCCCCTCCAGGCCTTCTCCCTGCCCCCAGACCTGTTCTGAAGCCTGAATGGCATGCAGGTGGCACTTAACATTCCAGAGCAGTCTTTGCGCTGGTGGAATAGTTGTGCGGTCACATGGGCGTCTTCTCACCCTTCTGCCCCCTCATCAGCGAGCCCTGAGCTGGGATGGGAGGCAGGGGATGTCAGCTGTCTCCTGGCTACGGACCCCTCAGGTGGGAGCTGGCCCTGTTCTGCTCCCTCCCACGCCTCCAGGCCTGCCTGCCTCACCCCAGGAAGGTCCCTGCTTCCGGCCTCGGCTCCCTCTCAGCCTTAACCTCTGGCCACGCACCTGTGGCCCAGATGCTCCAGCCGAGCCAGGCTTCTTCTGTGCCCAGCAAAGCCTGCTCTTTCCTGCCTCATGGCCTTTGCAGATGCTGTTCCTTCTGCCTAGACTGGCACCTCTCAACTTTTGGCCTCAGCCCGTGCTTCCAGACTTCAAAATTATTGAGGACCCCCAAAGAGCTTTTGATTATGAGGGCGCTATCTATTGACAGTTACTGTATTAGAAATTAACTTGGAGGATTCAAAAATTCTTAATATTCATTAATATTTTATTTTTTATATTAATATTACTTACTATTTTGATATTAAAAGTATTATTTAATACTTTAATATAAAAGTCACAAGCCAATTACCTGTTAAGGTTAGTTGGGTTTATTCTTGTTGGTTTTTTTTTTAAGAAAAAATAACAGTTTTCCAAACAAAAATGTGATGAGGAGACTGGCGTTATTCTGCATTTTGCAGATCCCATTCATGTGTGGCTTGAAAGAAGACAGCTGGGTTCTGCATTCAGTCTGTTGCATTGTGTTGTTTGGGTTCAAATATATGAAGAAAATCTGGCCTTACACAGATACGTAGTTGGAAAAGGGAAGAGTACTTTAAAAGCCTTTTCAGATAATGGTGCATATTCTTTTTTTTTTTTTTTCCAGATAATTTGTGCATACTCACAAATATGTGGAGTTATGCACATCTTCCAGATGTCGACACACTTCATTATGTATTTTTTTAAAGGAGCACATTTGCTTTCTGGTCTCATCAGAAACATCTTTAGGTATTGGGAAGCTATGAAGTTCATGGTGGTGGATACAAGTTCCAAAATTCTATTTTTGGCTTTTTTGGGGGCTCAGTTTTTTATTCTTGGCAACAAATACTGTTTGTTTTATTTGAAGGGACAGACTCCCTTTGTTCATTTTTAAGAAAATGTCTGCCAAATACCCAAGCTTGATTAGCCATAGTTTGTCAGTTGTTCTTTGACTTAAAAACAGCATTCCGTTAAAAAAGGGGCCAGTTCAGCTGAAACCTCAGACCCCCGTGCTTTTCAGAGACTTGGCTATGCAGCCCAAGAGCATTTTTGCGTACTTCCTACTTTATCACATAGTGTATTAGAAAGACATGTACTTAAGTTTAGATTTAATAAAATGAATAGTTTTCATTCCTTCACCAAGGACATTCTTAAGTGAAACCAGACCTTTCCATCCCGAGTGTGGGGTGCAGTTTGGTACCCAGGCTTCGCACTTTACCTCCATTGCTTTCACTCTGTCAGGGCAAATCTCAACACCGTGAAAAGGGAAGATAACATTTTGGTGTTACGGTGGAAATAGTTAGGACCTCGTGGGTCCCCCGAAAGGGTCCTCCTCTTGGGCACTCGACTTCCAGAACCCCGGAGTACACCTTGAGCACCGCTGGCCAGGACATCCTCCTTCCTCCCCCTCCTCCTTCGCGACCTTCTTACCTTCTTATCCTTTACGTCCCAGCCTCCAGACCAGCTCGGCTTCCCATCACAGGCTTTTCAAGTCCTCTGCTCGTTTCTGTCATGGCACATGTCACATGTCGGTTACAGGATTATCTGATGATTATCTAGACCAGGTCGTGGCCCAGTCTGGTTTGCTCTCTGTTGGGTCCCCAGGGCCTGTGCATGGTAGACCCTCGACATATGTTTGTTGAATGAATAAGCTGCTTTGTGTCGGCCTGTGCTGGGAGTTGGAGGCTCGGAGCTGGACATCGTCCCTCTTCCCAGGATACTCCCAACCCAGTGAAGGAGCCAAGACGTGCCCTCAGATGGGCATGTTACCCTCTAGCAGGTAGCAGGAGACATCAAGCCAGCAGCTCTGTTGAGGGTGTTAGGAGTCGAGGGAGTGCTGACGGCAGGGCTCTGCACCCAGGGAAGGGGGAGAGGTCTACGGGGTCGAGAGGGTCTGTGTCTAGTGAAGGGAGGGGTCTGCAGGTGGAGAGGGTCTCTGTCTAGTGAAAGGAGGGGTCTGCAGGTGGAGAGGGTCTGGCTGCAGAAGAGAAGTGGCGGAGCCCCCATCAGAGCCTGGTTCCCTGGTCCTCTTGGAGGGGCACCTGGCTGATTCTGAGGGCATCTTTTGTTCCTTTGTTTTCCCATCAGGCCACAGTTACCTGGAGAGGCTCCTGAATGTCGAGGTGCCCCAGAAAGTGAGGTGAGTTCAGTTCCAGGGCTTGGGGACTTTCCCAGGGCTGGGCAGGGCACACGGGGGGGCCTTTGTAGGTGAGCCCCACAGGTGGAGGCGTTTCCTGTGCTCGAGCCTTCCCTCATCACAGGGACTGCCCCTGGGCTGCCCACCGCTGCCCCCTGCCCCTGCCCCAGTCTTACCAGGCAGTGCCACCCGGGTGTCAGGTCTTCCCGAATTGCTCGTCAACATCGCTCGTCAGTCCTGGCCTGGCCTTGACCCCTCCAAGCCTTACCCTGGAGCCTGGGCTCCATTGATTTGTCAAATCCAAAGGCCTGTGGATGAGCCAGTGCAGCCATGAGGAGCCAATTCAGACTGGGGTGGGTGGCAGGGGGGGTTGGTGGGGTGCTTCCTGCTCCAGGCTTACACCCCAGCACTGCTTTGAGCCAGTGCTCCTTTTCCTGGAGGCCACGTGTGCCATCACTAAAACTATTCCACCACCACCACGACTCCCTGCTCTGGAGCAGAGGGGCAGTGCTTGGGACGGGGAGACCGGTGACTTTGCCAGCCCCACGGTGAATGGAGAACGGGCCTCAAAAGAGACGTGGCTCATTCAGGCCAAAAGGGTTGAGACGGAGCTGGGAAAGGGCCGACCTCCCGAATCAAGACCCTGATGGAATATAAGTGAAGCCAAATTCAGAAGCTGGCACCCCTCGTCTGCCCAGGCTGCAGACTTAAACCACGGAGCCACTGACTCTGGCTGCCCATCCTTCCGTCCCTCCTAGGTCGCTACCCCAGGGCGTAGGGGAGGGGCTCCTGTGGGGAGGCTTGGGCTGGGCGGGTCCCACAGTGCCCCCTGCTCTGCTTCCAGCCCCAAGGCGGAGGAGCCCAGCAAGGAAGCTGAGCCAGAGGAGGCGGCCGAGCCAGAGGTGAGGCGGGCGGGCAGGCCAGGGAGGGGCGGGCCTGCGAGTCCCATGTGCAGACCCCTAAAGCCATGGTTCTTCCCTTAGGTCCCCAAGAACAATGGCAGTGCCTTGCGGCTCCGCAGTGCTACCAAGATCGCCATTAGCACGCCCGGCTCGCAGCCTGCAGCCGGTGGCCAGGGGACGCCCTCTGAAGGGCGGCAGGGTGAGTCTCCTGACCTACAGACACTCAGGGCCATGCAGGCCGTGGTAGCCTCGGCCTGACTTTCTCTTGGAGGAGATGCAAGCCCGGTTTTCTGGGCTGAGAGGCCGAGGGAAAATGAGACCCAGGGTGCAGCGATCTCCTTCGAGTCTGCACGTTTCATCTCCCACCTTTTGGCTGGAGCCGCTGCCGAGTGCCACTGGGTGGCCATGGCTGGTTGGTGCAGGAAGCTGGGGGTGGGACCTGAATTGGGGCATTAACTGTGAACGTGCCAGGTCAAGGCCTTGAGCCTCACTCCAGGGGGGAGCAGGAGGAACTGTGTCCTGGGGTGTGAACAGCTGGCCTCGTGTTCTGTCTCTGCCGCTGGCTGGCTTCTCACCTCTGTGGCTCTCCTGGCTAAACGGCGTGAGAGCTGTGGGCTCTGGGGCCTGGCCTGCATCTCCCTGGTGGGAGGAACACTGTAGCCATGAGATCTGGAACACGGCTCCCCCCGCTGCTGGATGGGCTTAGGACAATGGCCATGCCAGCCCCATAGGCCCCAGGGGGCTGCCGGGACCCTTTGGAGTAAAGAGTGTCGGAGAGCCGGGGGAGAGATCGGCGCTTCCTCCTGGCGGCGAAATGAAACATACAGACCCGCACCCCACATGTTGACCCTGCTCGGGAGGCCCCCGCCCCCGTGCCAGCCCCAGCTGAAAGGGCCGGGAGGAGTGGGATTTCGAAGCCAGTCAAGGGGCCTGTTAGAGCTTGCAGCTTCTGTAGGTTTCTGCCCCTGAAAGGGCTCTGCCCCCGGCTCTCAGTGTTAGAGGTGGCTGGGATGTGGTGAGGGCCACCTCGATGGGACGGTCCTGCTGTTCTCGCCCTGGAGGCCAGGCCTGGGGGTGAGGGATCTGCGGGCTGGGGGCAGCATGCCAGCTCTGTGCGTCCGCAGATGGGTCAAGGCCAGGCGGTGCTAAGGCTGGTGCTCCTGCCCCTGGCTACCCTGGGGTCTGCGGGGAAGAGAGCCTCGCCCCTGCCACAGCTGCTGCCGGCGGGCGCTTTCCCCTGACCCCTCCATGCTCTCCCGATCGCCCCCCTGAAACTGCTCTCTCCGCAGAGGCCAAGACTGACCAAGCAGATGGCCCCAAGGAGCCGCCTCAGAGTGTCAGGTTTGCATGTGGGAAGGCGTGTGACCTTCAGGTCAGGCGGTCCATTTTGAGGGGACCAGAGGGGCACGAACCTTGAGTCCTCCCTCGGGAAGGGTGGGCGTGTGGTCAGGGGCCTCCGTGTCCTCTCAGCAGGGGTGGGGCCTGGCGCTCTCACTTAATAACGGAGGTGGCTTCGGGCTGTGGGAGGAGCCTGGCCTGGGGGTGGGCGACGGGATCCCGGACCCCCATCCTCCTGCGTCCTCCTGGCCGTGTGACCTTGGACTGGTCACTCCCCTTCCTCTGACTGGGCGGCAGAGGGTCGATCAGGGAGACCCCACCTCTGCAGTGCCTTTCAGTCTGGAGTCCCGGGGGCTGGGCCCAGTTCCGTTCACAAGGGTGACCTTTTCTGGGGCGTGGCGGGGGGCGCTGGGGGGGCCGCGAGGGCGGGCCCTGTGACGCTGCTGCCTCCCCGCGCCGGCAGGAGGAAGCGCAGCTACAAGCAGGCCGTGAGTGAGCTGGACGAGGAGCAGCAGCTGGAGGGTGAGGAGCTGCAGCCCCCCAGGAGCAAGACCCCTTCCCCGCCCTGTGCCGCCAGCAAGGTGAGTGTGCGTCTGCCCTCCCTCCGCCCCCTGCCCCGCCCACGAGGTCTGACCCTGGTCCCACCGCAGGTGGTGCGGCCCCTCCGGACCTTCCTGCACACCGTGCAGAGGAACCAGACGCTCATGACCCCGACCTCGACCCCTCACAGCAGCGGCATGAAATCCTTCATGAAGCGCAACACTCCCCTGCGTGTGGACCCCAAGGTGAGGGCGGCCTGGCTGAAGGCTGCAGTGTGTCCCCAGGCTGCTGGGAGCGGCGGGGGCCTGGGCCAAGGCGGGTGTGACCTGGCACTGGGCAAGGACCAGCTTGAGCCCCTGTGGCCCTGGGCTACCTCGACGTCTGGGGACTGTCCTGACTCCTTGGGCTCTGCACTGCAGCCTAGAGGCTCGGCCGGCTCAGGGTGACCTCCCGGGTCTTGGATCCGGGGCTGGGAAGTTGCAGAATTGGCCTGGCTGGCCACCGCCATGGCCATCCATCCCCAGGCACCGCCCCCGTTCCCTCCTGGCGGCCTGAGTAGTTAAGGTGAGGGACTCACGTGGACGCTGACTTGTTGGGGATGAGGGCTGGGTGACGTGAGAGGAGGTGGTGGCGCTGGGAGAGGGCGCAGGCCCCAAGCAGACCCACTGGCGTCTTCAGGACGGCGGCCTGCTTTCCAGGATGCCCTCCACCTGGCATTAACTCTTGGCTTTTTCCTTGTCTCCTCTCCTCCACAGTGCAGCTTTGTTGTAAGTAAAGCCTTTCCCTGTCCTTGTAACCTAGCTCCACCAGCACTTACCCGCTGTAGCCCTGTCCCTGCAAAACTGACAGCACTTGTAGAGGCACTAACATCAGTGGGAGCGTTAAGGGGGCCGGGAGGTGGGAGGTGAGCTAGAGTTGCTGGCTGGCTGGCCCGCCGGCCCAGCAGTTCTGGAGCCGGCGTCCTCCCTCTGCAGAGCCTGCCCAGGAGGATGAGAGGGGGTGTGACCTGCGACTGGTCCCCAGGCAGGAGGAAGCAGAGGGGGTGTGACCTGCGATAGGTCACCAGGGCCACATCTTGCAGTGTTCCCCCCCAGCCACGTCCCTCCCACCTCCCCGGTGCCGGGCTTGCCCTCAGCGTCTGGGGCTGGAAAGAGAATAGACAAGGCATCTCTGATCCCAGGCCACCGAGATTTACAGGATCGCAGACCTAAGCTGCTGCCTTGAGGGGCGGGGCAGTGGGGGAAAGGAGATCTGGGTCTGCTGGGTAACGGTGGAGCTGTCAGTGCCATCCTCCAGAAAGAAGGCCACAGAAGCTGTTCTCTTCTCAGATACCCCAGAGCTGAGCTGGACCACCGGCTGTGTGCAAGGAGCCATGGGGGCCTGGGACCTGCTCGGCCCACAGTCCCAGCTCCCAGGGTCTCCCGAACAGCTGCAAGGCTGAGTCCTTTAGTGTCCACTGGCGCTTTGAAGGGCCACCTACCTGGAGGGCTTCTGCCTCCAGCCAGGGGTCTCAGGGCCTCAGCAGCACTGCCGTGGAGCTTGGCAAATCAAGAGGCTGCCCAGCAGCTGGACAGGCAGGTCCTGAACTGGCCTCTCCTGCAAGAAGGCTGGTCCCGTCTGGGTGGACAGGGCCACGGCGTGTCATCCAACATGCCAGCAAGCAGGCTGTGTGGTCCTTATGTACCTGTTTTTGTGCCAGGTCCCTACTAGGCACCTGGGCCCACAGCCGTGAACCAGCCTTGGACTTTTTCCTCCTACAAGGAACTACCTGTGCCCCACCCAGACTGATCGGGGCCTTGCAGGAATGACCAAGAGGTTCAGGAAGCTGCCCTTTCCTGCTTTGGGGAGCCCAGGTCCCTGCATGCGGCATCTTGCGTGGGTGGGACAGTCCTCAGGAGGCCAGGGGACCTACCTAGGTAGGTCGCTGTGGCATTGGACTGGTTTCCTAAACTTTGGGCCTAAATTTCCTTGGCTACAAAGGGTGGAGACAGAGGTTCATTCAGGGAGATTGGATGAACCAGGGAGTAGTAGCAAGTGTCAAGCACCCAGCACGTGGCTCGGCATGAAGTGGTTGTTCGATGGATGGCAGAGAGACTGCTCATTTGAGACCCCTGGAGGCAGAAGGGGCTGCACAAGCCCCTCCCACCCTCTGCTTTGGGCTTGATGGTGGCCCCTGGGGAGCAGCCCACCTTCCAAGGTTGGGGCAGAGAGGAAGCACGGATTCTACGACCTAAGAAACTCTTGTTTTCTTCTATAAAATTCACAGTGCAACAGGATAAATTCTCTGACCTGGGCTGGGAAATCCTAATAGTCAAGCTTCAGGACAAAAGCCTGTTTTGCTGAGCCCTGCTGAGAGCAGGAGTCTGGGGGCAGGAAGAGAGGGTGGTGAGCGCTCTGGGTGCCACGTGGCCTTTGTTTCCCAGGTGCTTTCCTCATAGGCCAGCGGGCAGTGGGGCACTTGCTGAGTTTCCCTGGGTCCGTGTGGTTGGAGAGCAAAAGGCCACCTGCTCCCTCCCTGAGGGGGTCCTCCCAAAGGCCAGCATCCTCCTCCAGCCTGGCTTCCTACCCCAGCTTGGCTTCTATGACTCATGATCATCCCTCTTTCCATTTCTCTTTCCGTCTTTTTTTAAAAAAAAAAATTATATTAACATTTTACAGTAAAATTTATGTTAAAAATTATCATACAGTGAAATCTATACTTTGTGAAAGCATAGGTTTATGTAACCACTGCCACAGTTGGGGTGCAGAGCAGTTCCATCACCCCACAAAACTCCCTCCCCCACCCCTACCCCGTGTTCTTCATCACCATAGTTTTGTCTTTTTGAGAATGTCACATGAGTGGAATCATACACAGCTGACCTCTTGAGATTGGCTTCTCTCACTCAGCATAATGCTTTTGAACTCAGTCATTACATTTGAAGTCAGTTTCTTGTAGACAGCATATAGTTGAGTCAGGATGGTTGTTTTGTTTCTTTTTAAAATCTAACTGTCTTATTTGATATATTTAGTGGTATGTTTCAATTTATGTCTACTGTTTTATTATTGTTGGCTGTTACCTTTGTTTTTTTCTTCTGTTTCCCCTTTCTTGCCTTTTTTGGGGTCCCTTGACATTTTTTAGTATTCCATTTTAATTTGTCTCTTGCGATTTGGACTCTATCATTTTGAGGGTTTTTAATGGTTGTTCTGAGGCATTACATACTTCACTTTCACAATCACTTTAGCATCGGTATCTTATCAGTTGAATTGGAATGTAGAAACCTTGCCACCTATAGATGCCTTGACTTCCCACTGTGTGTGATCCTTGTCTTACATATTCCATCTCCATACATCGATGACTCCAGCAGAATAATTTTTGCTTTCAACTGTCAAACATTTTAAAGAAACTCAAGAGGAAAAGAAGTCTGTTGATATTTACCCAGATATTTGTCATTTCTGTTGTTCTTCATTCTTGATGCTTCACCTTTCCTTCTGGTATCATTTCTCTTGTCTGAAAAACTTCCTTTAGCAATTCTTTGAGAATAAGTCTGCTGGCAACAAATTCTCTAGTTTTCCTTTATTTGAGAAAGTATTTCCCTTCATTTCTGAAGGATATTTTCACTGAATATAGGTAGAGTTCCGGATTAGCAGTTCTTTCCTTTTAGCAATCTTAAAATGTGCTCCTTCTGTCTGGCCTCCATACTTTCTGATGAGAAATCCCCAGTCATTCAAATCATTGCTCCCTGATAGATAATGTGTCTTTTTTCTTCTGGTGCCTGCTTTTCAGAATTTTTTTCCTTTGTTTTAATATTAAGTTTTTAGCAGTTTGATTCTTTTGTGGCTGGACATGGGTTTCCTTGGGTTTATCCTGTTTGGGTTTTAGTGACCTTCTTGAATCTGTAGATTTATATCTTTCAGCAAATCTGGACATCTTCAGCCATTACTTCTTCAAGGTTTTGTTTTTTTATTCAGCATTTCATAGACTTTTTTTTTTTTACCACACCACACGGCTTGCAGGATCTTCCCCAACCAGGGATTAAACCCAGGCCACCGCAGTGAAAGCCCAGAATCCTAACCACTAGGCCACCAGGGAAGTCCTCATAGAACTTTTGTAGTCATCTCACAGTCCCCTCAGGCTCTGTTAATTTTTCTTCAGTATATTTTCTCTCTGTGTTTAGATTGGATAAATTTTATTGATTTATCTTCATGTTTTCTCCATTCTGCTCTTGGATCCGTCCACTGAATTTTTTTTTTTCAGTTATTGTATTTTTAGTTCCAAAATCGCCATTTGCTTCTTCTTTAGATCTTCTAGTTGCTGAGCTTTTCTGTTTTTCCAGTTGTCTTAAGAGTGCTGTGATTATTTGTTGGAGCATTTTTGTCAGAGAATTCCAACCGGACATCTTGGCATTGGTGTCTGTTGATTGCCTTTTCCCGTGGGAGTTGAGATTTTCCTGGTCCTTGTATGCTTAGTAATTATGGATTGCAGCCTGCACATTTTGAATATGATGTTAGGAGACTCTGGGTCTTGTTTAAATCTTATGGAGACTGTTGATAGTTTGCTTTAGCAGTAACCCACTGGTTCTGGCTGTGGTTCCAACCTGCTTTCTGTGGCCTGTGGTTCCAATGTCCATTCAGATTTCAAAGCCTTTACAGTGCTCTTTGGATCTGTCGTGGGTGTGCCAGTCAGCGGTCCGTCTGGGATCTGGCAGGTGGCCTGTGAGTTTAGTTCTCAAAGTTTCAGGTGTGATAGTTCGGGTCAAATCCAAACATCTCCAGTTTGGTGCTGCGCCCGGGAGTTCATAAAAACCTTATGGTATTACTTTCTCAATCTATCCAGTACTTTCCTCTTCTCTGGGGCTCCCCCTTTCTGCCCCCCCAGCCAGGAAGCTGGGGCCTTAGTTACTCTGCTCTGCTGTGTGCTCCCCTAACCACGTGGAGGGCCTCCGACTGGGAGACAGAAAGAAAGGCAACAGTGTTTCCCAGCGTTTTGGGATCACAGCTCCATAGTGTGGCATGGAAGGTTCTCCTCCTTGAGTTTTGACTCTGCAGGTTCCAGTAACTGCCGCTGTCCCCGTTGCCACAGGATTGCTTGTGGGCCAGAGCATGAGAGAAGGGAGAAAAGAGGGAAAAAACCACAGTGTTTTGAGTCAGAACCAGAGGGCTGTTCCCGGAGTTCTGTCAGCACCTCGGTGATCTCTTTGGGGTCTCGGGCTTCGCTGAGTTAGTGCTGGAGGGAAAAAAAAGCATTCAGCTCATTGCTGGTTCAGTGATGCTTCAAAGTTTGGTCTCCTTCCCCAGTCTGCCTGCGGCTGTTTACCTTGCAGAGGCCTCAAATAACTGCTCCATGCATTCTGTTAGGTTATACAGCCACATGTAGTGGGAGAGACAGATGGGAGTGTCTACTCCATCTCACCCATAACCGGAGCCCTTCTCTCCATCTTTAGGCTGGTATTACCTCGGGGCCAGATTTCTAGGTGGGAAATCTGCAGTCAAGGTCAGCGGCCAAGGAGAAATGGACAGCAACTAGTACAGAGAGAGGGAGACCGATGGGTGGCTTAGCCCAGACATGGTGTCTAGTGGGAGCCAGGCTGGGGTGAGGGGTGAGCCTCTAGTCCAGGTCCCAGCCTCTACCCTTATCCCCTGACCGTTATTGGTGAAGCACCAGTCTCGTCCTTGGCCAGGGAGGGCTTGGAGGCCCCGCCTGTCCTGCTGGTTGCCTACTGCTATGGCCATGCGCCTGGGGCTTTCTGGGCCTGCAGAGGAGGAAGGTACCAGCATCGATCTGCTGAAGCAACTAGGACTTTTAAAAAGTTGTTTTTGAAATTGGTATGTAGCCATATCACAAGAAGTTTGGAAAATGAAGGGGAAAAAAATGCCATCCCTAATCTATGTCACCAGCCTATATAGTAGTAACCTCTGTTAGCATTTGACAGTATTTTCTTTTTTTTTCAACTATTAGGAAAGAGTCGATACACAGTGTGTGTGTGTGTGTGTATACACATAAAAGTTATAAAGCATAATAAACACATGTGTACCCATCCACCCCCTTAAATAGAACATTAACCATAACTTTCAAAGCTGCCTTTCTGTCCCTTCCCAATCTGGTTCTTTTTTTTTTATTATTATTACTTTTGGCTGCGTTGGGTCTTTGTTGTTGCACGCGGGCTTTTTCTAGTTGTGGCCAGCGGGGGCTACTCTTCCTTGTAGTGTGTGGGCTTCTCATTGCAATGGCTCCTCTTGTTGCAGAGCACAGGCTTTAGGCACGCGGGGTCAGTAGTTGTGGCTCGCGGGCTCTAGAGCACAGACTCAGTAGTTGTGGCGCACTGGCTTAGTTGCTCCGCGGCGTGTGGGATCTTCCCGGACCAGGGCTTGAACCCGTGTCCCCTGCATTGGCAGGCGGATTCTCAGCCACTGCACCACCAGGGAAGTCCCCCGTTCTTAACTCTTTTTTCAAATATAACTTTTTATATAGTTATAACCTCTGCTAGCAGAGGTTACTATAGGCTGGTGAGGTAGATTAGGGATGGCATTTTTTTCCTTTATTTTCCAAACTTCTTATGATGCAGCTACATAATAATTTCAAAAACAACTTTTTCAAAGTACTAGTTGGCTCAGCAGATCAATCTGGATCATCCAGTCTTGAGCCTGACTTTTGTGTTGCCCACAACTTGGCAGGGCTCAGGTGAGGGCACTCGTGACTCAGGCCCTTGGGAGGCCTTTGGGGTCGTCCTGGCCCAGCGCGGGGCTGCCCTCACTCCCCCACCGCCACCCCCCCAGGAGAAGGAGCGACAGCGCCTGGAGAACCTGCGGCGGAAGGAGGAGGCCGAGCAGCTCCGCAGGCAGAAGGTGGAGGAGGACAAGCGGCGACGGCTGGAGGAGGTGAAGCTGTAAGTGCCCGCCCCCTCCGGCCCCTCTCCGGCCCCCCCTCCGGCCCCCCTCCGGCCCCCCTCCAGCTCCCCCCCGGCTCCCCCGGCCTTGCTGTGCCCCCATGACCACCGTGTGCCCGCAGGAAGCGTGAGGAGCGCCTCCGCAAGGTGCTGCAGGCCCGGGAACGGGTGGAGCAGATGAAGGAGGAGAAGAAGAAGCAGATCGAGCAGAAGTTTGCTCAGATCGACGAGAAGACGGAGAAGGTGCAGGCCTCGGGCTGTGGGCAGCAGTTTCCCTGGGCTGTGCCCTGGCGGGACCCAGGCCCGTCACACTGGGTGGCCTGAGGGTTAGGACTGGACCCGTCCGGAAGTTACGGGTTCGATGCCCTGTATCCCTCTCCTGGCCGTCCGTGGGCCGTGGGGTCTGTTCTGAGCCACGTGGAGGGTGGAAGGTCTGCCCTGGACCGAGCACAGCCCTGCGCTCCGGGCAGGACTGGCTTCCGGGTGCCCCCTCCCCCGGGCTGTGGGGAGCAAGCCGGGGCCACAGGGACGTGGAGTGTCTGCCCCGCAGGGTACTGGGCCCCACCCTGTACGGCTGAGTGGCGGGGGGCTGCTCCAATGGGCGTCTGTGGGTGGGCTCCGCAGGCCAAGGAGGAGCGGCTGGCCGAGGAGAAGGCCAAGAAGAAGGCAGCGGCCAAGAAGATGGAGGAGGTGGAGGCGCGCAGGAGGCAGGAGGAGGAGGCGCGGAGGCTCAGGTGGCTGCAGCAGGTACGAGCGCCGGGCTCGGGCGTCAGGAGGAGGCGGGGGAGGGCGGCGCTGCCTCCGTGCCCCTGCACCGCTGGGCACACCCCCCTCTGTCGGGTTGATCTTGGTGGGTCTTGCTGCCTTGAGCTCACAAGGAGGTTTAACAAAGGCCATGGAGATGGGGATGGTGACGGTGACCTGCCTTGTGTTTTCTGTAGAGGCAGCAGTTTGAGGGTTAAGTGCACGGAGTCTGGAGCCAGACTTCCAATCTCAGTTCTGCCATCTATTAGCTGTGTGACCCTGGGTGGGTTACTTGACCTCTCTGTGCTTTGGTTCTTTCAGGTAGCAGTGGTATCTACTCGATAGGGTTGTTGTGAGGATTAAACGTTCTGCCTCTAAGATTACGGGCCCACCTCTTCCTGGGAACTGTCGGTCTTATGACTCTAGGGAACACAAAGCTGTCATTAGGGGGTTATAAGACTAATGGCTAAAATTTATTGAGTATTTACATTGTGCCAGGCACTGTTCTAAGTGCGTCATGTGTATAAACTCAGCAGTCTTATGAGGTGTGGGCGTGACTGTTGTCCCCATTTTATCAATGAGGGTAGAACTGAGGCCAGGAGGCTTCTGTGACTTGCCTCGTGTCGCCCAGCTCATGAGTTTGGCTCCATCTAGTCTGTACCCTTAACTACTAAATCTGCTGCTGCAGCAAAAGAAGTTGTCGCAAGATGCTCCTCAAGCCGGTTGCAGTGGTCCTTGTGGATGGAGCCTTGTATGGGGTGTCCCTGGGCTCAGCCCCTGCTGTTCCTTTTTTTTTTTTAATTTATTTATTTTTATTTATTTTTTAAAATTTTTGGCTGCGTTGGGTCTTCTTGCTGCGTGGGCTTTCTCTAGTTGTGGCGAGCGGGGGCTACTCTTCGTTGTGGTGCACGGGCTTCTCATTGTGGTGGCTTCTCTTGTTGCGGAGCACGGGGTCTAGATGCGCAGGCTTCAGTAGTTGTGGCGCGTGTGCTCAGTAGTTGTGGCTCGCGGGCTCTAGAGCGCAGGCTCAGTAGTTGTGGCGCACGGGCTTAGTTGCTCCGCGGCGTGTGGGATCTTCCCGGACCAGGGCTCGAACCCGTGTCCCCTGCATTGGCAGACGGATTCTTAACCACTGCGCCACCAGGGAAGTCGGCCCCTGTTGTTCTTGACGCAAGAGGAGCTGCTGGGAAGGACAGGCCCTCCGGCCAGCCGCTCCTCCCCCCCACCCCACCCCCGTTCCTCCCTCCCAGACCCGCTCTTGCCTCTCCAGCCCAGGCTGGCCTGCGGGCCCTGACCTTGCTCTCTGGTCACAGGAGGAGGAGGAGAGGCGCCACCAGGAGCTGCTGCAGAAGAGGAAGGAGGAGGAGCAGGAGCGGCTGCGGAAGGCGGCCGAGGCCAAGCGGCTGGCGGAGCAGCGTGAACAGGAGCGGCTCCAGGCCGAGAGGTGAGGGGTCCCGGTGGCCCGGCCCCCAGGTGACCTTGCAGCACCTCGCCGTCACATCCGCTGTCGTCCTGTGCGTGCGTGTGGCTGAGAGGCAGATGGAGCCGTCACCTAGAGGCAGCTCCCGCCTTCACTCGGGAGTTTAGAGAAGAAGGACAGGCTTTCTTCCTGGCTCCAAACAAAGCGAACCACCCAGACGTGGTGCGTTGGCTGCTGGAGATTCAGGGAGTAATGGGCAGGGTCACTCGGGATTGTGTCCCTGTTCTGCTTCCAGCCGGATGAGCTGAGCCCTTCGGTTCGTTTTTCTCTCAGCTGACATAAGGGGGCGGGGGGGCCGCAGGACGAGCCAGCATTTCTCAGCAGCCGCTGAGGGCCTCTGGGTGGGAGAGTCAGTCCACCGCATGCTGTGATTCATCGCGGGGCCTTCGGCATCCCTGGCTCCCGCCCACCGCGCGTGCTCCTCTGGTGCTGGTGCTGACTCGGGTTGCCCCCCACCACCATTTCCCGACTGCCCTGCCTCTCCCCAACTGGGGACTGTGGCCGATGAGCCTTCTCAGAGGCAGAGGTCTCTGCGATAGGCAAGAGTTCCGCGTTTAGTTCCACAAGCGTTTATCCAAGGCCGGTCCCTGTGCCGGGTTGGGCTGGGCCCTGGGGATGCCGAGGAGGATAAGCCTCCGTCACCCCTGGCCGGGAGATCTGTGGGATCCTGCGCCTGTGTGCAGACGCAGACTCCGCCCGTGTAGACTCTCGGGTGGGCCCAGGCCCAGGCCTTGCCTCTCCCCTGCTTCCACCCCCTGGGGAGCACCAGGCAGCACTTTTTTCCATGTCCGTCTTTGTGGGTGGCTACAGGCCCAGGGGAGAAGGAGGTGGGTCACAAGCAGAGGGCTGACTGCGTCAGGGCCATCGTGTCGTTTGGCACAAAGGGGTCCCTGGTCCTGTGGGCAGAATCAGAGACAGGAGTCTGGGAGGGGGACAGAGGGTGGCAGTTGATGTGGCTTTAGAATTGGATGTGTGTCGGGCGGCGCCAGGGGCTTCAGGGCGTGATGGTCATAATGTTCGGCAGCTCGGGCGGGTACCAAGCCACACGCTTTCCACACGTTTCCTTGTTTAATCCTCACGTGAAGACACCTGCAGCGTGGGTACCAGCTGCTCCACTTCCCAGAGGGGGACACAGGTTCAGAGAGGTTCTGTGACTTGTTCAGGGTCATGAGCGAGTAAGTGGAGGTGGCTCTGACCCTGTGAACGGCCCCTCCCTGCTTCGTGTCAGGCTTGGGGCCAGCTGTTGGCCTGTGGGTCAGGACGAGTGGCGGTAGCTCAGATGACCTCATTTTGTTCTTGTGGCAACTCTGGAGGAAAGGTGTTATGCTCCCCATTGTACAGCAGGCAAGACTGAGGCACAGAGATCTAAGTTGTGTGGAGGAGCGGGGGCCCGGTTTGGGGGGCCTCGAGGCTGAGTGCTCCCGCACCCTCGGCTGTGCACTCCTAGCCCCTTGGGCGCAAGCACAGCTGCTGGCTCTTAGCTGGCGTGCCCGTCCTGCCATTCCCTCTTCCGCGGCGTGTGCCAGGGGCCTGGCTTCCCTGGCAAGGATGGAACAGGGCCGGCCCTCAGCTTCCTGCCCTGACAGGCTCTTGCTCGGTCCTCAGGGAGCTGCAGGAGAGGGAGAAGGCCCTGCGGCTACAGAAGGAGCGGCTGCAGAGGGAGCTGGAGGAGAAGAAGAAAAAGGTAAAGGGGAGCCAGGCCTGTGGCTCCCACGGGGTCTGCCCTGAGCTTTGGGCTGGGGAGGCCGGGTCCGGGGCCCTGGTGCAGGAGCCGCCCTGCCTGCCTTGCTGCGCGCCGTTGGTGTGGGGGAGGGGAGGACGCACACGTGGTCTGTGACATCCCGCCGCCTGCCGGGTCCCAGGAAGAACAGCAGCGCCTGGCTGAGCAGCGGCTGCAAGAGGAGCAGGAGAAGAAAGCCAAGGAGGCCGCGGCAGCCAGCAAAAGCCTGAACGTGACCGTGGATGTGCAGGTGAGGCCCGGGCATCAGGGTGGAGAGGGCCCCCTGGCTCTGATTATTCTCTTCCCAGTAGCTGGAGGCACAGGCTCTATATATTAGGACCATAAGAAAGTGGAACGATACGGTTGGACCAGTTGTTTTTTTACTATTTTTGAAATATATCTTCTTTCTTATTCTGAAAGTAGAATTTGTTGTAGAAAAAAAGAAAAAAGAAAAGAAAAGAAACTAAACTTTATAAAAGAATATAAAGCAAAAGCAAAAGAAAGGCACCCCAGAGGGAAAGTCTAAGTCTGGTGTATATCTTTCTATATTTTACGTATAAATACGTTTTATACACACGCTTTCTCTCACACACACATATACATAGTTTTAAATGGGCACAGACTATGCATACTGTCTTAGTCTGTTCGTGCTGCTACAACAAATTACCCTAGACTGGGTGGCTTAAACGACAGACGTGCTGGGAAGTCCAGGGTCAAGGCGCTGGCAGATCCAGGGTCTGATGAGAGCCCTCCTCTGGTTCACAGACGGCCGTCTTCTCGCTGTGTCCTCACATGGCCAAAGGGGAGAGGGAGCTCTCTTTTCTAAGGGAACTAATCCCATTCATGAGGGCTCTGCCCTCATGACCTGCGTACCTCCCAAAGGCCCCACCCCCAAATACCATCACATCGTGGGTTAGGATTTAACATGGGAATTTGGCGGGGGGGAATACAGACATTTAGTCCACAACACATACCATTTGGCAGTTTGAGTTTTTCTCATTTTTTTCCTTTCATTTAATGTATCCTAGACATCTGTCTGTTTCACCGCTTGTAAATCTCTTACTTTTGACCGCTGTTTACCAGTTAGTGGTACCAGAATGTCTTTAACCAGTCCCTAATGACAAGCATTTAGGCTATTAATGCTGTTACAAACAAAATGTGGTATAAGGTTTTCATTGCAACACGGTTTAAGATGTTGAAAACTTGGAAGTTAGCTGAACCGCATGGTTAAATTACAAATCGTGGGGTTCCCAGTGGAGTGCCCTGCTGCGGGTCACAGGACACACACTGACCTAGAAGGATGTTTACAACATACTTCCACATGAAAAAGGAAGACACGGAGTCATGTATGTGGTGTGATTTTTTTTTTTTTTTTTTTTTAATTAAAAAGCGACCCCCGAACCTTTTTCTTTTTTCCCGTGAAATGAGGGGAGATGGTCAGAGCCCCATGCTCCTCAGTGGCGGGAGGTGCCAGCCTGCAGGGCAGGCAGCTGAAGGCCTTGTTCATCTTTTCCAGTCCCCAGCTTGCACCTCGTATCAAATGACTCCACAAGGACACAGGGCGCCCCCCAAGATCAACCCGGATAACTACGGGATGGATCTGAACAGCGATGACTCCACCGACGACGAGGCGCATCCCCGGAAGCCCATCCCCCACTGGGCCAGAGGTGAGCAGGGCCCGGAGCTCCCCAGGAGAGCTGGGTCCCCACTTGTGACTTCGAGCCCTGGAGGGGGTGGCTCAGCGGCTGTGGGGGTCAGGAGCCCGTTGTACCCACGGGCTGGCAGCTTGAGTCGTTGGCCGACAGGTCTGCATCGGGCCTCGGGATGCGCCTGGGGAAGGGTGGGCGCCCTGTGGCCAGTGGGCTCATCTGAGGACCAGACCTACGACGTTGGGCGCTTCCATTCTCAACAGATGCATTAGATTTCAGCTGGCTGCTGGCAGACTCTTATCGGGCTGCCCCTTTGGAGTCCCGCCCAGCAGGCCACAGGGACCCAAATATGCTGCCTGGGGGTGGGACTAGAGCTAAGAGTAGCGGGGTTTCGGCAGCGCACCAAGAGCTGGAGCAAGGGGTTCCAGCCAACTCGGGGAGGAGTTGGAGATGGGGGTGGGAGTACTTGAGGCTCAGCAGGATTGGATGCTGAGTTTACAGGCCTCTAAACAGGAGTGTGGGTAAGTGTGAAGGTGCCACCTCAGGCCTGGGTGCAGGCCTGCGGGGAGTGAGCAGGGCCAGTGCATGCAGCGGCTGCCTTACAGAGTTGGCCGAGCTGGGGTCGGGGCAGGCTGCAGTCTGACTCCCCGGAGGAAGGGCCCAGAACCCTGGAGGGGATCAGCGCTGTACAGAAGAGAGCTTGCTTTGTGAGTTTCACCTCATCTGAGCCCCACAGTAACTGGAATCTGACTTCGTCTCCTTAACATCCAGTCATTCCGGAGGTGGCAGCGGGCAGGGGTCAGTGTGGCCGGAGAGCCCTTGACCTTTACCAGCCTACTTAAACTCTCACTCAGTTTTCCCATCTGTGGAATGGGGGTGCTAAGAGCACCCAGCTGAGAAGGGCTATCGAGGATGAAGCGAGTTAGCGTAGGAAGGCCTGGTGCGGGGCAAGTGCCGGGCACACACTCTGCTTCCCGACCCCCCCGGGGTCCTCCTCAGCCTCGCTGGCCGGGCTCTGAGCCGCCGGCAGCGTCAGCCTGCGCCAGGCGTCGTGGGGCTGTGGTGCTGATGAGATGAGTAGCCAACCAAGGCAGTCGAGGATGGCATCAGATGCTTTGGTTCTGGAGCCGGACTTGTCCTCAAATCCCGGCTCTGCGAGTCTCTAGCTGTGTGCCTTTGGGCGGATCTCACCCTTGTAAACCGGGGCGGGTAGAGGGCCTGCCTCCGAGGTGGCTGTGGGGATGAGGGGGTCATGCAGTGACCTCAGCCAAGCGCCTGGCTCACGTGACTCGCTAGAGAGCAGCTGTAGAAGCGCACAGTGAGAGGTTATCAGTGTTTGGTGGGTGGGGTGGGTGGAGGAGGGCCCTGAGAGGAGCTGATTTGACAGGAGGTGAAGGAATGCTGAGGTGGAGAGGGTGACGAGGGCTCTTTGTGGGGGGCAGGGGGATGGGGCGGTTCAGGGGGAACCCCAGGGCAGTGACCCAGCCCTTGGTGTCCTCCTGCAGGCACCCAGCTTAGCCAGGCCATCATCCACCAGTACTACCACCCCCCGAACCTTCTGGAGCTCTTCGGAACCATTCTCCCACTGGACTTGGAGGACATCTTCAAGAAGAGCAAGCCCCGCTACCATAAGCGCACCAGCTCTGCCGTGTGGAACTCGCCGCCCCTGCAGGGCACCAGGGTCCCTGGCAGCCTGGCCTACAGCCTGAAGAAGCACTGAGCCAGGCCCTCGGGCCTGCTCAGCCGTCTCAGCCTTCATCTGTGTCTGTATGTCTGTGTCTCTGTTGGTCTGGTGCCATCCTGCCTGGTATCCTGTCGCTGAGGGTTCAGTCAAGTGTATATAAACGTCCTCTGTGGGCTACAGGTGGAAAGCGGCTCGGGCCTGCTGGGAGGCTGAGCTTGATGGGTGTTCGGGGAAGACCCAGGCCCAGCCTTGCCTGGTCTGCTGACAGCACTCTGTAAATAGATTGTTAGAGTTCAGCTGAATTTTAGCCTCTAGTGTTTGAGAGCTAGGTTAATAAAGTCTGTTCCTTCATGCCTGCTGTGAGTGTCATGAAGACTGGGCTTCTCTGCAGAAAGCCCTGGACCCTGGCCCTGTCTCGGGCCGCTGGATGGGCTGGAGGAATAGGAACTGCTTATTCTCCTGGGGTGTGCGTCAAGGTCCCCTGGGTCCCACCCCCAGAGATGCCGACGGAGTGGGTGATTCTGATGCCAGCCCTGGACAACCCTGAGAAACACTTCAGTTCCTTTCATGTTGGGGCCGGTGACGATACTTCCTGTTTTTCTGGGGAGCGCCCTGCCTGTAAAGGGGGGCTCATTCAGTGGGTAAGACCTGGAGTTGAGGTCAGGGGAACTGGGCTCTTGACACAGCTCTGCCGCTTAAGAGAGGCCCTCAGCCCCTCCACGCCTCAGGCTCCACCGCACGGATGGTGAAAGGACTTAAGAACGTGGACGAGCTGCTGAAGCAGGAGATCTGGGTTAGGAAGGCGCCGCCTCCTGAAACTCCCTTGGGACCAGTGCGCGCAAGTAGTTGAGATGTTTCTCCAACAAATCCAGGCAGCTGCTAATTAAGTGCTTAGTGTCCATGGAAGCTGGCCCTGCGCCATCGCTGCCAACCGTGTTCTAAACGTGCCACAACTTCATCATCTCCTACTCCAGCCCCTGGAACGGGGGTTGGTGAATTGGGGCCTATGGGCCAAATCAAGTTGCAGTCCATTTTTGTAAAGTTTCGTTGGAAGCCGCCCAGTAGAAATGAACGCCTGTTGTCTCCGGCTACTCTGCTGAGGGCAGAGTTCAGTAGTTACAACAGAGGCCTTATGGTTCGCAAAGCTGAGAATATTTACTATGAACCTTTACAGAAAATGTTTGCTGACCCTGCTTTGGGACAAAATCAAGGCTGAATATAAGAGAGCTTTTTAAAATGAGTAAAGAGTGAATGCACACAACAGGCTGAAATCTAGAAGATTCCATCATGCAAAGAAAAACATTTTGCAGTTCATTCAAATACGGTGTGAATTTAAATTTGTTCCACATGTTCTCTGATGAGAAACTGTTGTGTTGAGTGAACTGGTGAGTGTGTCTTTGCCTGAAACCACAATGTCAAAATATTACCTCTTATAAAAGCATATTTATATAGTGTGTTTGAGAAAAAAATTGTCATTCAGCAAAAAGGTAGTGACAGGTTGCACTGCATCTTCACTAGTACTTGATATTGTCAGTGCTTCTTATTTTAGCCATTCTAATAGACGCGTAGTGAATTCTCATCGTGGTTTTAATTTGCATTTCCGTAACAGCTGGTGATGGTGAACATCTGCTCATGTGCTTACTGGCCATCTGTGTATCTTCTTTGGCAAAGTGTTTGTTCAACTCATTTGTTCTTTTTTTTTTTTGGTTCCTTTTTTACTGGGCCACGATTTCTTTCTTCATGTGCCTTGTGTTTGTTTTTGTTTTCTGCCATGCCACATGGCATGTGAGATTTTAGTTCCCCAACCAGGGGACCAGGTATCAAACCCGTGCCCCCTGCAGTGGAAGCACGGAGTCTTAACCACTGGGCCACCAGGGAAGTCCCTCATTTGTTCATTTTTAAATTGAGTTGTTAGTTTTCTTACTGTTGTATTTAGAATCTCTACGTATTATGGATACAAATCTGATGTCAGATATGTGCTTTGCAGTATTTTCTCCTAGTCTGCAACTTGTCTCTTCATTCACTTAACAGTATTTTTCATAGAGCGAAAATTTTAATTTTGTTGAAATCCAACTTATCAACTTTTTTCCTTTTATGGACTGTGCTTTTTTGGCTTCATGTCTAGGAAATCTTTGTCTAGCCCCAGTTCTCAAAGATTTTCTCCTATATTTTCTTCTAAATAGTTTATAGATTTATATATTACATTTAGGCTTATGATCTGTTTTGAGTTAATTTTTTTTTAATGTGAGGTTTATGTTTTTTGTTTTGGGGAGCATATAGATGGATGTCCAGTTGTTCTAGAACCATTTGTTTAAAAGACTATTCTTTTTCACTGAATTTCTTTTGTATCTTTGTGAAGAGTCAATCAGCCATGTTTGTATGGGTCTATTTCCAGACTTTGTATTCTCTTTCGTTGATCTATGGGTCTGTCCTTTTACCAATACCACATGGTCAGGATTACCGTAGCTTGTATAAGTCTTAAAAATCTGGTAGTGTGATTTCTCCGTCTTTATTCTCTTCAAAATTATTTTGGCTTTTCTATCAATTTTGCCTTTCTGTATAAATTTTAGAATCAGCTTATCTATGCAAAAACACTGTGGGATTTTGATTGAAATTATATTAAATCTATATATTATAAGTTTGGAGAGAATTCACATGTTTATGATAGTGAGTCTACTAATCCATGAACATGATATATCTCTTCATTTATTTACATCTTTGGTTTCTTTTATCAGCATTTTGTAGTTTCAGCATGCAGATCCTGTATAAGTTTTGTTAGATTTATAGCTAAGTATTTATTTTCTTGGAGCTGTTATAAATGGTATTGTCTTTCTAATTTTGGTTTCTACTTGTTCATTGCTGGCATATAGAAATGCAGTTTCTATACTTTGACGTATTGACCTTGTATCTTGTGATGCAACTAAAGCAGTACTTAGAGGGAAATTTATAACACTAAATGCCTATGTTAGAAAAAGTGTCAAATCAATGACCCGAGCTTCCACTTTAAGAAACTAGAAAAAGAAGAGCAAACAAAAATATAAGCAGAAGAAGGGAAATAACAAAGGTAGAGCAGAAGTCAATGACATTGGAAAGAGAAAAATGATAGAGAAAATTTTATTAAACCAAAAGCTGGTTCTTTAAGAAGCTCAAAAAAAAAAAGTAAACCTCTGTTGAGACTGATAAGGAGAAAAAGAATAAACAAATGACCTATGTCAGGCATGAGAGGAAACACCACTACAGATTCCACAGATACTAGAACTAAAAGAGAATATTGTGAACAACTTATGGTAATTTGACAATTTAGATGACATGGACACAAATTCCTTGGAAGGTAAAAATTATCTCAGTTCACTCAAGAAAAAATATAAAATCTAAACAGCCCTATCTATGACAGAAGTTTAATTTGTAGTTTAAAATCTCACAAAAAGGGTCTTCCTTGGTGGTACAGTGGTTAAGAATTCATCTGCCAACACAGGGGACATGGGTTTGATCCCTGGTCTGGGAAGATCCCACATGCCACGGAGCAACTAAGCCCATGCGCCACAACTACTGAGCCCATGCTCCACAACTACTGAGCCCGTGTGCCACAACTACTGAAGCCCACGTGCCACAACTACTGAAGCCTGTGCACCTAGAGCCCGTGCTCTGCAACAAGAGACGCCACCGCAATGAGGAGCCCTCGCACCTCAACGAAGAGTAGACCCTGCTTGCTGCAACCAGAGAAAGCCCGCACACAGCAATGAAGACCCAACGCAGACAAAAATAAATAAATAAATTTTTTAAAAAATAAATAAAATCTCACAAAAAACCCTCTAGGCTTAGATCACTTTAGCGGTAAATGTTCAAGGAAGAAATAACACCAATTCTACACAACCTCTCCCAAGAAATCAAAGAGGAAAAAATATTTTCCTGCTCCATCTCTGTCGCCAACATTGCTCTGATCCCCAAACCAGACAAAAGACATTGTAAGAAAGGAAAGCTAGAAGATTACCTGCCACGAACATCAAGGTTCTTTGAGTTTTAGCAAATGAAATCCAACAAATGACTCATATAAAGAGCATAATATATCTTAACCAAATAGGGTTTATCCCAGCATTGCAAAGTAGGTTTAACATTTGAAAGTCAATTAATGTAATTCAACATATTAATACAGGGGGAAAATCATGTGAGTAAATTGATAGATACAGAAAGTGAGTTGGACAGTTTAACACTGATTCATGATAAAAGCTTTAAGCAAATAAGAATTTAAAGGGAATTTCCCCAGCTTGAAAAAGCCCTTCTACCAAAAAATCTTCAGCAAACATGGTGAATGTCTGGATGCATTCCTCCTACTAACAGGTCCAATGCAAGGATGTCCACTGTCGTTACTTCTGAACATTTTACTGGAGGTTCTAGCCAGTGCAAGAGGGCAGTAAAGAAAAAAGGTACAAGAAAGAAAGAATTAAAATTATATTCAGAGATGACTTGTAGAAAACCTGACAGTGTCTACAAAAGGATTAATAAATGAGTTTAGCATGGATGCAGATACAAGATTAGTATATGAAAACCAGTTGTATTTCTATACACCTACCTTACACAATCAGAAGTTGAAATTAAAAAACAATGCAATTGATAATGTCCAAAATTATCAAAATCTTAGGAGTAAATTTGACAAAAGATGTGAAAGACCTGTATAGTAAAAAAAAAAAAATTTGCTGAGAGAAACTAATGAAGACCTAAAAGGGATATGTATAATACAATGTTCATGAATTGGAAACTCAATGTTCTTAAGATGTCAATAAGAACAAATTAGAGGGGGCTACACTGCATAACTTTGAGACTATTACAAAGCTGCAGTAATCAGGATAGTATTGTATTAGTGTAAAGATAGACAAATAGATCTATGGAATAGATCCATGGAACCGTATAGAGTCCAGAAATAGAACTACATATGTTTAGTCACTTGGTTCTTGACAAAGGTGGAAAGGCAGTTCTGTGTGGGAAGGATAATTTTTTTCAAAAAATTGTCTTGGAACAATTGGATATATTTAAAAATTTCCCACCCTTCTCATACCATCTATCAGGTTAATTCACGATGGATCATAGGCCTAAATGTAAAAACTAAAAATATAAAACTAGGGGGAAAATGGGACAAAATCTTACTATCTTTGTATTTGGCACAGATTTCTTACACATGACACAAAAAGTATGAACTGTAAAAAAAGTCAAAATTTCAAACTTTTTGCCCTTTGAAAGTCACTGCTGCTAACCGTTCCCCTGCCCCCACGAGTGAGGTGGCGCAAATAGCCTATCCTACCATATTCCCAGGAACAGAGCTGGGAGAGGTCTTCAACACCTAGTCAGAGTAAAGATGAACAGAACAGGTTTATCTAGGCTCTCTCTTGCTTCCGTAGGACCCATCCATGCGTGCCAATCCCACCCCTCATTGTAGCCCTCCATCTTACCTCCCTGACACTCTTCCTCTGGTCAGGCCCCATGTGGTTCCCTGCCCTGTGAGACTTTCCCCATCTCCCTCAGGTAGACTAAGGCACAGCTGCTTTCTGGCTCCATCCACGATGGCGATGCCACGGGTACCCCTGCAGCTCGGTCTGCCAAGCACCAGTGAACGCCGGGTAAGCTCTGCGTGGGAAAGAGCCACAGCAGCCTCTGCTCCCTCTGGGCTTCCCTGATGCAAACACTCCTCCAGAAGCTTCAGGAGAGAAGGAAGAGCAGGCATCAGAAGGGAAACTGGCCATAGCCTGTGTTCCAAAGGTTTGCAAACTTGATCTCAGGTTACTGTCCTCTGTGTCCATTTGGAGCTCAATTCTGAGGTTCTCGTGGATATGTGTAGAGCAGGCAGCAGCAGCCAGAACTAGAGAAGCTGAGTTACTCGAGGCCTGAGGCACCTGCTTTGTATCCTTACTGAGGAATGCAACCTTGGTTGTCCCCAACCAGCAAAGCAGAAAATAAGTTCCATGGCCCAACCCAACCAAAGCTCCACTCCTGCCAATAACTTTGAACTTTCTCGACCAAAGCGATCTGTCCTGCATGCTGCGAAGAGGAAGTGAACTCATTTTCTTATAATGGGGAGCTTTGAAAACAGTCATGCCTTCGTTTGGTACTTGCCTTGATTGCAATTTATTAAGCCTAGAAAAGGGGACATGAAGGCCCAACGCTTTCATTCAGATTTAGTTGCCTAAATCCACAAGTCTTTAATCTTATTTGCCCACAGATACACACACACACACACACAACTGCCTATGTTACTTTCCTCTTTAAACATTCCCCATTCCTCTGCTATTAAGATATAGGAAAGCTGATCATATCAGATTAATTTCAAGATAACCAGTCTAGGGTTACATGTCAAGGGAGAGGAGATAATAACCCATGAGAGCTGTTAACAGTTCTTTGGGTCTCTGTTGTCCCTGCCAGCCCTGCCTCTGGCCTGGAGGGATTGGTGGGGATGGGGATCCATCCCACAGAATCAGAGCAGGAGAATTTGAGGGGTGTATTTGTGTCTTTGAATTGTGATTTGAGAATAACAGAGGTAGGGGCCCCTGGGGTTCTGTAACAAAACAAGTACAGGATCACCTCCTGTAAGGGCTCCTATAAGTGACTGCTTGTACTCGGAAACCTCATGGGGGTGCTGGGAGCAGCAGGAAGGGCTTGGGAGGGTGCAGTCAGCCACTGCAGGAATGGCAGGGAAACACGCCAGCCTAGAAGATTCCTGCCCCAGGTGTCTTGGTCATGATGTTATTAGAATATTTGTGATCCCACTGGACTAAATTGATTGAGAGCAGGCACAATGGCAGAGAGACAGAGAGACAGAGAGAGAGAGAGAGGGAGAGATTTGAGACAATGCAGGGAAAATATAAGATCAGGGCAGAGACGGTAGTTCTGTGTGGCCAGCGTTTCATCAGAGATCCCTTCAGGGCTGAAAAGGACCTGACAGTAGTCACTTGAGAAGCCCTGGTTTGATCTAGGTGACCATCACGCTTCCTGGATGGACACATTTTGTGGCCCCCAAACCTGTCCCTCTTACCCCGGTGCCCCTTATCCCTGGCTGCCATGCCACCCTCTTCCACCCCTGGCACCCAGCCCTTGCTGGGTCTGCCTCTGCAGCATCCACCTCTGCAGGAGACCCCAGCAGGGAGGACCCTCACCATGAAGGCAGTTGCAGTGATTTTATTGAGAGGAGCCAAGAAGAGGTGGCAGCACGAGGAGGGGGGAGGGTCCAGACGCAGATGGTTAGGGTCCTGGAAGCAGGAACGTGTCCCCTCTCTGGCCCAGCCCGAGGGGCTGCAATGGGAAGAGCATTGTCTCTTGTGCTGCCGTCCTCAGGACCAGGTGCCGCTGGCCCTTTGGCAGTTGTGTCTTGTGTTTTGCTGGAACAGATCAAGAAGACTGACTCAGGCAGATAACACAACATGGCAGTAAACTCTTACTGTGTCAGGGTCAAGGATGTGGGGTTTGTATCCAGCCCCAGATAACTGCTCCCCGGGGAACTAGTTGGAACTAAGGATAATAACTGTCAATTACAAATCACCTACTGTGTGCGAGGCACCGTGCAAGGTCTCTGTCTTTGCTGTGCTTCTCAATCACACCGGCTCTCTGTGCCGGGGAAGGGGGTGGTGATGGTGTTATTTTCATCTTCGTTTTTTTTTTTTTTTTTTTTTTTAAATATTTATTTATTTATTTATTTGGCTGCACCAGGTCTTAGTTGTGGCATGTGGGATCCAGTTCCCCGACCAGGGATCGAACCCAGGCCCCCTGCATTGGGAGCGTGGAGTCCCAACCACTGGACCACCAGGGAAGTCCCCATCTTCGTTTTAAGCTTATGGAAAGTGAGACTCAAAGTCATTACCCAAGGTCACGTAGGGAGTGCGGTTAGGTCGGAATCTGACTCAGAAGGTGTTGCTCTAGGTCAGCTCTGCTGCACCGCTGTCCAGACATGAGGAAGGAAGGTAAGAGGAGGCCCCCCCCATTGCCTCTAATTGGCACCCAGACTTTTCTGATGCCACTGCCGACCGCCCAGTCCTCGCCCAGCAGTGTTGGGCCCTGGCCCCAGGCTGCTGTGGCTCACCCAGACTTCCTGACGCCCGCTGGCAGCAGGGCATGGTATCTGGTATCACCTACAGGGCTGGCAGATGACATAGCCTGGAAGTGCGGGGAATTGAAGACTTCCTGGGGTGGATTTTTTTTTTACCTTTTATTTTACATTGGAGTATAGCTGATTAACAATGTTGTGGTAGTTTCAGGTGCACAGCAAAGGGTCTCAGCCACACATATGCATGTATCCATTCTCCCCCCAAACTCCCCTCCCATCCAGGCTGCCGCATAACATTGAGTAGAGTTCCCTGTGCTATACCGTAAGTCCTTGTTGGTTATTCATTTTAAATATAGCAGTGTGTACATGTCCACCCCCTGGAGTATAGTTGTTTTACAATATTGTGTTAGTTTATACTGTACAGCAAAGTGAATCAGCTATATGTATACATATATCCCCTCTTTTTTGGATTTCCTTCTCATTTAGGTCACCACAGAACACTGAGTAGAGTTCCCTGTGCTATACAGTAGGTTCTTATTAGTTATCTATTTTATACATAGTATCAATAGTGTATATATGTCAATCCCAATCTCCCAGTTCATCCCACCCACCTCCCTTTCCCCCTTGGTATCTATACATTTGTTCTCTGTGTCTCTATTTCTGCTTTGTAAATAAGATCGTCTATACCAATTTTTTCAGATTCCACATATATGCGTTTATATATGATACTTGTTTTTCTCTTTCTGACTTACTTCACTCTGTATGACAGTCTTTAGGTCCATCCATGTCTCTACAAATGACCCAATTTCGTTCCTTTTTATGGCTGAGTGATATTCTATTGTATATAAGTACCACATCTTCTTTATCCATTCCTCTGTTGATGGACATTTAGGTTGCTTCCATGTCCTGGCTATTGTAAATAGTGCTGCGGGGCTTCCCTGGTGGCGCAGTGGTTAAGAATCCGCCTGCCAGTGCAGGGGACATGGGTTCGAGCCCTGGTCCAGGAAGATCCCATGTGCCTCGTGGGGTTGAGCCCACATGCGACAATTACTGAAGCCCGCATGCCTAGAGCCCAGGCTCCGCAACAAGAGAAGCCACGGCAATGAGAAGTCTGCACGCTGCAAGGAAGAGTAGCCCCCGCTCGCCGCAACTAGAGAAAGCCCGCGCTCAGCAACGAAGACCCAACACAGCCAAAAATAAACAAATTAATTTATTAAAAAAATAGTTTTTCAAAAAGTGGCAATGTAGCAAAAAGCCATTATAGCAAAAAACCTTTATAGTAAAAAATCATTCACGAGACAGTGCTTTGCGAGGCACGTCTATTTCCCTAGGACCATATCCCTGTACTGAGGCAGCTGAGGATTTTGTGTGGTTTCCAAGCCTTCTAGATGGAAGTCACAGATATTTTCCCAATGGCCATTGGCCCCTGGGCCTGTGACATCCGGAAGCTGGTGGTCACTCCTCCCTCCTGTGTGGGAGTCTGGCGGGGAGGGAAGGGGCTGTGCTGGGGGAGCGTGGTCGGCTGGGGAAGCCTGATGCATATCTGAGGTTCAGAGCAGAGCTCATCCACGCAGACATGTGTCCACTGCGTGTGGAGATTCCTGTGGTCAGAGGGCCCGTCCTGCCTCAGCCTGGCCGTCAACCTGCAAGATGACATCTCCCTCTTTGACCCCAGATTCTTCATCTGCTATGTTGCTGTGAACACACTGTCCTGCCAACCTTATGGGAGCACCGTGCCAGATGCTGTGTGCTAGAGGTTCCCAAACTCTGCTGCCCAGTGGCACCCCGGGCATTCTGATGTCTTCAGTATGGGGTACCGCTGGACCCTAGGAGCTTTAAAAGTTCCCGAGGGGATTCTAGTTAGGGAACCACCGACGTACATAGAGGCAAACACATTTTAATTATAAAGCATGACAAAAATCATCAAGAACGATGTCCTTAGGAACTCCATGTACTAAAAGCTTAGTATGTGCCTGGAATTACGATGAGCACTTCACTTGCATTCTCCACACTCACTCTCTCAAAGCCCTGCAGGGCAGTCATGCCCATTTTACAGAGCAGCAAACAGAGCAGGCTTAGGGACAAAAGTCACACAGGGAGTAGATGGTGTAGTCACATCCGAGTTCGTGTCTCTGTCCCCAAAGCCCAGGCACACGGTTACCATTTTGTCTCCCATCTCCTTCCAAATCCATATGGGGATTTCTTTTGTGTCATAAAGGAAGGTCCCTTGGTGATGCGCCCAGAATTTGTTCAAGAGGTCAAAGGGAGCCAAGAAGGTCAACGTGACCCATGTTCTGGTGGCAGGAGACATCTGGCCTGGAGGACACTCAGCAGGGTGAAGAGTCCCGGTGTGAGGATCAGAAAAGCCAAGGTCACGTCCATGGCTGGGCCCACAATGGACAGTGTTTAAAGGCCAGAACGGAGAGTCTGTGGTGTCCGCTGCTTATATCCCGGCACCTGCGCCCACCTGCCACACCAATCCCTGGGCTCCTGCTGGTGGCCTGGGCACGCGTCGGGGATAGGCAGGGCATGGAGGCCAGTCCAGGGTGCCAGGGGAAGGGGAGTTTGGAGGGCGCTCCCTCCTGCACAGGCTTCAGTGGGGTACAAAGGTGGGGCTGGACAGCCCTACCCTCTGGGTCCTACCTCCACCTCAACCTGCCTAAGTAGGTCAAAGCAGGCTTTGGGAGGCTACTCGAGTGCAGCTTGAAGGACACATAGGAGTTCGTCAGGGAGGTGAGGGTGGGGAGCTGCACGTGTATACACAGGGGCTCCAACCCCTGCAGTGAGTCGGAGGGACAACTGCTAAACTTCTTCAGGTGAAGGCTAAGGAATAATTCTTTGCCCCCCAAGCAACCTCTGCGGGATTTATCTGTAGAATGGGGATAAGAATAGAGCCCCCACCAGCAGAATTAATAGAAATCCCAAGTCACCCGCTTTGTACAGAGCTCAGCATGGAGTCTTTTGCTGGTTAAATGCTCATGGATCTGTAACTGTGATGACCTTGTTACCGACCGGTGTTCTTGGCCTCTTTAATCAATAGAAATTGATAAGAGGCCAGACAAGAAATTCAGGCAAGGCTTTACTGGGGCTCTTGCTGCAGCAGGAGGGAGCGGGAACAAGTAACAGGTTCTCTTGCTTGCCCACTTGCTTCCCAAGGGGGGCGAGCTGGTTCCTTATATGGGGTGAGGATAGGGGTGTGTCCAGGGGTCGGGCCGGAGGGGTGACTTAGGTGGCCTGCCAACCCCTTTGGTGGTGTTGTGTGCAGGGGGCATGAGCATTACCCTGCTTTTCTCCTGACCCCCTGCTTTTGCACCCGGTTCTTCAGAAGTGGCAGTTGGGTTCTTTGTCTTTTTGTATCTTGTTGTCCATAATTTGCCCCAACTGCATGCAGTTATTTTTAGTCCCTTATAGTTTCTTTGTATTTTGTTGCTTGAGGAGACGTTTATCCAGGTGCAAGCGCTGCAGCAAAGTGTCCCAGGTCCCAGGTCCCAGCCTGTCTCAATCTGAGGAGCCAGGGCTTGGGCTTGCTGGGACTGGAGCATCTCCAGGTTCTCAGAAAAGTTGTCCGTGTGTCATGGACCATTGTCCCTTTTTGGCTGCTCAGCATCTGGACCCTTCCTATTTGATGGGAATCTGAAGGCAGGTGAGAGACAGGACCCCACCTCACACTGTAGAGGCTGAGAGGGGACAGAGTCACATTTCCAGCTCTCCCGCACAGAGAGCTTGGACGTGCAGCAGGTGGCCCAGGTTGACCAAAGGCGTGTTCTTATCCAAGACTTTCAATTTTGAGGGAATGACAAGAATGTTCCAGAGCAATCATGATTAATCATGGCAGCCGGAGTGAACATGGGAATCCAGTGCCCACAGACTCCACTGGTGTGGCCACCAGCATCTGATGGTGCCAGCCCCAGGGGCACACCTTAAGGAGATGGTTCCTGTGGCTGGATCCCAGCTCTGCCCAGCCTCGCTTGTTCCGGCACGTTAAACTAGTCCTCCCTCCTCTTCATGAGTTCCCTTTTGCTTTCTTTTTAAACAGCTTATGTGGGGGAAGATACAAATCACACACTCCACAATTAACCCATTAAAATTGTGCAATTCAGCGGCTTTTAGTACATTTATTACAATGTTGTGCAACCATCGCCACTCTCTAGTTTAAAAACATTTTCATCACCCCCAAAAGAAACCTCATACCCATTAAGCAGTCACTCTCCATTTCCCTCTCCCCTCAAGCTCTGGCAACCACTAATTTGCTTTCTGTCTCTATGAATTTGCCTGTTCTGGACATCAGTGGAACCACACAATATGTGGCCTCTTGTGTCCAACCTCTTTCACCTATGTAATGTTTTCAAGATTCATCCATGTGATAGCCTGTATCAATATTCCATTGTATGGACATACCATATTTTTAATCTATTCATCAGTTGGTGGACAATTGGGTTGTTTCCACTTTGGGGCTCTTATGAGTAACGCCACTATGGACATTCCTGTACAGGTTTTAGTGTGGACATACATTTTTTAATTCTCTTGGATAAACACCTAGAAGTGGAATTGCTGAGTCATATGGTAACTCTATGTTTAACCTTTTGAAGAATTGACAGCATCATTTTACATTCCCACCAGCAATGTATGAAGGTTCCCATTTCTCCATATCCTCACAAACACCTGATATTTTCCATCTTTTTGATTATTCTTATCCTGGTGTTTGTGAAGTTGTATCTCGTTGTGGTTTTGATTTGCATTTCCCTGATGACTAATGATGCTGAGAATATTTTCACGTGCTTTTCGTTTGTTTGTTTGTTTGTCTTTTGCCATTTGTAGATCATCTTTGTTGACCTGTCTATTCAGATCCTTTGATCATTTTCTGGTTGGGTTATTTGTCTTTTTATTATTGAGTTGTAGCAATTATTTGTATCATCATAATGTCTTAAACACTTGTCTATCCTTCCAATTCATCTCTCTTTTTTTAAAATTAATTAATTAATTTTTTGGCCATGCCATACGGCTTGTGGGACCTTAGTTCCCCAACCAGGGACTGAACCCACGCCCTCGGCAGTGAAAGCACGGAGTCCTAACCGCTGGACCGCCAGGGAATTCCCCAGTTCATCTTTTTTGTCTACATTAGCTAGAGGTGATTTCTCTTGTGTATAATCAAGTATCCTGACTGGTAGATCAGGTATGAAGAAAGGCCCTTAAATATCACACAGTCCCCTTGAGGGATATTAAGGTTATTTCAGAGAGTAAACAAACACCAAGCTCTTGTACACCGAGCAGTAGGAAACCTTTCAGAATGGAGGCCTTATTTTCTGTTAAAGTCTGAAGCTGACGGTGGTGCAATCTCCTGCACTGTTGAGGATACTGGCTGTGCCAGCATCTCAGGCCCGTCGACCTGCTGAAGGTAACAACCCCCATCCACTTTCCAGAAAGTCTCATTCTTCTTCCTTCAACCTGGCGGAAACTGAATCCAAACAGTCCCTCACGTCACTCTCAACAGAGAGACAACTTGGAAGCCTGATGTAGGTGGGGGATGCCTCAGCCTGCCCACAGTGGGAGCACAGACTTGGGGACAGATGAGGCTTGGGGACAGATGAGGCTTGGGAAGGGAGAGATGACATCAGGCTGCAGCCCCTTCTTTGAAATGCTGCCAACCTGTGGAGGGCACAGAATTCGAGGAACACAGGTGAGCCCCTGACATGGGGCTGTGTGTTGTGAATCAACCAGGGGTCCTTAAGGCAAAAAGACCTCCTGAGGATGCTGGGAACACTGACCAACCTGTGCCCAACATGCACAGAGCTCTAGTCTTTGAGGGATGGGGACCAGGAGGCACCAGGTGATCAACATCCACGACAGCACCAGGTAAGTCTGAACTGATGATGAGGATGGGAGCTTCAGGTCAAATTCCTGCCTTGGGGGAGCTGAGCCCAGGATATGAGATGGATTGAGCTTGCAGTTGGGAAGGGGTTGCTCTCAGCTCTTTTGGATGTGGGGAACTGGGGTGGCAGAGGCAGGGAAAATGAAGATGGATGGGCAGGAGCCAATGTATCAGGAAGTGGATCTTTCCGGAGAGGGCCTTGGGTCTGGGCAAACAGCCCTGGTGAGTCACATGGCTCTGAAACATCTTGTGCAACCCTGATGTGAAGATCCCAGGACTGGTGTCAGGATTCTCAAGATTATGGGCAGCACGTGTGGCCTCATGTCACTCTGGGCTTCCCTTTGTCCATTGGCAAATCGAGGACCTTAGGGTGAGGTGTCAGATTCTAACTCAGTAGTTTTCACACTTTAGGTCTCAGGACACTCTTTACATTCTTAAGAATTATTGCGAGCCCCAAAGAGCTTTGTGTGGGTTATAGTTATCAATCTTGACATTAGAAATTAAAATATTTACTTATTAATTCATTAAAAAAGCAAAAGTCAACCCATTACATGTTAACATAAAAACATTTTCTGAAAAATAATATATCTTCCCAAACAACAAATAGTAAGAAGGGTGGCGCGGCTTTATATTTTTGCAAATATTTTAAATTTCTGACTTGGTTACAGACAGCTGGAGGCTGATCTCTGCTTCTACAGTCAATCTGTTACAGTGTGTTGTTTTGATCGCAGTATATGGAGAACATCTGTACTCACACAGATATTTAGCTAGAACAGGGAGGAGTATTAAAATAGTATTGCCAGGTAATTGTAGATATTCTTCTTTGATACTTCACCCATATGTGACAAGTAGTAGTTATTTTTTTTATTGAAGTATAGTTGATGTACAAGGTTATATAAGTTACAGGTGTACAATACAATGATTCACAATTTTTAAAGGCTATACTCCACTTATAGTTATTAGAAAATATTGTCTATATCCCCCGTGTTGTACAATATATTCTTGTAGCTCATTTTATACATAATAGCTTGTATGTCTTCATCCCCTAGTCCTATATTGCCCCCCCTCCCTTTCCTCTCCCCACTAGTAACCACTAGTTTGTTCTCTATATCTGTGAGCATCTTTTCATGTGCCTGTTGGCCATCTGCATTTCCTCTTTGGAAAAATGTCTATTCAGTTCTTCTGCACATCTTGAGAACAGCAAGCTTGATATTTTTCTCCCTTTCTTTGTTGCCTTGTGCAAACATAGTTTATGTGCTCAATCAATGGTAAATTAATAGAATCAAATCAGACTCATTAGTTCTGCAACTGCAAGGTTCCAACCTCCAGGTGGCACTATTTCACGTAGAATCTGGGATCTCCCTGAACGCTTGCAGTTATACCACGATCACTAGGAGGAGCCTTTAAGTTCCACTCCTGGATGCAATGGTCGAAGTGACTAAAAGGAAATGAAAGTTTCACTGGGATTTGTACTTGTTCAAAATAACTGACCAGCTCTTCTCTTCTTGAAGAAAGAGGGTGCTGCATGACCGTGCCAGGTGTATTTAATGACTATCTTTTCAGATTTCACACCCACGGAGCAGAAGATGAGAAACTGAGGGCTACATAGGCTCACAAAATTATGAGACACAATGGAGTAGAGTCTAAAAGTTGACCATTGAGGGTGGAGATAATAGAGGGGCAGATAAATGATCATGCTGGTGGTGAAGCTAGGAAGTGAAGATGAGTCAAAAGTGCCTCGTTTGGAGAGGAATGACACCGTCTGGATTTATGGCTCTTGTTAAAGACATATTCTGAATAAGACACAATGCTGAGTGATACATACTACTATTTAATTCCTAGGATTTCCTTGTAAATAAAGTGTATCTCCATTTATTAAATAAATAAAAGATTAAATGACTCTCGCAAGCTGACATAGTCCATATACCCCTGGGTTGGAAAGTTAGATTCCCCGCCTCAAATCCTTGATGTTACCGATCAGTTTCCCTGTCTCTTCCCTGTTGATCTTGGGAAGGCATCAGGACATGGAATCAGTGTTGTCCTACAGATAGGCGAATTCAGAACTGGAATATGAAAAGCTGGACTAGTTTTCTCCCTTTAACAATACTAGAATTCTTTCCCTGCTATTACTACAATTCCCTTCTCTGGAATTATCTTTACCTTTGTCACTGCCATCAGTTACAGGAAATTAGGGTGTCTCCATACAGAAACAAATGTCAAAAGGAGATTTAGAGGGAGTTATATTTGCTTTAGGGGAAAAAAAACTCTTCATTTGCTACCACAAGCCCATGAACATCTGTCAACATCGATCAAAGCACCTGAACACAATGGAAATCAAACACAACATCTGAGATTGGATCAAGAACACAGATTGAGAGTGAGTTTAATCTCTACTCAACCTCCTTGGAAATCCCCCAAAATAACGAAAATGATATTAAAACAATAACAAAAGAACAAAGCAGTAAACTCACCAGTGTGGTAGAAAAAAGAAAGTGACAACATATGATTAGAAGTGTTTAAAATTTCCTGGTAGATAGAGAGCAGATTGGATGAAATCTACTGAGAAGTAAATCTAGAGGAAACTGAAGCCCAATCACGTGCCAGAGACGATCCTTTAGAGGGAGGAGTTTTGGGTACAAAAGAGGAATCGAGGTTTAGTGTAGGACTTGAATGATAAAAGTTAAAGCTGAAAATAGGAAAGGATGAAAGTAGAAACACATAACCAGAACTGGACAGCTACCCCACCCCAGTTCTGTCTTTGCTCATCATGTGATGCTTCATAACTGAAAGTTTATACCTCTTAACCCCCCTCACCTATTTCTGTCCTCCCCCCTATCCTCCTCCCCTCTGACAACCACCTGTTTGTCCTCTAAGAGGTACAAACTTTCAGTTACAACATAAGCAAGTCACAGGTATGAAATGTACAGTGTGGGGAACAGAGTCAATAATTATGTAGTATCTTTGGATGGTGACAATTGACAACCAGACTTATCATGGTGATCATTTTGAAATGTATGGAAATATTGACTCACTCTGTGTGTACCAGGAACTAACAGAGTGTCGTAGGTCAATTATACTTCAAAAACAAACAGACAAACTCATAGAAAAGAGATCTGATTTGTGGTTACCAGAGGCAGGGGTTGGAGGGAGGAGGAATTAAAGGAAAGTAATCAAAAGGTACAAACTTCTAGTTATGAGACAAATAAGTACAAGGGATGTAATGTACAACATGATAAATATAATTAGCATTGCTGTACATTATATATGAAAGTTGTTAAAAGTGGAATCCTAAGAGTTCTTATCACAAGGAAAAAGTTTGTTCTATTTCTTTAATGTTGTGTCTGTATGAGATGAAGGATGCTCACTAAACTTATTATGGTCATCATTTCATGATGGATGTAAGTCAAATGATACACCTTAAACTTACGCAGCGCTGTATGTCAATTATATCTCAACAAAACTAGAAGAAAACAATTAAAATAAGTTAAAATAAAATAGCAACACTAAAACAAAGGTGTTTCACCATAGAAGACAGAAGTAAAAAGTTATACAACTTTCCTTTAGGTACGTTAAGTTACAAGGTTACCAGATGAGACTGAAATGATACAATATCACAAAATTAACAAATGAGCCGTAGATGAGCAAATTTTTAAAGCAAATGGTAGTGATCACATGATTTGGAGGTGCCAGAGTATTTGTTCAGAAAATGTAAAATATTGGGGCCTACGGTTTGTTGACACTTTAATTTTTTTCTCTGACAGTCAATGTGACCCATAGTCCTATCCATGATGGGGCTTCTCTCTTTCCTTTGTAATTCTGCAAGCTATGATTTTCAAGCATATAATCATCTGAGCTATAAATATCCTTTTCCAGTGTTATCAGTAACTGTCCAATAAAAGAAATAGAAAACATTCTATGTATATTGAACAGGGAGAATTTCATCCAGGAATTGATAATAAAGGTGTTTGAAGAGCTGGAGAAACAAAAAAGGGGGGAGGAAGAATACAAAGGATACCCAACAATGGATGATTGCTTAGAAGACACTACCAGCCCTAGAACTGGAAGAGAAAAAGAAAAATGGTGCTGCCCAGATCTCATGACGGTAGGTAAAGCTGAGGCTGCTGTTGTTGGAACCAAGATGTCTGAGCAAGAAACCAGGAGCCTGTACGTGACAGCCACAGCTGTGGACGATGCCATGGCTGGGCTGCTGAGCGTATCACACACACTGCTTCTACGACCACTGCAAGACTTCATGCCAAAGCTGAAAAAACATGACATCTTTCCTCTTCCCACCTTCAAACTCCCATCAGTTTTCCAGTTTCCCCTGGAAAAGCTTTCAGGAAGGCAGTTGGCAAGAGAGTCTGTATGTATAACTCGTCAGCCTTCAGTAGTAGCAATACAGAGATGAATAGGACAAACAACTCTGGAACTAAGAAAACAGAGTCACACCGTGACTGTAATCTACAGAGTCTTCATCCGGTTTTCAGCCAGCTGGAGGCCATTTGTCTCTCCTCAGAAGAGTTTGTAGCTGATGGTTTGTTGCCCACAGTGTGATAAATAAATTTAATAAACAGTCTAGAGGATCCTACAGTGAGTATTAGCTCAGCAGCTTCTTGTTCCTTCACAAGTCCTGAGGTTATTTGCCTTGCTTCTCCATGCATTTCTTCCGATTCATAAACAACTTTATTCAACCTGTTGTTGATGCCACAGGGTAACTGCATTCCTCCCTAGGCTAACACCTGCATTTGCAGAGGACTCAGGACCTTTGATGGGGTTGTGACTCACTGTCCTCAGGGGTCTCCTGCACCTGTGGGGCTGACCTACAAAGAGGAGCATGTAGCTCAAGGACAGGCCAGCTCACCTTACTGACTGTGGGAGGGGCAGGAAGAGTTGTTAGCACCTGGCTTCACTGCTGCAACACAGCTCTCCCCATGGAATTGCTTCAGGCAACAGGAAGAACAGATGTATTTGAACAGTGTCTCACCTTGGTCTGGTAGCTTTTTTTCTTTTTTTAAAAAATTAATTATTTATTTATTTTTTAATTTTTAAATTTTATTTATTTTTTTATACAGCAGGTTCTTATTAGTCATCAATTTTATATACATCAGTGTATACACGTCAATCCCAATCGCCCAATTCAGCACACCACCACCACCACCCCCCCGCCACTTTCCCCCCTTGGTGTCCATACGTTTGTTCTCTACATCTGTGTCTCAATTTCTGCCCTGCGAACCGGTTCATCTGTACCATTTTTCTAGGTTCCACATATATGCATTAATATACGATATTTGTTTTTCTCTTTCTGACTTACTTCACTCTGTATGACAGTCTCTAGTTCCATCCACGTCTCAACAAATGATCCAATTTCGTTCCTTTATATGGCTGAGTAATATTCCATTGTATATATGTACCACATCTTCTTTATCCATTCATCTGTCAGTGGGCATTTAGGTTTCTTCCATGACCTGGCTATTGTAAATAGTGTTGCAATAAATATTGGGACGCATGTGTCTTTTTGAATTGTGGTTCTCTCAGGGTATATGCCCAGTAGTGGGATTGCTGGATCATATGGTAATTCTATTTTTAGTTTTTTAAGGAACCTCCATACTGTTCTCTATAGCGGCTGTATCAATTTACATTCCCACCAACAGTGCAAGAGGGTTTCCTTTTCTCCACACCCTCTCCAGCATTTATTGTTTGTAGATTTTTTGATGATGGCCATTCTGACTGATGTGAGATGATATCTCATTGTACTTTTGATTTGCATTTCTCTAATAATTAGTGATGTTGAGCACTTTTCAGGTGCCTCTTGGCCATCTGTATGTCTTCTTTGGAGAAATGTCTATTTAGGTCTTCTGCCTATTTTTTGATCGGGTTGTTTGTTTTTTTAATATTTAGCTGCATGAGCTGTTTATATATTTTGGAGATTAATCGTTTGTCCACTGATTCGTTTGCAAATATTTTCTCCCATTCTGAGGGTTGTCTCTTCGTCTTGTTTATGTTTTCCTTTGCTGTGCAAAAGCTTTGAAGTTTCATTAGGTCACATTTGTTTATTTTTGTTTTTATTTCCATTACTCTAGGAGGTGGATCAAAAAAGATCTTGCTGTGATTTATGTCAAAGAGTGTTCTTCCTATGTTTTCCTCTAAGAGTTTTATAGTGTCCGGTCTTACATTTAGGTCTCGAATCCATTTTGAGTTTATTTTTGTGTATGGTGTTAGGGAGTGTTCTAATTTCATTCTTTTCCATGTAGCTGTCCAGTTTTCCCAGCACCACTTATTGAAGAGACTGTCTTTTCTCCATTGTATATCTTTGCCTCCTTTGTCATAGATTAGTTGACCATAGGTGCATGGGTTTATCTCTGGGCTTTCTATCTTGTTCCATTGATCTATGTTTCTGTTTTTGTGCCAGTACCATATTGTCTTGATTACTGTAGCTTTGTAGTATAGTCTGAAGTCAGGGAGTCTGATTCCTCCAGCTCCATTTTTTTCCCTCAAGACTGCTTTGGCTATTCGGGGTCTTTTGTGTCTCCATACAAATTTTAAGATTTTTTGTTCTAGTTCTGTAAAAAATGCCATTGGTAGTTTGATAAGGATTGCATTGAATCTATAGGTTGCTTTGGGTAGTATAGTCATTTTCACAATATTGATTCTTCCAATCCAAGAACATGGTATATCTCTCCATCTGTTGGTATCATCTTTAATTTCTTTCATCAGTGTCTTATAGTTTTCTGCCTACAGGTCTTTTGTCTCCCTAGGTAGGTTTATTCCTAGGTATTTTATTCTTTTTGTTGCAATGGTAAATGGGAGTGTTTCCTTAATTTCTCTTTCAGATTTTTCATCATTAATGTATAGGAATGCAAGAGATTTCTGTGCATTAATTTTGTATCCTGAAACTTTACCAAATTCATTGATTAGCTGTAGTAGTTTTCTGGTGGCATCTTTAGGATTCTCTATGTATAGTATCATGTCATCTGCAAACAGTGATAATTTTACTTCTTATTTTCCAATTTGTATTCCTTTTATTTCTTTTTCTTCTCTGATTGCCGTGGCTAGGACTTCCAAAACTATGTTGAATAATAGTGGTGAGAGTGGACATCCTTTCTTGTTCCTGATCTTAGAGGAAGTGCTTTCAGTTTTTCAGCATTGAGAATGATGTTTGCTGTGGATTTGTCATATATGACCTTTATTATGTTGAAGTAGGTTCCCTCTATGCCCACTTTCTGGAGAGTTTTTATCATAAATGGGTGTTGAATTTTGTCAGAAGCTTTTTCTGCATCTACTGAGATGACCATATGGTTTTTATTCTTCAATTTGTTAATATGGTGTATCACATTGATTCATTTGCGTATATTGAAGAATCCTCGCATCCCTGGGATAAATCCCACTTGATCATGGTGTATGATCCTTTTAATGTGTTGTTGGATTCTGTTTGCTAGTATTTTGTTGAGGATTTTTGCATCTGTATTCATCAGTGATATTGGTCTGTAATTTTCTTTTTTTGTAGTATCTTTGTCTGGTTTTGGTATCAGGGTGATGGTGGCCTCATAGAATGAGTTTGGGAGTGTTCCTTCCTCTGCAATTTTTTGTAAGAGTTTGAAAAGCATGGGTGTTAGCTCTTCTCTAAATGTTTGACAGAATTCACCTGTGAAGCTATCTCATCCTGGACTTTTGTTTGTTGGAAGATTTTTAATCACATTTTCAACTTCATTACTTGTGATTGGTCTGTTCATATTTTCTATTTCTTCCTGGTTCAGTCTTGGAAGGTTATACCTTTGTAAGAATTTGTCCATTTCTTCCAGGTTGTCCATTTTATTGGCATAGAGTTGCTTGTAGTAGTCTCTTAGGATGCTTTGTAATTCTGCAGTGTCTGTTGTAACTTCTACTTTTTCATTTCTAATTTTATTGATTTGAGTCCTCTCCCTCTTTTTCTTGATGACTCTGGCTAATGGTTTATCAATTTTGTTTATCTTCTCAAAGAACCAGCTTTTAGTTTTATTGATCTTTGCTATTGTTTTCTTTGTTTCTATTTCATTTATTTCTGCTCTGATCGTTATGATTTCTTTCCTTCTATTAACTTTGGGTTTTGTTTGTTCTTCTTTCTCTAGTTCCTTTAGGTGTAAGGTTAGATTGCTTATTTGAGATTTTTCTTGTTTCTTGAGGTAGGCTTATATAGCTATAAACTTCCCTCTTAGAACCGCTTTTGCTGCATCCCATAAGTTTTGGATCGTTGTGTTTTCATTGTAATTTGTCTCTAGGTATTTTTTGATTTCCTCTTTAATTTCTTCAGTGATCTCTTGGTTATTTAGTAACATATTGTTTAGCCTCCATTTGTTTGTGTTTTTTGTGTTTTTTCCCTGTAATTCATTTCTAATCTCATAGTGTTGTGGTCAGAAAAGATGCTTGATATGATTTCAATTTTCTTAACTTTACTGAGGCTTGATTTGTGACCCAAGATGTGATCTATCCTGGAGAATGTTCCGTGCGCACTTGAGAAGAAAGTGTAATCTGCTGTTTTTGGGTGGAATGTCCTATAAATATCACTTAAATCTATGTGGTCTCTTGTGTCATTTAAAGCTTGTGTTTCCTTATTAATTTTCTGTTTGGATGATCTGTCCATTGGTGTAAGTGAGGTGTTAATGTCTGCCACTATTATTGTGTTACTGTCAATTTCCTCTTTTATGGCTGTTAGCAGTTGCCTTATGTATTGAGGTGCTCCTATATTGGGTGCATATATATTTATAATTGTTATATCTTCTTCTTGGATTGATCCCCTTGATCATTATGTAGTGTCCTTCCTTGTCTCTGGTAACATTCTTTATTTTAAAGTCTATTTTATCTGATATGAGTATTGCTACTCCAGCTTTCTTTTGATTTCCATTTGCATGGAATATCTTTTTCCATCCCCTCACTTCCAGTCTGAATGTGTCCCTAGGTCTGAAGCGGGTCTCTTGTAGACAGCATATATATGAGTCTTGTTTTTGTATCCATTCAGCAAGCCTGTGTCTTTTGGTTGTGAGCATTTAATCCATTCACGTTTAAGGTAATTATCGATATGTATGTTCCTATGATGATTTTCTGAATGTTTTGGGTTTGTTTTTGTAGGTCCTTTCTTCTCTTGTGTTTCCCCACTTAGAGAGTTCCTTAGCATTTGTTGTAGAGGCTGGTTTGGTGGTGCTGAATTCGCTTAGGTTTTGCTTGTCTGTAAAGCTTTTGATTCTCTATCAAATCTGAATGAGATCCTTGCCGGGTAGAGTAATCTGGTTGTACGTTCTTCCCTTTCATCACTTTAAGTATATATCATGCCACTCCCTTCTGGTTTGTAGAGTTTCTGCTGAGAAATCAGCTGTTACCTTATGGGAGTTCCCCTGTATGTTATTTGTCATTTTTCCCTTGCGCTTTTAATAATTTTTCTTTGTCTTTAATTTTTGCCAGTTTGATTACTATGTGTCTCGGCATGTTTCTCCTTGGGTTTATCCTGTATGGGACTCTCTGCACTTCCTGGACTTGGTGGCTCTTCCTTTCCCATGTTAAGGAAGTTTCGACTATAATCTCTTCAATATTTTCTCGGGTGCTTTCTCTCTCTCTTCTCCTTCTGAGACCAATATAATGCGAATGTTGTTGTGTTTAATGTTGTCCCAGAGGTCTCTTAGACTGTCTTCATTTCTTTCATTCTTTTTTCTTTATTCTGTTCCACAGCAGTGAATTCCACCATTCTGTCTTCCAGGTCATTATCTGTTTTTCTGCCTCAGTTATCTGCTATTGATTCCTTCTAGTGTAGTTTTCATTTCAGTTATTGTATTGTTCATATCTGTTTGTTTGTTCTTTAATTCTTCTAGGTCTTTGTTAAAATTTTCTTACATCTTCTCGATCTTTGCCTCATTCTTTTTCCGAGGTCCTGGATCATCTTCACTATCATTATTCTGAATTCTTTTTCTGGAAGGTTGCCTATCTCCACTTCATTTAGTTGTTTTTGGGGTTTTTATTCTTGTCCTTCATCTGGTACATAAGCCCTCTGCCTTTTCATCTTGTCTCTCTTTCTGTGAATGTGGTTTTTGTTCCACAGACTGCAGGATTGTAGTTCTGGTAGCCTTTTTTAAAAATTTTATTTTATTGAAGTATAGTTGATTTACAATGTTGTTTTAGTTTCTGCTGTACAGCAAAGTGATTCAGTTATACATATATACACATTCTTTTTCATATTCTTTTCCATTATGGTTTATCACAGGGTATTGAATATAGTTCCCTGTGCTATACAGTAAGACCTTGCTGTTTATCATTCTATATACAATAGTTTGCAACTGCTAATCCCAAACTCCCAATCCAACCCTCCTTCCTCTCCTCCCCCTCGACAACCACAAGTCTATTCTCTATGTCTGTGAGTCTGTTTTTGTTTTATATTATAGATAAATTCACTTGTGTCATATTTTATTTTTTTTTTTATTTTTTATTTTTTTTAAATTCTCACCATTTTTTTTTTTTTTTAAAGCTGCATTTTATAGCTACTTTATTTTTATTTATTTATTTATTTTGGCTGTGTTGGTCTTCGGTTCGTGCGAGGGCTTCTCCCAGTTGCGGCAAGCGGGGGCCACTCTTCATCGCGGTGCGGGGACCGCTCTCATCGCGGTGCGCGGGCCTTTCACTATCGCGGCCCCTCCCGTTGCGGGGCACAGGCTCCAGACGCGCAGGCTCAGTAGTTGTGGCTCACGGGCCCAGCCACTCCGTGGCATGTGGGATCTTCCCAGACCAGGGCTCGAACCCGTGTCCCCTGCATTAGCAGGCAGATTCTCAACCACTGCGCCACCAGGGAAGCCCATGTGTCATATTTTAGATTCCACATATAAGTGATATCATATGGTATTTGTTTTTCTCTTTCTGACTTACTTCACTTAGTATCAAATGGCATTATTTCATTTTTTTATGGCTGAGTAGTATTCCATTGTAGATAGATAGATAGAGATAGATGGAGATAGACAGATGATAGATAGATAGATAGACAGATAGATAGGTAGGTAGATCACATCTTCATTATCCATTCATCTGTCAATGGACATCTAGGTTGTTCCCATGTCTTGGCTACTGTGAATAGTGCTACTATGAACAAAGGGGTGCATGTATCTTTTTGAATTATAGATTTTTTTCATTTCAAAGATAATTTCAATAGTTTTTCTCATGTATCAGTTCCAAATATATTAGGTATCATCCATCATTTTTTCAAACTTTGCAACCTGCAGTCAAATATATGGATTATGTATAGTACAAACAGCCCCCTATATCAGTCACCTTCAGTTGGAAAGTGTTCCTCCCTAAAAACAGAATAAAGGAGCTTCCCTGGTGGCGCAGTGGTTAAGAATCCGCCTGCCAATGCAGGGGACATGGCTTCGACCCCTGGTCTGGGAAGATCTCACATGCTGCAGAGCAACTAAGCCAGTGCACCACAACTACTGACCCTGCATTATAGAGCCCGCGAGCCACAACTGCTGAAGCCCATGTACCTAGAGCCTGTGCTCCGCAACAAGAGAAGCCACCACAATGAGAAGCCTGCGCACGGCAACGAAGAGTAGCCCCCACTTGCCACAACTAGAGAAGGCTGCATGCAGCAACAAAGACCCAACGTGGCAATAATAAATAAATAAATAAATAAAAACTCACCTTCCAGGTAAGGGATTACTGCATATGTTTTGTAGAGGGAAAAAAGGCAAAGTATTTATAAATATGAATCACCTCTAAACAAGACAAGGTATATATTCATCACTTGTATAACGTGAAGATCACCCTGTTTTTGTCTTCTCTAGTGAAAAGTAAAATTTCACTCCAAGCATGATAGATGAAGTGTTGGCATGCCTTACGGAAGTTGTGAGCAATAAACAGTTCAAGATACTTCAAAGGTAAGAAATCCAGTTTTCATCTAGATAAAGCGCTATGCTCTTAATTGTTGCAAAATGGCCAGTAACATTTTCAATTTTAGTTCACATTATGTCAAAAGTTTGCATGTTCATTCGCTGATTTATTAGGTAACAAAATAACAGGTTCATAGTATATTACAGCGTATGGAAGTCAACTGTCTTCCCAAGGAAGCCAGATCTACAACTTATAATACTTGTAGGAAACCAAAAAACCAGCTCAACAACAAAACACCACATCGACCCTTTTAATAAAAGGTACCAATACTCAAATGATTTAATAATACTATATAAAAAAAGTGAAAAAAGTAAAAGGAACTATGGTGAGATGAGGTTCTTCCAAAAAACTCCATCTTGTCAAGCATCCTGGGAGTCTGAGCCAAAGAAACGCCATTTTGTTCATCCCTCCACCTGCCCACTGACACTTCCTTTGACCTATCTGTATCCCCAGCTTAACTCCAGTATCTCCTCTAGGGAAGGTTTCATGTTAGCCCTGGGACTTGCCAGGGCCTCAGTACACAGACTGAAATGCTAAAACGTGAACAGTAGTACCATGTGACAGATGGGAGGAAAGGTGCAGCGCCTTCGTTCTTCCTGGGGAAGGCGGGTGTTGGTGCTGCCTGACTAAGGAGAACTGGGTGGAAGGCAGTCCCCGTGGTGTCTCAGCCCTGCCACCACTGACTGTGAAACACCAGCAGGATCAGAAAGATACTTTGGAAAGCTTAGCAGTGCCGGATGAAAGACAGATACAACTCATAGGACAGAAGAAAAGCATCACTAAAAACAAAGAGCCCAGAGCTATTTTCCTGAAACTTGGTTTTGGTAGAAAGATAAGAAAAGCAGCTTTCCACTGTACACAAAAGCTTCCTCCTCTTGGCTTTGCCTGCCCTGAGCTCCACACCTCCTCAGCCCCTGGAATTCTAACACCGGCAAGGTTACTCACTTTTAAGCATTTTCACTCGTACAGACTTAAAGCTATAGTTGCAGCTCTAAAATGTGAGCATCTACCCCATTCTTCTGTCCTTCTGTCGGAAAAGAGGCAGAGGAGCTAAAAACGGTGAGCAATGTTTCCAGCGACAAGTTAAAGGAATGCATTGAAAGGAGACCCCGGAAGCCATTGAGGAAGATTAGCAAAGACCCCAAATAGACTTGTGGACGTTTGTAAGAAATGTCATTCTAATTCAGCTAGACACAGCCAGTGGCATAGCATGTAACCGATCCTAAAATTAGCAAATGTTATTCATCTAAACCTTGCTACAATCTGACTGCAGTTAACTCTACCTCAGACTAACATGAAACCCCGAGTAGTGCTTCATGTAGAAAAACAAAGGTGGACAGAGTCACACAGCCAGACCCCTGAGACTCAGAATAACACCACTGGTGGGCCGCTGGGGAGGAGGGACATCTGCAAAGAAACCAGGTAAGAGTGCTTTGAACATTTCCCCACTTGAATCAGTCTCACAGTCCTTTAACTTATTCTCCTGATGGATAGAATAAAATATATCCAGCTTCTGAATTTTTTGATATACCCGATGGCAGGCCATAGCATTCTTCAATAGCTGGGGCATCTACTTCCTCTACAATGTCATCATCAAACAAAAGCCAGAAGCCATGACTTTTCACAATAGTAATATAATGCCCAAGATTAGGACCACTGCCGTAGTGAACCACCACCGTAGTGAACCACCACTGTGACCAGGTCGTACATGTGGTCCAGGTTCATCGCCTCGTGGGAGATGTTGAAGAGCCGGACTTCCGGCAAGAAGACCACCCGGTAAGATAGCTTGGTGTACCTGAAGAGCTGCTTCATGTGCTTGAATCGCTTGAGGTGCAGGGCCAAAATCATAGGCAGCTTTTTGACTTCTCATCCTTTTCTGGGCTTCCTGTTTATTGCAGCGCATTTCACAATCATACTTCTGTTCACTACACAGTGTTTCTGTGTTGCTGAAGTCTCTTAGACAGTGGGTAATAGATGTACTCTGCTCCACGTGCACAGAAAGGTCCAGAAAATCTTCATCTTTGTAAATAACAGTTTCACAGTTCAGGCATCGAGTTTCATTGGTGAGCGTTCCCTGAAAAACCTCAGGGACCCAGTTCTGGTTTATTATTCTCCACATGTTTGTTCATGTTGCCATTTTTAAATTTTCCATTTTTTTTTTACTTTACTTTTTATTTTTTTGGCCACGCCGGCAACATGTGGGATCTTAGTTCCCTGACCAGGGATTGAACCCACACCCCGTGCATTGGAAGCATGGAGTCTTGACCACTGGACCACCAGGGAAGTCCTTAATTTTCCATTTTGTTTCTCTTGTTTCTTCTCTTCCTGCTGGATGTCCAGTGTTTAGCAAATAATTTTAAAATTTGTGAGCATCCTGCTGCATGTAGTTATGAAAGAGATTGTTTCCTTTTCTCAGCCTCGAAATGAACTTCTTTGGTGGGATCACGCTGACCTTCTTCTTCTGTGTGGTGGTGCTGTAGAAAAGGTCTGCCAGGCATGTCAACAAGTTATCCTTCTTTTTTTCCTGGGCCTTGTATGCCAGCGCATTCTCCCAGAACAGCCAGCAGAAGTACAAAGCCTGAAGCATGGAGTTACAGTATCATGTGTTTCCAAAGTTGACCAATCCGAAGTAGTGTTCGTTGATTGGAAACTGCTCTGGACCACTGTCTTTTTCCAGAGCAGAGGCATTGGTGCCCATATTACAGATGGAGACGATGTTTCGGACAGTCATTAGTCTAAAGGTCACAGCAATCCCGCACCGCCATCTTTATAAGGTGAAAACAGGACCGGCCATGGTGGAGCTTTTGCAGGGAGGCCAGGAGCGGTGGTGGTGGCCTGAATTATAGTTTTGTCTGGATATATGCCCAGGAGTGGGATTGCTGGATCATATGGCAACTTTATTTTTAGTTTTTGAGGAACCTCCATACTGTTTTCCATAGTGGCTACACCAATTTACATTCCCACCAACGGTGTAGGAGGGTTCCCTTTTCTCCACACTCTCTCCAGCATTTGTTATTTGTAGGCATTGGTAGTCTTGACTCCTGCCGAAAAGAAGCTTAGGGTGGGAGGGGAGTCCTTGATATTTAGGTGTCCTCTAGTGGTGGAAGAAAACCACTGGAGTACCACCTGGAGATCTCATGGACTCATGACAGTTTCATATGGACAGAGCTCCACAGTCATTCGAATGCAGCCTGCATGTTCATTGTGACATAGAGAGGGATTTATATAATTTTCTTAGCCCTTGTTTTTTTTTTTTATTTTAAAGATTTATTTATTTATTTATTTATTTATTTATGGCTGTGTTGGGTCTTTGTTTCTGTGCGAGGGCTTTCTCTAGTTGTGGCAAGCGGGGGCCACTCTTCATTGCGGTGCGCGGGCCTCTCACTATCGTGGCCTCTCTTGTTGCGGAGCACAGGCTCCAGACGCGCAGGCTCAGTAATTGTGGCTCACGGGCCTAGCTGCTCCGCGTTAGCCCTTGTTTTGCCACTGGATTTGTATATGACTGTGCCAGGGCTCTCGAGTTGGGAAGGGATATATGATGTAATGAGCTGTTTAAGACTTTGCATACCTATTGGAAATTTTGCCCCATAAATTGAGACCTTTGGCCCAAGTCACTGTTGAGTAGAATTCTCCTAAAGTGACTGTATACTGAAGTAAATGGAGTAACACGTCAACAATAAGATGCTCTGGGTAAAGGTATACAGGTGTTCTTCTAGCATATACATCATTGCAACGTTTCTGTAAGCTTGAAATTATTTCCAAATGCAAAGTTAAAAATTTTATTCCCGAGGCATAATGTATTGTGATGAACACAAGTTATGCCTTCTTGAAAGAGGAGGCCTTAGACTGTCCAGAGAGAGTACCCGATATATCTGGGCCATGAGAGTACCCCATTGATGGGAGATGGTGTATGAAGTCAATTTACAAGCAGACAAAGTGTCCCCAAACTCTGGGTTGTATCCCACTGGTACCTGGACTGGAGTCCCAGCATTATGAAGCTCACAATTAGCACAGTGCACACAATGAGAAACGGTTTTGGAGAATTCAGGAGCAAACCAGGCATTTCTGATATTTTCCTACCTTCTTCCTATGTTAGGACACAGAAAAGAGATGCGTGATAGGATCACACTTCAAGGCAAGAGTTGGTGAACAAGGTGAAGGAAACCGTCTCCGGTGCCCAGTGGCCTTTTCGGTATCCTGGGCCTCCCTCTGCAGCTCACGGCTTGTAGCAAGAAGTCTGAGCTGCATTAAGTATAGGAGGGCGGCTGGCAGGTGGCCTGTGGGAGGAGTAGGCAGTGGTACATCAACCCACACATCTCCTTTTTTTTTTTTTTATTTTTTATTTTTTTAAATCCCACACATCTCCTTGATGAACCTCAGGGCATAAATCTTGTAGGGACAACCGTGCACAATGGCAATTAAAGACGTAATAAATGGCTTTGAGGAGTTTACAACATAAAATACATTGATGTTTTGTGTACCAGTACAGATGCTTACAACTTTGGATAAAGACCCAGCATATAAATTTTTGATACTTCTTAAATATATGATATAAAATGTTATTGTTAAGTGCATCTCTTAACGAGCAGAAAGAGGACCTTCTTTGATTTTTTATATCCATGGGTAACATCATTTATTGCTAAAAAGAGGCAATTTTATTCATGTTTTTCATCCTTATAGATGTAAATTCTGAAAACACTTGTCACATGAATGGGCAGATGTGAAAAGAATAAAATTGTGGTAGTGATGTCACTCTATAATAAATCACTCAAAGTTTCAATTTTTTTTTCAATTTTTTTTTTTTTTTGGCATGCGGCTTGAGGGATCTCAGTTCCCTGACCACAGATCGAACCCCGACCCCTGGCAGTGGAAGTGCAGAGTCCTAACCACTGGACCACCAGGGAAGTCCCTCAAATTTATTCTTAATGATTTATCATCCAGGCTAAATTAGGTCCTCCTTTGATTTTACTAAGAGCAAGGAATTAGCAACCGCTTTCTAAAGAAAAAATTTTCTGTACCACAAAATAAATTGTTATTTTTTTTGAAGTCTGGAGATTTGTACATCAGAGTCAATGGTCTGTACAAAGATTCTGATGGATGACAGTATGTCTTCTGTCTTTGTGAAAGAGGAGGCAGGAAACGAGAGTCAGTGTGACCACACTTGTGTATGTGGTAAAAGGATGTGTAGATGTTCGATCTAGAAGTGACCCCTTAAGAGTTTTCATCCTCCTGGTATGTGTTGACCAATTAGAAGACCAAATCCTTAGAGGAGCCCTGAGATTTCAACCTCAACCAGAAGGGACATATGTGACCAGAGTATACAGCTAAGGACAGGAATCCAGAGATCCTGTGTGTCTTGGGATAAATAATATCTATCTCCACCCACCACCCTCCTATACCCTTAGTTCCAAAAATTAGTACTGAGGATATTAAAACCACAATAACAGTCACTTAGACATGACCATAAAACAATAAATTAAGCGATCTCATCTTAACTGAGAAAAATCCCCAGTGCAACCAGAGCCAAATCCTGAAGCACTCTTTGTTTACATTTAAGATAATAAACATTCCTCCTTGGCAGAGTCAGGTAGACTCTGTTTGATATTTGACTTTGGGAAGGAGGTGATTTACTTTGTTTAACTTAGTACTTACAATTTTTTCCCTTTTGTTACGTAAGTGTAGTAGCTGACATTTACTGTCAGACACTGTGCTGGACATTTTTTCCAGTATCAATGCATGTACCTTAAGACAAATTGTATGAGGTAAGCAGTATTATGTCACCTTATTTTACAGATGGGGAAATGGAGGCTGGGAAGGTAAGCACCTTACTGGTGTCCCCACAAGTAGAAAGCGTCAGAGCTGGGCTTGAACTCAGGTAGCCTGGGACCAAAGTTGGGTCCCTCCTCTCAACTCAATAAGTGAGTACATTCTAATTTTGAGAGATCCAAACAATCCAAATAGTACTTTAGAATTCATAACAGAACATAAATCTGTCACATTGGGATTCTGATGTGGGCAGCATTGAATTTTTAGAATCACTGGAAAACAGTTGACATCTTTAAATTTTTCAGTATTTCCTTTAGGAACAAAGTATGTGCCTCTGTTGATTCAGATCCCATTTATAGCTGTGAGTAAAGTTTCACGACTTTTGTCCTTAAAAGTTTGCATATTTCTGGTAGGTATATTTCAATATTTACACAGCTGCTATTGTTTCTGTTGCTAATTATTGTATTTTCCATGATGTTCTGTAATGGTAACAGGTGGTTTATAGAAAAGGAATCAATTTTTGTATGTTGTCAATATATTCAGCTAACTTTGTGAATTCTTATCAGTTCTGATGGGTTTTTTCAGTGGATTCTCTTAGATTTCCCTGGTCATTGATCAACTATAAATAGTGACTAATTCATTGGTATTTTTTTAATATGGATTTTTTCCCCTTGTTTGAAGAGAACATTTGTAGCAGCACGTTTTCCTCTTTTTTTTCCCTTTGTTGTTGTTGTTTTTTTTTTTTTTTTTTAATTTGGCTGCGTCAGGTCTTAGCTGCGGCATGCTGGATCTTCATTGTGGCATGCGGGATCTTTCACTGCAGCTCACGGGCTCCTTTGTGCGGAACGCGGGCTTCTCTAGTTGCGGCTCACGGGCTCTAGAGCACAGGCTCAGTAGTTGCGGCACACGGGCTTAGTTGCCCCATGGCATGTGGGATCTTAGCTCCCCAACCAAGAATCAAACCTGCATCCCCTGCATTGGAAGGCAGATTCTTAACCACTAGACCACCAGGGAAGTCCCTCCCCTTCTTTGATAGACTTTACTTTTTACCATGGTTTCGGGTTCACAGCAAAGTTGAGCTGAAAGTACAAAGAATTCCCATATACCTCCTCCTCACAAACATGCACAACCTCCTCCACTATCAACATCCAACCAGAGTGGTCCAGTTGTTACAACTGAGGAACCTACAGGGACTCATCAACATCACCCAAAGTCCATAGTGTACATTAAGGGTTCACTCTTGGTGTTGTACATTTTATGCATTTTGTGCAATGTATAATGATATGTACCCACCATGATAGAACAGGAGTTTCACTGCCCTAAATATCCTCTGTGCCCTTCCTATTCATCCATCCTCTCCCCAGCCCCTGGCAACCACTGATCTTTCTAATGTCTCCATAGTTTTGACTTTTCCAGAATGTCTGCCACTGGATGCAGAGATCCAGGAGAGCCCTAAGGCCCTTAGAGATGCTGGAGCCACTCAACGGAAGAAGTCTGGGTCCCTGAATGACCGCACATGTTCAGGCTGTGTCATGAACAGGCCACTGGGAGCAATCTGCTCCAGGTGAGTGTAATAATTATCTAGAATGTCCATCAGAGAGGAGTAGGTAATCAGTGATATTCTTTAGAAAAACTAGCTCATGGTGCTAATATAAGGCAGCTGACTTTTGTTCCATTTTATGATCATTTAAAAATGCTCTGCAGACAGCACACCCCTTCATTGCTCACTCCCTGTGGGAACACTCCCACTGCCCCACCCTCAGAATTCCAGCTTGTCATGCAACATCTCCCCTGTCCTGGCCAATCACATTGGACTGAGATGTAATCATAAAAAAACATTATTTTTAAAATCACTGAGATAACCTAAAAAATAACTAGAAAGATGGGATACATATGTATTTTGGAGGTCATGGAAGGTGATCAGAGACTCAGAAAGAATTAATGCAACCAAATCAAAGAAATTGCCCACTTGGTCCTGACTCTGAGCAGTATATTTTCCAAAAACACACAGTCCAACAACTGAAGAGTATTTTAAATAACTATTTTTAAGTGCATTTTTAACACATAAGAATATGCAGTGTGCAGCTCTTCTTAAATCCTGTTCTACTCTCTCTTCAGTTTTTCTTTCTTCTTTGGTCTTTACCCAAATGACTCTTTCTCAATGAGAAGAGTAGCATTGTTTACATTTTCCCAAGTCTCTTTAATGTCTGGCTCAAAAGAAGGCAGCTGAATTCATAAATATGCTTCAGTCTTTACTCTGTTGCAATATCACATGTCATGTAGCCTCTGGAAAATTCCACTGTACACTTGTGAGAGATTGATGTGCTCAAATAACATTGTTGTATTATTTTTTAAATAATTTTATCCTCTCTGACCTCCTGAAAGAGTCTTAGTGTCCCCTCAGCAGTCCCTAGAACTGCTGTAGTATGTAAATATATGTGTATATATATATAGTAAATTTTTTCTTCATACCAATAAAATGAAAGCCAGAGAGGAGTCTTGGTTCAAAAGGTTAAAGATATATATACAGGAGTTCCAGAAATAACATCAAAATTTTTAATTAACAAATGAATAGGGCTTCCCTGCTGTCGCAGTTGTTAAGAATCTGCCTGCTTTGAGCCCTGGTCCGGGAAGATCCCACATACCTCGGAGCAACTAAGCCCGTGCGCCACAGCTACTGAGCCTGCACTCTAGAGCCCACGAGCCGCAACTACTGAACCTGCATGCCACAACTACTGAAGCCCATGCGCCTAGAGCCCGTGCTCCACAACAAGAGAAGCCACTGCAATGAGAAGCCTGCGCACCTCAACGAAGAGTAGGCCCCGCTCACTGCAACTAGAGAAAAACCCGTGTGCAGCAGCGAAGACCCTATGCAGCCAAAAATAAATAAATTAAATAAAATAAAAATTTTTTTAATTTAAAAAAAAGCAAATGAATACAGAAAACCTCATAATTACATGAATAGATTAAAGTTAATCTATTAGATAAATTCTGGTGAACTTTCTTAGTAAAACTGTAAGTAAGAAGGGAGGAAAACTATTTGAACCAATATAATCATTTTTCAAAGTCAACAGCAAACATCACTGTGAAATAATGAGTGCTAAATGTGCTTCCATTAAAATCGGGGAAAACAAAAATGCCCGATATGTTCATTATTAGTCAACATTGATTTGTAAGTTCTAAGTGTCACACTAAAATGAGAGGAGGAAATAATCATAAATAATTCCAAAGATGAGATTAAAAAAATGTTTGCTTGCAGACAATATTATTCTTTCACCAGGAGATATGAGACATACAGAGTACTACTAGAAATATTAAAGTAATAAGATAAGCTACTTTGTAAGTGGCTGGATACATGCTTGATATATAAAAATTACAACAGCTTTTATAAGATGTATGAGATAGCCATTGAGAATTAGACAGGAAAAAGGTAGCCCATTTGCAAAAGTGACAAATTCATAAAATCCCTAAAAACAAATCTGACAAGTACGGTACATATGTGCCTTTAGAAGACTAATTATAAAAATGTCCATCTTTCCAAAACTGATATATAAATGTAATGCACTTTAAACCTGAATTCCATTGTGGTTTTATCAGGAACCGGATAAAATTATTTTTAAATTCATATGGAAGAATATATGTCTGAAAATAACCAAGAAGTTTGGGAAAAACATTGAATGGTCACTTGCTGTGTCAGATATTAAAACTTACTAAAAAATTCACCTTGATCCAGGTTAGTGTTGGCACAGAAATGGCAACTGTGCCATGGAACGTGATAGCTTAAAAATGGATCCATAGGGACTTCCCTGGTGGTCCAGTGGCTAAGACTCCACACTCCCATTGCAGGGGGTCAGGTTCGATCCCTGGTCAGGGAACTGGATCCCACATGCCGCAACTAAGACCCAGCACAACCAAATAAATAAATAAATATTTTTTTAAAATGGATCTATACATCTAGGGAACTTAATATATAGCATAAACGATGTTACAATTCAGTAGTTAAAAGATCATTTATCTTTTGGTCAGTCAATGCTAATAACCATCCGGAAGAAAGAAAAGGAGACTTCTACCTTTTACTGTATAAAAATCTTTAACTGGAAACAGACTTACAGATATTAAAAACAAACTTATGGTTACCAAAGGGGAAACATGGCGGCTGGGGGGATAAATCAGGAGCTTGGGATTAACAAGCACATACTACTATATATAAGATAGATAACCAACAAGGACCTTGGTAGCACAGGGAACTCTACTCAATATTCTGTGATAATGTTATGAGAAAAGAATCTGAAAAAGAATGAATATATGTATATGTATAACTGAATCACTTAGCTGTACACCTGAAACCAACACAACGTTGTAAATCAACTATACTCCAATAAAATTTTTAAAAAATAGAATGGACGACCATTCTTACATCATAAATAAATAAATAAAGTGTAAGAAATTAGGAGTATTGCTGAAATAGTTGGGGAGGAAGCCAGATTGCATGAGGATGGGGGGGCGAATGGAAGGGGAAAAAGTGGATCGGTCGCTGGGAGGTTAAGAAGTGAACACCCTCTGGGGTCTCGTGATGGTTGTTCCACACGTTGGTCAACAGGACTGAACAGTGCGTTGTTTCCTGGAATATTGCACCCTAGAATAATTGAGGACAATACACATTTATATAAAACTAAGAGAATTGTCCAGCCAGACCCTGGAGAGTCCTTCCACCAGGAAAGCTCGTCTCCCAGATGCCTGGTGCTCTCTCTCACTCCTTCAAATCTGGGCTGAAACATTACCTCTTCAGTGAGGCCATTTGTGCCCACCTGTTCTGTGTTGTTTCTCAGCCTGTGGATAGTGATGCTGTCGGCTAGGAATGCCTGGGGTACTCCCCTGGGCCCATAGTACTTGAGTGGATCCCCCCCCAGACTTGTCCCCACCGGAGCTAATCTCGTGGTTGGAACAGCCCTTGTGGTTCTTATGATTGCAAGATGTACCTCAGCAACAACCAACAGGGAATTTGGAAGAACAAGGTTTATTACTCACATGTCCTGGAGGGGACACTGCATGCCCCGGGCCACGTATAGAAGTCATGGGTGGAGAGAGAGAGAATTCAGACCTGGGGTTCTGTGTTATTGGAGTTGAGGGTGGGGTGGCTAGGGTTTTGTGGGTCACTCTTTAATGAAGAATTTAAAACATAAGAGCAGGAATGAGGGCGTTGGAAGGAAGGGGCAGGATCACTCAAGCAGTCACTTACTTAGGTCCCCCAGAGCTTTCTAGATGGGGACATTCATGGGTGGGAAGGTCTGGCTCTTTATCTAGTTGTGTAGCCGGTAATATGTTTATTCGAGTTGGATGTCTTTGAAATGGAAGCCTTGGCAATCAAAACTTAATGTCAAGCACTTACATTAAATTAAATCACTAATTAAATCACTAATTAAATCACTCCTAATTAAATTAAATCACTCCTAATTAAATCACTCCTACACCCTACTTTTATTTTTCTCCATAGCACTTATTGCCTTCTAATATACCATATATTTTACTTCCTTATTTGGTTTATTATTTCTCTCCCCTCACTAAAACATGAGCTTCAGGAAGGCAGGGATTTTTGTCTGTTTTCTTCACTGATGTATCCACAGTGACAAGAACAGTGCCTGACATGAAACGCGTGTTTGACAGGAGGTTTATGCGTGAATGGCCGTGACTGCAGGGAGGACCCAGACAAAGAATGATTGATGAGGGAAACGGGCTCCTGGGCAAGTCCAGGTCAGAGATGATGAGGAAGTGGCAACGGAATTGAAGAGAAGATGGATTCCAGAGTCCAGGCTCAAGAAAATAACCATCAGCAAAGAAAAGGGAGCTCCAGTGTGATCTGACTTGCGTTACACTTTATGATCACTCTCCTGGACACTATCAATAGGTTTACTGCGAACTGTGAGAGGCAGAACAGAACCAATGGGAGCTGGAAGTATGCAAGTGATTCCCTTCAGTGGGGGAGCAAAGCCTTCCCTATGAGGGGGCCCAGCAATGCCACTGACCATGAGGCTCATAGAAATATCACTCCCAGAAGAACTTGTGTTCCACTGGGGATTGAGATTCTATGTGGCTATGATAAAGGAAGGAGACCATAATTATGGAATTTCACCTAACAGCCAATATGGGTGGAGAAGAGATGAATCTAGTGGAGGGGCATGTCAAGGAATAAAACAGATGTGTATGAGTCCTCTTCATTGGTGCACATAAATAAACGTATACATGGGAACACAAACAAACAAGTGTTTTCCTGAGATTCAGGGTTATGGGCATAGAGGAGTAGGGAGAATGTGGGTGTCAGTGTCCGTGGAATAGGTGGGATTCCAGGAGAGCACTGGACATCCTCCTTCCTGTGGTAACGACTGAGGCTCCACCTCCTTGTCCTATATATCTCCGCATCCACCTTGATTACCTGGAGGGCTGTTCATCCTTCAAGCCTCAATGAACTGACACCTTGCTGAGGAATCTGAGTTTGACCTTCCTGATTAGGGTTAGGAAAGTCACTCTCACTTGCCTCTAAGTCCCCCTCTTTGCTGTGTCCTGGTGTTTACCAGAGAATGCAACTTATATGAAAAAGGAGGCAGACATAATTTTGGTATCAAAATTCTCAAGAAATGAAGCAGCAGCAAGTTAAATGGCTTGAGAGTTCTGTCTGGTTTCACAATCTTCAATCTAAGGCTTTTAGGTCCATGGGAGATGCTCCAAGGCTGTGATTGGAGAATTTGAACAAACTAAAGGAACTACCCCAAATCATCACCACATTTGAGCCTCGGCAAAGCATTGACTGAACATTCTCTCCCATTCCCAGTATGTTTGCCTGGCTGAGAGGAAGACCATTTTATTAAAGACTCTGACGCTCCTCTTTTCCAAAAAATGGCTTGGTGTTGGTTTAAATCTCATTTATGTTACTAAAATGGGCCTAATTTTAACAGGTTTCTCTCTTTTCACTTCTCCAAATCATTCCCATCTTGCACATCTTGGGAAGAAGAAGCTTGGTATTTTCATCCCTTTCTTTGTAGTCCCAAGTAAGCACAGATTATGGGCTCAGTCAATAGGGAATTTATAGAATCAATTTGCTGAATCAGTTCTGCTGGGAGAACTTGGGGAGTTGCATTCTCTAACTGGAGATGGTTCCTCTCTCTTACTACTCATTTTCCCCAGAGATTCAATAAAAACTGGGCCTCAGATCCCAGCTTCTCTTTTCCCAGGAAGGGAGACAAAAGGGGCATGGGATACGTAATCCCCAAAGACATTTTGAGGTCAATTCCAGAGAGGATTCCTGCGTGTGGGTTCAATGAACCCAGGTATTGAGGTGGAAGGAACTGGTCCAGGGCACTTGCAAATAGCTTCAGTCAACCTGGGTTTTACCCGGTTGCAGTAATGCCCCCTTCCCCGGAAGTCCCTGTTGCTCAGTTCCCAGCATGCAGTGAGATCAGGTCTTTCTCTGTTTTGACCCTGTGCAAGTTGTTGAAGGCTGACCGTTACACCAGACTAGATGCTTTCTTGATTTATCTTTATGTCATACCATTCAAGAAGCCTCCTTGAATGTGCCCTGCTTGGGTGGTCATTTTTCATAATTCATTAAGCATTGCCATGGCTGGGCTGCTGTAGGTACTATAGACACTGCTTTTACGACCACTGCAAGAGGTGAAGTCAGATGCTGAGAAAACATGACTTCTGTCCTCTTCCCACCTTGCGATCTTCCATCAAAGCCTTTCATTGGAGAACCTAACAAGATGGCAGCTGGCACGGGAGTCTGGGATATGTAACTTGCGGGCCTTCATCAGAAAGACGAATAGGACAAAAAAAAATCTGGAACTAAGAAAATAGAGGACTTCCCTAGTGGCACAGTGGTTAAGAATCCACCTGCCAATGCAGGGGACACAAGTTCGAGCCCTGGTCCAGGAAGATCCCACATGCCGCGGAGCAACTAAACCTGTGTGCCACAACTACTGAGCCTGCGCTCTAGAACCCATGAGTCACAACTACTGAGCCCGCGAGCTGCAACTACTGAAGCCTGCACACCTAGAGCCCATGCTCCGCAACAAGAGAAGACACCGCAGTGAGAAGCCCACGCACCACAACTAAGAGTAGCCGCCGCTCGCCGCAATTAGAGAAAGCCCGCACACAACAATGAAGACCCAACACAGCCAAATAAATAAATAAATAAATTTATATTTAAAAAAAAAACAACCAAACAAACAAAAAAGAGAAAATAGAGACCCAATCTGGCACACAGGGATTTAATCTACAGAGTCTTGATTTCATTTTTCGGCCTGAGGGAGGCCATTTGTCTGACTTATAGAACAGTTAATACCTGGTAAGTTTGTTGCCCACAACATGATAAACACGACTTAACTGGCATAATAAGTATGTCAGTTAACCAATCCATAAGCTTTATTGGTCAATACCTGTGTGCTAAGTAATCTTGGGATCAGAAAAATTCCTGTAAGATCTTCTGTATTATGTCTTAAACCCAAAAAGCAGCAGATCTACAATGAGAGGGATTTGGGCGAAGATGCGAAGGCTATGAGTACATAATATTATCTGACAATGGGGCTTAATGAGGACCAATATCCACAAAGAACAAAAGGCTTACTGTCCACTTCACTACAAAAGACTGTTCAAAAAGAAAGGTCTTTGTGGTGAGCAAATTACAAAGTTAAACAAAGCAAATGGTCTTGTGGATCCTACAGTAAGTGTGGGCTCAGCAGTTTCCTGGTCCGGAGGTTATTTGGCTTCCTCTTCATGTGCTTCTTCCAGAATTCATTAAACACACAAACAAAAACAAACAAACTACATGCAACCTGTCGTGAATGCCATAGAATTACTCCTTTCTTCTCAAGGGGAAAGATGGTGAAAATCTGCTATTTCCATCATCATAAGTGGCACTTGTGCTTGCAGAGGACTCAAACTCCCCTATTTGGGAAGGGACCTGTGAAGGGGTTGTGACTTGCTGTCCTCAGGGGTCTCCTGCACCTGTGGGGCTGACCTACAATGAGAACGTGTATCTCAAGGACACGCCAGCTCACCTTACTGACTGTGGGAGGGGCAGGAAGAGTTGTTAACACCTGGTTTCACTGCTGCAAGGCAGCTCTCCCTCTGGAATTGCTTCAGGTAACATCCGTTCAGTGCCTCACCTTGGTCTGGCAGTCTTGACTCCTGCAGAAAAGGAGCTTAGGGTGGAAGGAGAGTCCTTGACATTCAAGTGTCTTCTAATGGTGGAATAAAATCGTTGGAGTAACCGCTAGAAATCTCGTGGACCTATGACAATTTCATAGGTGCAATGTCCCACAGCTCAACTGAATGCAACCTGCATGTTTCTTGTGTCACTGAGGGGGCTTTAGGCCACTTTAGGCTTGTTCCTTGTAATTTAGTTAGTCCTTGATTTGCCACTAGATTTGTGTATGATCTTGCCAGAGCTCTGGGATTGGGATGGGATATGCGGTGATAAACTGATGTTTAAGATTTTGCATATCTGTTGGAAATGTGTTTAGAACAGAATTCCCTCGAAGAGACTGCATACCAGAGCAAATGAAGTAACACATCAACAAGTGGTGGATCTGGGTAAAGGAGTATGGGTGTTCCAGTGGAAATATCATTGCACCTTTTCTGTAAATTTGAAGTTGATTTCAAATACAAAGTTAAAAATGGTATTATTGAGGCAAACTATTTTGTGATAAGCACACTTCTGCCTTCCGGGGAAAGAAGGGTCAGGCCACCCAGGGAGAGTACATGATATCACTGGGTCGGCAGAGTATCTGCTGGTGGAAGATGATGTATGAGGTCAATGTGTGGTTGGATGAAGGGTCCCCAAACTCCAGGTTGTGTCTGAGATGGCACCTGGACTGGATCCCCAGAGTTATGAAATGCACAAGTAAGGCAATGCACACAATAAGAAACTGTTACAGAAAATTCCAGAGCAAACCAAGTATTTCTATTTTTTCCTTCTTTTCCCCATGTTCAAACAGAAAAAAGATTTAGACATTTGGGACCATTGAATTATGGCAACAGTTGGCAAACAGGCGATGGAAACAGTCTCTGATGCCCAATGGCCTTTCCCATGTCATGTGCCTCCCTCTGCAGCTCACAGCTGTGGCCCAAAGTCTGAGCTGCCTTATGTGTAGGAGAGGGCCCGGAACATGGTCTGTGGGAGTAGTAAGGAGTGGTTACATCACTGACACGTTTCCCTGAGGAACCTCAGGGCATAAATCTCAGGCTCAACAACGCAGAAAGGCATGGGAAGAAGGAATAAAATGGCTTTGAGGAGTTTGTAAAATAAGGTGCATTGGTGATTTGGGTACGAGCAGAGATGCTTGCAGCTTTGGAGGAAGACCAGACATTTATTTCAATTGTTGATACTTTTTAAATACATGATGTAAAATGTTATTGATAAATGAATCTCAATAAGCTGAATGAGACTTTTTTATTTTATATATGCATGGATAATACCATTTATTGCTAAAATGAGGCAATTTTATTCATGCGTCTCATCTTTATAGATATAAATTCTGAAAATACTTGTCACGTGAGTGTGCAGATGTGAAAAGAATGAGTTTATGGTAGTGATGTCACTAGATTCTTTGAATTCCTCTGGGCAGATGAGCTAAAAATGACATAATGAACTATCGCTCAGGATTATTCTTAATGGTTTATCAGCCATGACTAAATTAGGCCCTCTTTTGATTTTATTCAAAGCAAGGAACCAGAAATCACTTCTACAGAAAAAAATTTGTCTACCACAAAATATTACTCTAAATTATTCTTTTGGAGTCTAGAGAGTGTACCTGCAGAGTCAGTGCTGTGTAAGATCTGATGGATGAAATGTAAGGCTTCTGTCTTTGTAAATTGGAACAAGAATGTGAGAGGGGAGATGGGAACTGACGACCAGTGTAACCACACGATACACATAGTGTGAAATTATCTGCGGGCATCATGATCCAGAAGCGATGTCTTAATGTTCCCATCTCCCCATGTAGGTATTAACTAGAGACTTAATCCCTAGAGAGTCCCCGGGATTTCAACCTCAGCCAAAAGGACATGAGCATCAGCCAAAAGTGACCAGAGCATCCTGTTGACGACATCAGTCTAAAGTCGCTGTGTGTCTTGGGATAAATAATTCTACCTCCACCCAGTACCCTCCTATACCCTTAGTTCCAAGAATTAGTATTGAGGATATTAAAGCCACAATAACAGTCACTTAGACATGACCAAAACAATAAACTAAGCAATCTCATCTTAACTGAGAAAAATCCCAATGGAACCAGAGTCAAATTCTGAAGCATAGTTTGTTAGCATTTAAGATAAATAAACATTCCTCATTGGTAGAGTCATGTAGACTCAGTTTGATATTGGACTTTGGGAATGAGGTGATTTATTTTGTTTGACTTAGTATTTATATTTTTTCCTTTTGGTTACATAAGTGTAATACCTGATATTTACTGCCAGACACTGTGCTGGACATTTTTTCCTGCATTAATTCATTTATCCTAAGACTAATCCTATGAGGTAGGTAGTATTATATCACCCTTATTTTACAGATGGGGAAACTGAGGCTGGGAGGGTGAGTACCTTGCTGGTGTCCCCACGAGTAAAAAGTGTCAGAGCTGGGCTTAAACCTGAGACCAAAGTCAGGGTTCTCCCACTATTCAATAAATGAATATATTCTTATTTTGAAAGATCCAAACAGCGCTTCAGAATTCAAAACAGTGTAAAACTGACCCATTCGGATTCTGACGTGGGCTGGATTAAATCTGTAGAATCATTTGAGAATAGTTGACTTCTTTAAACTTTCTAATATTTCCTTCAGGAATAAGGCATGCG